>NC_066581.1:499832194-500515694 GCF_024323335.1 Lathyrus oleraceus
TGTATCCATCTGTGACAATGTCCCAGAGGTCAGCATCATAACCCAGAAAGAAACTTTCGATTCTATCTTTCCAGTAGTCAAACTTCTCTCCATCAAAGACAGGAGGCTTAGCATTGTAACTATCTCTTTCATTTGAGTGGGCCATAGTTTTTCTCGTACTGGATCTCTCTACACTGTTAAGTGTTTGATTAGAAAATCAATAACAGAGCCGGAGCTCTGATACCAATTGAAGGTGAGAAAAACAAGAAAGGGGGGGGTTTGAATTGTTTGGAAAAATAAGCACTTTTTCAAAATGAAAATCACACAAGGATTTTATACTGGTTCGCTTATAACACAAAGCTACTCCAGTCCACCCGGCCGAGGTGATTTCGCCTTCAACAAGGACTTAATCCACTAATCTTGAAAGATTGATTACAAACAACGTCTAAGAGAAAGATCTCTTAGTCCTCTCAAGTATACAGACTACACAGAGTCACTTGAGGAAATAAACAAACAATAGATAAAAGATTTATGTAATCTAGAGTGCTTCTAAGAAAGCAAATATTACAATAGTAAGAACAAAGTGATTCACGTTATAAGCAAAAGCTTCGTGAAGATTTAGAGAGCAAGAGTGTTTTCTTGAGCGTTGATGTTTCAGTATAATTTTTGCTTCTTGTTCTTCAATGTTGATTGCAACCCATTTTATATATCAGTGAGGTAGTAGTTGAAACTGATGAGTAATAAAATGAATTTACGCCATAACATAAATAGCTTCTGCCAGGATAACTTTCTCTCCTTGAAATGACTACTTACCACATATAGTACCTTCTTTATTGAAATTGGAGATTAACGTCTCTTTCTGTATTAGGAAATCCATTTGCAAACCTTTACTTGACTTTAACGTTACTCTTTCATAATTAGCAAATCCATAATCAGAGTCATCGTGTATCTGAGAATCTTGGAGTCTTGCTTCTGATGTTGATCTCTATTGAGTTCTGATGGATTCTTCAGATAGCGCTGATAACTTCTGGAGTTTAGACATACGTTTGTTCAGAGTCAGAACTTCTAGAGCTTACTTCTTGTTCAGATGCTTCTGATACTTTGCTGTTTTGCTCAGAGTTAGACTTTCTTGAACGTGTTTCCACTTCAGATGCTTCTGATCATTTGATAATTTGTATCTGATCTGGTTCTGTATCTGATGACGTCATCAGATTTCTTCCTTCTTTCTTTAGAACCCTGCACACTTAGAAACTTTTCGTTAGGGTGCCATTTTTGGTTTCATCCTTTGTTATCATCAAAATCATGGAATCTGATGTAGAACAATTTTTGTTCTTACAACGTGATCATACAATTATGGGAAATAATATTTGAACCCTTGTGGGATGATTTTAGGTCAAGTTGGGTGGATCAGAGCATAGAAAGTTGAAAAATCATGAACAAATCAACTACTTGTAACATGGGTCGATTGGAGGTTTAAATGGTGGATTTTGAGTGTAATGGGTATGAAATGATGTTGAATGAATGGTAGGGTTATTGGATGGTAAAAAATGACCAAGCTCAATGGTCAAGAAGCTCCCAAATTAGGGTTTCTTGATTCACAAGTTTCACCAAGAACCATTGTCAGATGAATTAGGATTTGAGTTGTAGGGTTCCAATTGAGATGTTTAAAGATCATGGAGCATGAAAAAACATTGGATTTGAGGGGTCCTTAATTTCATGGTCAATATTCATGGTGAATCATGATTTGTACAAGCCAAAAGGAGGGTCAAGAGCTAGGGTTTGACCCTTGGGTGGCCAAACGAATCTTGAAGCTCCTTCAAAGGGGACTCACTACCCAAATTGGACTTGGATAATGGGTGAGATGTCTTGAATGATCCTCCAATATTTGTGGGATTATTGAGGATGAGATTAGGTTTAAGGTAGCTTGGGCACACCTCAACATGACTAGAGGATCTTGGACCTTTGTAGATGAATCTCATGCCTTGGACTTATGGATTATTGTGATCATTAAGTATAAATGCATATGAGATGATGCCTTAAGGTTTAGGGATTTATAAGATGACATGTGGTAGGGAAAATTTTAGGGTATGACAGAGAGAAGCCATCGGAAATTCAACATTTTTCGAATCATCCCTTACTGGGCAAACCATTTTGACGTTGATAACTTCAAACGACTGAAATGGAATTTCCTTCATTTATCCATTTCCTTCAACGTATAGAAAATATGTGAGATGAATCACCATAATATCCTCCTTACCCTCCATGACCACCAGTTTATTTTCAACCAAAAATTTCAACCTTTGGTGGAGTGTTGAAGTAATGGCTCCAACTGAGTGAATCCATGGTCTTCCAAGTAGACAATTGTAAGCTGCATGGATGTCCATGACAAAGAAAGTGATGAAGAAGGTGTGAGGGCCAATCTTCATAGGAAGATCTACTTCATCAATCACTGTCCTCCTTGACCCATCAAATGCTCTCACCACAAGCTCACGTTGTTTCATCACGAGTCCTTCAATAGTTAACTTAGCGAGAGAGCCTTTAGGCCTCACATTGAGGGAAGATCCAATGTCTACCAAGACTTTTGATATAACTGTTTCCACATACTCAATAGAGATGTGTGTAAGACCCCAATTTTGTCCCTAAGATCCCTCATGGCATCATATCATAACATTGCATTGCCTCAAGGATCATTGGACACCTTGCTTCCTTCCCTATGGGTGGGTCATCTTTTTGAGAGTGATTCTTGATCACCAAGCATTCATTGCATTTGTATATCATTGCTTTTCTTTTTATCACTAACCAAAAGTACAAAAATATGTCACTAACCTTTGTCTTGCAAAGGAAGCAACAACAGGTCAAGGCAATCAAAGGCATTCATTGAGCAATAGATTGTGGTCATTCTTGAGATTTAGACCTCACAATCATTCACAAGAGTTCATATGAGCTAGGATGTTATTTTGAAGCAAAATCCCAAGTGGTAGAGGCTTGAATTTCATCAGAACATTGTCAAGTCATCTGAAGACCTAGAAAGTCAACTGCAAAGTCAACTGTGGATTTGGAGGTGGGAGGTGATTAGAAATACTTCATTCATGTTCAGACAAGTCTCATTTGACATTTCAAACATTCACATTGAAGAATTTGAAGTCAGGTCAAGAATTTCCAAAAATAGCAAGTGACCTATAATTTGAACTTTCCAAAAATGGAAAGATTTTGGACCAACTTCAACTCAATGTTACATCATCAAGAAAGCTTCAAATGAAATTTTATTGAACATGAAAGTTGTTGATCTTCCTCTCCCATTTCCAAAAAGTCCAAGATCATCAATTTCTCATGTGTGGTCAAGGAGATATGATCAAAAACATGGCAAAGTATGCATGGAACTTCAAATGGACATAACTTTTCAACCAAAGCTCCAAAATGGGTGGTTCTTTTTGCTAAATTCTACTCATGACCTCTAATTTCCAAATCATGCATCACATTACATGAATTGTAATCACATGATCACTTGTTAATCCATTGGCTTTTTGGAGGGAAATCACAAAATTCAAAATTGGTGCATGGTTTGAACTTTTTGCCATCACCATTGGTTTTAAAATTGGATTTTAAGTGAAAATGAATGGAATTCGTGTACTGTTCACACATGCATTCCATGCATAAGGGGTGAAAAAACCAATTTGCACACACACCTTAAAACTTGATTAATCTCATTAGCATTTGGCTTAAGCATAATTACTGAATCATTAGCATGGCATATATAAGAGTAATCATAACTGTTTTCGGATAAACATTCATTTTTTCAGATCTAGATCCAAATTCTTCAAACTTTCCTCTCAATTTTTTTTGCAATTTCTTAAAACAAAAGCACATTCCATTGCTTGATTCATGATCCTGAAGTGTTCTTGAGAAGAATTGGACGTGGAACCAAGAGAAACAGTGCCATATTGAAGCATACTCGAAGATGGAAGCATTCATGGTGATTTCAAATTCTGTTGAATTCAAGTGTGTTTGAACTGCATTCTCTCCATCAATCAACTCCATAAGCATTGGAAAGTAGAATTGAAGCATTACAAGCTGCAGATCGTGTGGATTCCAACTTCTGCTCTTCAAGAGGTTACAAATCGAATCTCTTACTTTTGAATTTCCTTGCCATGATGTTGTAGATCTAAGTTTGCTGATCATTCTGAGCTTTGAATCGTGCAAATTGATGCTGTTTTGAGCTAGATATGAGTGACTGAAGTTTTGATGTTGAACTTTATTTTTCTTCGATCCAAGCTTATCTTGATGTTTTTGCATGAAATGATTATGGATCTTGATTGTACACTGCATGATGATTCGAATGCTATGCTTAATTTTAATTTCTGGACGTGTTTTTGAAAATCTGGAAAATCCAGATGAAGATCATGATGATCTTCATCTTCAACCTTTGAACCTTCATCGTTTCCAGACCAGCCACGGTTTCGCTTCAAATTTGCTACGAAATTTCAAATTTAGCTACGAACTTTTGGCGCGCTAGGGTTTAGATGAATACGATGTCGTTTTGAGCGTGCGCTATTTTTGAATGCATGCTGATTTCGATTCCCAGCTGTGGCAATATTTCAAATGCTTCATTCATTTTCTCGTTTTCCCTCCACATATTCCATGTTATGCTTCACATGTTTTTTTAAATTTTTCTCATCTTGTAAAATTCATAACAATTTGAAAATTGATCCAAAAAATACCAGGTTTTTTGCATTGTGATCCTGGTCCTCTCTAGTTTTTTATCATTATGATTTTACAAGTTGCGCTTGGCTGGATAATGTTTTGTGCTAAAAGGATTGATCATGTGTCTTATTTTGACCTTGCCATGCTCATACCTTTGTGAAATGCTTGTTTCTTATCCAATGAATGTGAAATTTTGCATGCTATAACTAGACACATTGCTGGACATTTTGGTTTTGGTTTGGTATTTTTACTATGTATCATCTCTGTTTTATGCTTGTGCTAAGTTGGTGTGACAATTTGTGTCACACCTTTGCTTATTCAACTTGTATGATGAGTTTGCCATGCCAAATGATGTCCAATGCTTCTGATTTTTTGTGTGATGCATATTATGAATGTCTTGATTGATCATGAATTTTTCCAGATTTATTTGAATCATTTCTGACTTGATTTGCATTTTTCATTCATGTTGATCACATATGAGCTTTAAAATTGGCTTGAACTTTAATTGATCATGAAATGCATTTGGTGATTGATTTTGATATGAGACCTTTTGGAATGTGTCAAGATGTGTCTGAAGTTGATTCATGTTAAATTTCAGCTCCTGTTTTAAATTTTTTCTCTATCTTTGACCCTAGGCTTTGACCTAGTGGTTTATGGCTTATGTTTGAAGCTTTGATTTCAGGTTAAGCATTCAAGTCCCATAATTGGTGATGCTTCATGATGTGAATATTGATGTTTGCTTGTGATTACTAACATTGTGTGTTTTGCAGGTTGATGCTCACTCATTTGTGTTTGCCTTAGGCTTACACCTTTTGTACATTGAGATCATCTGTTGCTTATTGACTGTTGTTTGTTTGTCTGAGTTTTATGCTGATTTACTTAGTTGTTTCCACAGGTACTTAAGTTGCGTTAAGTTCATTTGAACTTTGCTTTTGCTTGGTTGCTTAACCACTTAGGTATAATCTCTAATCTTCATGTAGTCTGGAAGACCTACTATTATTGGTAGGCACCTGTCTGAAGTCCTCCTTAAGAGGCAATGCTTGTGATTGTTTAATTTTTGTGCCAAGCAGGAAAAGTCCTCTTATGAGGCAATTGGCAGATAAAAGAGATGTGTAATCCATCTCCTTCTACTCAGTGTGTCATTCACTTTGCTCACACAATGTGTTGATGCATTGTGAATAATAACCCAAGATCTTATAGAGTCTATTTGTGGAGAAGAGTTCCAACTTTCTGAACTCCCACACCTTCCATTGATCAAAGCTCTCCCTGACCAGGGATAAGAGCTATGAGGCACACCCCTCATCTCCATTTCATCTGCTTCACCCTAACTCTCAATGTTAGGGTTAAGAGCTCAAAATACCCCATTCCAGTTGGCTGTAAAGCCTAACCTTGCTTGAGCCTAATTGATTGTATATAGTGTGTGCTAATTGACTTGTTTGTTGCTTACTTGATTCATCTGTGCATATTTGCTTGAGTGTGCTTTTGTGCATTTATCATCATCACTTGTATATAATTTCATAAACTTTGCTTTGTAGCATCTTGTTTTGTCCATGGAGGAAGCAGGCATAAGTCCATTACTTGGCAGTTGCTCCTATGATATGGTAGGAGACTAGTATAAGTCCATTGATTGGCATCTGGTATCCATGTTTCATTTTGTTTTGTGAGACTAGTATAAGTCCATTAATTGGCATCTGGTATCCATGTTTCTTTTTGCTTTAGGAGATTGGTATAAGTCCATTGATTGGCATCCGGTATCCATTTTGTTTTGGGAGATTGGAATAAGTCCATTGATTGGCATCCGATATCCATTTTTGTTTTGTGAGATTGGAATAAGTCCATTGATTGGCATCCGGTATCCATTTGCTTTGCTCATCTGTTATTTGCATTGTTGCCTATTCCAAAGGAATCACTTGAATCATCTACATATGATTTCAAGAGGTGAACATCTAAGAAGTTTTACTTCCTCACCCTCCACCTTTTGTTTCTTTAAACCTCCATTTGCATGTTAACCCAAAACCTGAAAACTATTGTGCAAACATTTTCATCTCTTTTCAAATTAGAAACCTAGGCCTTAGGCCTTTGATTTTTCAAACTTCATTTTCATGATACTTCTTTTGAATTGAATTCTAATCATACTTTGACCACGTTTTTGTGAATAATCCTAATCGGTTAATTCCACCCATTCAATTGTTTTGTGGCTTTGTCCATTCTTGATAAGTTTTCATACATTAGCCATAGGTTTGATTTATCCTAGTTGGTTGATGTTAATCTCACCTTTTGTCCTTAGTGATTGAATTGTAAGACTTCCTTGCTTATTATAGGGTTAACCCCTCACTAGCAAGTTGAAGCTTTTCTCACATGGTGGACTTGTTGTTTGTATAAGGTTGAGTTTTCTCCCGTGGATAACAAAAGACCTTAGGGCTTCTGTTTTAAAATCAATCCACTCATATTTTGGAAATCTTTTAGCCGAACTACGGCGTTTTGATCCTTACCTTCCATGGAAAGGTACGTTGGCAACGGGTTCATCCGTTCAAACACAAAAATAATAACTTGTGTATTCTTTTCTCATCCCTTCAATCGTTTGCACAATAAATATTTCATAAACAAATAACACTTCGTACAACAAGTTGTGAAAAGGGCTCCCTAGGAGTACCTAGGACATTTTGGGTGCCTAACACCTTCCCATTGCGTAATTAACCCCTTACCCAGATCTCTGACCTTTTCATTGGTTTTCTATGTGTAAAACTTCTTAGGCTTTTGTTCGCTTTTTTGCCATTCCTTTGGATAAATAAAAGTGCGGTGGCGACTCGATTCTTTGTATGCTTTGCTTTTGATTTTGTCAATAAATCATAAAGTGACGAATAAACCGCTACAGAAAAGTGGCGACTCCACTGGGGAGAGATTCCTTGGTGGTTTTTGCCTACTTTTCACCCTTGTTGTATGATATTGTTTATTTGTTATATGACATATTTTTGTACAATTTGGGATTACTGTATTGATTGTAATGTTTGAATTGCTTGATATACAATTGTTGTTTGCTTGGTGGTCTCTGTGAGATGAGTTCTATACCCAAACTCGAGTGCACTTTAGGATAGGAGAATGGCATAGTCTTGTCGACTTGTGTGGAGTATTCCTTAGCAAGTTGACTTGCGAGCCCATTCACTTGGTGGAGGTCATGTTGGATTAATAATGTCACACAAGTCATTTGTGGTTAGGCATTATTCTTTCAATCATGTGCCTTAGAAGCCAAGGACCTTAGTTTACCAAGCCCATCTTGGCCTATTTTTAGGACGTAGTGCGGAGGTCGTTCAGATGTAAGATCTGATGCAATTGTTACGCGATACTACACTCATAAGAGTCTCTCTTGAGAATATTTTTGGAATACGAGTATTTGTTCCTCCGATAATATTCAAAAGATGGGATGATGACTATGGGAACCTCTTGTAGAACATGTTTGGCAAGTTTAAACCCTAGTACACTCCCTTTGGGTGGTTCTTAACCGAGACTCCATGCTCGTGACTCTCAACAAACCCGTGATTCATGGTTGAGTCGTTCAGACATCCTTAATATCAATGGAACTTGGGTGTCGATAAGGTGAAAACCATAATCCACCAAAATGGATGATTGATATTAAGGATGATTGAGCCGGTTCATGTATTGTTAATATCAATGGAACTTGGGTGTTGATAAGGTGAAAACCATAATCCACCAAAATGGATGATTGATATTAAGGATACTATGAGCTTTCCCATGACCTTTGTCTGGCGTGACTTGCTTGATCCTTGAGTGTGATTGCTGCGTTCATACATTCATGCATTCATCTGCATTCATATCATCAGAAAAATCAGAAAATTTTCAAGGAACTTAAAGGGTTTATTTGCAAAATTTTCAGACATGGAAAGACCAAAAAGGCATACAAAGAAGTACAGCTTTCGACAGCCCGATCTGAAAGAGTTAAGGAATCTGACATCTTATGTATTAGATCCCTTGGGTTTCAAAGCTCGTTATGGGAAGCTTCTGCCTCTGTTAACTACTCAGGTCGACGAAGGGTTGATGAGTACTTTGGCACAGTTCTACGGTCCTCTGTATCATTGCTTCTCTTTTCCGGACTTTCAGCTGTTGCCTATGCTTGAGGAGTATGCTCATCTTGTGGGTATCCCGATTCTGGATCAGGTGCCGTTTAGTGGCTTAGAGAGTATTCCGACTTCTTGAGAGATCGCAGACTTGTTGCACATAGATGAATCCCTGATTGAAGCGCATATGACCACCAAGGGTGGAATTCAGGGTCTTCCTTCTGATTTCCTCATCGCTCAAGCTACCGTTTGTGGGAAGGCCATGAGTGAGGATGCCTTTGAGGCCATATTCGTGCTGCTCATCTATGGATTGGTATTGTTCCCCAACATCGACAAATTTGTGGATGTGAACGCCATTAGGATCTTTTCTGTCCTTAATCTCGTTCCTACTCTGTTGGGTGATACCTATTTCTCTTTGCATCTGAGGAATGCAAAGGGTGGAAGAGCTATTGTGTGTTGTTTGCCTCTGTTGTATAAGTGATTTATTTCTCACTTACCGCAGACGGTTGCTTTCAAGGAGAACAAGGGATGTCTACGGTGGTCTACGAGACTTATGTCTCTCACTAATGACGATATCTCTTGGTATGATCGCGTGTATGATACAGTTCAGATCATTGATTATTGTGGTGAATTCCCTAATGTGCCTCTTCTTGGTACATGTGGTGGGATCAGCTACAACCCTATCTTAGCACGTCGTCAGCTTGGGTTCCCCCTAAAGGATAAACCTCATAAAATTCTGTTAGAAGGTGTGTTCTTTCAGGAGGGTAAAGATCCCCAAGGCCTGAAAGCCAGGATGGTCCGCGCTTGGCGCAAGATTCACAAGAAGGGTAGAAGTGAGTTGGGTCCGAAGAACTGCATTGCTTTGGAGCCGTATACTTCTTGGGACAGACAGAGAGCATCAGAGTATCTTATGCCATATGATTATCCGAGACCTACACCGTTGGTTGTGGCTGGGCCTTCAACCCTCCCTAACCAAGGCGTAGAGGAGTTGAGAGACGAAGACCTTTCACGTGCTTGGATCCGTGAAAGAGAAGAGTTGCTTCAACAACTTAAAGAGAAGGACGCTCTGATCGAATTCCTCGAGCATCAGGTGATAGACGATCCGAATGATACCTGGACTTCTCTGCTTCCTCAGTCTTCCAAATTATGGAAGAGGAAGTATGATCGACTTGCTAAGGAGAAAGCGGATATTGAAGCAGCATATGAGAGAGAGATCAAGAAACTTTGTGCATCTCGAGCTTCTAGGGATCCATAGGATGTTCATTTTCCTTTTCCCTTGTAATAATCAACAATGCTGTACTTCTTTGTCCCAAATATATATTTGATGAGATATTTTCCATATGCGATTAAATGATTTAAATTTCAAAATTTGCAAATAGAACCCTAAAAGTTCCTTGAAATAAAAATGAAAAAAACAAAGCATATGCACAAGCATTGCATGCATCATTTTGCATAAGCAGGTTGTTCTGGTCTTCTTGTCTGTGGCCTAACTTTGTGCTCTTCATTTATTTTGAAGACAAGCTGACTCATCGGTACTACACCCGAGCCAATTCTGCAAGAGTGATGGATCAACTTGAACAAGAGAACCGTGAGCTGAAGGAAGAAGTCGCCAGATTGAGCGCTCTGATGGAGCAGTTTCTAGCTGCTCAGAATCAACCATCTCCACCTCCTGTAACTCCTCCCTAGAGGACTGTTATTTCAAAGATTGCTTCGTCGATCGTGCCAGCTGCTAGTGCCCATTTCGTGCCGAATGCCATGCCAGCCGGGTTTCCGTGGGGTATGCCTCCAGGTTTTATGCCAGATATTCCAGCTCCTACCTTTGCTTCCATGCCGGCATCTAGCCCGGTCCTTGCAATGCCTCCTCCTGTCGTGCATACCATTCCCAGGGTAGACGACACCATCTATCATTCTGAGCCGTCTGAGGGCCCAGATGTTAATGAAAAGATGGAAGCTATGAATGACCAATTTCTTGAACTCCGCAAGGAATTGAAGACCCTCCGAGGGAAAGATTTGTTCGGCAAGTCTGCTGCTGAACTGTGTTTGGTTCCCGGTGTTAAGATACCCGTCAAGTTCAAAGTCCATGACTTTGAGAAATATAAGGGGAACACCTGCCCGCTCAGTCACCTGGTTATGTATGCCACGAAAATGTCTACTCAAACAGATAATGATCAGTTGCTGATTCATTATTTTCAGGATAGTTTGTCTGGTGCAGCTCTTCGTTGGTATATGAGCCTTGATAGTGCAAACATCCGTTCCTTCAACGATCTTGGTGAAGCCTTCGTCAAGCAGTACAAATACAATGTGGATATGGCTCCTGACCGTGATCAACTCAGAGCTATGTCCTAGAAGGACAAAGAGACATTTAAGGAGTACGCCCAGAGGTGGCGAGAGCTGGCAGCTCAGATTACTCCTCCGCTGGAAGAGAAGGAGATGACTAAGATCTTTTTGAAGACTCTTAGTTCATTTTATTACGAGCGGATGGTCGCTAGTGCTCCCTCTGATTTCACCGAGATGGTGAACATGGGGATGCGATTGGAGGAAGGAGTCCGGGAAGGACGGTTGTCTAAGGATGAAGGCTCTTCTAAGCGATATGGGGCGTTTAAGAAGAAAGATGGGGAGGCACATGTTGTGCAATCCCATGTTAAACCTAGAAGACCCTCTGCCAAGAGGAAGCCTGTGCGTCATGCCAGTAGCCATCATCAGGTGGCTCACGTAGCACCTGTCTTCAGAGACAATAATCAGCATAATCAGCAACAACCTCAGTATCAACAGCAACATCGCCCATAACAACAGGCTTACCAGCCTCATGGCAACAGTAATCAGGCTAATTTGAATTATGATAGGAAGAAGATCACTTTCGATCCTATTCCTATGTCATACGCTGAGCTATATCCCTCTTTAATAGAGAGGAAACTGATTACCCCGAGGGATCCTCCAGCTGTACCTGCTAACCCGCAGTGGTGGTACAAGCCCAACCAGCATTGTGTTTATCATTCCGGTGCTCTCGGTCACAATATAGAAAACTGCTATCCACTGAAGACTAAGGTGCAAGACCTTATGAGATGCGGCATTCTGAGCTTTGAGGACTCAGGCCCCAATGTTACGAAGAACCCATTGCCCGAGCATGGGAAGTCGGTTAACATGATCCAGGGTTGCCCTGGCAAATATAAGGTCAAATATGTAAGCCATATTCGACAGTCATTGGTTGAGTTGCATCGTCTGCTGTGTGATTACAGTCATATGGAGCACGACCATGACAGATGTCGTATCTGTTCCATCAATCGTCTGGGTTGTCGCCAAGTGCGCAGAGAGCTGCAAGAGCTGCTAGATGATGGTACTATTGAGATTCTGCAGAACAGAAATGTTGATGAAGATGAACCAGAAGTGAATGTGATTTCTCCTGTGTTAAAGATTCCTGAGCTTGTTGTCATTCGTTATGATGGTAGCAAGCCAAAGGTATCTCCTTCCTTGGTGATCAAGCCTGCGGGCCCTATGCCTTATGTTTCAGATAGAGCAATTCCCTTCCGCTATAATCCAGTTGTTGTGGAAGATGGGAAAGAAGTGCCTTTGCCTTCAACTTCCGTCGTTAATATTGCTGATGTGAGCAGGTTGACCCGTAGTGGTCGTGTATTTTCTGCACCCCCGAAGCCTCATGTTGTTTCAGATTCTGCTGAGCGTCCGGTTGGGACTGCAGTGAATGTTCCGAACCCGACACCTGTTGCCAAACCCTCCTCTGTACAAAAGACTCCTGCTTCTTCTGTTGGCCCGAGTGGCATTGTGAATGAAGAATGTGATGAGATGCTGAGGCTCATCAAGAAGAGTGAGTACAACATTGTAGACCAGCTTCTACAAACGCCGTCCAAGATCTCCGTGCTATCTTTGCTTCTGAATTCATAACCCCATAGGGAGGCTCTGCAGAAAGTATTCGACGTGGCTTATGTTGATCACGACGTCACTATAGAACATTTTGACAGTATAGTTGCAAACATTACTGCTTGCAACACTTTGAGTTTCTGTGACGCTGATCTCCCGGAGGAGGGAAGAGACCACAACATGGCTTTACATATTTCCATGAATTGCAAGACCGACGCCATGTCCAACGTGCTGGTGGACACTGGGTCATCTTTGAATGTATTGCCAAAGACCACTCTTTCGAGATTGTCGTATCAGGGGCTTCCCATGAGGCAGAGTGGTGTTGTTGTGAAAGCTTTTGATGGGTCGCGTAAGACCGTGATTGGGGAAGTTGATCTCCCAATCAAGATTGAACCAAGTGATTTCCAGGTTACCTTCCAGGTTATGGATATCCACCCATCTTATAGCTGTCTCCTTGGTAGACCATGGATTCACGAGGCTGGCGCCGTGACATCCACCCTACACCAGAAGCTGAAATTCGTTAAGAATAAGAAATTGGTTGTGGTAGGGGGAGAAAAGGCTCTCTTGGTTAGCCACTTGTCTTCTTTCTCATATATTGATGCTGAGGATGAAGTTGGAACGCCTTTCCAAGCTTTGTCTATTGCTGAGCCGATTGAGAAGAAGTCTCCTTCATTTGCTTCCTATCGTGATGCGAAACTGGTCATTGAATGTGGTGCAGTTTCTGGTTTAGGAAAGATGATTGAGCTTGAAGATAATAAATCCCGGGCTGGCATTGGCTATTCTTCTGGGGAATTCAACGCGCAAGGGCTGTTCAAGAGTGGAGGATTCATCCATGCTGATCAAGCTGAGGAAGCTGCTGCTATTCTGGAAGAGGATGTAGAGGATTTGAGCAACTTCGTTATTCTTGGTGGTATCTGTAACACCCCGATAATAATAAAATAATTATTTAAATTGAGTTAATAATATATTTATTAATTTAATTAAATAATTGGAAATTTTATTATTATTATTATTATTGGAAAATATATATGTTGGAAATAAGGAAAAGAGCCCATTGGGAGTAAAAAGGTTTTTACGTGAAAAAGCAGAGAAGCGATCGTGAAAGAGGAAAAGGGCAAGAGGCAGAGCAAGAGGAAGAAGGTTGGAGAAGAGCTTGGAGCTTAGAGATTTTGCCGGATTAACTCAGGTAAGGGGGGTTTATCACCGATTAATGGGTATTATGGGATAATATGTGATGGGTAGTGAGAAACCATTGATTTGCCTCTGATTGAATGATGTATGATGAATTTGTGAACTTTTGGGATGAACGAAATTTGGATTAAAATTGAAGAAATTCGTAGGAATTAGAGGTAGAAACGTTAGAAATTTGTGAAATCGAAAGTGGATAATTCGTGTTAGATGAGATGAATGAATTGTGTGTAAAATTTGGACTGTGAAAGGTTGAATCGGATAGATCTCGTAGCAGAGAAAACCATTGCAGATCTGGAAATTCTGGTTTCTGGTCATACGCGTATGGCACTAGGCAATACGCGTATGAGATGGCATGGTACGCGTATGGCACTAGGCAATACGCGTATGGATGAGGAAGATGATGTTTTGAACGTGAAAATTGTCTCTGTTGGTACGCGTATGAGGATGTGGTACGCGTAGCATACGCGTATGGGCATGGGCAATACGCGTATGGACTTGGTCAGGAATGGGCAATACGCGTATGGGCATAGGCAATACGCGTATGGGCAGACTTGTGGTTTTCCTGAACTGTTGTTGTGCAGTTTTTGGTTGTTTAGGCTGAGTGATGTAACTTAGCTGATGTATGACGTAGTAGGGATCATTTCCCGCTGTTTTGAGCAGTATAGGTATTAGTAGAGTGTGCTAATACTGTGGTTAATTGATTGACATGATAATGATGTGTTGATACATGTATTGATGATGTATGATGATATGCATAATGCTATGAATGTATATATTATGCATGTATGTGTGAATGGACTGTTGTATGGCTTAGAGTGTGAGCATATGTCCGTTGTGAATTGTTGTTGATGCTGCATTGCTAGATGATTAGCATGCATAGCATAGCCTTTGGGGCTGTAGCTAATTCCCATGGTGAGGAATTAGTGAGTGAATCATTGTGGATTTGTTGTTGATGTTTGCATGCTAGATGATTAGTGTGCATAGTCTAGCCTTCGGGGCTGTAGCTAATTCCCATGGTGAGGAATTAGTGAGTGAGTCACTAGGTCTCAAATGAGTGGGACTAGTGAGCTTAGTAGCCGTATCTGGAGGGATCGGTGAGCTTGAACTATATGTTCAAGAATAGTCGGTACCGCATGTGTGGAGTCTCATTGCATAATGTATGTATGGCGTATAATATGAATGGAGGTATTCCAATATTATACGTGTGTTTGTGTTGTTATGGAGTATGATTTGAGATTATACTTGTGTTTTATGTTGGTGTTGAGCATGAGATTGAGCTGATGTGCTGTTACTGATTGTATGTTGCGATTAGGGTGATTAATGTGTTAAATTGCTTAACATGACATTATATTCTATAATGCTTATTATATTGATTGAGGAACTCACCCTTACAACTATTTTTCAGGTAACGAGAAATGAGTTGAGTAGAAGCGAATGCTTGGAGTCTAGTGTAGTCTCCTTAGTGGGTCGTGCTCTGATAGATGTAACATCGGGATGGGATGTTTTATGTTGTTGAATAATTTACATGTGAATGTTACATGTTTTACATGATTGAGGAGATCTCTATCCGCTGCGTTTTATGCAAATGTTTATGTTTTGAATTAATAAAAGAGCATGACCGTTATATTGTTGAATGGTGTGAATAATTGTGTGACACCCTTGAATGGCATAATTACTCTGAATTGTTATATGTCTATTATTTTTAATTAAATATTTGGGGTATTTTAGAAGGGTGTTACATTAGTGGTATCAGAGCATAGTCGGTCGAGTCGAGTCGTAATTATTCTGTTTCCCCTGTACGGGATAGGTGTTGTGTAACCCTATCAGTACTCATTGTTTTAGTTTGTTGGGTTTTCAGAATAGAGATGGCTGGAAGAGGTAGAGATGATGCTGCGATTGCTGAGGCTCTGGGTATGCTAGCTGGAGTACTTGGAGGGAACCCGAATGTTGTGGGAATGGGAGCTGCTCGTCAACTGAGTGAGTTCCAGAAGAACAATCCTCCAATGTTCAAGGGAGCATACGATCCAGATGGCGCTCAGAAGTGGTTGAAGGAGATCGAGAGGATCTTCCGAGTGACTGAGTGTGCCGATAACCAGAAGGTCAGGTTCGGTACGCATATGCTGTTAGAGGAAGCAGATGATTGGTGGGTTGCTACCCGCACTGAGTTGGAATCTGCTGGGAATGCTGAGATTACTTGGGCAGTGTTCAGAGAGAGATTCCTGAGGAAGTATTTTCCAGAGGATGTCAGAGGAAAGAAAGAGATAGAATTCTTGGAATTGAAGCAGGGTAACAGGTCTGTTACTGAGTATGCTGCTAAGTTCACAGAGCTGTCAAAGTATTATACTCCCTATAACGAGGCTACTGGGGAATTTTCAAAGTGTGTGAAGTTTGAGAACGGGTTGCGTCCCGAGATCAAGCAGGCTATTGGGTATCAGCGGATCAGAGTGTTTTCTGATTTGGTTGATTGTTGCAGGATTTTTGAACAGGATTCCAAAGCCAGAGCAGAGAACTATCAGCAACGGGTTGATAGGAAAGGCAAGAATCAGAATGATCGTGGAAAACTGTATGCAGCTGGCAAAGGTTTTCAGAGACAGAGTGGGATGAAGAGGCCTAGTGGGGGAGACTCTAGTGCCCCTGCTAAGTGTTATAGATGTGGTCGGGCTGGACATCGTGTCCATGAGTGTACCAGTGCTGAGATGAAGTGTTTCAAGTGTGAAAAAGGTGGTCATTTGGCTGCAGAGTGCCGGTTGAAGACTGTAACTTGTTTCAACTGTGGAGAGTTGGGTCATATCAGTCCACAGTGTCCTAAGCCGAAGAAAGAGAATCAGTCGGGAGGCAAGGTCTTTGCTTTATCGGGTTCTGAGACTTCTGCAGATGATCGTTTGATCCGAGGTACGTGTTATATTAATGGCTTTCCTCTTGTAGCTATTATTGACACAGGTGTGACTCATTCCTTTATATCTTTGGATTGTGCTGTGAAACTTAAGTTAGAGATATCTGAGATGCGTGGAAGTATGGTGATTGATACTCCTGCGAAGGGTTCAGTGACTACTACTTCAGTTTGTTTAAATTGTCCTTTGAGTATTTTTGGTAGAGACTTTGGGATGGACCTTGTGTGTCTTCCACTAGTACAGGTTGATGTTATCCTGGGTATGAATTGGTTGGTGTTTAACCGAGTCTATATCAACTGTTTTGATAAGACTGTGATATTTCCTGAGAGTGAGGAAGGAAAGAGTTTGTTTCTATCAGCAAGGCGGGTGAATGAGGAAGTAGCAGATGGGGCAGAGTTGTTTATGCTGTTAGTGACTTTAGAGGCTAAAGATAAACTGGTGATTGGCGATCTAGCCGTGGTGTGTGATTTTCCTGATGTGTTTCCCGAAGAAGTGAATGAATTACCGCCAGAGCGTGAAGTTGAGTTCTCGATTGATTTGGTACCTGGTACTAGACCGATATCGATGGCTCCGTACCGTATGTCTGCGGTTGAGTTAACTGAATTGAAGAGTCAGTTGGAAGATCTGTTGGATAAGAAATTTATTCGTCCGAGTGTGTCACCGTGGGGTGCACCAGTGTTATTGGTTAAGAAGAAAGAAGGTACTATGAGGTTGTGTGTGGACTACAGGCAACTGAATAAAGTGACTATCAAGAATCGGTATCCTTTGCCGAGGATTGATGATTTGATGGATCAGTTGGTTGGTGCGAGTGTGTTCAGCAAGATAGATTTGAGATCTGGGTATCATCAGATACGTGTGAAAACTGAGGATATTCAGAAGACTGCTTTCAGAACAAGGTATGGACATTATGAGTATTCTGTAATGCCTTTTGGTGTGACTAATGCGCCTGGAGTATTCATGGAGTATATGAATAGAATTTTCCATCCGTACCTAGACCAGTTTGTTGTGGTGTTTATTGATGACATTTTGGTGTATTCGAAATCTGAAGAAGAGCATGCTGAGCATTTGAGAGTGGTTTTAGAAGTTCTACGAGAAAAGAAGTTATTTGCTAAACTCTCTAAATGTGAATTTTGGTTAGAAGAGGTTAGTTTTCTTGGTCATGTGATTTCAAGAGGTGGTGTTGCTGTTGATCCTTCTAAGATAGAAGCGGTATCTAAGTGGGAAGCTCCGAAGTCAGTTTCTGAGATAAGAAGTTTTCTTGGACTTGCAGGATATTATAGGAAGTTCATTGAGGGATTTTCTAAGTTGGCGTTACCGTTGACGATGTTGACTAGAAAGGGGCAAGCGTTTGTTTGGGACTCAAAATGTGAAGAAGGTTTCCAAGAATTAAAGAGAAGGTTGACTACTGCTCCTATTCTGATATTACCGAGTTCGTCGGAACCATTTGAGGTTTACTGTGATGCTTCATTGTTGGGTTTGGGTGGTGTGTTGATGCAGAATAAGAAGGTTATAGCTTATGCTTCGAGACAGCTGAGGGTTCATGAGAGGAACTATCCGACGCACGATTTAGAGTTGGCAGCTGTGGTATTTGTTCTGAAGTTGTGGAGGCATTATTTGTACGGGTCAAGATTTGAAGTTTTTAGTGACCATAAAAGTTTAAAGTATTTGTTTGATCAGAAAGAGCTGAATATGAGACAGAGGAGATGGTTAGAATTTCTGAAGGATTATGACTTTGGTTTGAATTACCATCCGGGTAAAGCAAATGTAGTAGCTGATGCGTTGAGCCGGAAATCGTTACATATGTCTATGTTAATGGTTAAGGAATTGGATTTGATTGAGCAGTTTAGAGATTTGAGTTTGGTGTGCGAGAGTACTCACAATAGTGTTAAATTGGGAATGTTGAAATTAACGAGTGGTATTCTGGATGAGATTAGAGAGGGTCAGAAATCCGATGTGCTTTTGGTTGATAAGTTGACTCTAGTGAATCAAGGTCAAGGTGGTGAATTCAGAGTTGATGAGAATGGTGTTTTGAAATTTGGTAATCGGGTGTGTATTCCGGACGTTACCGAACTTAAGAAGAGTATTCTAGAGGAAGGACACCGTAGTGGCCTGAGTATTCATCCGGGAGCTACGAAGATGTATCATGATTTGAAAAAGTTATTTTGGTGGCCGGGAATGAAAAGAGAAATTGCAAGTTTTGTTTATTCCTGTTTGACTTGTCAGAAGTCAAAGATTGAGCATCAGAAGCCGTCTGGGCTAATGCAACCGTTGGCTATTCCAGAGTGGAAGTGGGATAGTATCAGTATGGATTTTGTTTCTGGTTTGCCGAGGACAAATAAGAATTTTGAAGCCATTTGGGTGATTATGGACAGGTTGACAAAATCGGCTCATTTCATTCCGATCAGAATGGATTATCCGTTAGAGAGATTGGCCGAGTTGTATATTGAGAAGATTGTAAGTTTGAATGGTATTTCGTCTAGTATTGTTTCGGACAGAGATCGTAGATTTACATCGAAGTTCTGGGAAGGTTTACAGAGAGCTTTGGGAACTAAGCTGAGATTGAGTTCCGCATATCATCCGCAGACTGATGGTCAGACTGAGAGGACCATTCAGTCATTAGAGGATCTTTTGAGAGCTTGTGTTTTGGAAAAGGGAGGCGCTTGGGATTGTTATTTGCCTTTGATTGAGTTTACCTACAACAATAGTTTTCATTCGAGCATTGGTATGGCACCGTTTGAAGCTTTGTATGGTAGGAGATGTCGGACGCCTTTATGTTGGTATGAGTCCGGTGAGAGTGCTGTAGTTGGACCGGAGATTGTTCAACAGACTACAGAAAAGATTAAGATGATTCAGGAGAAGATGAGAATTGCTCAGAGTCGTCAGAAGAGTTATCATGATAAGAGGAGGAAGTCACTTGAGTTCCAAGAGGGAGATCATGTGTTTCTTCGCGTTACTCCGATAACTGGTGTTGGTCGAGCTTTGAAGTCGAAAAAGTTGACACCTCGATTTATTGGTCCTTATCAGATTTTGGAGAGGATAAGGGAAGTAGCCTATCGTGTCGCTTTACCGCCGTCGCTTGCGAATTTGCATGAGGTTTTTCATGTGTCTCAGTTGAGGAGGTACATTCATGATCCGTCGCATGTCGTCCAAGTAGATGATGTACAGGTGAGAGATAACCTGACTGTTGAAACATCACCTATGAGGATCGAGGATCGAGAGTTGAAGCAGTTGCGGGGTAAAGAGATTGCCTTGGTGAAGGTAGCTTGGGGAGGACCAGCAGGTGGCAATGTGACTTGGGAACTGGAGAGTAAGATGAAGGAGTCTTACCCAGAGTTGTTCGCTTGAGGTATGTTTTCGAGGACGAAAACTCTTTTAGTGGGGGAGAGTTGTAACACCCCGATAATAATAAAATAATTATTTAAATTGAGTTAATAATATATTTATTAATTTAATTAAATAATTGGAAATTTTATTATTATTATTATTGGAAAATATATATGTTGGAAATAAGGAAAAGAGCCCATTGGGAGTAAAAAGGTTTTTACGTGAAAAAGCAGAGAAGCGATCGTGAAAGAGGAAAAGGGCAAGAGGCAGAGCAAGAGGAAGAAGGTTGGAGAAGAGCTTGGAGCTTAGAGATTTTGCCGGATTAACTCAGGTAAGGGGGGTTTATCACCGATTAATGGGTATTATGGGATAATATGTGATGGGTAGTGAGAAACCATTGATTTGCCTCTGATTGAATGATGTATGATGAATTTGTGAACTTTTGGGATGAACGAAATTTGGATTAAAATTGAAGAAATTCGTAGGAATTAGAGGTAGAAACGTTAGAAATTTGTGAAATCGAAAGTGGATAATTCGTGTTAGATGAGATGAATGAATTGTGTGTAAAATTTGGACTGTGAAAGGTTGAATCGGATAGATCTCGTAGCAGAGAAAACCATTGCAGATCTGGAAATTCTGGTTTCTGGTCATACGCGTATGGCACTAGGCAATACGCGTATGAGATGGCATGGTACGCGTATGGCATTAGGCAATACGCGTATGGATGAGGAAGATGATGTTTTGAACGTGAAAATTGTCTTTGTTGGTACGCGTATGAGGATGTGGTACGCGTAGCATACGCGTATGGGCATGGGCAATACGCGTATGGACTTGGTCAGGAATGGGCAATACGCGTATGGGCATAGGCAATACGCGTATGGGCAGACTTGTGGTTTTCCTGAACTGTTGTTGTGCAGTTTTTGGTTGTTTAGGCCGAGTGATGTAACTTAGCTGATGTATGACGTAGTAGGGATCATTTCCCGCTGTTTTGAGCAGTATAGGTATTAGTAGAGTGTGCTAATACTGTGGTTAATTGATTGACATGATAATGATGTGTTGATACATGTATTGATGATGTATGATGATATGCATAATGCTATGAATGTATATATTATGCATGTATGTGTGAATGGACTGTTGTATGGCTTAGAGTGTGAGCATATGTCCGTTGTGAATTGTTGTTGATGCTGCATTGCTAGATGATTAGCATGCATAGCATAGCCTTTGGGGCTGTAGCTAATTCCCATGGTGAGGAATTAGTGAGTGAATCATTGTGGATTTGTTGTTGATGTTTGCATGCTAGATGATTAGTGTGCATAGTCTAGCCTTCGGGGCTGTAGCTAATTCCCATGGTGAGGAATTAGTGAGTGAGTCACTAGGTCTCAAATGAGTGGGACTAGTGAGCTTAGTAGCCGTATCTGGAGGGATCGGTGAGCTTGAACTATATGTTCAAGAATAGTCGGTACCGCATGTGTGGAGTCTCATTGCATAATGTATGTATGGCGTATAATATGAATGGAGGTATTCCAATATTATACGTGTGTTTGTGTTGTTATGGAGTATGATTTGAGATTATACTTGTGTTTTATGTTGGTGTTGAGCATGAGATTGAGCTGATGTGCTGTTACTGATTGTATGTTGCGATTAGGGTGATTAATGTGTTAAATTGCTTAACATGACATTATATTCTATAATGCTTATTATATTGATTGAGGAACTCACCCTTACAACTATTTTTCAGGTAACGAGAAATGAGTTGAGTAGAAGCGAATGCTTGGAGTCTAGTGTAGTCTCCTTAGTGGGTCGTGCTCTGATAGATGTAACATCGGGATGGGATGTTTTATGTTGTTGAATAATTTACATGTGAATGTTACATGTTTTACATGATTGAGGAGATCTCTATCCGCTGCGTTTTATGCAAATGTTTATGTTTTGAATTAATAAAAGAGCATGACCGTTATATTGTTGAATGGTGTGAATAATTGTGTGACACCCTTGAATGGCATAATTACTCTGAATTGTTATATGTCTATTATTTTTAATTAAATATTTGGGGTATTTTAGAAGGGTGTTACAGTATCTGCCACAATTGGGTCGCTGTGGATGTTCCTACGGTCATTCATAAGTCAGCGTAATTTGTTCACTTTGTTCAAAACCCTTCTCCCATGCCAAAAGGAGAAGTGATGACATTGTTGGCAGCATTTATACAATGATATTTTCATTCAATTAATGCATGTTAAACATTTGTTTTTCCATTTGTTTTCGCTTTTTGCTTTTTGCATGAAATCAGTGATCACTAAAAAACCCTAAAAACAAGAATAAAAGCAATCTTTTCATCTGCATAATGGTTTGCTTGCTTAAATTCTAAAGTTTTTATTATCCAAAATCATTATGCAGGTTGATTCTAAAACCCATTGAACATAATGATCCAACGCCATCTCCCAATTTTGAATTCCCTGTATTCGAGGCAGAAGAAGATGATGATGAAGGGATTCCTGATAAGATTACCCGTCTCCTTGAGCACGAGAAGAAGATCATTCAGCCGCATCTCGAAGATCTGGAAACAGTCAACTTGGGGTCTGAGGATTGTGTTCGTATGGTGAAGATTGGGGCACTTCTTGAAGAGTCTGTCAAGAAGGGGTTGATCAGTTTGCTACGAGAATATTCTGATATCTTCGCTTGGTCGTATGAAGACATGCCGGGTCTAGATACAGATATTGTGCAACATTTCCTGCCTTTGAAGCCTGAGTGCGTGCCTGTGAAGCAGAAGCTCAGAAGAACTCATCCAGATATGGCAGTGAAGATCAAAGAGGAAGTTCAGAAGCAAATTGATGCGGGGTTTCTGGTGACTTCTACATATCCTCTATGGGTGGCCAATATTGTGCCTGTGCCTAAGAAAGACGGAAAAGTCCGTATGTGTGTTGATTACAGAGATTTGAATAAAGCTAGTCCGAAAGATGATTTCCCTCTACCACACATTGACATGTTGGTAGACAATACAGCTAAATTCAAAGTTTTTTCCTTTATGGACGGATTTTCCGGATATAATCAAATCAAGATGGCACCCGAGGATATGGAGAAGACAACATTCATCACACCTTGGGGAACATTCTGTTATCGAGTGATGCCCTTCGGTTTGAAGAACGCCGGAGCCACGTATCAACGAGCTATGACTACCTTGTTTCATGATATGATGCACAAGGAGATAGAGGTCTATGTTGATGATATGATTGTTAAGTCCCGAACGAAAGTTGAACATGTTGAGCATTTGTTGAAGCTTTTTCAGCGTTTGAGGAAGTACAAGCTGCGTCTGAATCCGAACAAATGTACATTTGGAGTCCGTTCCAGCAAGTTGTTGGGTTTTGTTGTCAGCGAGAGAGGTATTGAAGTTGATCCTGCAAAGGTCAAAGCAATACAAGAGATGCCTGCGCCCAAAACTGAGAAGCAAGTCCGAGGTTTTCTTGGCCGCTTGAACTATATTTCCAGATTTATATCCCACATGACTGCCACATGTGCGCCGATATTCAAGCTCCTCCGGAAAGATTAGTCTCTTGATTGGACCGAGGATTGCCAGAAAGCTTTTGACAGTATCAAGGAATATCTGTCTGAACCTCCGATCCTGTCTCCGCCTGTAGAAGGAAGACCTCTGATCATGTATCTGACTGTGCTTGAAGACTCGATGGGTTGTGTACTCGGTCAACAAGACGAATCAGGGAAGAAAGAATCTGTTATCTACTACCTCAGTAAGAAGTTTAGTGATTGTGAGTCTCGATACTCAATGCTTGAGAAGACGTGTTGTGCTTTGGCTTGGGCTGCTAAGCGTTTACGCCAGTACATGATAAATCATACAACTTGGTTGATATCCAGAATGGATCCAATTAAGTATATTTTCGAGAAGCCTGCTTTAACTGGGAGGATTTCCCGTTGGCAGATGTTGTTGTCTGAGTATGATATCGAATATCGAGCTCAGAAAGCTATCAAAGGTAGTATCTTGGCTGACCATTTTAGTGCACCAGCCGATTGAAGATCATCAGTCTGTTCAGTACGACTTCCCAGACGAGGAGATTCTGTATTTGAAAATGAAAGATTGTGATGAGCCTACACTTGATGAAGGTCCGGAACCTGGTTCCAGATGGACGATGGTGTTTGATGGCGCTGTAAATCAGTATGGAAATGGAATTGGGGCAGTAATCATTACTCCTCATGGCACACATATTCCGTTTACAGCAAGGCTAACTTTCAAATGCACGAATAACATGGCTGAGTACGAAGCCTGTATTATGGGATTAGAAGAATGTATTGATTTGAGAATCAAGCATCTTGATGTGTATGGTGATTCGGCCTTGGTTGTCAATCAGATCAAGGGAGAATGGGAGACGAATCAGCCTGGTCTCATTCCGTATAGAGATTATGCGAGGAGGATTTCAACGTTCTTTACTGAAGTTGACTTTCATCATATTCCTCGAGAGGATAATCGGATGGCAGATGCACTTGCTACGCTTGCTTCGATGATTATGGTGAAGTATTGGAATGAAGTTCCCAATATCACCGTGATGCGCTTGGATAGACCAGCTCATGTGTTTGCAGTTGAAGAAGTGAATGATGACAAACCTTGGTATTTTGATATCAAGAATTTCCTCCAGAATCAGGTCTACCCGCCTGGGGCATCTGTGAAAGACAGGAAAGCTCTAAGAAGGTTGTCAGGCAGTTTCTACCTCAGTGGTGAAGTGTTGTACAAGAGGAATTTTGACATGGTTTTGCTCAGATGCGTGGATAGACACGAAGCAAACCTGTTGATGACTGAGGTCCATGAGGGTTCACTTGGTACTCATTCCAATGGACATGCCATGGCTAGAAAGATGCTGAGAGCAGGCTACTATTGGCTGACAATGGAGTCTGACTGTTGCAAATGTGTGAAGAAATGCCACAAGTGTCAGATTTATGCGGATAAGATTCATATTCCTCCGACACTTCTGAATGTGATTTCATCACCATGGCCTTTCTCTATGTGGGGAATTGACATGATCGACATGATTGAACCGAAAGCGTCCAACGGACACAGGTTTATTCTCGTAGCGATTGATTACTTCACCAAATGGGTTGAAGCTGCATCGTATGCGAATGTGACCAGGCAGGTGGTCGTGAAGTTTATCAAGAATCAGCTGATTTGTCGTTATGGTGTGCCAGATAAGATCATTACTGATAATGGATCTAATCTGAATAATAAGATGATGGAAGAGTTGTGCGCTGAGTTCAAGATTGCACACCATAACTCCTCTCCTTACAGACCAAAGATAAATGGGGCTGTTGAAGCTGCTAATAAGAATATCAAGAAGATTATCCAGAAGATGACAGTTACGTACAAAGATTGGCATGAGATGCTGCCATTTGCTTTGCATGGTTATCGTACATCTGTCCGCATTTCAACAGGGGCAACCCCTTTCTCTCTTGTTTACGGCATGGAGGTTGTTCTCCCAGTAGAGGTGGAGATCCCATCAATGAGAGTCTTGATGGAAGCCAAGTTGACTGATGCTGAATGAATTCAGAGTCGTTATGACCAACTGAATTTGATTGAAGAGAAACGATTGACTGCCATGTGGCATGGTCAGCTATATCAGCAGAGAATGAAGAAAGCATTCGATAAGAAGGTCAAGCCTCGTGTGTTCCGAGAAGGTGACCTCGTGCTCAAGAAAGTTTTGTCTTTCGCGCCCGATTCCAGGGGCAAGTGGACTCCAAACTATGAAGGTCCATATGTTGTCAAGAGAGCCTTTTTAGGCGGAGCTTTGATGCTTACAACAATGGATGCAGTCAAGAAATACTTTGCCTAAAAAAAATATATAAAGAAAAACAGAATAGCTCGCTAAGTTGAAAACCCGAAAGGGCGGCTTAGGCAAAAATGAGCGTCTCGATGGAGAACCCGAAAGGGCTATCCAGGCAAAAATTATAGACATTGAAAAAAGAATATTTGTATCCCGCTAGATTGAGTACCTCACCCTAGGGCAATGTAGGCAAAAATTAGGGATTTGGCAAGTAACTGCATCCTGACAAGACTTTCTGTTCCGCAACCGTCTTTTCGTCAGAGATTCTCGATTCGTCGCCGACTGAAGCTTCGAATACATCGAATTCAAATTGGTAGAGAAAGGATCATTATGTTCAATGTAGCCCTCTTCCAATATATATCACTGATTTCAAATTTGTACAGATCTATGGAGTCTTGCCATTTGCAGGCTACCATTCCATCAAATCAATTTGAGCTTTTATCCAATTATTTGCAATCTTATTTGTTTCAATTCAACAAATGTTTTGCATGTTTTAATTGATGAAATGTCATTGTTTTAAATAAGTAAATTTTTCAAATTGTTGTTTTAAACAAAGTGAACATTCACAATGATAAAAGGATACTTAAGAATTTCTCAGTGCTCTCCCAAGGGTGGCATGATTTCCAGCAGGGTAAGACATTTGTTCATATTCCTGGCATTGGTTGTATCCTCTTTATCCAGATTGTTGTTAGGGTTGTTCCCTAAGCAGAGCTTCTGTTGAGATTTTGTACCCCAGAGCAGAGTGTTTGTTGAGAACTTCCTAGTCCTCTCCAACAATATTCTCTCCTCAGCATGGGTGCTTTCCTTTTGGAAGATTCGGTCGTTAGTGGGTCGACACCCCGGTACTTCGTCTTGTTTCCTCAGTATAGTCGCCACCGGAGTTGTTGGCATGGTGTACTTCATTTATGCTATCTTTCTCCATCAGAGTGCTTGTTGAGGTTTTCACCTCTCATCCCTTCAGCAGAGCAGCGATTATTTCCTCCTCAGCAGTTGTTGGTTTCCTCATGGAAGGTTCGGCATGTGGTGGTTGATCCCCAGCTCTCCTTCTCTTCCTCATATAATTCGCCAATAGATTTGTGGTACGGTGGATTGTGTCTGTGATGTTTCCTGCAGAAGTTTTGTGATTTCCCTGCAGTATCTCCAACAGAGTTGTTATCCTCAACAGAGTTGCTTTTGTGGCAGTTTCTGCCTGTTGTTAATTTTTGTTCCCTATTTTGGTTGGTGATCTATCATCCATAGATTTGGTTGATTTCCTGATGCTTTTGATCCTTAGTAGAGTGGCTTGTAGCAGAATCTACTTGTGTGATCTATTTTCCCTCAGTGGGTTTATCCCCTAATGGAGTGGCTGACAGTATCCCCAGTAGAGTTGCTTGTGCAGTTAGACTCTACCTGTGTGTTCTGTTCTCTTCAGCAGTTCTTGCTTGTGCAGTGAACTCTTGTTTCCCAATTGATACTGAGGATCCCCTGCAGAAATCTCGGGATTTCTCCATTTTCCCAACAGATTTGTTTTTGTGGCAGTTTCTGCCTGTTGCGAACTCTTGTTCCCTAGTTGGGTTGATTGATGATCCATCACTCAGAGATTTTGTGTTTTCTTTGATATCTCTGATTTCTTGCTTCCCGCAGATCTTCGCTTTTTAGCATTCAGATCTCCAGCAGATTGGCTTTCCAGTTGGATTTCTTTGGTTTTTTTCTCTGGAAGTGTAGTATCGGGCGTTTTGACTCCTGGGCCTGTTTGTGTTAGATATGTCTGTTTTGTCAGCATTCATCAAACATAAATCACGCATATTCATGCATACTTTCAACATTCAGATATTCATGATTGCATTTCTTGCCATATATCTTTTGTTTGTTGTCTCCTACTAATGGTGATATAGATCTCTCTAGTAGATCTTTCCAAGCAGATGTCGGGTGTCTAATCTCTCAATATAGAGTCAGCCCCATAAGCAGAAAGTGTCTGTCTTTCCTTCTGCAATTCCCCACTGAGATATATCCTCGTGGATGACGGTTTTTTCCATTTCCTCCCAACACATATTGGGATGGATATTCCTATTTGAGTTATATCCTCATTAGGACGAGTCTTGATTCAGTTTGCCTTTTGGTTTGATTCTGAATTGGCATTTTTCAACTGTCTCTTGTGCTTCCCTGTGGAATAAAAGAATGAATTGCCCAGTAACCGGCAAAAATTCTTTTTATCCCCAGCGGAGTTTGTTGTCTCCTACTAACGGTGATATAGATCTCTCTAGTAGATCTTACCCAATAACCGGTAGTTGTAAGTCCTATGTTCCTTTTCCCTCTTGGCGGAATTTGTGGTTATATACCTTTTATTCCTCAGTAAGAGTTGATGGTCTTCTACCCCGTATTCGGTAGTCGTAAAGCCTATTTTTCTTGCTCCTCGGCAGTTGGTGGTTTGTTGTAAACCCTGTTTTGTTTCCCCGTGCGGAGATGTGATTCTTTCATTCCCCACGCAGAGAGTTGTTGGTTTTCTGCCAAGTATTCGGTAGCTATAAACCCTACTTTTATCCCCTAGCAGGAGTAACCGTTGTGGTTCGTTCTGGTTGATGGTGGATTTTGTGGTCTTCTACCCTGTATTCGGTAGTTGTAAATCCTATGTTGTTGTTGTCTCCCTAGCGGAGTCTGGGCTTTCTTGTGGATAATTGCCGTATGCTAGCAATTTTATCCTTAGCCAGAGTTTTTGGTCTTCTACCCCGTATTCGGTAGTTGTAAATCCTAATTTATCCCCTTTGCAGAGTTAACCTTGTTGTTCATCCTAACCGATGATGGTTACTCTTTGTGGTTATCTTCATCCAGTATTCGATGTTGATATTCCCTCTTTCTTCTGGGTAATTGCCGTATGCTAGCAATTGTATCCCCGGTAGATCTTTCCTTGTGGATAATTGCTGGATGCTAGCAATTTTTATCCTCAGTGGGTCCTTTCACCGTATGCCAGTGATTTGTTCCCCGGATCATTGATGTTTATCAATGTATCCCTCGTGAGTTCTCTTTCATTTACCCTTTTACCGGTAATGATTATTGCTCCCCTTGATCGGTCATCTTTATATACCTAGTGTTGGTATCCTGATGCCTTTCTTTTCGGTCGATTTATCCTTTATTAACCCAGTAACCGGTTGTGGATAATCTTCCATGCGAGTATGTTATCCACGTTCTGACGGTAATGGATAATATATCTGATGCACTCTTCAGTCGAAGCCTGTTGTGTTTCCCCAGTCGAGTAAGATTCATGTCCCTTTGTGGAATCGGATTTCTTTGTTCTTTCTTTTCGAGTGTATTATTCACGTTCTGACGGTAATGAATAATATGTCTCATTCACTCTTTGGTTGGAATCCTTTGTTGATTTTCCCCAGCGGAGTAAGATTCGTATTCTTTGTAGAATCGAATATCCATCCTTTGATAAGTCTGTGTTTTGCTCTCTTCAGGATGATGAGTGTCATGGCATATAAACCAATTCACGTTTTCGGTAGGTCACCTATTATATACCCAGTAACCGGTATCTCTGGTGTCTCTTCCTTTTCGAGTATATTGTCTACGTTCTGACGGTAATAGATAATATATCTCATGCGAGTATACTATCCACGTTCTGACGGTAATGGATATTATATCTCATGCGCTCTTTGGGTTTTCTCCCAGCTGAGTAAGATTCGTTTTCCTGTGGCGGAGTCGAATGTCCATCCTGTAAGTCAATTTGCTTTTTCAAGCCCTCCTTTCGGATGATGAGTGTTTTGGCATATATACCAATTCACGCTTTGGTCGGTCACCTATTATATACCCAGTAACCGGTATCTCTGGTGTTCCCTCCTTTCTGCTCCCTATTATGACCTTGGTCCCCTGTGGAGTCAGATTTTCCTGAGTTGATGTACCTTTTTTCAGGTCTTTCTCAGATGTTTGGTTGATTGATATCTCTCACCCTTATACCGGTCTTAGATATTCATTCTTCCTGAGCTTGTTGTTCTTTCACCCAGTAACCGGTGTTTAGATCACATGTTTCTTTGAGTTTGTTACCCAGTAGCCGGTAACACCTCATCTTCCAGATTTTCTCCAGGAGAGTCTCTTTGTTAGACATTCCCCAGTGGAGTTTCTGTTGTGATTTACCCTTTTGTTGTATTGGCGTTTTCCCCAATATATGCATTTTTTCCCGGCAGGGAGATTCTGTGTGAATCTTTTTCCCCAGGCAGAGTCCGGATTTTCATCCGAAGTATCCTTCGTGGGTAGTTTGAGTCAGCTTGAGTCTTTCCAATGGAGGTGTCTTCCTTTGGATTTCTTTTTTCCCCAGTTTGAGTCCTTTACTCCCCAGTAAGGTCTCCATTCCAGTCGTGTCTTGTTCACGCCGTGTCACTTTTCCCTAATCCAGAGTCGTGTCCTGCTCACGCATTTCTTTTTCTTATCCCCATGAGAGTCTTGTTAGAGTCTCTGTTCCTGGTGAGTGTATTACTCCAATGGATCGTCTTTTCTTCTTTGTGGACCAATATTCACCACAGAGATTGTTTCTTTTGCATGCATACATTTGCATCATAAGGTCTCTTAGGGACCAAAATTTGTCTCATTACTGTTATTTAAGCCCATTCTACCGCGTCGAGATGAAGATTTTAACCTTCACTTCTCCGTCTAGAATGACCTTAAATAGGGGCATCTGTAAGACCCCAATTTTGTCCCTAAGATCCCTCATGGCATCATATCATAACATTGCATTGCCTCAAGGATCATTGGACACCTTGCTTCCTTCCCTATGGGTGGGTCATCTTTTTGAGAGTGATTCTTGATCACCAAGCATTCATTGCATTTGTATATCATTGCTTTTCTTTTTATCACTAACCAAAAGTACAAAAATATGTCACTAACCTTTGTCTTGCAGAGGAAGCAACAACAGGTCAAGGCAATCAAAGGCATTCATTGAGCAATAGATGGTGGTCATTCTTGAGATTTGGACCCCACAATCATTCACAAGAGTTCATATGAGCTAGGATGTTATTTTGAAGCAAAATCCCAAGTGGTAGAGGCTTGAATTTCATCAGAACATTGTCAAGTCATCTGAAGACCTAGAAAGTCAACTGCAAAGTCAACTGTGGATTTGGAGGTGGGACGTGATTAGAAATACTTCATTCATGTTCAGACAAGTCTCATTTGACATTTCAAACATTCACATTGAAGAATTTGAAGTCAGGTCAAGAATTTCAAAAAATAGCAAGTGACCTATAATTTGAACTTTCCAAAAATGGAAAGATTTTGGACCAACTTCAACTCAATATTACATCATCAAGAAAGCTTCAAATGAAATTTTGTTGAACATGAAAGTTGTAGTTCTTCCTCTCCCATTTCCAAAAAGTCCAAGATCATCAATTTCTCATGTGTGGTCAAGGAGATATGATCAAAACATGGCAAAGTATGCATGGAACTTCAAATGGACATAACTTTTCAACCAAAGCTCCAAAATGGGTGGTTCTTTTTGCTAAATTCTCCTCATGACCTCTAATTTCCAAATCATGCATCACATTACATGAATTGTCATCACATGATCACTTGTTAATCCATTGGCTTTTTGGAGGGAAATCACAAAATTCAAAATTGGTGCATGGTTTGAACTTTTTGCCATCACCATTGGTTTTAAAATTGGATATTAAGTGAAAATGAATGGAATTTGTGTACTGTTCACACATGCATTCCATGCATAAGGGGTGAAAAAACCAATTTGCACACACACCTTAAAACTTGATTAATCTCATTAGCATTTGGCTTAAGCACAATTACTGAATCATTAGCATGGCATATATAAGAGTAATCATAACTGTTTTCGGATAAACATTCATTTTTTCAGATCTAGATCCAAATTCTTCAAACTTTTCTCTCAATTTTTTTTGCAATTTCTTAAAACAAAAGCACATTCCATTGCTTGATTCATGATCCTGAAGTGTTCTTGAGAAGAATTGGACGTGGAACCAAGAGAAACAGTGCCATATTGAAGCATACTCGAAGATGGAAGCATTCATGGTGATTTCAAATTCTGTTGAATTCAAGTGTGTTTGAACTGCATTCTCTCCATCAATCAACTCCATAAGCATTGGAAAGTAGAATTGAAGCATTACAAGCTGCAGATCGTGTGGATTCCAACTTCTGCTCTTCAAGAGGTTACAAATCGAATCTCTTACTTCATGGTTTCCAGACCAGCCACGGTTTCGCTTCAAATTTGCTACGAAATTTCAAATTTAGCTACGAACTTTTGGCGCGCTAGGGTTTAGATGAATACGATGTCGTTTTGAGCGTGCGCTATTTTTGAATGCATGCTGATTTCAATTCCCAGCTGTGGCAATATTTCAAATGCTTCATTCATTTTCTCGTTTTCCCTCCACATATTCCATGCTATGCTTCACATGTTTTTTTAATTTTTTCTCATCTTGTAAAATTCATAACAATTTGAAAATTGATCCAAAAAATACCAGGTTTTTTGCATTGTGATCCTGGTCCTCTCTAGTTTTTTATCATTATGATTTTACAAGTTGCGCTTGGCTGGATAATGTTTTGTGCTAAAAGGATTGATCATGTGTCTTATTTTGACCTTGCCATGCTCATACCTTTGTGAAATGCTTGTTTCTTATCCAATGAATGTGAAATTTTGCATGCTATAACTAGACATATTGCTGGACATTTTGGTTTTGGTTTGGTATTTTTACTATGTATCATCTCTGTTTTATGCTTGTGCTAAGTTGGTGTGACAATTTGTGTCACACCTTTGCTTGTTCAACTTGTATGATGAGTTTGCCATGCCAAATGATGTCCAATGCTTCTGATTTTTTGTGTGATGCATATTATGAATGTCTTGATTGATCATGAATTTTTCCAGATTTATTTGAATCATTTCTGATTTGATTTGCATTTTTCATTCATGTTGATCACATATGAGCTTTAAAATTGGCTTGAACTTTACTTGATCATGAAATGCATTTGGTGATTGATTTTGATATGAGACCTTTTGGAATGTGTCAAGATGTGTCTGAAGTTGATTCATGTTAAATTTCAGCTCCTGTTTTAAATTTTTTCTCCATCTTTGACCCTAGGCTTTGACCTAGTGGTTTGTGGCTTATGTTTGAAGCTTTGATTTAGGTTAAGCATTCAAGTCCCATAATTGGTGATGCTTCATGATGTGAATATTGATGTTTGCTTGTGATTACTAACATTGTATGTTTTGCAGGTTGATGCTCACTCATTTGTGTTTGCCTTAGGCTTACACCTTTTGTACATTGAGATCATCTGTTGCTTATTGACTGTTGTTTGTTTGTCTGAGTTTTATGCTGATTTGCTTAGTTGTTTCCACAGGTACTTAAGTTGCTTTAAGTTCATTTGAACTTTGCTTTTGCTTGGTTGCTTAACCACTTAGGTATAATCTCTAATCTTCATGTAGTCTGGAAGACCTACTGTTATTGGTAGGCACCTGTCTGAAGTCCTCCTTAAGAGGCAATGCTTGTGATTGTTTAATTTTTGTGCCAAGCAGGAAAAGTCCTCTTATGAGGCAATTGGCAGATAAAAGAGATGTGTAATCCATCTCCTTCTACTCAGTGTGTCATTCACTTTGCTCACACAATGTGTTGATGCATTGTGAATAATAACCCAAGATCTTATAGAGTCTATTTGTGGAGAAGAGTTCCAACTTTCTGAACTCCCACACCTTCCATTGATCAAAGCTCTCCCTGACCAGGGATAAGAGCTATGAGGCACACCCCTCATCTCCATTTCATCTGCTTCACCCTAACTCTCAATGTTAGGGTTAAGAGCTCAAAATACCCCATTCCAGTTGGCTGTAAAGCCTAACCATGCTTGAGCCTAATTGATTGTATATAGTGTGTGCTAATTGACTTGTTTGTTGCTTACTTGATTCATCTGTGCATATTTGCTTGAGTGTGCTTTTGTGCATTTATCATCATCACTTGTATATCATTTCATAAACTTTGCTTTGTAGCATCTTGTTTTGTCCATGGAGGAAGCAGGCATAAGTCCATTACTTGGCAGTTGCTCCTATGATATGGTAGGAGACTAGTATAAGTCCATTGATTGGCATCTGGTATTCATGTTTCATTTTGTTCTGTGAGACTAGTATAAGTCCATTGATTGGCATCTGGTATCCATGTTTCTTTTTGCTTTAGGAGATTGGTATAAGTCCATTGATTGGCATCCGATATCCATTTTGTTTTGGGAGATTGGAATAAGTCCATTGATTGGCATCCGGTATCCATTTTTGTTTTGTGAGATTGGAATAAGTCCATTGATTGGCATCCGGTATCCATTTTCTTTGCTCATCTGTTATTTGCATTGTTGCCTATTCCAAAGGAATCACTTGAATCATCTACATATGATTTCAAGAGGTGAACATCTAAGAAGTTTTACTTCCTCACCCTCCACCTTTTGTTTCTTTAAACCTCCATTTGCATGTTAACCCAAAACCTGAAAACTATTGTGCAAACATTTTCATCTCTTTTCAAATTAGAAACCTAGGCCTTAGGCCTTTGATTTTTCAAACTTCATTTTCATGATACTTCTTTTGAATTGAATTCTAATCATACTTTGACCACGTTTTTGTGAATAATCCTAATCGGTTAATTCCACCCATTCAATTGTTTTGTGGCTTTGTCCATTCTTGATAAGTTTTCATACATTAGCCATAGGTTTGATTTATCCTAGTTGGTTGATGTTAATCTCACCTTTTGTCCTTAGTGATTGAATTGTAAGACTTCCTTGCTTATTATAGGGTTAACCCCTCACTAGCAAGTTGAAGCTTTTCTCACATGGTGGACTTGTTGTTTGTATAAGGTTGAGTTTTCTCCCGTGGATAACAAAAGACCTTAGGGCTTCTGTTTTAAAATCAATCCACTCATATTTTGGAAATCTTTTAGCCGAACTACGGCGTTTTGATCCTTACCTTCCATGGAAAGGTACGTTGGCAACGGGTTCATCCGTTCAAACACAAAAATAATAACTTGTGTATTCTTTTCTCATCCCTTCAATCGTTTGCACAATAAATATTTCATAAACAAATAACACTTCGTACAACAAGTTGTGAAAAGGGCTCCCTAGGAGTACCTAGGACATTTTGGGTGCCTAACACCTTCCCATTGCGTAATTAACCCCTTACCCAGATCTCTGACCTTTTCATTGGTTTTCTATGTGTAAAACTTCTTAGGCTTTTGTTCGCTTTTTAGCCATTCCTTTGGATAAATAAAAGTGCGGTGGCGACTCGATTCTTTGTATGCTTTGCTTTTGATTTTGTCAATAAATCATAAAGTGACGAATGCACCGCTACAATGTGGAGAGCTTTGTTGTGATTTCTTCCCTAGGCAGGGAGCTCCTCGTCACTAAAACCCAAGCTTAGACTAGTGACTATGTTGTTAACCACTCCTTCAAACTGGCACACTGAAATCTCTTGTGGTACATGGTCTGTTTTCAAGAATTTCACCAAGGTATTCCTATGCACTTCTGAGCACATCAACAAAGATAACATCAATATTTTTGATGGTGTTTGGTTGAGTTGTTCAACCACTCGAGAATCACTCTTCTTGATAATGTGTAAAAACTCATCTACCTCACTGGTAGGTACAAAGTCTTGCCTTTGTTGAGTATCATCAATTTGCTTGCCCTTGTCTAAGGTTTAAGGATTTCTAGTACAAATTAGGGGATGTGGAGGTTCAAAGATCCTTCCTCTTCTTGTGACCCCGCCAGCTCCGGCAATATTGATCATTGGGTCATTAGACTTCATTGAGTCTTCTTGAATTTTCTGACCTTGGATGTAGACTGAGGTATCATACACCCATGGGACTGCCTTGGTGTTATCGTAGGGGAATGATGTTGGAACCGTTATTACCATTGGAACAATAGGATTTGTTTAGAGAGTTAACTGAGATAGGTCATACGGAATTTGCAGTGGTGGAACTTCATCGTATGGTATTTCGAGAGTGAACATGTCTTTAAGTGTAAATGGGTGATCAATTTGACAATATTCCTTGATTCATCAGAGTCTGAATGGAGGCCTTCAATACTTCACACTATTGTGGGTCCCTTAAATAATGTTCATAAGTCTTGGTGCAAACTGGGAATGCGTCACTTTTTATGAGTATGTTCTTGATTTCAATGAGCCGAGTCTTTAATTCACTGACAGAGGTTATCATTTTCCTTCCATATTCTACCATATTCACATTTGCTTTATTATGTGGAGGCATATGGTTGTTGTTCATATTCAGGTTGTTGGGCGCGAATATAATTTCCTTTGAATCAATTAGATCTTCGACTTTGTACTTCAAAGCTTTGCAATTCTCGATGAAATGTCCGGGAGCTCCGGAATGGAATTCACAATGGGCATTTGCATCATAACCGGGAGGAAAAACCGCTGGCGGAGGTCCCAACTCCCTTAGTAGTACAAGTGATCCTCTTAATAAGTATGCTAGAATATGGTTGTACGGCGTAGGAACCGGGTCAAACCTTCTTTCAGGCCTTCTTACTCTTTGTTGTTATTATTGCTGATATTATGGTTGCAGTCGTTGTTGTTGTGGTTGATAACGTTGTTGTTGGTGGTGGCGTTGTTGTTGTTATTGCTGATATTATGGTTGCAGTTGTTGTTGTTGTGGTTGATAACGTTGTTGACGTTGTTGTTGGTGGTGGCGCTGTTGTTGTTGTTGTTGTTGAGGTTGAACAAGGATAATGAAAGGTTGTTGTTGAATTGGTTGGACGGGGCCCACAGTAGCCACTTGTTGATATGGAACTTGATATGTTGGAGTCCTAGTCTGGTTGACTGTTGTTGTGTTAGTCTCACCTTATATTTTCTTTCCATAGGGGACAAAAGGTTTCTTTGTCACGCTATATGTACTCGCAGAGTTCTGAATTTTGCCCATTTTGATCATGTTCTTGATCGTTTAACCGGCCAAGACCAAATCGAAAAAGTCGGAGGACGTACTTCCCACCATTCTATCGAGGTACAAGCCTTGGAAATTTCCCATTAACATGTCTATAAACTCTCGCTCTAACAACGACGGTTGTACTCTGGCTGCTACCTCCCTCCATCTCTGAGCGTACTCTTTAATGGTTTCTTCAGACTTCTGCGTTAAATTCTGCAACTGCGTAAGGTTCAACACCATATAAGTGTTGTACTGATAATGTATGAGGAAAGCTTCGTCCATCTCTCTCCCAGTACGAATATGAGTACCTTCCAATTACATGTACCAATCTAGGGACGTCCCACTTAGTGAATCTTGGAAGAAGTGCATCAGAAGTAGGTCATCATTGGAATAGGAAGCCATTTTTGGACAATAGCCTATGATATGGGTTACAGGATCACTGGTTCCCTTATACTTTTTAAAGTTGGGGACTTTGAATTTGGTTGGGATAATCACACCAGGAACTAAGCACATTTCATTTGCATCAAAACCTAACGCATTAGTACACTCAATTGCTTTTAGTTTTTCCTCAGTGGTCCTTACCTTCTTCTCCACTTCATTGGTTGCGGGACCAAAAGCATCATATTGGAAGGCAACCCTAGGACTGAAGAAAGCATCATGTTGATCGTCTACCTCTACGACAGAGGGATGGATATTGACTGGTGGGACACCGTCGGGTGTGCCTCTGTGGACCGGAGGGTCAACATGAGAAGGAGGGATTAGAGTCTCAACCACCGGAGGAATGGAAATATTAGAAGCGTTAGCACAATGGTTCATGTCTTCTTGCATGTTTTCCATGATCTCTTGGCCCCTAGAGACCTCTTGGATCGTCTCGATTAGTTGCCCCATCTGGGACCTCAATTGAGATACTTCTTCTTATAGTGCGGCTTGGTTTTGCTGGAGTTTCTCCATGATGACTTGTTGGTGTCTTCGCGTATTGTATCAGAAACACAGCTTTGGAGTGTGGTTCTGATCAAGAAAAGGGTGGATGGATGTGTTTTTGTTTTTATGTTTTCGTTTTGTTTTGAAAGATGCAAATGATGCATGATTTTTTTTTATGTTAATGCAAAGCTCTTTAGTTAATCGTGTTTATTCATTGAAATAAATACTTAATGATTTACTTTTGCAATCAAAGATAAAGGAAAGCACATTAGAGTGAATCACGAAATATTTCCTTTGAAGGGAAGTCAAACATGTTACGAATACATGGAAGTTTCAAAGTACAAGTAGTTGAGACAAATAAACTAATTAGATGTCAACCCTAAAAGTGACCCCTTGAGACTTGCGGAGAGCCTTAATATCGATGATGAGCTTGCCCGTCGTCTTCTTGCAGAATTTGACGAAATGGTAGACCTTCTCAAGGGTATTATCTGGGCACATAATCATACCAGCCTCCTTCAACTTGTCGAGAAAGTCTTGAAGGGCATAGTTAGTCAGCACCGTCATGTTGGCATATTTATCCCCCCACTCGTCGTAAAGGGTTTGGAGATTGTGGATGATTCCATCCCTTGGAGCAATGGCAGCTTTAGCTCCATGACATCGCTCCTCTCAATATCTACAATTTTTTTACAACTCCACATATGCTTGATCGTAGATTCCCATCTTCATATTCTTGATTTGTTCGCAATCTCGTCCAAGGTTGAATTGCTCGCACAAGTAGCTTCAGTGTATTTTCTCTCTCACTCTCTCTCTAGTTATTCCTTAGCCAAGAGGTCCTTCACTCCTTTAGAATGGTCCTAAGCTCGAGGATTTGGGCTTCGTAATCCTCCATTTCTTCTTTCTTTATAGCATTATGTAAGACCCCAATTTTGGCCCTAAGATCCCTCATGTAATCTCATCATATGCATTAGCATTGGGATCATACCTTGGCATCCTCCTTACCCCTCTTTCATTGGGTTTGTTTTGGAAGAGATCACCAAGCACCATATGATTGTATCATACTTATATTTTATCATTTTACTAACCAAAATACAAAAAATATGTCTTTGCATTTGCCTAACTCTTTTGTAGATAGGGCATGATCACCATTCATATATCAAGTTCATATCTAGGGTTTAAGACCCTCTTTGCTAAGAGCACAACCAAGGATTGATCCACAATGTCTCTAAGCATCATATATGAGTCCTAGTGATCTTTACATGTTATTTTGATCAAATATTCTTCAAGAGTTTGGAATTGGTTTGCATTGGAAACCCTAGTCTGTATGGGTATCTTGAGTAACTTCTTCAATAAGCTTCCTCATCAATTCATCATCTTATGAATATATGATCTATCATGAGCCTAAAAAGTCAAGAGAATTGCAAGTTAGCAAGTTGGTTGATGGTGGTTGGCCAGATGAATTCATCTGATCAAAATCGGGTCTCCCTAGACACTATCTCCTACAGTTTTCATCATATGAAAATGATTCCAAGAGCAAAGTTACTATAAATGACATTCCAAATAACGTTAATGTTGAGGTCTAGAGCTAATTTTTCTTGGAAAGTCATTTTCTATGTTGAAGCATTATAGGTCATTTTGTCTAAACCCTAATTTGAAAGTCAACTTCCCAAGGCCATAAATTGCTCAATTTTTATGAGATGGAAGATTTCCAAGTTTCACAATCAAATTAAAGATATCTACTTCAACTTTTATGTTGGGAGTGATAAATAAATCAACTTTTATGAGCATGTGATATGAGGATACATTATAGGTCATTTTGGACCAATACCATTGAACAAGTGATTTTCCTCAACTTCAAAAATGCATAACTCTCTCATTATAAATCCAAATGATGTCAAATTTATGACCATTTTGAAGGTCTTTGAAAGCTCTAAAACTTTGATAAAGGTACCTTTCACGTTTGGAGCTCACATAAAAAGTTTAGTAAGGTGGAACATTGAAGTATATGACTTGACACTTAGAAAAATTTTCAACATGTTGAAATCTCCAAACTTCCACCTCAAAATTCACCATGATCCAAGTTCCAAATGGAAAAGTATTCAACATAAGAGTTGTTCCTCTTTATCTAAGCTTTCCAAATAGTCCTAATTCATTCATTTTGGATGAGGTTTGCTAGGGCTGCTCATGGTGATAACAGGCCTGCATCAATTGGCAAAATCAAACCTCCAAATGACCATTTCACTTTGCCTTGCCAATCAAGCTTCATTCAGATATCAACACAGTTGAGTTTGGACCTCAGTGCATTGCTTCATGGGTTTGTAGACTCCCATGCAAGCATGAGCATGACATTGCCAATTTTGGAAGAAATTTCAAGTGTGCAAATAACACTTCAATTTTCTATAAATAGAGACCCTTTGAGCTCATTTGAGAGGACCCTTGCGCGCCAACTTTGCCTCCACTCTTCAAACCCTCACAATTCAAAGGAAAACCTGATAATTTTCACTTGAAAATTGAGTTTGAATCTCACTGTTTGGAGATTCAAAAACTCCAGGGATCCAAAGCTTTGTACCAATCCTAATCCACTTCTGCAAGCTATTGGAATAAGATCAAACAAGAATTGAAGCAAAAGAGATCAAGTTCTGCACAACATTGAAGGTATTTTCCAGATTTTTTCTTCTCTTCGATTCTCACTCAATTCTCATAAATTCTCTTGGATCTTTGGTTGTTTGAAGTCCTACCAATGTAGGAAAGAAGATTGAGTTGCTTTGAGGTCAAATCGAAGTAACTCAGTTGACACACCTCAAAATTCAACTCCTCATATCTTTCTATATATTTAGAGTTAGTTAAAATTCAGGCCAGATTCGTGCTCTACACCATTTTTCCTTTTAGATCATGTCCTCCTTTTTCATTTTAATCATGGTGATGATAGAACCAGTCCAGCGAGGTTCGCCTGAGAAGGTGATAAGCCTTTGGCTCCGGCAGTGATGTGGCATGGTTCAGAGCCATTTATTTCATTTAAAATGTTTTAATCACAGGCGTTGGTTTTGATTACCACTTGTGTGGCACGCTGACTAAGTTCCATCATGGAACGCGCATTTGTGTCCACTTGATCTGCCACCTCAATTAATGAGGGAGATCAAGTGGTCCACTTTTTTTGTATTTTCTGATTTTCATTTCATTACTTTGATTTTCATTAATTCGTATTAATTTTAATATTGATCCAAAAAATATGAGAGTTTCACCAAAAGTTTTTAAATAAAATCCTCTTTCATATTTTGAATTAAAATTATTTTTTGGATCATTATTAATATTTTTCATGATTTAATTGATTTTGTGATTATTTTTAATTATTTAAAAATACTTTTAAGTTTCCAAAAATTCTGAAAAATTTTCTCCAAGGTCCTTTGACCTTGTTTGACGTATGATAAATCTCATGGCCATTTCTTTGGTGTTTTGATTAGGTTTTAGGAAATTGACCAACCATATTTAAATTAATGCATTGTTTTTAGTATTTTTAATTGAATAAATGCCAAATAATTGTGTTGAGCCATTTTGATTGATTTGTGTAAGTTTGACTTGTGTTGTTGGGCCTTGGTCAAGGTTGATTTGACTTTGTTAGATTAAGATCATTGGATTTAGGGGATTGATGGAATGTACATTCCATCTCATAAAATGAATGAATGATCTTAATTTGGTAAAAGTCCTCCTTTGTCCAATTTGAGTTTGATCCACTTCCCCTCCCTCTTCATCTCATTCCCCTTCTTTATGCATTCATGTCATGGTCCTATGATATATCTATATCCTAAGGCTAGTTGATTGCAAAATCAACATGAGTATGGATGAGATTAGGCCACTACTTTCGCATATTATTTTTGTGTGTGTTATGTTTCATGAGCATAGTCCATTATACTATGTCTCTAACATGCATTAACACCAAAATTCTATTGCCCGACCTTAAATAGTTGTGACTTCTACGTAAGTCCAATTACGATTGCTTAACATAGTGCTAAATTTTGACACAAAAAGCATAGCATTCTACTTGAATGGTGATATACCATACAAGAGAAACTTCGACATGGTTTTGCTCAGATGCATAGATAGACACGAAGTAGACTTGTTGATGACTGAAGTGCATGAAGGTTCCTTTGGTACTCATTCCAATGGACATGCGATGGCGAAGAAGATGTTGCGAGCAGGTTACTATTGGCTGACAATGGAATCTGACTATGGCAAGTTTGTGAAGAAATGCCACAAGTGTCAAATATATGCGGATAAGATTCATGTTCCTCCGACATTATTGAACGTTATTTCTTCCCCATTGCCCTTCTCCATGTGGGGAATTGATATGATTGGCGTGATTGAGCCTAAAGCGTCGAATGGACATCGTTTCATTTTGGTGGCAATTGACTACTTCACAAAATCGGTTGAAGCGACATCATATGCGAATGTAACCGAGCAAGTGGTTGTGAGGTTTATCAAGAGTCAGATCATATGTAGTTATGGTGTGCCAAGTAAGATCATTACTGGCAATGGATCAAACTTGAATAATAATATGGTGGAAGATCTTTGCAAAGACTTCAAGATTGCACATCATAATTCTTCTCCCTACAGACCCAAGATGAATGGGGCTGTTGAAGCTGCGAATAAGAACATCAAGAAGATTATTCAGAAGATGGTTATCACCTATAAGGATTGACATGAGATGCTCCCATTTGCTTTGCACGGATATCGAACATCCATCCGCACTTTAACCGGGGAAACCCCTTTCTCTCTTATATATGGTATGGAAGCAGTACTCCCCGTAGAGGTTGAGATCCCTTCATTGTGTGTGCTCATGGAAGCCAAGTTGACTGAGGCTGAATGGTTTCAGACCAGGTTTGACCAGCTGAATTTGATTGAAGAGAAGAGATTAACTGCCATGTGCCATGGTCAGTTATATCAGCAAAGGATGAAGAAAGCTTTTGATAAGAAGGTCAAACCTCGTGTGTTCAGAGAAGGTGACCTTGTGCTCAAGAAGATTTTATCATTCAAACCATATTCTAGGGGCAAATGGACTCCTAATTTTGAAGGCTCATATGTTGTTAAGAGAGTCTTTTCAGGTGGTGCTTTGATTCTTACAACTATGGATGGTGAAGAGTTCACTCGTCCTGTGAACACAGATGCAGTCAAGAAATACTTTGCCTAAAAAAGAAAAGAACAACTCGCTAAGTTGAAAACCCGAAAGGGCGGCTTAGGCAAAAATGAGCGTCTCGGTGGGTTGAAAACCCGAAAGGGCGATCCAGGCAAAAGTTAGAAACATAAAACAGAAAGAACTTTCCCGATAAGTTGAGTACCCCACCTTGGGGAAACATATGAAAAAATTAGGGATTGTGGCAAGTAACTGCACTCTGTTGATCTTCAGATTTTGGAGAAACTTTGAGCACAAGGGTTGACGTCAATTCATCATCCCCGGTAGCGGCCGAAAGCACAACAGACATCAAGAGTTGGTAGAAGGATTAATGGTCATTTGTATTCAATGTAACCCTTTTCCATGTAAATTACCATTTTCAAACTTGTAAGAATCTATGGAGTCTTGTCATTTACACACTACCATTCCATTAAATAAAGTTGAGCTTTTATCCAATTATTTTCACTCTTATTTACTTCAGCCAATAGTTTTAAATTTTATTATGATCATTTTGAAATTTAAAATTTTAATCAAAATCATATTTCTTAAATACATAAAAGCAAGATTTTTCAAAGCAAATTTAAAAGAAATATCAACAACATTTCAAAAGCAGCAAGTCTTCAGTGTGAAGCATTAAGGGTTCCCCAAACAGTTAACCCTTCAGGTTTCCCAGCTAAGTTGGTTGATTCAGTACCCTGCAGAGTTAAGTTTGATTCCAGACAGAGTTTGTGTATTCATCAGCAGTTTTGTGTATGTACATATATATATATATATATAATATATATATATATATATATATATATATATATATATATATATATATATATATATATATATATATTTTTATATACATATGTATACATATATACATATATATATATATATATATATATATATATATATATATATATATATATATATATATATAAATATATATATATATTTATATACATATGTATACATATATATACATACATATATATATATATATATATATATATATATATATATATATATATATATATATATATATATATATATATATAATATATAATATATACTATATATATATATATATATATATATATATATATATATATATATATATATATATATATATATATATATATATATTTATATATATATATATCTATGTATATATATATATATATATATATATATATATATATATATATATATATGTATTTATATATATATATATATATATATATATATATATATATATATTTTATATATATATATATCTATATATATATATATTTTTTATTATATATATATATATATATATATATATATACATATATATATATACATATATATCTCTTCGATTCTCACTCAATTCTCATAAATTCTCTTGGATCATTGGTTATATGAAGTCCTACCAATGTAGGCAAGAAGATTGAGTTTCTTAGAGGTCAAATCGAAGCAACTCAGTTGACACACCTCAAAATTCAACTCCTCATATCTTTCTATATATGTGGAGTTAGTTAAAATTGAGGTCAGATTCGTGCTTAGGATGACACAATTGGAAGGAAATTTTCTTTCAGACCATGTCCTCCTTTTTTATTTTGGTGATGCTTGAGGGTGGACCAGTCCGGCGGTGCGTTGGAATGTCTCCCAGCCACAGGATCCTTTCAAAATATTTTAATCTTGAGCGCCCATTGTGATTACCCTTGGTACAACGCGTTGACTCATGTGTTTGGTGGAACGCGCGTTTCATACCACTTGATCTGCCACCTCAATTAATAAGGGAAATCAAGTGGTTCACGTTTTTTTGATTTTCTGATTTTAAGTTTTATTCCTTTGATTTTCATTAATTCATATTAATTTTAATATTGATCCAAAAAATATGAGAGTTTCACCAAAAAATTTCCTCTTTCCTATTTTGAATTAAAATTATTTTTGGAATCATTATTAATATTTTTCATGATTTAATTGATTTTATGAATATTTTTAATTGTTTAAAAATACTTTTAAGTCTTTAAAAATTCTGAAATTTTTTCTGCAAGGTCCTTTGACCTTGTTTGACCTATGATAAATCTCATGACCATTTCTTTGGTGTTTTGATGCGGTTTTAGGAATTTGACAAACCATATTTAATTTAAATGCCTTATTTTAGTATTTTTTAAATTTAAATAAATGCCAAATAATTATGTTGACCTATTGTGATGATTTGTGTAAGTTTGACTCATGTTGTTGGGCCTTGGTCAAGGTTGATTTGACATTGTTAAGTTAATATCATTTGATTTAGGGGATTGATGGAATGTACATTCCATCTCCCAAAATGAATGAATGATATTAATTTGGTAAAAGTCCTCCTTTGACCAATTTGAGTTTTGATCCATTCCCTTTCCTCTTCATCTTATTCCCCTTCTTTATGCATTCATCTCATTTGACCTATGATATCTCTAAGTCTTAAGGCTAGTTGATTGCAAAATAAACATAAGTATGGATGAGATTAGGCCACCTCCTTTGCATATTCTTTTTGTGTGTGGTATGTTTCATGAGCATAGTCCATTATATTATGTCTCTAACATGCATTAACACCAAAATTCTATTGTCCGACCTCAAATAGTTGCGATTTCTACATAAGTCCAATTACGATTGCCTAACATAGCGCTAAATTTTGACACAAAAGACATAACATTCTAGTTAGTGAGATTGTAAGTCTCCCCTCTTTCATAGTATTGTGTGGAAACTTGGCCTTTTTTCCTTCCTTTGGAAGATGTCTTGGCTCAAGGATCCATGCTTGTGATAAGTGGGTTGAGTGTTCTCCAAAGAATGACTTAAAATGAAAAGCAAAAGCAAAATAATACTAACTTCTAACTCATTAACAACTAACATTTAATTTCAAGTCCTTTATTTTAATGCACTTTAATTTTTAATTTCTATTCATTTACCATTATTTATACCACTCTAATTGTTTATGTTAATGTCATTTTCCCTTTGTGCATTTGTACCATATTGTGTAATATATCTTGCTTGTGTATATTTTGTTTGTTTGTGTGGTCTTGGACCATAAATGTACATAATAAGAACAAAAACCATAAAAAAACTTTTGTGTGGACTGTTGACTTGATCTTGGACAAATTGGACTTAGAATTTAGGCAACCTCCCTATGCTAAAGGACTTGACCAATGTCAATCTTCATGTAACCAAGTGCTTTCAATTTGAAACTTCATCTGACACATCATTTAAGATCCCTTTGAGTTCATCTACAACATGATCATTGTGAAGCTGTTATTTTGAACCTATGACTTATGGAATTCATTTGTTACATGGGCTTAATCTGAAGAAGATCATGGAATTGCTAATCTTGGATGTGGCTATCTTTATTTGATGCCTTGCTCCTCAAGATAATATTGTATGCATTGTTTGTTGCTTGATTCTAATATCCAAGGGAATTTGGGGTTTCTATATGGCATTCTTGCCTATTGGATTGCTACCCATCGGTCAGATCTTTTCAACTCTTAACTTTTAATTTTGTGGATATGATTAGTCTCTTCATCTCTTCCCCATTTCTTTAATTTCAAAATCTCTCCCTCCTTTTAAAAAATCTTCTTTGTTTGAACTAGTTTTGTTATAAACTTTGACCACTTTGTAAACTAGAAAGTTTGGCCTTATGCCATTGCATTTTCAAACTTCTTTTCTTAATCAAACTTGTAAATAGACTTAACCATACTTGACTTAAACTTTCAAAAAACCAAAAAGAACTAACTCATTCAAACCATTTTCAGGCCTTTGTGCCTTTCAAACTTAATTTTGTTAAAAGCAATGCATCAATTTTGAAAATTGTATCACGAATTACGAGGCATAAGTCCGAAGGTCTTGTCAAACACAAAAATATAATTAATGAATTCTTTTCTCATCCCCTCACTCTATTTGTTTGTAAACATCATTTTTGTACAAAATACATATGCGCACAAAAAATGGCTCCCTAGGAGTACTTAGGACACTTTGGATGCTAACACATTCCCTCTTTGTAACCAACCCCCTTATCTGTAATCTCTGGCATTTTATTAGTTTTGATTTGAAAACTTCTTACTTTTGGGTTTTGTTCGTACTTTTTTCCTTTTCCCTTGAAAACAATAAAAGCGCGGTGACGACTCTTGTTATTTGATGTCTTGCTTATCCATAACTTAATGATTATGAATTTACCACTACAGTAGTGATAACACAAACTCCTGTTTTATATATATATATATATATATATATATATATATATATATATATATATATATATATATATATATATATATATATATATATATATAAAACACTACTAATAGTTCGTCACTTAATTATAAATTTAATTCGTTTAATGTACATAGGTTATCAAAACTTTGAAACATGCAACATCCATATATATATATATATATATATATATATATATATATATATATATATATATATATATATATATATATATATATATATATATATATATATATATATATATATATATATATATATATATATATATATATATATATATATATATAACACTACTAATAGTTCCTCACTTAATTATAAATTTAATTCATTTAATGCACATAGGTTATCAAAACTTTGAAACACGCAACATCATTCTTCTGGCTAGCTGATGCAGTTTTGTATAGCCACAACTTTAGTTCATGTATTTAATTTTCAGAGAATTAGAACATTCTGACATTATCCTAGTATGTTTGCAAAGCATATAAGTACACTCTAAATATAAAAAATTGGGTAGTTAAGATTTTGATATAATTAATGAGGATAGTATTAAGATTCGACATTATTATGATAGAATTTCAATATGACACAGTTCAAACTGCATAAGAATAAGAAATACAGCTGGTCAAAGCAAAAAAAATATTGTTGTTGGGCTGCAGTACCTTTATACTGGAATAAGAAAAAAATATTGTTGTTGGACTGCATAAGAATAAAAAAAACAATTTTATATATATATATATATATATATATATATATATATATATATATATATATATATATATATATATATATATATATATATATATATATATATATATATATATATATATACATTTTGGTGTAGCTTGAATCAATCTAACTGTTGCAATTTAAAAAATATACATTGGTGTAGCTTGAGGAAATCTGAATATCTTGAAGAAAAAAAAAGTATAGATTATAATTTTTTAATGGGCTATAACTACAATACAACAAAATTGTAGTGGTTGAATAGTACGAATGGCCTAAACTAGGCAAAATATTCATAATTGACAGTACCTCTGTGTATTTTATAGTAGATCTATGTCACTTCTACTTTTTCAATTTAGTTAATATATAATATTGATGTAAAAAATGTGTACATCATTCAAACTATGTTTCAAGATTATGTTACGATAGTAATGCCAATCCAATTATTGAATATTTATATGATAATTTAATGATTTTGCGCACAAGAATCATAAGAATATTACATTTATAATTGGAAAATATTATAATTACTATTATATTTGTATTTTAAAACATATAAGACATATTTAATTGAATTTTCAAGTTTATGTTACGATAGTAATAATTATTAATTTAAAATTAAATCGGTGAAATTCAACATTTTTAAAAAATATTATGTAAAATAATTTAAACATTATATATATATATATATATATATATATATATATATATATATATATATATATATATATATATATATATATATATATATATATATATATATATATATATTCTCGATCTCTGCATTTTTTAGATTTTTAAAACAGTGTTATTTGTTATCTCGATTTTTAAGAATAATCGAGTCGTAAAATTCTATTAAAAGTTTTTATTTAATTTTATTTTTATGCATAAACTATCAAATTTGTTGACAAATTATAAATGATCATGGACAACAACAAAAAAAATCAATAAAACCTTTAAACGTTATATCTCAATAACAACAATAATATAACAACAATAACAAAATCAACGAAATCTTTAAATATCAAATCTCATCAACAACAAATAAACAAAATTAATAGAATTGTTAATTGCTAAATTTCAATAATAACATTATTGAATCTTTGACTTGATACAACTACAACTAACATTAATAAATTACTTTCATGTTTTCCTAATTAACATTTAACATTTTTAACAAAAATTACGTCAAAAAAAATTGCCTTCTAATATTTTTCTGTTCTTACTTTCAGTATCATTGCTTTCAATATGTTAAGTTTAAATGACATCTTTTTGGATCCAAGATAGATAGTTGTAGCATTCACATTTTTATTGACTATTGAGAGTTTAATGTCAATCACTAATGTTTCATATGGATGGATGATTTGTCAATGTCTTGACCATTGTTACTTTATAAATAAACGACAAAGATACCCTACTTAATTTTTTCATTAAATCATTCATAAATAAAAAAAAAATGCTACTTTAGCCATCGGTTTTTAGTAAAACCGATGTAATAAATTATAAAAGAAATTAAAAAAATTAAAAAAAATTAAAAAAAATGATAAAATTTAGTTGTTGGGATTCAAAAATGTATCTAAAAAATATTTTATTCACCAATCTTTAACAAAATCAATGTAATATGTCAAAAAATATTTTAAAAAAATATGATAAAATTTACTAAATCGAAGAAATATATAATATTTTTTAATAAATAAATAAATTTGTGACACGTCTATATTTTACATAACGGCTTTTTGTTGGATGAGATAAAAATTTCATCACAAAATATATTATTTACGGTTAAGGACAATGGTTTAACCCCACTAGTAGACCAAGCAAATTTAAAAACAGATTACCCAATCTATAATAGGAGAAAGTCACCCACTTATTTTAAAAAAATCCATATTAACACCAATAAAATAACTCTTAGCAAAATTATTTCAAGACCCAAAATCAACTCGAAATCTCTGAAGAAAAATTTTGATAAGCCCAAAATTATCAATTGACGATTCCAACAAGACAATGGCTATCATCAATATATATATATATATATATATATATATATATATATATATATATATATATATATATATATATATATATATATATATATATATATATATATATATATATATATATATATATATATATATATATATATATATATATATTATATATATATATATATATATATATATATATATATATATATATATATATATATATATGGAAATATGATTTATTTAATTTAATTATATTAATGAAATTAATAACCTTATCTATTATTTTAATTATAAAAAAAACTTCATTTACATTCAATTCCAAACTAGCATTTATAAGTTATAACCTCCAACATTTGACTTTTAAATTAAATGACACGAGTTTCTTTTAAATTAAACAAAGTCTCATATTCAAAGTTAGGTTTGAACATGCATGATTAATAATAAAAAAAATTAAGAACAAATTTTGTTGTATAGAAAAAACAAAGATTTATAACTTCTATGTATCATGATTACGAGTTGTAGTAAGTTGCAGTTGATAAGCAAGTAATAAGTCAGCACAAAGTTCGGGTATAATTAAGAGAATCTACAACACACAAGCCAATATATATCTAGCTAAAGTACTTTTGCAGCTGAAAATGATTCTTCACTGCCTCTCATTTTTCTCTTATTGGCAGCATTATGTTTTAGCAAACTACAACATCAACATTAATCTTGAAGAAACAAGTCATAGGTTTTATTCACACTTTGTTATTTGTGTTAAGAGGGGCCCTAGGGGACCCTGAAACTGTGGTCAAACCTTTATACTATCGAAATATAATTTCATGCCAATTGCCAATCACACTTGCCTTAACTATAACATCAAAGATGACAAGAACAAAACTTTGATGTATTTTATTGGACTTATAACTTTATAAGAATCACGTAAATATATGGTGGTTGCTACCATGCACCAACCATTCATATCATGTTTTTTTGTTTTTTGAATGATCTAATCTTTCATTATAATTACATTATACCTTCAATAATAATAAAATATTTGAAGAGGACAATACTTTCATGATTAAACCTGCAAATGTAAGAACTCGAGGAGGTGATTTTGAAGATGTGATGCGAATAAGTCATCACAAAAAACACTAGATTTCAACATTTTTTGGTCTATAGTATATTTAGGTGGCGTTTCTGACTACCACAACAAAAAAGTACGGCGGTTTTTAGTGTAAGTGGCGCCATTGTAATCATCACAAAAATATTCTCATGGAGAGTTGTATTTCTTCCATTTCATAACTAGTTTTGCTAAATTGGGGAATTGACCTTGTGAGCATGATAGTATGAATACAACTCTCGTGTATATAGGTGGGTGAGGGGGTTCTGCCAACAATATGCAATTATCTAAACTTTTAGAATTTTAAAGTTATGATCGGATGATTATGCTTTTAGTATCATAATGGACGCGATTGAGAAGGTTCCAACAGAGAAGGTTTATAATTCATAAAGAAAGATAATTTGGATGTTCTGGTGCAACATGTTGAACACGATGTTCCAACATGCGTGCAATGCAACATCTGGCCCTTTATAGGAGGCCATGTTGAATGTTGCTAAGTACGAAATTTCTGATTGAATCTCAATCAGATCTGTTGCAGGTTGTTTAATAATGTTTGTGTGATTTGTATGACAACTATTGAAGACCAAATCAAGATTTAAACGAAGATTTAAATTTGAATTTGAAATATAAAAAATCTTATCTTTGGTTGGAGATATTTATGGCGCAAATCAAATCCAACAGTTTCAACTATTATTCTGGATGAAATTAAACCAGAAGTCCATTAGAAAAAGTCCAGAATTGCATTGCTATATAGAGACTTAAATCTCATGTTTTAGAACATGTTTGTGCACTAGGATTAAGTTCTTTGTGCTAGGGTTTTTAAGTATTTTGTTACTTGTACTTGTAAGACCCCAATTTTGACCCTAAGATCCCTAATGCAATTTCATCATAAGCATTAGCATTAAGATCATACCTTGGCATCCTCCTTACTCCTCTTTCATTGGGTTTGTTTTGGGAGAGATCATCAAGCACTATGTGATTGTATCATACTTGTATACTATCATTTTACTAACCAAAATACCAAAAATATGTCTGTGTATTTGCCTAACTCTTTTGTAGGTAGGGCATGATCACCATTTATCTATCAAGTTCATATCCAGGGTTTGAGACCCTCATGACAAATAGCACCACCATGAATTGATCCCAGAATGGTTATGAGCATCATGTATGAGTTCCATTGATTCCTACATGTTATATTGATCAAGTTTTCTTCAAGAGTTTGAGGGTGATTTGCCTTGGAAGATTTTGTCTAATCCATAATTTTAAAGTCAACTTCCCAAGGCCATAACTTGCTCAATTTTTATGAGATGAAAGATTTTCAAGTTTCACAATCAAATTCAAGATTTTTACTTCAACATTGATGTTTGGAGTGAGAGCTAATTCAACTTTTATGAGCATGTGATATGAGGTTACATTATAGGTCATTTTTGACCTATACCATTGAACAAATGATTTTTCCAAACTTCAAAAATGCATAACTCTATCATTCCAAATCCAAATGACATTAAATTGGTGACAATTTTGAAGGTATTTGAAAGAGATACAACTTTGATGAAGACACTTTTCTCATTTGAAGCTCACATAAAAAGTTAAGCAAGGTGGAATATTGAGATATATGGCTTGATACTTTGAAAAAATTTCAACATGTTGAAATTTCCGAACTTCCACCTCAAAATTCTCCATGTTCCAAGCTCCAAATGAAAAAGTGTTGAACATCAAACTTGTTCCCCTTGATTCAAGCTTTCCAAAGAAGCCAAGTTCATGCATTTTGGATGAGGTTTGCTAGGTCTGCGCATGGCTTTAAAACAACTGCATCTTTGGCAAGAATCAAGCTTCAAAGCTTCAGTTCCCTTTGCCTTGACAATCAAGCTTCCATTCAGACTTCATTTGGATTGGTTTTGGACCTTTTTGCATTGCATCATGGGCCTGCACATGACCATGCACTCGTGTCATCAACATTGCTAAAATTGGACAAAATTTGAAGTGTGCAAATGTCATTCGTTCATGCTATAAATACATACCCTCTGTGCTCATTTGAATCAGACCTTGTGCGCCAGCTTTGCCCCTCATTGAAACCCTCACATTCTAAAGGAAAACCTGATAAATTTCAACTTGAAATTTGAGTTTGAATCTCAACTGTTAGAGATTCAAGAACTCCAGGATCCAAAGCCTTGCAACCTCTCTAATCACTTCCTGCTAGCTTCTCAAGTGTGATCAGATCGTGTTTGAAGCAAGCAACATCAAGAACTGCATAGCATTGAAGGTAATTTTCAGATAACTTCATCTCTTCGATTCTCTCTTAATTCTACTCAATTCTCTTGGATATTTGGTTGTCTGAAGTCCTACCAATGTAGGCAAGAAGATTGAGTTGCTTAGAGGTCAAATCGAAGCAACTCAGTTGACACACCTCAAAATTCAACTCCTCATATATTTCTATATATGTGGAGTTAGTTAAAATTGAGGTCAGATTCATGCTCTATGCCATTTTTTCTTTCAGATCATGTCCTCCTTTTTTATTTTAGTGATGGTTGAGGGTGGACCAGTTCGATGAGGTCCACCGGAGAAGAAGGCCGGAGCTATAGCTTCGGCCGTGCGTTGGCACGTCTCCCAGCCACACGATCTTGCCAATTTATTTTAATCTGAGGCGTTGGTTGTGATTAACACGCGTGTGGCACGTTGACTAGGCTCCATCATGGAACGCGCGTTGTAGTCCACTTGATTTGCCACCTCAATTAATGAGGGAGATCAAGTGGCTCTCATTTTTTGCTATTTTCTGATTTTCATTTTAATCCTTTTATTTTCATTAATTCATATTAATTTTAATATTGATCCAAAAAATATGAGAGTTTCACCAAAAAATTTCAAATAATTTCCTCTTTCATATTCTGAAGTAAATTATTTTTTGGATCATTATTAATATTTTTCATGATTTAATTGATTTTATGATTATTTTTAATTGTTTAAAAATACTTTTAAGTCTTTAAAAATTCTGAAATTTTTTCTCCAAGGTCCTTTGACCTTGTTTGTCCTATGATAAATCTCATGGCCATTTATTTGGTGTTTTGATTAGGTTTTAGGAATTTGACAAACCATATTTAATTTAAATGCCTTATTTTAGTATTTTTAATTTGAATAAATACCAAATAATTTTGTTGACCAATTGTGGTGACTTGTTTGAGTTTGACTCTTGTTGTTGGGCCTTGGTCAAGGTTGATTTGACTTTGTCAAGTTAATATCATTGGATTTAGGGATTGATGGAATGTACATTCCATCTCCCAAAATGAATGAATGATATTAATTTGGTAAAAGTCCTCCTTTGACCAATTTGAGTTTTGATCTATTCCCTTCCCTCTTCATCTCATTCCCCTTCTTTATGCATCCATCTCATTTGGCCCACGATATCTCAAAGTCCTAAGGCTAGTTGATTGAAAAATCAACATAAGTATGGATGGGATTAGGCCACCTCTTTTGCATATTCTTTTTGTGTGTGGTATGTTTCGTGAGCATAGTCCATTATACTATTTCTCAAACATGCATTAACACCAAAATTCTATTGCCCGGTCTCAAATAGTTGCAACTTCTACATAAGTCCAATTACGATTGCTTAACATAGCGCTAAATTTGTGACACAAAAGACATAGCATTCTAGTTAGTGAGATTGTAAGTCTCCCCTCTTTCATGGTATTGTGTGGAAACTTGGCATTTTTTCCTTCCTTTGGAAGATGTCTTGGCTCAAGGATCCATGCTTGTGATAAGTGGGTTGAGTGTTCTCCAAAGAATGACTAAAAAATGAAAAGCAAAAGAAAAACAATACTAACTTCTAACTCATTAACAACTAACTTTTAATTTCAAGCCATTTACTTTAATGTCATTTAATTCTAGCCTTCATTCATTTGCCATTGTTCATATCATTCTAATTGTTTATGTTAATGCAATTTTCACTTTGTCCACTTGGACCATATTGTGTGATATATCTTGTTTGTGTATACTTTGCTTGTTTGTGTGGCCTTTGCCCATTAATGTACATAATAACAACAAAAACCCTAAAAAAACTTTTGTGTGGACTGTTGGCTTGATCTTGGACAAATGGACTTATAATTTAGACAACATTCCTTTGCTAAAGGACATGGCCAATGCCAACTTATTGAGAAACCAATTGCTTACAATTTGGAACTTCATCTGATACATCATTCAAGATCCTTTTGAGTTCATCTGCAACATGATTATTGTGTAGCTGTTATTTTGAACCTGTGACTTGTGGAATTCATCTGTTACATGGGCTAATTTTGAAGAAGATCATGGAATGATTAAAGCTTGGATGTGGCTATCTTTATTTGATGCCTTTGCTCTTAAAGATAATATAATTGTGCATTTGTGTGTTGCTTGATTCTAAATGTCCAAGGAAATTCTGGGTTTCTATTGACATTCTTGTCTATTGGATTGCTACCCATTTGGTCAGATCTTTTCAACTCTTAACTTTTAATTTTGTGCATATGATTAGTCTCTTCATCTTCTTCCCATTTCTTTAATTTCAAAATCTCTCCCTTCCTTTTCAAAATCTTCTTTGATTGAACTTATTTTCTTCTAAACTTTGACCATTTTGCAAAAAGATAGAAACTTTGGCCTTATGCCATTGTATTTTATAACTTCTTTTCTTAAATCAAATTTGTAAATAAACTTAACTATACTTAACTTAAACTTTCAGAAAAGCCAAAAAGAGCTAACTCATTCAAACCATTTTAGGTCTTTGTGCCTTTCAAACTTAATTTTTTTTGTTAAAAACAATGCATCCACTTTGAAATTTATATCACGAACTACGAGGTTTTGATCCCTCATTTTTATGTTGGTACGTAGGCACGAGTCCGAAGGGCTTGTCAAACACAAAAATATAATCAATGAATTCTTTTCTCATCCCCTCATTCTATTTGTTTGTAAAACATCATTTTTGTACCAAATACATATGCACACAAAAAGGGCTCCCTATGAGTACCTAGGACACTTTGGGTGCTAACACCTTCCCTCTATGTAACCAACCCCCTTACCTGTAATCTCTGACATTTTATTAGTTTTGATTTGAAAACTTCTTACTTTTGGGTTTTGTTCGTACTTTTTTCCCTTTTCCCTTGGAAACAATAAAAGTGCGGTGACGACTCTTGTTATTTGATCTCTAGCTTATCCATAGCTTGATGGTCATGAATTTACCGCTACAAAAATTAAGTGGCGACTCTGCTGGGGAGTACTCTCTAGTGGGTTTATCCTACTTTTTGTGTGTAAATATTTGTATATATGTGATATTTATATATATGTATGTGTGATATAATCTGCTTGTTGTGCTTGGTGATCTCTGAGTGGTGAGATAAGTTCTAACCCAAACTTGAGTGCAATTAAGATAGGAGGATGGTATAGTCATGTTCGAATCGTGTGGAGTAGTCCTTAAGAAGTTGGCTTGAGATCCATCTGCTCAATGGACACTCTTTTGGATTTGGAAATGTCACATAAGTATTTGTGGTTAGGCATTACTATCTCTAATTTAGGTCAGAGAAGCTGAGGACCGTAGAACATTTACCCCCTCTTGGCCTATTTAGGACGTAGTGCGGAAACTATTCAAGTGTAGACTTGATAACAGTTGTTACGCGATACTAGACTCAGACGAGTTTCTCTTGAGAATATTATGGGTCGATGATTCAGTCATCTTAACCTGTAATATCCGATAGATGGAATTAAGACTCTGGGAACTTTTAGAACAAGATCTACAAGTTTTTATCCTTATTTCACTCCTTTGGGATGGTTCTTACCCAGACTCCATGCACGTGACTTACAACAAACCCTTGATTCTTGGTTGATCCAATCAAGTCTTGTCAATATCAATGGAACTTGGGTGTTGATAAGTGTAATACCTCAAAATTTTCCCCCCTCATTCATGCATTCATTTTTAGGTCATTTAACATTTCATATTGCATTTCATCATGTCAATCGGAATTAGATCCAAGAAGCTTGAATATCATCCAAGACACTTTGTGGGTCCTATCTGGGTGATCAGTCAACACAAGGGAATGGCTTGAGATACTTCCAACATGTTCAAATGGGGTCTATTCATCAGTCAAAACGTTAATCTTGAAAGAGCAAAAGTTTGTTCATGAGCTGTCATGCTCGCTAGGCGAGCAGAATGGGTCGCCTAGCGAGTCCCAAGAAAAGCCACCAGAATCACCTACGCTCAGAGGAATTTCTTGAACTGTGATGCTCGCTAGGCGAAGCCCACGTGTTTCAAAAAAAAAGGAAAAAAGGAAAAAAAAACGAAAAAAAAAGAAAAAAAAAACGAAAAGAAAAAACGAAAAAAAAGGAAAAAAATAATAAATAAATAAATAAAATATAACAGAAAAATCTTGGACTTGGACCTCTCTCTTTTGAGCCCACAAAGTCACAAAAATCAGGTTATAAATTCTAGACTTCCATATCCCAAAAGACCCTGGGAAAAAGATAGTGAGAGAAGAGCTAACAGAGTTCAGAGCAACCCCTAGAGACTGAAAGGAACTCATCTGCAAAGAGCCAATTCCATCTCATATAAACCCTCAGATTGCTTTGCAAACCCAACCGGGCAATTCAATTTCATTCGATCTCTCCAATCAGGTTTGCCCTATTTCCATTACTCTATGCTTTCAATTTGAATGCTCTGAATGTATGAGGTATTATCATTAGATTTTGCATGTGGGCACATGTTTTAGTATGTATGTCATGTCTTGATGTGTGGATCCTTGCCCCTGACTTTGAATTTTGATACCCTTTTGATGCATGTGTTTGACAAGAGGTTTAGGCCTCCTACACTTGGTTGTTTTTTGTGAGCTCTTTTTGTGAATTTTAATGGCATGATTCATGTGGTTACATTTTGATTTGGGGCAACTCTTGATTGTGCCCCATCTTGTCACTCTAACCTGTTTGTTGAGTTTTTGTGAGGGCTCACATGACTCCTGAAAGGATAGCTTGCTTGGCATTCCACTTTATTTGTGGGATACCACCTGGAGGTTTATTCCGATTACCTGTGTTGACTTGCTTTCTTTGGTGGTGCCAGCTTGAGAGATCTCTGGGTTTCTTGTGTCGTTAGTTGCTATTACTTCGGATCTTTATCCGTGTGATACTTTTACATCTTTCCCGCATTTTACCGCTTTCTTAGCTGGAAGACCTCAATAGGAGGCAATGTTTTCTTTTGTTTGTTTACTTTTGTGCCCAAAGACCTCCATGCAGAGGCAATTGACGGATAAAAGGGATTAGTAATCAATCCCCCGTTATTCAGTGTGTCATTCTTTATGCTCGCACTACGTGTCGATGCTTCAGAACAAAAGCCCAATATCTTTTGTCCGGTCAGTCAGTGGAGAGGGTTCCACCTTTCTGAATCCCCACTTTTTGTCATAAGCTCACCCTGGCCAGGGTTAAGAGCTATGAGGTCTTATCGTCATTACCCTTTTGATCTGCTCACCCTGACGTTCAATGTCAGTGGTTAAGAGCCCATTTGATTACCTTTCCATGGCTTGTTTGTCGAGGTTGATATGACCCCTCTTGACTAAAGCCCTACCCATGTATGCTTGAGCCCCCGTTGGCACGTTTACTTTAAGATACATGTTTTGTGTGGTGTGATCGTTTCCCCATAGGATTGCTAGGCTTCTTATAGTCTCTCGTTTGCATGTCAATTAAGGTAGCACTGTTCCTTCGTCTAGGACTTCCTTTTTTGCATGAGCATTCCTAAAACACAAACAAACTCATTGATTTTTCTTCTCCTAAGAACACGTTAACTCCTTCTACTACAAGCGAGTAAGTCTCCAAAGGTCGAGCATCCGGTAGATTGCGTAGTAACGTCGTTCATCTAAAAAACACAACCCTTAACCTGTAGTTAGCCGAACTACGACTTGCTGTGATTCTCATTCCAGATGAGATACGTAGGCATAAGACGCGATGTCTTAGCGAGCACACTCCTCTTTAACCCCTAGGTAGCCGAGCTATGAAGACTCTGATTCTCATGTTCAGATGAGATACGTATGCAGTGGATGCGACATCCGTGCGAGTCATTTTATTTTGACCCCTCTTTTAGTAAATAGTACATCAGATATACACACACCCTTTAGACAAGAACAACAAAAATGGATTCCGTAGAGTACTACGGATGCGTAGGGGTGCTAATATCTTCCCTTCGCATAATCGGCTCCCGAACCCAAGATTTGGTTGCGATACCTTGTCTTTTCCTTTCCTTTTTTCCAGGTTTACTTCGAGCGTTTCCTTTCCCTCCTTTGGGATAAATAACGCGCGGTGGCGACTCTTCTGTCATTTCTTTCTCGCCGGTTGTTTTTTCGCATCTCCTTTTTCAGGTTGCGACAGCTGGCGACTCTGCTGGGGACTTCTTTTCCCTAGTGGGCCTTTCCTAGCGTTTGTTTGTTTATTGTCTATTGTGTGTTATTTATTTATTGCTTTGCATACTTATCTGCTTGCATTGCATCCTATGTGCGCTTTACTGTCTCATGCATACTGTGCTGGTTGTGCATCTGTTTCACTGTTGGGTGGGAGTCACAAGAGGTAAAAGGCCCAATACACAGGCTATGAGTGAACTTTAGGACACCTAGGAATAGAGTGATTCATGGGAAGCGGGTGGTATGGCGCCACTTAGCGGAACATGGTATCGCGAGCAGTTCAGATTCTGATGGGGTATTATCGTTGCATACACCTGGTATGCATATGATGATATTCTTGAAAGGATTGTTTATCCTGCGTTTCTCTTAACCTTACCCTGGCCTAGATTACACCCGTGAGTGGGGCGGGAATGAATCATTTACAGGTACTGATGGTGACTTGTTCTGTTGGTGACCATGTCCTGATAGTGACTTTTGTTTGGTCCTTGTTGGTGACCGTTGGTTCTGAAGTATGGGTTCTAAATTGATGACTGTGTTCTATGGTTCCTGGTTCCGAATTCATGTTGAAGTTCTAATCCTGTGCCTCGTGATATACAACCAACCAGCCATTGTTTCATCATTTTGCATCATAGCATGTTTATTTTCAAAAAATGCATAAAAAAAAAGAGTTAACCCGCATTCATATCATTCACACATGTTTATCTATTCCCAGGGGTTCATATCTTCTTCTTGATCCTAGTCGGGGTTTTCTGGTACTTTTAAAAGGGATAGTTTATCAAATGTGAGACTGGAATCAAGGGGGTAGAATACCCTTTGGAACTGATAAACATGTCATTGCATTTGCATATCATGTCTTGCATAACAGGTACCGCCGCAGTGTCCTCACTTTGTTTGGTGCTCCACTAGGATAGATGACTCAGGAATTCACCGGTATGGTACCCGAAGGAATCAATAAAGAAGATGGAGATAGTGATTGCAACATCGATAACTGGTTGCGTCCGAGGATCCCGGGTGAAGTTCTCCGCAACTGGTCTTCTGAAGAGATTATCCAAGTCACTCTTCTTGAAGAGTAATTTTCTTTGTTTATTCATGCATATCCAAATATTACGTTCCGCCCAGGGAGTAATGACTCATTGTAGGGCTCATCTATGCGAATACCTGCATTTTTTATCATCAATAAAGGACGTCTTTTTGCATTCAAATATTTCGTTCACTGTTTTTCCATTTTTGCAGTTTTCAAAAATCAAAAAATATTTGGCAATGTTTTGTTTAGTTTTCATTTTTTCACACTCATAAGCACATACCATCACTCATGCAGATGCACATCACCGGATCCTATTGATAACGATTCTGCTATGGCTCGCTTCGACTTTGAAAATCCAATCTTTCAAGCTGAAGAAGAGGGTGATGAAGACTATGAACTCCCTGAAGAACTTACCAGGTTATTAAAACAGGAGGAAAGGTTCATTCAACCGCATCAAGAGTCTGTTGAAGTGATTAATCTCGGCACCGAGGACGCCAAGAGAGAAATCAAGATAGGGGTTGCTTTGGAAGATAATGTGAAGAAAGGGCTGATTGAATTGCTACAAGAGTATGTTGACATCTTCGCTTGGTCTTATCAGGACATGCCAGGGCTTGACACAGATATTGTGGTACACCGTTTGCCTCTCAAAGAAGGTTGTCCTCCGGTCAAGCAGAATCTCAGAAGAACAAGACCAGAGATGGCTGTCAATATAAAGGAAGAAGTGCAAAAACAGTTGGATGCAGGGTTTCTAGCAGTCACAAATTATCCTCCATGGGTTGCAAATATCGTTTCAGTACCTAAGAAGGATGGAAAGGTACGGATGTGTGTTGACTACCGGGATCTGAACAGAGCTAGTCCTAAAGATGATTTCCCATTACCTCACATCGATGTTTTGGTGGATAACACAGCTCAGTTCTCGGTATTCTCCTTCATGGATGGCTTCTCTGGCTATAATCAAATTAAGATGGCACCAGAAGACATGGAGAAGACAACATTCATAACCCCATGGGGCACCTTCTGCTACAAGGTGATTCCGTTTGGTCTGAAAAATGCCGGAGCAACATATCAACGAGCGATGGTGACTCTTTTCCATGATATGATTCATCATGAAATCGAGGTTTATGTCGATGATATGATTGCCAAATCTCAGACGGAAGAAGAACATTTGGTGAATCTGCAAAAACTGTTTGAGCGTTTGAGGAAATTCAAGTTGAGGCTTAATCCGAACAAGTGTACTTTTGGGGTGAGATCTGGAAAATTACTGGGTTTTATTGTTAGTAAAAAAGGGATTGAGGTGGATCCGGCCAAAGTGAAAGCGATACAGGAAATGCCTGAGCCAAGAACAGAGAAACAAGTCCGTGGTTTCTTAGGGAGGTTGAACTACATTGCAAGGTTCATCTCTCACCTAACAGCCACGTGTGAGCCAATATTCAAATTGCTGAGAAAAGATCAGGCTATCAGATGGAATGATGATTGCCAAAGGGCTTTTGAGAAGATAAAAGAGTATTTGCAGAATCCTCCTATCCTTATGCCTTCGGTCCCAGGGAGACCGCTGATTATGTATTTGATAGTACTAGACAATTCCATGGGTTGTGTTCTCGGTCAACACGACGAGACAGGTAGGAAAGAGCATGTCATCTACTACCTGAGTAAGAAATTCACAGATTGCGAGTCGAGATACTCGATGCTTGAAAATACATGTTGTGCACTTGCATGGGCTACTAAGCGATTGAGACAATACATGTTGTCTCACACAACCTTATTGATCTTCAAGATGGATCCAGTCAAATACATATTCAAGAAGCCAGCTCTCACCGGAAGGGTTGCTCGTTGGCAAATGGTACTGACAGAGTACGATATCCAGTATACATCCCAGAAAGCCATCAAGGGGAGTATTCTGTCAGACTATCTTGCTCAACAGCCGGTTGAAGATTATGAGCCGATGAAGTTTGATTTTCCAGATGAAGACATCACGTTCCTCAAGATGAAAGACTGCGAAGAGCCAGTTGTTGAGGAGGGACCTGATCCAGACGAAAAGTGGACTTTGTTGTTTGATGGGGCTGTCAATGCCAGAGGAAATGGAATTGGCGCTGTCATTACTACTCTGAAAGGTGCCCACATGCCTTTCACTGCTCGTCTGACTTTTGAGTGCACAAATAATGAAGCTGAGTATGAAGCCTGTATCTTGGGTATTAAGCAAGCCATTGATTTGAGAATCAAGACTCTGGACATCTTTGGAGATTCAGCTCTAGTGATCAATCAAGTGAATGGTGATTGGAACACTCTCCAGCCTAATCTGGTCCCTTACAGAGATTACACGAGAAGACTGTTGACTTTCTTCATAACAGTAAAGCTGTATCACATACCTCGTGATGAGAACCAGATGGCAGATGCTCTTGCCACTCTATCCTCCATGATCAATGTGATTCGGTGGAACCACGCTCCCAGGATCGATGTGATGCGCCTCGGAAGGGCCGCGTATGTGTTTGCTGCTGAACTGGTAGTTGACGACAAGCCCTGGTATCACGACATCAAGCGCTTTCTGAAGAATCAAGAGTACCCTGCAGGGGCATCCAACAATGATAGAAAGACTTTGAGAAGATTGGCAAGTAGTTTCTTCTTGAAAAAAGACGATGTGCTGTATAAGAGGAACTTCGACATGGTTTTGCTCAGATGCGTGGATAGACACGAAGCAGACATGTTAATGCAGGAAGTTCATGAAGGCTCCTTCGGTACTCATGCCGGCGGACATGCAATGGCTAAGAAATTGTTAAGAGCGGGATATTACTGGATGACCATGGAATTTGATTGTTTCAAATATGCTCGGAAGTGTCATAAATGCCAGATTTATGCTGATAAGGTACATGTGCCGCCAAATCCTTTGAATGTGATGTCTTCGCCGTGGCCTTTTGCTATGTGGGGCATCGATATGATTGGAAAGATTGAGCCGACCGCCTCCAATGGGCATCGCTTCATCCTTGTTGCCATCGACTATTTCACCAAGTGGGTCGAAGCAGCATCGTTCGCGAATGTCACCAGACATGTGGTTGCCCGTTTCATCAAGAAAGAAATCATTTGTCGCTATGGGATTCCCGAAAGAATCATTACTGATAATGGTTCTAATCTCAACAAAAAAATGATGAAGGAGTTGTGCCAGAACTTCAACATTTAGCATCATAATTCTACCCCTTACTGCCCTAAGATGAACGGTGTTGTTGAGGCGGCAAATAAGAACATAAAGAAGATTGTGCAGAAGATGGTCATTACGTACAGAGATTAGCATGAGATGCTACACTTCGCCTTGCATGGGTACCGTACTTCAGTACGTACATCGACCGGGGCAACCCCTTACTCCCCTGTGTATGGTATGGAAGCAGTCCTACCTGTTGAAGTGGAGATTCCTTCTCTAAGAGTCCTGTTGGAGGTCAAGTTAGATGAAGCTGAATGGATTCGGACAAGGTTCAATGAGTTGAGTCTTATCGAAGAGAAGCGAATGACAGCCATTTGTCATAGGCAGTTGTATCAGAGTTGGATGAAGAGAGCCTTTGATCAGAAAGTGCATCCTCGATGCTTCCAGGTCGGAGATTTGGTGTTGAAAAGGATCCTTCCTCCTCAGACAGATCACAGGGGCAAGTGGACTCCTAACTATGATGGACCGTATATTGTCACCAAGGTTTTTGATGGTGGGGCCTTAATGCTTGCAACTATGGATGGTGAAAACTTCACTTCCCCTGTGAACTCAGACGCAGTTAAAAAATACTTTGCATAAAATAGACCCGCTGGACAGTAAAAAGAATAGTCCAGGAAAAAATGGGCATCCCGACGAACCAAGAAAATGAAAAGGTTCAGGCAAAAATTAGGGATTAGAAATGAAAAGATCGTACACCCGGTAAGTTGAAAACCTGAAAAGGCAACTTAGGTAAAAATGGGTATCCCGGTGGATTGAAAACCCGAAAAGGGCGATCCAGGCAAAAGTTAGGGATTAAACGAATGACTGAGTTCTGAGTAGTTCTGAATCTCATCTCGTGTCAATGACTAGAAACTTTTGAAGGATAGGAAACAGTCCAATCACTCTTTTCAGAAAGCTGATCATCTGGAGGATCTTGAAGACGAGCAAGTCATAGCAGAATTGGAACCCGATAGAAATCCATTTCACATTGCCATTAGATTAATTTCTATTTTTTATCTTTTGTGCGATTACCTCTTTCCAGGGATCGCTTCCTGATGTAAACGCCTATTCAGAGGCCATTCAATCAATAAAATCATGTTATTCAGTATATCTCTGTTTTCATTTTCATTTTACTATTTTTTTTTGCAAAAATGACGTCCGAATTTTTGATAAACATTGCATCATGAAACATAAGAGCTTTATAGGTACATGCTTAATAAACATTTAAAATTGCTGTAAATGTCAAGTGCTTTAGATCGTCTATTCAGAACAGGTATCCTCGAGGCATTTCCTTAAGGTTCCCAGCCGATGATCGCGAATGTTTTCCCCCAACAGTCGAAGCTGGTATCTTATCCTTGCAGAGCTGATCAGAGCATTGGATTCTTCGATCCCCAACAGGCTCTCACTGTTGTACCTCCCCCAAGCGGTTGTTTCAGAATATACACTCCCCAATAGAGTTGACAGTGTCAGACTATATATCCCCAGTGGAGTTGACAATGCCAGACTGTATCTCCCCAATAGAAGCGGCTGCTCCTCAGGGTTCGATGCCAGATCGATGATCTCGACGCCAGATCCATGGTCTCTTTCCTTGAAGCAGAATCTCGGTACCGTATCGGTGTTTGCTTCCCCTGCTAAGTCGTCTCTCTCGCAGGTTATGGTTGCCAGAACCACTATCGCTTTCCAAAACAGCAGGTTTTCAGTGTCGTTCTCTCCCTAGTCAGAGTCTCGGTATTTCGTCATTCCTAGAACACCGTGTGGCGGGTCATTTCCCCACAGAGTTCTTTGCGCTGTGCATCTCCAACAGCCTTGTCAGGGTCCAGAAGATGGTGAACATTTCCCCAGCAGATTCCCTTGCCTCGGCTTGGCATTCTACCCAGTGTAACACCCTTCTAAAATACCCCAATAATTAATTAATTCAACAAAATATAAATCAGAGTAGATATGCAATTTAAGGGTGTCACACTTGACACTTCACACCATTCACCATAATAACTTGTCATGCTCATTTATTAATCAAAATAAAACATTGCACAATTCGCAGCGGATAGAGATCTAATCAATCATGCAAACCATGTAACACATTACATGTAAAGTTGTTCAACAACCAAAATGAAAACAAAATAAAACATCCCGTCCCGATGTTACATCTACCAGAGCATGACCCACTAAGGAACTACACTAGACTCCAAGCACTAGCTTCTACTCAATCACTGCTCGTTACCTGAAACATAGTTGTAAGGGTGAGTTCCTCAATCGATATAATAAGCATTATAAAATATCATGTAATGCTAAGTAAATTAACACATTTCATCACCCAAATCAGATCACACATTCAGCAACGGCAACATCAACTCAAAATCATAATCATACTCAACCTAACACAAAACACACGTATAATATTGGAATACATCCATTCATATTATACGCCATACATATATTATGCAATGAGACTCCATGCATGCGGTACCGACTATTCGTGAACACATAGTTCAACCTCACCGATCAAACCCAGATACGGCTACCAAGCTCACTAGTCCCACTCATTTGAGACCTAGTGACTCACTCACTAATTCCTCACCATGGGAATTAGCTACCACCCCAAGGGCTATGCTATGCACGCTAAATCACCTAGCATGCAAACATCAATAATAATCCACAATAACTCACTCACTAATTCCTCACCATGGGAATTAGCTACCACCATAAAGGCCATACTATGCACGCTAAATCACCTAGCATGCAACCATCAACAACAATCCACAATGGACATATGCTCACACTCTAAGCCATAAACAGTCCATCCACAATTGCATACATAATAGATATATTCACAGCATTATGCATACCATCATACATTATCAGCATATTTATCACAGAATCATATCATGTCATGCCAAATAATAAATTACAGTATTAGCACACTCTACTAATACCCCTACTGCTCAAAACAACGGGAAATGATCCCTACTATATCATACACCAATATAGGCCAATCATCAACTATGTACACAATATTTGAATATCAAATTTTTACTTTTCCAACAGTGTTAACCGGTTAACGCCCTGGGTTAACCGGTTAACGCAACACAGAACACGCTTCCTGGCACATTTTAACAGTGTTAACCGGTTAACGCCCTGGGTTAACCGGTTAACGCAGAACAAAAATTAATTTTTCTAAATCATAACAGTGTTAACCGGTTAACACCCTGGGTTAACCGGTTAACGCAGAACAGAAAGCTGTTCCTGCGCTAACACGAAAACAGAATGCAGATTTCCCGCATTTCTCGCCGTCGGAGGACTTCCGGACCTCCGATTTCAATTCCGTAAAAAGCTACACGTCCATAAATTTACGACTCACCCACATATAGATTCAATTACAGTTTTAACATAACTTATTCATCACCATTTACAGCATTCCTCATCCCAATTAGGGTCAATTCAATGGCTTATTACTACCCATTACATGTTAACCCATAATACCCATTAAACGACGATAAACCCCCCTTACCTGAGTTAATCCGGCAAATCCTTTAGCTTCAAGCTTTTCCCTTCTTCAACCCTTGTTCTCTTGCTCTTCCTCTTTGCCCTTTTCTCACTTTCTGTCGCTTCTCTGGTTTTCACGTGAAAAAAACCCTTTTTACCAAATGGAACTCTTTATATATATTCCAACTTTATTATTCCAATAATAATAATCCAATAATATTCCAATTATTTAATTAAATTAATAAATATACTATTAACTTAAATTAAATAATTATCATATTTTATCGGGGTGTTACAACTCTCCCCCACTAAAAGAGTTTTCGTCCTCGAAAACATACCTCAAGCGAATAACTCTGGATAAGACTCCTTCATCTGACTCTCAAGTTCCCAAGTCACATTGCCACCTGCTGGTCCTCCCCAAGCTACCTTTACCAAAGCAATCTCTTTACCCCGCAACTGCTTCAACTCTCGATCCTCTATCCTCATAGGTGATGTCTCAACAGTCAGGTTATCTCTCACCTGTACATCATCTACTTGGACCACATGCGACGGATCAGGAATGTACCTCCTCAACTGAGACACATGAAAAACCTCATGCAAATTCGCAAGTGACGGCGGTAAAGCGATACGATAGGCTACCTCCCCTATCCTCTCCAAAATCTGATAAGGACCAATAAATCGAGGTGTCAACTTCTTCGACTTCAAAGCTCGACCAACCCCAGTTATCGGAGTAACCCGAAGAAACACATGATCTCCCTCTTGGAACTCAAGTGACTTCCTCCTCTTGTCGTGATAACTCTTCTGACGACTCTTCTGATGAGGATTGCTCAGAGTCGTCAGAAGAGTTATCACGACAAGAGGAGGAAGTCACTTGAGTTCCAAGAGGGAGATCATGTGTTTCTTCGGGTTACTCCGATAACTGGGGTTGGTCGAGCTCTGAAGTCGAAGAAGTTGACACCTCGATTTATTGGTCCTTATCAGATTTTGGAGAGGATAGGGGAGGTAGCCTATCGTATCGCTTTACCGCCGTCACTTGCGAATTTGCATGAGGTTTTTCATGTGTCTCAGTTGAGGAGGTACATTCCTGATCCGTCGCATGTGGTCCAAGTAGATGATGTACAAGTGAGAGATAACCTGACTGTTGAGACATCACCTATGAGGATAGAGGATCGAGAGTTGAAGCAATTGCGGGGTAAAGAGATTGCTTTGGTAAAGGTAGCTTGGGGAGGACCAGCAGGTGGCAATGTGACTTGGGAACTTGAGAGTCAGATGAAGGAGTCTTATCCTGAGCTATTCGCTTGAGGTATGTTTTCGAGGACGAAAACTCTTTTAGTGGGGGAGAGTTGTAACACCCCGATAAAATAAGATAATTATTTAATTTAAGTTAATAATATATTTATTAATTTAATTAAATAATTGGAATTATTGGATTATTATTACTATTATTATTGGAATAATAATTATTGGAAAATATATATAAGTTGGAAATAAGAAAAAGAGTCCCATTTGGTAAAGAAAGGGTTTCACGTGAAAAGCAGAGAAGCGGCTGAAAAGAGGAAAAGGGCAAAGAGACAGAGCAAGAGGAAGAAGGTTGGAGAAGAGAAAAGCTTGAAGCTTAAAGATTCGCCGGATTAACTCAGGTAAGGGGGGTTTATCGTCGTTTAATGGGTATTATGGGTTAACATGTAATGGGTAGTGATAAACCGTTGAATTGACCCTAATTGGGATGATGAGTGCTGAAAAATTGTGATGAATAACTATGTTAAAGATGTAATCGAATCTGTAATTGGATGGGTAGTGATTTTCCGAACGTATAGCTTTTACGGAATCAGAATCGGAGGTCCGGAAGTCCTCCAACGGCGAAAAATGCGGAGAATTCTGCATTCTGCTTAGTGTTAGCGCAGGAACAGCTTTCTGTCTTGCGTTAACCGGTTAACCCAGGGTGTTAACCGGTTAACACTATTATGAATTGTGAAAATATTGCTGTTCTGTCTGCGTTAACCGGTTAACCCAGGGCGTTAACCGGTTAACACTGTTAAAATTGGCCAGGAAGCGTGTTCTGTCCTGCGTTAACCGGTTAACCCAGGGCGTTAACCGGTTAACACTGTTGGAAATTGGAAAAAATTGATATTTTAATGTTGTGAACATAATTGGTGATTGGCCTATATCGGTGTGTGATATAGTAGGGATTATTTCCCGTTATTTTGAGTAGGATAGGTATTAGTAGAGTGTGCTAATACTGTGACTGAATTATTTGGCATGACATAATATGATTATGTGATAAATATGCGGATGATGTGTGAAAATATGCATAATGTTGTGAATGTATATATTATGTATGTAATTGTGGATGGACCGTTTTATGACTTAGAGTGTGAGCATATGTCCATTGTGGATTGTTGTTGATGATGTTGCATTGCTAGGTGAATTAGCATGCATATTGTGGCCTTTATGGTGGTAGCTAATTCCCATGGTAAGGAATTAGTGAGTAAATCATTGTGGATTGTTGTTGATGTTTGCATGCTAGGTGATTAGCGTGCATAGCATAGCCCTTGGGGTGGTAGCTAATTCCCATGGTGAGGAATTAGTGAGTGAGTCACTAGGTCTCAAATGAGTGGGACTAGTGGGCTTGGTAGCCGTATCTGGATTTGATCGGTGAGGTTGAACTATATGTTCACGAATAGTCGGTACCGCATGCATGGAGTCTCATTGCATAATGTATGTATGGCGTATAATATGAATGGATGTATTCCAATATTATACGTGTGTTTGTGTTGGCATTGAGTATGAGTATGAATTGTGTTGGTATTGAGTATGATATTTGAGTTGATGTGCCGTTACTGAATGTGTGATATGATTAGGGTGATTAATGTGTTATTTACTTAGCATTACATGTTATTTTATAATGCTTTTTATATCGATTGAGGAACTCACCCTTACAACTGTTTTTCAGGTAACGAGCAGTGATTGAGTAGAAGCTAGTGCTTGGAGTCTAGTGTAGTCTCCTTAGTGGGTCATGCTCTGATAGATGTAACATCGGGACGGGATGTTTTACCTTGTTGAATAATTTTACATGTAATGTGTTACATGTTTTGCATGATTGATTTGATTTCTATCCGCTGCGTATTGTGCAAATGCTTTATGTTTTGAATTAATAAAAGAGCATGACAGTTATTATGGTGAATGGTGTGAAGTAATTGTGTGACACCCTTAATTGCATATTTACTCTGATTGATATATGTTGTTCTTTTAATTAAACTTTTGGGGTATGTTAGAAGGGCGTTACATTAGTGGTATCAGAGCATAGTCGGTCGAGTCGAGTCGTAATTATTCTGTTTCCCTGTATGTGATAGGTGTTGTGTAACCCTATCCGTACTTATTGTTTAGCTTGTTGGGTTTTCAGAATAGAGATGGCTGGAAGAGGTAGAGATGATGCTGCGATTGCTGAGGCTCTGGGTATGCTAGCTGGAGTACTTGGAGGGAATCCGAATGTTGTGGGAATGGGAGCTGCTCGTCAACTGAGTGAGTTCCAGAAGAACAATCCTCCAATGTTCAAGGGAGCATACGATCCAGATGGTGCTCAGAAGTGGTTGAAGGAGATCGAGAGGATCTTCCGAGTGACTGAGTGTGCCGATAACCAAAAGGTCAGGTTCGGTACGCATATGCTGTCAGAGGAAGCAGATGATTGGTGGGTTGCTACCCGCACTGAGTTGGAAGCTGCCGGGAGTGCTGAGGTCACTTGGGCGGTGTTCAGAGAGAGATTCCTGAGGAAGTACTTTCCAGAGGATGTCAGAGGAAAGAAAGAGATAGAGTTTTTAGAATTGAAGCAGGGCAACCGGTCTGTTACTGAGTATGCTGCTAAGTTCACAGAGCTGTCAAAGTATTACACTCCCTATGATGAGGCTACTGGGGAATTTTCGAAATGTGTGAAGTTTGAGAACGGGTTGCGTCCCGAGATCAAGCAGGCTATTGGGTATCAGCGGATCAGAGTGTTTTCTGACCTGGTTGACTGTTGCAGGATTTTTGAACAGGATACCAAGGCCAGAGCGGAGAGCTATCAGCAAAGGGTTGATAGGAAGGGCAAGAATCAGAATGATCGTGGGAAACCGTATGCAGCTGGCAAAGGTTTCCAGAGACAGAGTGGTATGAAGAGGCCTAGTGGGGGAGACTCCAGTGCCCCTGCTAAGTGTTACAGATGTGGTCAGGCTGGACATCGTATCCATGAGTGTACCAGTACTGAAAAGAAGTGTTTCAAGTGTGGAAAAGGTGGTCACTTGGCTGCAGAGTGCCGGTTGAAGACTGTGACATGTTTCAACTGTGGAGAGGTGGGTCATATTAGTCCACAGTGTCCTAAGCCGAAGAAAGAGAACCAGTCGGGAGGCAAGGTCTTTGCTTTATCGGGTTCTGACACTTCTGCAGATGATCGTTTGATCCGAGGTACGGGTTATATTAATGGCTTTCCTCTTGTAGCTATTATTGACACAGGTGCGACTCATTCCTTTATATCGTTGGATTGTGCTGTGAAACTTAAATTAGAGATATCTGAGATGCATGGAAGTATGGTGATTGATACTCCTGCGAAGGGTTCAGTGACTACTACTTCAGTTTGTTTAAATTGTCCTTTGAGTATTTTTGGTAGAGACTTTGGGATAGACCTCGTGTGTCTTCCACTAGTGCAGATTGATGTTATCCTGGGTATGAATTGGTTGGTGTTTAACCGAGTTTATATCAACTGTTTTGATAAGACTGTGATCTTTCCCGAGATTGAGGAAGGAAAAAGTTTGTTCCTATCTGCAAGGCAGGTGAATGAGGCAGTAGCAGATGGGGCAGAGTTGTTTATGCTGTTAGCGACCTTGGAGGCTAAAGATAAACTGGTGATTTGCGATCTAGCTGTGGTGTGTGATTTTCCTGATGTGTTTCCTGAAGAAGTGAATGAATTACCGCCAGAGCGTGAAGTTGAATTCTCGATTGATTTGGTACCTGGTACTAGGCCGATATCGATGGCTCCGTACCGTATATCTGCTGTTGAGTTAACTGAATTGAAAAGTCAGTTGGAAGATCTGTTGTATAAGAAATTTATTCGTCCGAGTGTGTCACCGTGGGGTGCACCAGTGTTATTGGTTAAGAAGAAAGAAGGTACTATGAGGTTGTGTGTGGACTATAGGCAACTGAATAAAGTGACGATCAAGAATCGGTATCCTTTGCCGAGGATTGATGATTTGATGGATCAGTTGGTTGGTGCGAGTGTGTTCAGCAAAATAGATTTGAGATCAGGGTATCATCAGATACGTGTGAAAACTGAGGATATTCAGAAGACTGCTTTTAGAACAAGGTATGGACATTATGAGTATTCTGTAATGCCTTTTGGTGTGACTAATGCGCCTGGAGTATTTATGGAGTATATGAATAGGATTTTCCATCCATACCTAGACAAGTTTGTTGTGGTGTTTATTGACGATATTTTGGTGTATTCGAAATCTGAAGAAGAACATGCTGAACATTTGAGAGTGGTTTTGGGAGTTCTGCGGGAAAAGAAGTTATTTGCTAAACTGTCCAAGTGTGAATTTTGGTTAGAAGAGGTTAGTTTTCTCGGTCATGTGATTTCAAGAGGTGGTGTTGCTGTTGATCCTTCTAAGATAGAAGCGGTATCTAAGTGGGAAGCTCCGAAGTCAGTTTCTGAGATAAGGAGTTTTCTTGGACTCACAGGTTATTATATGAAATTCATTGAGGGATTTTCTAAGTTGGCGTTACCGTTGACGATGTTGACTAGAAAGGGGCAAGCGTTTGTTTGGGACTCAAAATGTGAAGAAGGTTTCCAAGAGTTAAAGAGAAGGTTAACTATTGCTCCTGTTCTGATATTACCAAGTCCGTCAGAATTATTTGAGGTTTTCTGTGATGCTTCATTGTTGGGTTTGGGTGGTGTGTTGATGCAGAATAAGCAGGTTGTAGCTTATGCTTCGAGATAGCTGAGGGTTCATGAGAGGAACTATCCGACACACGATTTAGAGTTGGCAGCTGTGGTATTTGTTCTGAAGTTATGGAGGCATTACTTGTACGGGTCAAGATTTGAGGTTTTCAGTGACCATAAAAGTTTAAAGTATTTGTTTGATCAGAAAGAGCTGAATATGAGACAGAGGAGATGGTTAGAGTTTCTGAAGGATTATGACTTTGGTTTGAATTACCATCCGGGTAAAGCAAACGTAGTAGCTGATGCATTGAGTCGGAAATCATTGCATATGTCTATGTTAATGGTTAAGGAATTGGATTTAATTGAGCAGTTTAGAGACTTGAGTTTGGTGTGTGAGAGTACTCACAATAGTGTTAAATTGGGAATGTTGAAGTTAACAAGTGGTATTCTGGATGAGATTAGAGAGAGTCAGAAATCCGATGTGCTTTTGGTGGACAAGTTGACTCTAGTGAATCAAGGTCAAGATGGTGAATTCAGAGTTGATGAGAATGGTGTTTTGAAATTTGGTAATCGGGTGTGTATTCCGGATGTTACCGAACTTAAGAAGAGTATTCTTGAGGAAGGACATCGTAGTGGCCTGAGTATTCATCCTGGGGCTACGAAGATGTATCATGATTTGAAAAAGTTATTTTGGTGGCCGGGAATGAAAAGAGAAATTGCGAGTTTTGTTTATTCTTGTTTGACTTGTCAGAAGTCAAAGATTGAGCATCAGAAGCCGTCTGGGCTAATGCAACCGTTGGCTATTCCAGAGTGGAAGTGGGATAGTATCAGTATGGATTTTGTTTCTGGTTTACCGAGGACAATTAAGAATTTTGAAGCTATTTGGGTGATTGTTGACAGATTGACAAAATCGGCTCATTTCATTCCGATCAGAATGGATTATCCGTTAGAGAGATTAGCTGAGTTGTATATTGAGAAAATTGTAAGTTTGCATGGTATTCCGTCGAGTATTGTTTCGGACAGAGATCCTAGATTTACATCGAAGTTCTGGGAAGGTTTGCAGAGGGCTTTGGGAACTAAGCTGAGATTGAGTTCTGCATATCATCCGCAGACTGATGGTCAGACTGAGAGGACGATTCAGTCACTGGAGGATCTTTTGAGGGCTTGTGTTTTGGAAAAGGGAGGTGCTTGGGATTGTTATTTACCTTTGATTGAGTTTACCTACAACAATAGTTTTCATTCGAGCATTGGTATGGCACCGTTTGAAGCTTTGTATGGTAGGAGATGTCGGACACCTTTATGTTGGTATGAGTCCGGTGAGAGTGCTGTGGTTGGACCGGAGATTGTTCAACAAACTACGGAAAAGATTAAGATGATTCAGGAGAAGATGAGGATTGCTCAGAGTCGTCAGAAGAGTTATCACGACAAGAGGAGGAAGTCACTTGAGTTCCAAGAGGGAGATCATGTGTTTCTTCGGGTTACTCCGATAACTGGGGTTGGTCGAGCTTTGAAGTCGAAGAAGTTGACACCTCGATTTATTGGTCCTTATCAGATTTTGGAGAGGATAGGGGAGGTAGCCTATCGTATCGCTTTACCGCCGTCACTTGCGAATTTGCATGAGGTTTTTCATGTGTCTCAGTTGAGGAGGTACATTCCTGATCCGTCGCATGTGGTCCAAGTAGATGATGTACAAGTGAGAGATAACCTGACTGTTGAGACATCACCTATGAGGATAGAGGATCGAGAGTTGAAGCAATTGCGGGGTAAAGAGATTGCTTTGGTAAAGGTAGCTTGGGGAGGACCAGCAGGTGGCAATGTGACTTGGGAACTTGAGAGTCAGATGAAGGAGTCTTATCCTGAGCTATTCGCTTGAGGTATGTTTTCGAGGACGAAAACTCTTTTAGTGGGGGAGAGTTGTAACACCCCGATAAAATAAGATAATTATTTAATTTAAGTTAATAATATATTTATTAATTTAATTAAATAATTGGAATTATTGGATTATTATTACTATTATTATTGGAATAATAATTATTGGAAAATATATATAAGTTGGAAATAAGAAAAAGAGTCCCATTTGGTAAAGAAAGGGTTTCACGTGAAAAGCAGAGAAGCGGCTGAAAAGAGGAAAAGGGCAAAGAGACAGAGCAAGAGGAAGAAGGTTGGAGAAGAGAAAAGCTTGAAGCTTAAAGATTCGCCGGATTAACTCAGGTAAGGGGGGTTTATCGTCGTTTAATGGGTATTATGGGTTAACATGTAATGGGTAGTGATAAACCGTTGAATTGACCCTAATTGGGATGATGAGTGCTGAAAAATTGTGATGAATAACTATGTTAAAGATGTAATCGAATCTGTAATTGGATGGGTAGTGATTTTCCGAACGTATAGCTTTTACGGAATCAGAATCGGAGGTCCGGAAGTCCTCCAACGGCGAAAAATGCGGAGAATTCTGCATTCTGCTTAGTGTTAGCGCAGGAACAGCTTTCTGTCTTGCGTTAACCGGTTAACCCAGGGTGTTAACCGGTTAACACTATTATGAATTGTGAAAATATTGCTGTTCTGTCTGCGTTAACCGGTTAACCCAGGGCGTTAACCGGTTAACACTGTTAAAATTGGCCAGGAAGCGTGTTCTGTCCTGCGTTAACCGGTTAACCCAGGGCGTTAACCGGTTAACACTGTTGGAAATTGGAAAAAATTGATATTTTAATGTTGTGAACATAATTGGTGATTGGCCTATATCGGTGTGTGATATAGTAGGGATTATTTCCCGTTATTTTGAGTAGGATAGGTATTAGTAGAGTGTGCTAATACTGTGACTGAATTATTTGGCATGACATAATATGATTATGTGATAAATATGCGGATGATGTGTGAAAATATGCATAATGTTGTGAATGTATATATTATGTATGTAATTGTGGATGGACCGTTTTATGACTTAGAGTGTGAGCATATGTCCATTGTGGATTGTTGTTGATGATGTTGCATTGCTAGGTGAATTAGCATGCATATTGTGGCCTTTATGGTGGTAGCTAATTCCCATGGTAAGGAATTAGTGAGTAAATCATTGTGGATTGTTGTTGATGTTTGCATGCTAGGTGATTAGCGTGCATAGCATAGCCCTTGGGGTGGTAGCTAATTCCCATGGTGAGGAATTAGTGAGTGAGTCACTAGGTCTCAAATGAGTGGGACTAGTGGGCTTGGTAGCCGTATCTGGATTTGATCGGTGAGGTTGAACTATATGTTCACGAATAGTCAGTACCGCATGCATGGAGTCTCATTGCATAATGTATGTATGGCGTATAATATGAATGGATGTATTCCAATATTATACGTGTGTTTGTGTTGGCATTGAGTATGAGTATGAATTGTGTTGGTATTGAGTATGATATTTGAGTTGATGTGCCGTTACTGAATGTGTGATATGATTAGGGTGATTAATGTGTTATTTACTTAGCATTACATGTTATTTTATAATGCTTTTTATATCGATTGAGGAACTCACCCTTACAACTGTTTTTCAGGTAACGAGCAGTGATTGAGTAGAAGCTAGTGCTTGGAGTCTAGTGTAGTCTCCTTAGTGGGTCATGCTCTGATAGATGTAACATCGGGACGGGATGTTTTACCTTGTTGAATAATTTTACATGTAATGTGTTACATGTTTTGCATGATTGATTTGATTTCTATCCGCTGCGTATTGTGCAAATGCTTTATGTTTTGAATTAATAAAAGAGCATGACAGTTATTATGGTGAATGGTGTGAAGTAATTGTGTGACACCCTTAATTGCATATTTACTCTGATTGATATATGTTGTTCTTTTAATTAAACTTTTGGGGTATGTTAGAAGGGCGTTACAGGGGCAGCTGTAATACCTCAAAATTTGCCCCCCTCATTCATGCATTCATTTTTAGGTCATTTAACATTTCATATTGCATTTCATCATGTCAATCGGAATTAGATCCAAGAAGCTTGAATATCATCCAAGACACTTTGTGGGTCCTATCTGGGTGATCAGTCAACACAAGGGAATGGCTTTAGATACTTCCAACATGTTTAAATGGGGTCTATTCATCAGTCAAAACGTTAATCTTGAAAGAGCAAAAGTTTGTTCATGAGCTGTCATGCTCGCTAGGCGAGCAGAATGGGTCGCCTAGCGAGTCCCAAGAAAAGCCACCAGAATCACCTACGCTTAGAGCAATTTCTTGAACTGTCATGCTCGCTAGGCGAAGCCCACGCGTTTTGAAGAAAAAAACGAGAAAACGAGAAAAAGAAAAAGAAAAAAAAAAGAAAAAAGAAAAATAAAACGAAAAGAAAGAACGAAAAAAGATAAAAAAGGAAAAAAATAAAATAAATAAAATAAAAAATTAAAAATAAAAAAAAAATAACAGAAAAATCTTGGACTTGGACCTCTCTCTTTTGAGCCCACAAAGTCACAAAAATCAGGTTATAAATTCTAGACTTCCATCTCCCAAAAGACCCTGGGAAAAAGATAGTGAGAGAAGAGTTAACAGAGTTCAGAGCAACCCCTAGAGACTAAAAGGAACTCATTTGCAAAGAGCCAATTCCATCTCATATAAACCCTCAGATTGCTTTGCAAACCCAACCGGGCAATTCAATTTCATTCGATCTCTCCAATCAGGTTTGCCCTATTTCCATTACTCTATGCTTTCAATTTGAATGCTCTGAATGTATGAGGTATTATCGTTAGGTTTTGCATGTGGGCACATGTTTTAGTATGTATGTCATGTCTTGATGTGTGGATCCTTGCCCCTGACTTTGAATTTTGATACCCTTTTGATGCATGTGTTTGACAAGAGGTTTAGGCCTCCTACACTTGGTTGCTTTTTGTGAGCTCTTTTTGTGAATTTTAATGGCATGATTCATGTGGTTACATTTTGATTTGGGGCAACTCTTAATTGTGCCCCATCTTGTCACTCTAACCTGTTTGTTGAGTTTTTATGAGGGCTCACATGACTCTTGAAAGGATAGCTTGCTTGGCATTCCACTTTATTTGTGGGATACCACCTGGAGGTTTATTCCGATTACCTGTGCTGACTTGCTTTCTTTGGTGGTGCCAGCTTGAGAGATCTCTGGGTTTCTTGTGTCGTTAGTTGCTATTACTTCGGATCTTTATCCTTGTGGTACTTTTACATCTTTCCCGCATTTTACTGCTTTCTTAGCCTGAAGACCTCAATAGGAGGCAATGTTTTCTTTTGTTTGTTTACTTTTGTGCCCAAAGACCTCCATGCAGAGGCAATTGACGGATAAAAGGGATTAGTAATTAATCCCCCGTTATTCAGTGTGTCAGTCAGTGGAGAGGGTTCCACCTATCTGCATCCCCACTTTTTGTCATAAGCTCACCCTGGCCAGGGTTAAGAGCTATGAGGTCTTATCCTCATTACCCTTTTGATCTGCTCACCCTGACGTTCAATGTCAGTGGTTAAGATCCCATTTGATTACCTTTCCATGGCTTGTTTGTCGAGGTTGATATGACCCCTCTTGACTAAAGCCCTACCCATGTATGTTTGAGCCCCCCTGTTGGCGCATTTACTTTAAGATACATGTTTTGTATGGTGTGATCGTCTCCCCATAGGATTGCTAGGCTTCCTATAGTCTCTCGTTTGCATGTCAATTAATGTAGCACTGTTCCTTCGTCTAGGACTTCCTTTTTTGCATGAGCATTTCTAAAACATAACAAACTCATTGATTTTTCTTCTCCTAAGAACTCGTTAGCTCCTTCTACTACAGGCGAGTAAGTCTCCAAAGGTCGAGCATCCAGTAGATTGCATAGTAACGTCGTTCATCCAAAAACACAACCCTTAACCCGTAGTTAGCCGAACTACGGCTTGCTCTGATTCTCATTCCAGATGAGATACGTAGGCATAAGACGCGATGTCTTAGCGAGCACACTCTTCTTTAACCCCTAGGTAGCCGAGCTACGAAGACTCTGATTCTCATGTTCAGATGAGATACGTATGCAGTGGATGCGACATCCGTGCGAGTCATTTTCTTTTGACCCCTCTTTTAGTAAATAGTACATCAGATATACACACACCCTTTAGACAAGAACAACAAAAGTGGATCCTGTAGAGTACTACGGATGCGTAGGGGTGCTAATACCTTCCCTTCGCATAATCGGCTCCCGAACCCAAGATTTGGTTGCGAGACCTTGTCTTTTCCTTTCCTTTTTTCCAGGTTTACTTCGAGCGTTTCCTTTCCCTCCTTTGGGATAAATAACGCGCGGTGGCGACTCTTCTGTCATTTCTTTTTCGCCGGTTGTTTTTTTTGCATCTCCTTTTTCAGGTTGCGACAATAAGGTGTAAACCATAATCCACCAAAATGGATGATTGATCTTGACAATGACTTGATTCATCCCTTGACCTTTGTTTATTTGCCTTGTGTGTGATCCCTTATTTGTGATTGTTGCATTCATGCATTCATGCGCATCATAACATTCATCACACGAAAATTTCTAGGAACTGAGGTATTATTTGCAAATATTTTCAGACCATGGATTATGGACGAAGGAACACTAAGAAATACAGTTTCAGATGTCCCGACTTGAAAGAGTTAAGGAAGCTAGCATCTTTTGTATTAGATCCCTTGGACTTCAAACAACGTCATGGGAAGCTTTTGTCCATCTTGTCTGCTGATGCGGTTGAAGGACTTTTGAGTATGCTAGTGCAGTTCTATGATCCTCTCTACCGTTGTTTCACTTTCCCAGATTTTTAGCTTGTGCCTACCTTGGAGGAGTATTCTCATCTTTTGGGGATATCTGTTTCTAGTAGAGTATTCTTTAGTGGATTGGAGGAGATTCCCCGATCTAGTATTATTGTTGAAGCTCTTCACTTGAAGAAATCTGAGATAGAGGCTCATTGGGTGAAGAAAGGAGGATTGTTTGGGTTGCCATCTGATTTCCTCATCAAGGAAGCTACTGTTTTTTCTCAAGCTGGTAGTGTGGATGCTTTTGAAGCTATTTTTGTATTTCTCATTTATGGATTAGCTTTGTTCCCTAACATTGACGGTTTTGTTGATGTTAACGCCATTAGACTTTTCTTGATTGGGAATCCTGTGCCTACTTTGTTGGGTGATATGTATTTCTCTTTGCATCTAAGGAATTTTAAGGGTGGTGAAACTATTGTCTGTTGTATTCCTCTTTTGTACAAGTGGTTTATTTCGCACTTTCCTCAGACACCTGCTTTTGTGGAGAACAAACAATGTCTACGGTGGTCTCAAAGACTTATGTCTCTTACTAATGATGATATAGTTTGGTATGATCCGTCTTTAAGCAGTTTGGAGATTATTGATAGTTCTGGTGAATTGTCTGATGTGCCTCTCATTGGTACACAAGGAGGAATTAACTACAACTCTGCTTTGCCTCGTCGTCAGCTTGGGTTCCCCTTGAGAGACAAACCTAATAACACTTTGTTAGAAGGTCTTTTCTATCAAGAGGGTAAAGATCCCCAACATTTGAAGCAGAATATTGTGCATGCTTAGCATAATGTGCATAGGAAAGGAAGATCCGAGCTTGGACTGTGCAACTATGTAGCTTTGGAAGCTTACACTCTTTGGGTGAAGAAGAGAGCTTTGGAGTTGAAGATGCCCTATCCTTGTGAAAGACCTATGTCTATGGTTGTGGTTGAGCCGTTAACTCTCCCTAACCAAGATGTAGAGGAGTTGGAAGACGCGCTCACCAAGATGAAGCAGGAGAAGGACATGTGGGAAGAGCGTTTCCATGCTTTGAGCAAGAAGCATGAAGAGTTACAATTGGAGTCTAAGGACAAAGATGCACTTATTGAGCTACTTGAAGACCGAGTGACAAAGATACAGAGAGCCAGAGGTTTCATCTTCTAGCATGCCTCAGCCTTCCGTTGCTTGGAAAAAGATTATTGATCAGCTTGTCCTCAAGAAGACTCAGATGAAGGCTTCTTTTGAGACCGAGATCCGTCGCATTCGAAGGAAGTACACGCCTTCAGCTAGGTCTTCTGACGTTGTTAGGGATCCTTAGGATGACTAGTCTCCTTTTCTCTTGTATTTTTCATTTGGTTCCTGAAATTGTACTCAGTGTAATCCTTCCAATTATATAAATAAAAAGAGATTTTTGGTCATATAAAAATTATTGCAATTGTTGATATATCGTCCGATGCTCAGATCAGAGTCATTTCCAATATTCAGACTGATGAGCGGCATTCAGGCCATGGTTATTTCTGTGTTACCATTTATTTTGGTATCCAGGTTAACATTCTTTTTCGGTATTCAGACTGACTCTCACCGTATCAGACGGATTCTTCTTTCAAGACCACCTCTTTGCCGATTCTGACAGGCATTGTTACTTCACTTCACTCCAGTGCAAATTTTCAGGCTTTTATTATATTCAATCCCTTGATACCTCGAAAGTGCGGAAGCCGTTGCTATCTTCTTTTCGGGTCTCCAGTGGATTAAATATGGGCAGCTATAACACCTCAAATTTTTCTCTCCTCTTCTTGAGACTAGCTTGGGGCATTGCATTTCATGTTTTAGGGCACTAGGCATTGCATTTTGCATCTCATATGAAAATAAGAAGATCATCCTCCAAGGTCTTTTCAAAAGATGGAGAAGTTAGGTGATTCAAGCCTGAGGGTCTCTATGAATTGATCATCAACCATATGAGGGTATGGGCTTCAATTAGGGTTTCTTGATTCTTCAAAGGTCTTGAGCATCATCTTATCTGCAAGGATATATCACCATCATCATGGTTTTATCATCATCAAGACATGTCAAGGTCATCTGAGGACCAAAAGTCAACTGTGCAGTCAACTGAGGGCTATGAGGTGGGGAAATGAGTTGAGACACCTCAATCATGTTCAAATGGGGTCTATTAATCATTCTAAACATCCATCTTGAAGATTCAAAGGTCATGGCAAAAGTTACTAAAAATGGAAAGTGACCTATAATTCAAAGTTTCCAAATTTGGCAAGTTTTTGGTCCACCTTCAACTTGACTTTTCAATGTCAAAGATGTTTCAAATGGATTTTTGGTGAACATGAAAGTTGTAGATCCTTGTCTCCCCTTTCTAAAAATCCCTAATTCATGTCCATATGATGAATGTTTAAGGAGTTATGGTCATTTGATCACAAGGTGTGCATGGAAATTCAAAATGGCATAACTTTTGGTGTAATGCTTCAAATTGGTTCATTATTTTTGCAAAATGCTTCTCATGTTCAAGGCATCTCAAAATAACATCATTTGACTCAATTGTGCAAAGGGATCATGGTCAAAATTCACATTATTTCACACATGTACAAAATGAAGCAAATCATCACCATTCATTTTTGGCTTAAGATGCAAGCAAAATAATCTTCAAATCATGACCATTGGTTGCTCTTGAGTGAATTCCAATCATAACATGGAGATGAGCACGTGCATTATGGCCATGAGAGTTCATTTTGCAGTTTTGCAATTTGCTTCATAACTCACTAATCATGATTAGCAAATGGAAAAGATGATTAGCATTGTCATTAGCAAGGAATATAAATAGCCAAACCCTAATCCTAACGGCCATAACAACCATTTCAGATCAGAATTCAAGAAACTCTCTCAAACTTCTCTCTCTTTGATTCTTCATTTTCTGCACACAAACCTCAAAGATCCTTGCATATTCTTGATCCTCATCCTTCACTGATCAAGAATCATCCATTGTTTGGTGCAATTCATCAAGAATTCGAGCAGTTCAAGTGCTTTCTCATGGCAATCGGATTTGGAAATTGAGGCATGTTCAAGAGGTTTTAACCGTTTATTTTTGCACAAAGCTTCAAAGGAAGTTCAAAGGCATTGATATGGAGCAGCTAAGCATGTGAGAATGCGTATTCAGAGAGCTCCATTTCCAGGTGATGCCATTTTCATTCTCTCCTTTTGCTGATTTTAGGTTATAGAATGGAAGATCTTGTTGTGTAGATCATGAATATATGTTTAGAATTGAGTTTGAGTGAGTATTGAGGATGTTAGGTTGACTGGAAGTTTGGATCTAGAAATTTCTTCTCTTCGATTTGCCAAATTTAGGAAGAATTAGGAGAAGCGAATAGCATATTTGGATTCAGCGTGGAGAGACGAGTAGAATGGTATAGGTCTCGTGAAATTCTGGAAAAAATCATGGTGGCGCCGCCGTGGGAGCCACCGGGAGCATGCCGGAGAAGACGACCGGAGCGGAGCTCCGGCGTCTGTGTTAATTTCTAGGGTTTGATGTGTGGATGCCATGTGGCGTCGTGCGTGGCAATTTGGTTGGCTGAGGTTCCTTTGACCAGAGCCACGCGTGCGTGGAATGATGATTTGGAGTGTGACTGGGTTTAATGAAACGCTGCGTTTCATGTGTTTAAATGTGGAGCGTTGATTGCAGACGTGTGCCAGATCGTGTGGCTCATGATTTTCCTGTATTAATTTGAATAATTTCATTTCCCTCCATTTTTCATTTTATTTTTCAATTGTTTTGGTCAGTTTGTAAAATTCATAAAAAATACAAAAATAGTCCAAATGAGTCCCAATTTTTTTCATAGTTTTGTATTGATGTCTACTTTTTTATGGTGTTAAATTCAATAATTGTTGATGTCTGGATTTTTATATGGAAATTTTTGAATCAATGTTGTGCCAAATTGACCTAGTGCATTCAATGTATTGTGAAATCCTTATTTTTGAACTTTTTGATCCAATTTTTTGCATACATGACATTCATACATGACATGAATTTTTGGTCACTGGTTTGGAATTTTTCTCACATGTTATCATCATTTTTGACACATAGAGAAAAATGTGACAATTTGTGTCACATTTTTGACATTGAATTGGTGCATTTTTGTTCACAGAGCATTTGCATCATTCTGGACTTGATCTTTTGCATATTGAACACTCATGGCATAAAGAACTTATACAAAAAATGCCAAAGTCATTGCATGCATTTCTGATTTGATATGAATTTTCTAAGTTGGAAGTTCATTTTGTGCATATTTTTGGTCATTACATTACATAGGCCAGTTGAGGTACTTGGTTATTGATTTGATGCTGGTCCTTTTGAGGACATTGGAGTGAATGTTTGAATGTGTGATGTGAAAAAGGATGGGTCCTGGATTGGTCATTTGGTTAGGTTTTGAGTCTTGTACATAAACTAACTTTGTTTTGTTGTTTCAGGTTTCAGGTGGATACTCATCATTGATGATTGGGTTTGTTCTCACCTTGTGAGATACAAATGCATTGAGTTCTGACCTATTTCTGTTTTGTAGGGTTTTGATTGATGTGGTGAGCTCATGAGCTCATTTGAGTGCTAGGGCACTTATGCATTAAATTGTGTAACTGTTAGAGGGTTTCACTGCTTGTCTTCTGGTTTTATGACTGAAGTGCTAACTGTTTAGTCTTTGTACATGTACCTTAGTTGCTTGCTTGCTTTAGCTCTTTCTTGAGCATTGGATTATGGTTGACACACCACTCAGGTAGTTAGCTTCTTACTTCATGTAGTCTGAAGTCCTGTCACCTTTTTGACAAGCATTTTACTGGCAAGTCCTCCTTCAGAGGCTCTGTTTGTGTTTGTTTAAAATTGTGCCCAAAGACCTCCAAGAAGAGGCATGTGTTATTTGATAAGACCTCCAAGAGAAGAGGCAATTGACGGATAAAAGGGATTAGTAGCCAATCCCCCGTTATTCAGTGTGTCGTTCTTTATGCTCGCACTATGTGCTGATGCTTCTGAACATGTGCCCCGAATCTTTTGTCCAGAGTCTGTCAAGTGGAAAAGGATCTCACTTTCTGGATCCCCACGCTTTCTGTGTCATAAGCTCACCCTGGCCAAGGTTAAGAGCTATGAGGTCCCATCCTCATTACCATTTTGATCTGCTCACCCTGACGCTCAATGTCAGTGGTTAAGAGCCCATTGGATTACCCTTACAGTTTGGCTTGTTTGTCGAGGTTGATATGACCCCTCTTGACTAAAGCCCACCAATTATTTGAGACTCTTGTATGGATATAGTGTGTGATGCTTGTTTACTTGTGTTGGTGTGTTTATTTTCTTTCCTCTTCTCATCTCCGTTTCTGTAGGAGTCGTACGTTTAACTTATGAGGAAGTTGAACGTATGAAGAGTTTAGACTTGAGTTGACTCGCGTCCAGGTTGAGTCAAATTATTGTTAGAGACCTTAGCTTAGGGATATTGGATTGCATGATAACTATTAGGCTCGAGTATTAGTCTCCCTATTAGTTTGTTGTTTCCCCGGTCTCTGGTTAGGAGAGTGTTTTACCCTTGGTAAGGGGAACTACGTCGCCCTGATTCTCATACCAGATGAGATACGTAGGCAGGAGGTTGTGAGCAATCTCTCCGGGCACCTTTTTTCTTTTTCTCTGTTATGTGTTCACCCTTTTCTTTGTTTTCTTCGGTGATTACCCGTTTGTTCAGCGTGGGCGTGTGTTGTATGTTTATACCTTGGGGGATTTTCTTCTGTATTGATTTGGGGTTCATCTTTGGGGTTCATTTGTGACGATTGATATTCACTTGGGGTTCATATTGGGGTTCATCTTCGGGGTTCATTTGTGACGATTGTTATTCACTTGGGGTTCATATTGGGGTTCATCTTCGGGGTTCATTTATGACGATTGTTATTCACTTGGGGTTCATCTTCGGGGTTCATTTGTGATGATTGTTATTCATTTGGGGTTCATCTCGGGGTTCATTTGTGATGATTGTTATTCATTTGGGGTTCATCTCGGGGTTCATTTGTGATGAGTGTTATTCATTCGGGGTTCATCTCGGGGTTCATTCGTGACGATTGCTATTCATATTGGGGTTCATCTTTGGGGGTTCATTTTTGGTGACTGGTTGTACATATTGGGGGTTTATTCTGGATATTTGAGGTTCATTCTGATAACCTTTTCTTTTGTGTTCGCTGGTTAGCGTTTGTTATTGTTAGGAGTCGGGTGTAAGTCCATGTATTGGCATTCTGTTTCCTTTTTTTGTTATCGTTCGGAGTCGGGTGTAAGTCCATGTATTGGCATTCTGTTTCCTTTTTTTGTTATCGTTCGGAGTCGGGTGTAAGTCCATGTATTGGCATTCTGTTTCCTTTTGTTTGGTTATTGTTAGGAGTCGGGTGTAAGTCCATGTATTGGCATTCTGTTTCCTTTTGGGTGTTTCTTTTGACGTCTCAGTGTCCCTTTTTGGTGTCTTGTTTCGGCGTGCATTAGCCGAGCTACGAGTGCTCTGATTCTCCTGTGGATAGAGAAGATACGTAGGCATAGGATGCGATGTCCTAGCGAGCATGTCTCCCTTCCCCGAACTACGTCGACTCTGATGTTTGTTTCTGACAAACTACGTAGGCCTAGGATACGACGTCCTGCAGAGTCCACTTCCTCCGTCTTCTTTCTCTCCCCCACCTGTTTATCGTTCCAGTTTGTGCAGTTTCTTTGAGCAGTTTATTAGTAGTAACCCTTTCCTTTCCTTTGAGCTATCTTTTGAGCGTGGATCCTGTCGAGTACGGCGAACGTGAGGGGTGCTAACACCTTCCCCTTGCGTAACCGACTCCCGTACCTTGTAATCTCTGGTCGTAAGACCGTTCCTTTCCCTTTCTTAGGTTAGTCCTGCGCTCCCTTTCCGTCATAGGATGAATAGCGTCGGTGGCGGCTCTGTATTTTCCCCGCCGGTTGTTTTTCGCGTTGCGACAACGCCCATGAGAACCCTTCTGTGAATCTGGTGGATGGTTGTCCTGGTGAGTTTAAAGTTTTTGATGTGTGTTTTATCAGGAGGTCCTTGGTGCAGATGCATAAGGATGTTTGATTGGTAAGTGATTGTGAGCATGACCATGATGGTTGTGTTGTTTGCAGTGTTAACCCGAGGGGGTGTGAAGTTGTGAAAAGGGACATCCAACGACTGATGGATGAAGGCATGATTCAAATTGTTCAATCCCATCATGTAGATGACGATGTGAATGTCATAATGTCCATTTTCAAGCAGCCAGAGAGATTCGTAATCCAGTGTGACAGCAACAACAGTAATAACGTCAGCAATAGATCAGTATCGCCGTTGGTAATATGATTAGCGGCCCCAGTCCCATATTCATCTGATAAAGCTGTGCCGTATCAGTATAATGCTACAATGATAGAAGGTGGTCAAGAGGTCCCGTTGCCTACGACTAGCTCTGTGGTGAGCATTGCTGATGTTACCAAGGTGACCCGCAGTGGTCGTGTGTTTGGGCCGGTGTTCCCAAAGGATAAGGAAGAAACAGTTGTGAGTAAGAAGGTGGAAGTGCGTGTTGTAGATCCAGTTGGTGTTTCAGAAGATAAGTCTGGTGAATCCAGCGATTTGAAAGCTAACAATGATGATGAGATACTTCGGTTAATCAAAAGGAGTGAGTTTAATATGATGGAGCAGCTGCTCCAAACCCCCTCAAAAATCTCAGTGTTGTCTCTGCTCATGAATTCTGAAGCGCACAGAGAAGCATTGCAGAGAGTTCTGGAACAAGCCTTTGTAGAACATGATGTTATAGTGGACTAATTCGATTATATTATGGCTAATATCACTTCCTGCAATAATCTTAGCTTCTATGATGAAGAACTCCCTAAGGAGGGAAGAAACCATAATATGACTTTGCACATTTCTATGAATTGAAAAGAGGATGCTTTGTCAAATGTGCTTGTTGACACCGGGTTATCACTGAATGTGCTGCCAAAGTCAACTCTGTCAAAGCTATCATACCAAGGAGCGCCTATGAGGCATAGTGGAGTAATCGTCAAGGCATTTGACGGTTCACACAAGACGGTTATTGGTGAAGTGGACCTTTCGGTTAAGATAGGTCCGAGTGATTTTCAGATTACTTTTCAAGTAATGGATATCCACCCGGCCTACAGTTGCTTGTTGGGAAGGCCATGGATCCATGAGGCAGGAGCTGTTACCTCCACTTTGCACTAGAAACTCAAATTTGTGAAGAATGGCAAGCTTGTGATTGTCGGTGGAGAGAAGGCGTTATTGGTTAGTCACCTGTCATCTTTCTCTTATGTTGAAGCTGAGGATGAGGTTGGAACTCCGTTCCAAGCCTTATCTATTGCTGCTGAAAAGAGAGTTGGGGCACCTATGTCCTCATTGAAAGATGCTAAGAAGATTGTGGAAGAAGGCAATGTTGATCAGTGGGGGCGCATGGTAGAGGTCTCCGACAACAAAGGCAAAACCGGTTTGGGGTTCCAGCAAGGTTCATCAACCGCAAGGACTGAATATATGCAACTTAGCTTCCGCAGCGGAGGGTTCATTCATGGCAATGAACAACACTTAGCTGTTGTGCTAGAGAATGACGAAGAGGAAGACTGCACCAATTTGGTGACGCATGGAAAGGCTTGCAACAATTGGACTGCTGTTGATCTTCATATTATTTTGCATCGATCTAAGTAATTGCTTTTATATGTTTTTAAAATCCTTCTCCTATGCCTAAGGGAGAAGTGAACATTGTTTGGGCATTTCCAAATTGATCATTAATAAAATTAATTATATTCATCCACATCTATGATGTCTTGTTTGTACTTTTTGTTTTATTCTGAAAATGGTAATCACAAAAAACATAACTAAACAATATATTTGTCCATCTGCATAATATTTGGTCACAAATTCACTTCTCTAAAATTAAGATATCAAATCATTATGCAGGTTGGTTCCTAACCCCATTGAATACAATGATCCTTCTCTTTCTCCAAATTTTGAATTCCCTGTGTTTGAAGTTGAGGAGGAAAGTGATTTAGAAGTGAGTGATGAATTATCTCGTCTTCTTGAGCAAGATGAAAAAACCATTCAACCGTTCGAAGAGCAGATTGAGCTAGTCAACTTGGGTTTCGAGGATGATGTGAAGGAAGTCAAGATTGGGTCTTGCCTGTGTCCAGATGTCAAGAAGGGGTTGATTGATCTTCTTCGAGAGTATTCAGATGTGTTTTCTTGGTCCTATCAAGACATGCCTGGTTTGGATTCTGAGATTGTGGAGCATAGATTGCTGTTGAAGCCAGAATGCCTGCCAGTCAAGCAGTAGTTGAGAAGAACGCATCCTGATATGGTTGTGAAGATCAAAGAGGAAGTGCAGAAGCAAATTGACGCCGGTTTCCTTGTGACCACTGAGTATCTGCAATGGGTGGCCAATATTGTGCCTGTGCCGAATAAAGATGGAAAAGTCTGCATGTGTGTTGATTATAGAGATTTGAATAAAGCCACCCCGAAAGATGATTTCCCTCTGCCACACATTGATATGTTGGTAGATAATACTGCTAAATTCAAAGTCTTTTTGTTTATGGATGGATTTTCCAGATATAATCAGATCAAGATAGCACCCGAAGATATGGAGAAGACCATATTCATTACACCTTAGGGAACATTCTGTTATAGAGTGATGCCTTTCGGTCTAAAGAATGCTGGTGCAACTTACCAAAGAGCAATGACTACTTTTTTTCATGATATGATGCATAAAGAGATTGAAGTTTATGTCGATGACATGATTGCTAAATCAATTGATGAAGAGGAACATGTTAAGCATTTGTTGAAGTTATTCCAGCCTTTGAGGAAATATAAACTCCGCTTGAATCCCAATAAGTGTACTTTTGGTGTTCGTTCTGGTAAGTTGTTGGGCTCTTTGTTAGCGAGAAGGGTATTAAAGTCGATCCTGCCAAGGTCAAAGCAATACAAGAGATGCCTACGCCCAGAACTGAGAAGCAAGTCATAAGTTTTCTCGGCCGCTTGAATTATATCTCCAGATTCATTTCCCACATGAATGCCACATGTGTGCCTATAGTCAAGCTTCTTCGGAAAGATCAGTCTTGTGATTGGACCGAAGACTGCCAAAAAGCATTTGACAATATTAAAGAATATCTGCTTGAGCCTCCGATTTTATCTCCACCTGTTGAAGAAAGACCGTTGATCATGTATTTGGCTGTGCTTGATGAGAGTATGGGTTGTGTTCTAGGTCAGCAAGATGGGACTGGAAAGAAATAACTTACGATTTACTACCTCAGTAAGAAGTTCATCGACTATGAGACTCGATATTCTATGCTTGAGAAAACTTGTTGCACATTGGCTTGGGCTGCTAAGTGTTTCCGTTAGTATATGTTAAATCATACCACTTGGTTGATATCCAAAATGGATCCGATCAAGTATATATTTGAGAAGCCTGCTTTAACTGGGAGGATTGCCCGTTGGCAGATGTTTTTATCAGAGTATGATATCGAATACCGATCTCAGAAAGCGATCAAAGGTAGTATCTTGGCTGACCATTTGGCTCACCAACCGATTGAAGATTACCAGTCAGTGCAGTATGATTTTCTTGATGAAGAGATTTTGTACTTGAAAATGAAAGATTGTGATGAACCATTGCTTGAAGAAGGGCCAGAACCTGGTTCCCTTTGGGGCATGGTATTTGATGGAGCTGTTAATCAATATGGAAATGGCATTGGGGCAGTGATCATTACTCCTTAAGGCACGCATCTACCATTTACAGCTAGATTGACTTTCAAGTGAACAAACAACATGGCAGAATATGAAGCTTGCATTATGGGGCTTGAAGAGGCCATGAATCTCAGAATCAAGTATTTAAATGTCTTTGGAGATTCAACTTTGGTTGTGAATCAGATCAAAGGAGAATGGGCGACGAATCAACCCGGTTTGATACCATATAGAGATTATGCGAGGAGGATTTCAACTTTTTTTACAAAGGTTGAGTTTCATCATATTCTCGAGATGAGAACCGGATGGGGGATGCTGTTGCAACGTTGGCGTCAATGATTGTAGTGAAGTATTGGAATGAAGTTCCCAATTTGTCTATGATGCGTCTTGATAGGCCAGCTCATGTGTTTGTGATTGAAGAGATCAAAGACGAGAAGCCATGGTATTACGATATCAAATGTTTCCTCCAAAGTCAGATTTACCCGTTAGGGGTATCTTTGAAAGATAAGAATACTTTGAGAAGATTAGCCGGCAATTTCTACTTGAATGGTGATATACTGTACAAGAGAAACTTCGACATGGTTTTGCTCAGATAAGTGGATAGACACGAAGCAGATTTGTTGATGACTGAAGTGCATGAAGGTTCCTTTGGTACTCATTCCAATGGACATGCAATGGCAAATAAGATGTTGCGAGTAGGTTACTATTGGCTGACAATGGAATCTGACTGTTGCAAGTTTGTGAAGAAGTGCCACAAGTGTCAAATATATGCTGATAAGATTCATGTTCCTCCGAAACTTGGGAATGTTATCTCTTCCCCATGGCCCTTCTCCATGTTTGGAATTGATATGATTGGGATGATTGAGCCCAAAGCTTTGAATGGGCATCGTTTCATTTTGTTGGCAATTGACTACTTCACAAAATGGGTTGAAGCGGCATCATATGTGAATGTAACCAAGCAAGTTGTTGTAAGGTTTATCAAGAATCAGATCATATGCCGTTATGGTGTGCCAAGTAAGATCATTACTGACAATGGACCGAACTTGAATAACAATATGGTGGAAGCTCTTTGCCAAGACTTCAAGATTGCACATCATAATTCTTCTCCCTACAAACCTAAGATGAATGGGGCTGTTGAAGCTGCAAACAAAAATGTTAAGAAGATTATTTAGAAGATGGTTGTCACGTTCAAGGATTGGCATGAGATGCTCCCATTTTCTTTGCATGGGTATCGTACATCCGTCTGCACTTCAACAGGGGCAACCCCTTTCTCTCTTGTATATGGTATGGAAGTAGTGCTCCCCGTAGACGTTGAGATTCCTTCATTGCGAGTGCTCATGGAAGCCAAGTTGGCTGAGGCTGAATGGTGTCAGACCAGGTTTGACCAGCTGAATTTAGTTGAAGAGAAGAGATTGACTGCCATGTGTCATGGTCAGTTATATCAGCAGAGGATGAAGAAAGATTTTGATAAGAAGGTTAAACCTCGTGTGTTTAGAGAAGGTGACCTTGTGCTCAAGAAGATCTTGTCGTTTAAACCAGATTCTAGGGGAAAATGGACTCCTAATTATGAAGGCCCATATGTTGTTAAGAGAGCCTTTTCAGGCACCGCCTTGATTCTTACAACTATGGATGGTGAAGAGTTCACTTGTCATGTGAATGCAGATTCAGTCAAGAAATACTTCGCCTAAGAAAAGAAAAGAACAACTCGCTAAGTTGAAAACCCGAAAGGGTGGCTTAGGTAAAAATGAGCGTCTCGGTGGATTGAAAATCCGAAAGGGCAATCCAGGCAAAAGTTAGAGACATAAAAACAGAAAGAATTTCCCGATACGTTGAGTACCCCACCTTGGGGCAGCTTATGCAAAAATTAGGGATTATGGCAAGTAACTGCATTCTGCTAATCTTCAAACTTTGGAGAACTTTGAGCACAAGGTTGACGTCGATTCATCATCCTGGCAGCGGTCAAGAGCACAGTGGATATCAAGAGTTGGTAGAAGGATTAAGGATCATTTGTATTCAATGTAACCCTTTTCCATGTAAACTACCATTTTCAACTTTGTAAAAATCTATGGAGTATTGCCATTTACAGACTACCATCCCATTAAATAAAGTTGAGCTTTCGTCCAATTGTTTCTACTCTTATTTACTTCAGCCAATAGTTTAAATTTTATTATGATCATTTTGGAAATTTAAATTTTTTAATCAAAATCTTTTTCTTAGAACATATAAAAACAAGAAATTTTTCAAAGAAATTTAAAGGAAGTATCAACAACACTTCAAAGAGCAGCAAGTCCTTAAGTGCGAAACATCATAGGTTCCCCAAGCAGTTAACCCTTTGGGTATTCCTAGTTGTTCATGTTGATCCGGTTCCCCTGCAAAGTGTTTATTCCCTAGCGGAGTTCTGATTCTTTTTCCCAGCTAAGTTGGTTGATTCAGTACCTTACGGCATGTTATTTCCCCGACACTGTTTCTGTATTCCCCAGCAGGGTTGATCTTCAGCAGAGTAAGATGTTTCCTCAGTAGATCGCACTGGTTTCACCACTAGTCACCACTCGACTCGCTCTCAGTCAGAGTTTCCTCCTGGTTTTTGAGCAGCTGTTTTGTGTTTATCTTCTGTATGGTTGTCTCCCCATCTAATATGGTATTGACCTAAAATTCCTTGCAGACTCGATAACTTCGCCTTTCCTCAGCAGATCTCTTCCCTCGGCTAGATTCGAGCCTTTGATTTGTCGATTTCTCTGTTCTCTAGCAGTTGTCTCCCTCTTTTTTATGGATTTATCGAGGATTGTACCAATGATTCAATTTCTTTGTGACACCTTTGTATCCTTTGTGATCATTTTATCAACATAATCATCATATACATATACATTCATATAATTTCATAATTGCATATTTGCATCGTCATATCTGCTTAACTTGTTGGTTTGATATTCTCATTCTATGTATGGCGGTACTTTATCCCCATACAAATTTCGGTGTTTGTCCTCCCTCAATTGTAGAGCGTCAGCCCCTTAGGCAGAAAGACTTTAACCTTTCTCCTCTTCCCCACTGAGTTGTTCCTCGTGGATGATTATTACTTCAGTTTCCTTTCCAGTTGTTTATCTGGATGGAATCACTCCCATTGAGTTATATCCTCATTAGGCTGAGTCTTAATTGACTATTTCTGTCTAGCTTTTACCTAGATAGATGATTCGAGTCTCCTAAGAGTTTATTGCCCAGTAACTGGTAATATTCTTCTTAGTTTGCAGTTTGTTACTTCTTTCCCAATACCCGACAAAAGTACTCCTGTTTTTCTCCTCAGTAGAGTCCCCAGTGGATCTATTCGCCTGAAATTATATCCTTGATAAGTTCATCCTAACCGATAACGGATATCTTTCTCTCCCCTGCCTGAGTTTATCCTTGATATGTTCATCCTAACCGATGACGAATATTCTCACCTTTGGTATTCTACCTAGTAAAAAGGTAGTTGTAATCCCTATTCTTGTTCCCCAAAGAGTTAATCCTTGATATCTTCATCCTAACTAATGATGGGTTTCCTTCTCTTTGCGGTCTTCTACCCAGTAACCGGTAGTTGTAAATCCTTCTTTTGTCCCCTTGATATGTTCATCTTAACCGGTGACAGATTTTCTCTTTGATGGTATTCTATCCAGTAACTGATAGATGTGATTCCTATTTGCTTCCCTCTCAGAGTCTATCCTTGATATGTTCATCTTGACCGGTGACGGATTTTCTCTTTGTTGGTCTTCTATTAAACATTTGATAGATGTAATTCCTACTTCTTGTTCAGTTGGTTTATTCTTGATATGTTCATCTTAACCGATGACGGGTATCCTCCTTGACATTTCCCAGGCAAGTCTATCCTTGATATGTTCATCTTAACCGAGGACGGATTTTCTTCCCTATTGAGTTTATCCTTGATATGTTCATCCTAACGGACGACAGATACTCTCACTTTTGGTCTTCTATCCAGCATTCGAGAGATGTAATTCCTACTTCTTGTTCAGTTGGTTTATCCTTGACATGTTCATCTTAACCGATGACGGGTATCCTCCTTGACATTTCCCAGGTAAGTCTATCCTTGATATGTTCATCCTAACCGATGACGAATACTCTCACCTTTGGTCTTCTGCACAATAACCAGTAGTTGTAAATTCTATTTTCTTCAGTTTTCCCCAGCAAGGTTTTTCTTACCCAGTAGCCAGTAATGAATACTCCCTTCTATTGGTGCCCATCGAGTCATCCTGGATATGTTCATCCTAACCGATGACGGATGTTCTCTCTGTCAGATAATATGTTCATCCTTACCCAGTAACAGGTTGTAGATAATAGATTTCTGCTCCTCCTATATTGAAGTTTATTTCTTCCCCTGTTGAGTTGAGTGCGCATTTCCTTAGTGAAATCGATCTTCCTACATGATTCAAGTACTTTAGTTTTATCCTGACTTACTCGTATCCCCTGCAGATGTTGTTGTTTCCCCGACAGAGTCTTTCCATGTTTGTATGGAATTCCTCGAGTCCCCCAGTAGTTTTAAGTCGTAGCCTGGCCTACACATAACTCCTTGTTCCCCTAGAGTCTCTGTCTCCCCAGTGAGTTTTCCTTACGGAATACGTTATACTCTTGTGGACTTTCGGTCTCTCTGATTTCTTTTCCTTTGTGGCAATATTTCCCCACATAGCATTAACTTTTACATTCATATCATATGCATCATGAGGTCTCTTAGGGACCAAAATTTGTTTCTATATGTTGTTATTTAAGCCCATTCTACTGAGTCGACATGAAGATTTTAACCTTCGCCTCCTCAGTTAGAATGTCCTTAAATAGGGCTAGCTGTAAGACCCCAATTTTGACCCTAAGATCCCTCATGCAATTTCATCATAAGCATTAGCATTGAGATCATACCTTGGCATCCTCCTTGCCCTCTTTCATTGGATTTGTTTTGGGAGAGATCACCAAGCACTATGTGAATGTATCATACTCGTATACTATCATTTTACTAACCAAAATACCAAAAATATGTCTTTGTATTTGCCTAACTCTTTTGTAGGTAGGGCATGATCACCATTGGTCTATCAAGTTCATATCCAGGGTTGGAGACCCTCATGACAAAGAGCACCACCATGAATTGATCTAAGAATGGTTATGAGCATCATGTATGAGTTCCATTGATTCCTACATGTTATATTGATCAAGTTTTCTTCAAGAGTTTGAGGGTGATTTGCCTTGGAAACCCTAGTTTGACTGGGTATCTTGAGTAACTTCTCCAACAAGCTATCTCACCTGTAGCAGCGTATTCGTTACCTTTAGGTTTATTGACTAGACCAAAAGTAAACGTACAATTTGAGTCGCCACCGCACTTTTATTTGTCCAAAGGAAAGGCTAAAAAGCGAACAAAAGCCAAGTAAGAAGTTTTATCAAGTCAAAAACTAATAAAAATGTCAGAGATCTAGGTAAGGGGGTTGGTTATGAAATGGGAAGGTTTTACTCCCCCAAAACATCCTTAGTACTCTAAGGGAACCTCTTTTTGCAAATGTGTTGTAGGTTGGTATTTGTGAAAGATGTGCAAAGGATTGGGGAGATGAGAAAAGAATAGATTATATTTTACAATTTTGTTGTTTGAATGGATGAACCCATTGCCTACATACCATCACAAGGGAGGATCAAAACCTCGTAGTTTGGGGTAAAAATCACAAAGATTGGTGAATTGATTTGATCAAAAGCCTTAAGGTCTTTTGTTATCAAAGGGAGAAAACTCAACCTAAACCAACAATCCACCATGTGAGGAAGGCTTCAACATACTAATGAGGGGTTAACCCTATAATAAGTATGGAAGACTTATAATCCAACCACTAAGGATAAGGTGAGGTTTACATCAACCACTATTATAACTCAAACCTATGGCTAATGTTTATGAAAAAGTTTAATAAAGGTGGCCATTGGAACCACAAAATCAACTTGAGGTGAGTTGTATTTACAAGTTAGATTTATTTACAAAATAAGGTCAGAGTTGGATTAAGATTTATTCACAATGAGTATTAATGAAAAGATTTTGAAAACTCAAGGGCATAAGGCCTAGGTTTCTAGTTTGAAAACAATGTCGAAGTTTGAACAAAAAGAGTTTTGCTTGGGTTAGAGTGGAGAGAAGGAGACAAGGGCTAGTCCTAAAGCATACAAAGATAAGAGAAGAGATAAAACCCTTGGAGTTCCTTTTCTTGAAATCATAAAGATGATTCAAGATGCTCCTTTCCTTTGGAATTAGCAAACAACAAGCAATCACACAAATTAGATTCAAGCTCCTAGGATCTCCATTTGGCCTGTCTCTCTTAACTTGGCTACTCAAGACAATGGTCCTTCTTACTATCTCAAGATGGAATCCCTATCACACAAGAACAAACATCAGAAAGTTCACAACACAATAAGAGGAATGGACAAAGAATGAGTTTTGGAAAGGAAGTCCTTTGAAGTCAACTTTGAAATTTAGCATTCTAAAGGCATGAGGCCTAGTTGCTCTTCAAAAAATTTAGCATTCTAAAGGCATGAGGCCTAGTTGCTCTTGAACTCCTTTAAGCATGGGTGAGTCCTAATTCTAAGTCCTTTCTCCTTTTTTGCATTGGGTTCATACAAACAAAGACAAAACAACCACAAGACAACAATATATATTTATACAATAATGAGCTCAAATGAGCAAAAGGAAAATGACATAAACATAAAATATGTGCTCCAGTGAGCAAAGGGAAAAGCAATATGAATAAATAAGCAAGAAGTAAATTGCATTAAAGTAAATTGCAAGAAATTAAATGCATGAATTAAAGTTAGTAATTAGTATAGTTATGTTAGTTTGTCATAAGACAATTTAGCGCTATGTTAAGCAATCGTAAGTGGACTAATGTAGTAGTCACACCTATCTGAGGCCGGTCAATAAAACTATAGGCAAATAAACACAAGTTAGAGATCATGACTAGTAAGCCAAGCTCCAAAAACTTGCCATGCCAAAAGAAAAGAGGAAAGGCCTTGTATGGACTTTAGGTTTTTTGCTTGACCAAAAAGCAACCTATCTTGGACATAAAGTAACTCACTTGATCTTGGATCAAGTTGAGTTTGATTTGGATCAAAGAAGGTTAAACCTCTCATTGGCCAAAAAATAAAAAGAAAGAGATGAAGATGAAATGAATGGAAAAAGAAATAAAGTGTCAAACACAATTGGTCAAAAGTGAATCAAATCATCATCAACCAATGCTAAACAGAAGAGAAATGAAGATTAGAAGTAAACAAGTCAAACACATTTTTTTGGTATTTTTGAATTAAAAAATAAATGCAAAAATAAAATGAACAAAATATGGTCAAACCTCAAATTCAATTCAAATCAACTTCAACAAGTCGAATTAAATTCTCATAGGTCTAACATGGTCAAACAAACTTTGACAAATTATTTCAACAATTTTTGAAATCAGAAACTATTTTAAAACAATTAAAAACAATAAAAATAACACAATATGAATTAAAATCTCAAATAAATCTCAAATCAATTAAGAAATTGATGAGACTATTTTTCATTGACTTATCATGATCCATATGTGTTAGGAAAATATTTTGGGATTTTTCAAATATCAAAAAGCATTTTAAAATGAATTAAAACTATTAAAAACCAAATAATTCACAAAAATATTAAATGAAGTCACAAAAATAATTAAAAATCAAAATATGAAACTAGATTTTTCAAGAATTTTTTTGGCATTGGTCTCATATTTTTGTGACTTCAACTAAAATATTTATGAATTTTTGAAAATAAAGTGAATTAAATGAAATTAAAACAGAAATAAGAAAAAGTGAAAAAACCAGCGCGCTTGGATCATTTCATTAAATGACGTGGCCATGATCTGAGGGTTCAGAGGCGTGGTCATATGGTATACGTGAGTCAAGCGCATCACACATTGAATTAAAACAAGTCAACCAAATGAAAGGCCAAGATTATAACATTTCATCAAGATCCAATGGACCTGAAGCTCCCACGTGGGGATGGTGGTGGAAACCACCAACTTCTTCGACCAGACAACTGATTCCGACCACCACGCGCAAGGAATCAAACTTTAATGAAAATGAAAAAGCAAGGTATCAAAATGAAGCTGAGGTGATGTACATCACCCCTGTAACCATGGATCCTCCTCAATGTTCCTATTTAAAGAGAAACATGAGCTTGAAGATCATGGTGCTTGACCTTAAATGGCACGATTTATGAAATTGAGACCACCACTGGCCTGCCTCATGCTTGAGGACTTCAGAAAACAACACAAACTCAAGGAATTCACATTATATTTCAAGATCTGAATAAAAAAACTTTCGTGCTTTACCTCTGAAATGGAGCTTCAAACAACACGAATTGTCCAAGCTCTTGATCCAATTTTGATTTGGAAGTGTGATGATGATGCAAGGTCAAGGAATTAAGACTTGAAGATCAACTAATGATGTTGAAATTCAAGCTTGAAATTGAAAATGAAAACTGAAATTCCTTTAGGTGAGGGTTTGGTTTTCAATCCAGCAGCGTTTCAGATCTCCTTGTGGTTGATTTTTGAATGAGCATGAGCTTCTATTTATAGCTGGAATGGATGCAAGGTGGTGTTTGGCTCGTGTGCATGAAACTTGGATCCTTCATGCATGTGCCTGTACAGGCGCGTGCAAAGCCCAAGAATGAATGGAAATGCATGCTGAGATCAAATGTAGTTGAATTGGACGTGCACAAGAGGCTGCATAAGCTTGCATTCCAAGTTATGATGTGAATTGCAAAAATGAGCATAAACATTAAGCTCTTCGAAACTCCCCCATGAAAAATCCAAAAATGGTCATGTGAGTAATGGTTGGAAAGCTCTTGGAATAAGGAACAAAAGTCATGTTGGGAAAAAAATCATTTGGAGTTTGGAAATTTATGAAAACTGGCTGTGAAGTTTTTGGTACAAAACCTGTCTAGGTTCCCTTTGAAATGTTTTGCCAAAAGCAAGCAACTTCAAGCCCTTATGTTTCAATGATGCATGCCTCAAACAGAAAAACCTCCAACATCCAAGTTGTATATATTTTCTAGATGATAAATTTAGACTTAAATTTTTCATCATTTGAATTTTTCATGAGAATGTTATGGGCACTTGAAGTTGGGCATTTGTCAAATTCAATGGCTTTGGTCCAAAGTGACCTATAATGTTTTGTATTATCACATGTGTTTATTTTAGGATTATGAACTTTTGTCCAACATAACAAATGAATTAGACATCTTAAGCTTTCGAATTAATTGGTCTCACCTCAAAATCATAAAAAATAAGGAAGTTAGGTCCTTGGGAAGTTGACCCAAAATTAGGGTTTCAATCAAATTGACCTATAATGTTTTGAAATTAATTATGACCTTCCAAGTTTCAAATGGATTTTTTATGAACATGAAAGTTGTTCATATGGTTCGTAGTAACATTTTTTCTCTTGGGGTCATCTTCATTTGACAAACAAATCACATGTTGTGTCTCAGTGATCTTCAGTTTAGTCAGATGACTTGACTGGTCAACTTCTCAAGGCCAAAATTCAAATCTTGATGAATGAATGATTGAGGATACTCACATAGGCTCACATATGCATAAAATAATTAATGAAAGAACTTCCCTTGATTGAATTTGATCATAGGTTGAGGTTACTTCATGGGCAAGGCACAGTTGAAGCACATTTGAATTAGGGTTTCTTTGGGAAACAATCCTCAAGCCCTTTGGGTTATCTTGATCAAATTGGAAAATGGAGATACTTTGGAGACATATATGATGATTAGGAACTTGGTGGACCATTGTCATTCTTGCTTTCATCTTCATCTAGCCACTTCATTGAACTTAGGAGCCTCCTAGGAGCATAGGAGCACATGATCACTTGAGCTTCAAAACAAAAAGAGTTAGTGACATATTTTTGTGCTTTTGGTTAGTAAAAAAATAATAAAATCAATAATATACAATTCAATCATGCTTGGTGGTCTCAAACCAACTCACACAAGTCCCAACCCTAAGGTTAAGGAGCCACACATGCTATGATCCTTGAGGCAATGCAATGAGCAAATGATATGATGCCATGAGGGATCTTAGGGTCAAAATTAGGGTCTTACATCACCAATTGATCAAACATATCAAGGTACACTTCAAAAATTCATCATCTTATGCATATATGATCTACCATGAGCCAAAAAAGTCCAAAGAATTGAAGGTTAGCAAGTTGGTTGATGGTGGTTGGCCAGATAAATTCATCTGATCAAAACTGGGTCTCCCTAGACCCTATCTCCTAAGCTTTTCACCATATGAAAATGATTCCAATAGAAATTTTTCTCTAAATGACATTCCAAACAACTTTCATGTTGAGACCTAGAGCTAGTTTTTCTTGGAAAATCATTTTCCATGTTGAAACATTATAAGTCATTTTGTCTAAACCCTAATTTGAAAGTGAACTTCCCAAGGCCATAACTTGCTCAATTTTTATGAGATGAAATATTTCCAAGTTGAAAAATCAAATTCAAGATGTATACTTCAACTTTCATGTTTGGAGTGAGAGCTAATTCAACTTTTATGAGCATGTGATATGAGGTTACATTATAGGTCATTTTTTACCTATACCATTGAACAAGTGATTTTTCCAAACTTCAAAAATGCATAACTCTATCATTACAAATCCAAATGACATGAAATTTGTGACCATTTTTAAGGTCTTTGAAAGAGCTACAACTTTTATAAAGACACGTTTCTCATTTGAAGCTCACATAAAAAGTTAAGTAAGGTGGAATATTGAGATATATGGCTTGACACTTAGAAAAATTTTCAACATTTTGAAATTTCCAAACATCCACCTCAAAATTCTCCATGTTCCAAGCTCCAAATGAAAAAGTGTTGAACATCAAACTTGTTCCCCTTGATCCAAGCTTTCTGAGGAACCCAAGTTCATACATTTTGGATGAGGTTTGCTAGGTCTGCACATGGCTTTAATAGAGCTGCATCTTTGGCAAGAATCAAGCTTCAAAACTTCAGTTCCCTTTGCCTTGACAATCCAGCTTCCATTCAGACTTCATTTGGATTGATTTTGGACCTTTTTGCATTGCATCATGGGCCTGCACATGACCATGCAGTCGTGCCATCAACATTGATAAAATTGGACAAAATTTGAAGTGTGTAAATATCATCCATTCATGCTATAAATACATGCTCTCCGTGCTCATTTGAATCAGACCTTGCGCGCCAGCTTTGCCCCCCATTGAAACCCTCACATTCTAAAGGAAAACCTGAACAATTTTCAACTTGAAATTTGAGTTTGAATCTCAACTGTTGGAGATTCAAGAACTCCATGATCCAAATCCTTGCAACCTCTCTAATCACTTCCTGCTAGCTTCTCAAGTGTGATCAGATCGTGTTTGGAGCAAGCAACATCAAGAACTGCATAGCATTGAAGGTAATTTTCAGAAAACTTCATCTCTTCGATTCTCTCTTAATTCTACTCAATTCTATTATATCTTTGGTTGTCTGAAGTCCTACCAATGTAGGCAAGAAGATTGAGTTGCTTAGAGGTCAAATCGAAGCAACTCAGTTGACACACCTCAAAATTCAACTCCTCATATCTTTCTATATATGTGAAGTTAGTTATAATTGAGGTCAGATTTGTGCTCTACACCATTTTTCTTTCAGATCATGTCCTCTTTTTTTATTTTAATTATGGTTGAGGGTTGACCAGTCCGATGAGGTCCACCGGAGAAGAAGACCGGAGCTATAGCTTCGGCCGTGCGTTGGCACGTCTCCCAGCCACATGATCTTGCCAATTTGTTTTAATCTGAGGCGTTGGTTGTGATTACCACGCGTATGACGCGCTGACTAGTTTCCATCATGGAACGTGCATTGTAGTCCACTTGATCTGCCACCTCAATTAATGAGGGAGATCAAGTGGCTCTCATTTTTTGCTATTTTCTGATTTTCATTTTAATCCTTTTATTTTCATTAATTCATATTAATTTTAATATTGATCCAAAAAATATGAGAGTTTCACCAAAAAATTTCAAAAAATTTCCTCTTTCATATTTTGAATTAAAATTATTTTTTGGATCATTATTAATATTTTTCATGATTTAATTGATTTTGTGATTATTTTTAATTGTTTAAAAATACTTTTAAGTCTTTAAAAATTCTGAAATTTTTTCTCCAAGGTCCTTTGACCTTGTTTGACCTATGATAAATCTCATGGCCTTTTATTTGGTGTTTTGATGAGGTTTTAAGAATTTGACAAACCATATTTAATTTAAATGCCTTATTTTAGTATTTTTAATTTGAATAAATGCCAAATAATTTTGTTGACCAATTGTGGTGACTTGTTTGAATTTGACTTTTGTTGTTGGGCCTTGGTCAAGGTTGATTTGACTTTGTCAAGTTAATATCATTGGATTTAGGGGATTTAAGGAATGTACATTCCATCTCCCAAAATGAATGGATGATATTAATTTGGTAAAAGTCCTCCTTTGACCAATTTGAGTTTTGATCCATTCCCCTCCCTCTTCATCTCATTCCCCTTGTTTATGCATCCATCTCATTTGGCCCGTGATATCTCAAAGTCCCGAGGCTAGTTAATTGAAAAATCAACATAAGTATGGATGGGATTGAAGGAGAAGAGCGATGCATAACGCATCAGAATTTAAAATTTCTCCTTTAGTGATCCTTACGAATGGGCATGATCAGTGATAGAATCGTTACCTCTTGTGGCGATTGTAACCTTTGATGCAGATCTATGGAATGATCACGAACGTTGAACGATGACAACGCCTCTACTCAGTCCACACGAATGGATTCCTTCAATCTCAGTGCTAGCTGCTACGAATGAAGGCTTTGATTGAGAGAGAGAGAGAAACGAAATTGCAACTGCACAAATGCTTCAACACAAGGGTTCTATTTATAGAACCACTTGCGTGGGCTGCAAGCTAAAAAGCCCACTCAAGTGTATATGGCCCATATCTTATAATATGTCAAAATCACTTAAACGCGTGGTACCTTACCATATTTCGTATTCTACTGAAGTACACCGTACCTTACGATGTTATACAATTCACTAAATGCACCGTACATTACAGTATTCCTTAGTTACTCTATCTCTCATCAATCCGTCCTTTTGTGTGTGACCCTGTAGGTTTTCGTGACATTGACAATTATATTAAATCACGTATTTAACGTAATAAACGGTGAGCGGTATCTAGCAACACATCATTGCTACCCAAGACACGAAAATGTCATGTGATCTGACAAATCCTTCTATGGTAATACTCATGTGTACAATTACCCTTTTTCCCTTATGTCTATATTGAACACAAGGCATAGACCGTGTCATCCTTGTTCAGTTCAATATTGGGCCCATAGACATTTATCTTGTTACGCAGGATGGGCAAATCCCATCTAGGTCACTCATGTCCCTTAGCATTCTTCGTGGAGTACCCATCAACTGTCTTTATGGTCATCCAATTACGGATAATGTTTGATCAGTAATAAGGCACTCGACTCTACATCTAGGGTCCATAGTGGTTTCAGGTCGAAGGGTGGTATACACCATTATCACCATGAGAATAACTTATGACACTTTGCATAACATTCTATATAGTATTCTCATAGCGGGTCAATCCAGTATAAATATTACTCTTAATATTCATACCTATGTTTAAGACTTGATAACTCCTTATCCATGATCCATGAGATGTGATCACCAGTCTACATACATAATAGTCTTAATGCTTTAATGTTATCCCACTTCATAATAAAGCTCGACTATGGATAATTTAAGAATAGTGTCCTTATGTTTAATGTGATCTCATGATTAAGTCACACTTGATACATTAATTGGACTATCTATTCTAGGGACTTTATTAGACAAACATAATAAAGAAAAAGCCTTTTATTATTAATAAATAATTCTATATAAGTACCAAAAGTATTGGCCTCTAGGGCTTACACCAACAGGGATTAGGTCACCTCTTTTGCATATTCTTTTTGTGTGTGGTATGTTTCATGAGCATAGTCCATTATACCATGTCTCAAACATGCATTAACACCAAAATTCTATTGCCCGGTCTTAAATAGTTGTGACTTCTACATAAGTCCACTTACGATTGCTTAACATAACGGTAAATTTGTGACACTAAAGGCATAACATTCTAGTTAGTGAGATTGTAAGTCTCCGCTCTTTCATGGTATTGTGTGGAAACTTGGCCTTTTTTCCTTCCTTTGAAAGATTTCTTGGCTCAAGGATCCATGCTTATGATAAGTGGGTTGAGTGTTCTCCAAAGAATGACTAAAAAATGAAAAGCAAAAGAAAAACAATACTAACTTCTAACTCATTAACAACTAACTTTTAATTTCAAGCCATTTACTTTAATGTCACTTAATTCTAGCCTTCATTCATTTGCCTTTGTTCATATCATTCTAATTGTTTATGTTAATGCAATTTTCACTTTGTCCACTTGGACCATATTGTGTGATATATCTTGTTTGTGTATACTTTGCTTATTTGTGTGGTCTTTGACCATTAATGTACATAATAACAACAAAAACCCTAAAAAACTTTTGTGTGGACTGTTGACTTGATCTTGGACAAATGGAATTAGAATTTAGGCAACATTCCTATGCTAAAGGACTTGGCCAATGCCAACTTATTGAGAAGCCAATTGCTTTCAATTTGGAACTTCATCTGATACATCATTCAAGAGCCTTTTGAGTTCATCTGTAACATGATCATTGTGTAGCTGTTATTTTGAACCTATGACTTGTGGAATTCATCTATTACATGGGCTAATTTTGAAGAAGATCATGGAATGATTAAAGCTTGGATGTGGCTATCTTTATTTGCTGCCTTTTCTTTTCAAGATAATATAATTGTGCATTTGTGTGTTGTTTGATTCTAAATGTCCAAGGGAATTCTGGGATTCTATTGACATTCTTGTCTATTGGATTGCTACCCATTTGGTCAGATCTTTTCAACTCTTAACTTTTAATTTTGTGCATAGGATTAGTCTCTTCATCTTCTCCCCATTTCTTTAATTTCAAAATATCTCCCTCCCTTTTCAAAGTCTTCTTTTATTGAACTTATTTTGTTCTAAACTTTGACCATTTTGCAAAAAGATAGAAACTTTGGCCTTATGCCATTGTATTTTCAAACTTCTTTTCTTAAATCAAATTTGTAAATAAACTTAACTATACTTGCTTAAACTTTCAGAAAAGCCAAAAAGGACTAACTCATTCAAACCATTTTAGGTCTTTGTGCCTTTCAAACTTAATTTTCTGTTAAAAGCAATGCATCCACTTTGAAATTTGTATCACGAACTACGAGGTTTTGATCCCTCATTTTTATGTTGGTACGTAGGCACGAGTCCGAAGGGCTTGTCAAACACAAAAATATAATCAATGAATTCTTTTCTCATCCCCTCATTCTATTTGTTTGTAAAACATAATTTTTGTACCAAATACATATGCACACAAAAAGGGTTCCCTAGGAGTACCTAGGACACTGTGGGTGCTAACACCTTCCCTCTGTGTAACCAATCCCCTTACCTGTAATATCTGACATTTTATTAGTTTTGATTTAAAAACTTATTACTTTTGGGTTTTTGTAAGACCCCAATTTTGACCCTAAGATCCCTCATTGCATCATAACATTGCATTTACATTGGCTCAAGGATCTTTAGCATCTTGGTTCCCTTTATCTTTGGGTGGGACTCCTTGTGATTGGTTTGAGATCACCAAGCATGCTTGAATTATACATCATTGTTTCTCTTATTTTTGTTTACTAACCAAAAGCACAAAAATGTGTCACTAACATCTTTTGTTTGAAGCTTGAGTATCATCCAAGACACTTTGTGGGTTCTATTTAGATGATCAGTCAACACAAGGGAATGGCTTGAGATACTTCCAACAGGTTCAAATGGGGTCTATTCGTCAGTCAAAATGTTAATCTTGAAGGAGCTAGAGTTTATTCATGAGTTGTTATGCTCGCTAGGCCAGCAGAATGGGTCGCTTAGTGGGTCCCAAGAAAAGCCACCAGAATCACCTACGCTCGGAGGAATTTCTTGAACTGTCATGCTCGCTAGGCGAAGCCCACGTGTTTAAAAAAAAGAAGAACGAAAAACGAAAAAAAAGAAAAAAAAAAGAACGAAAAAAGAAAAAATAAATAAATAAATAAAAAATAAAATAAATAAATAAATAAATAAAATATAACAATTTTTTTTTTTGGACTTGGGCCTTTCTCATTTGAGCCCACAGGTCCACAAAAACTAGGTTATAAATTCAGAGTTTCAGTGAAACAAAAGGCAATTCTATTCCTATTACCCTGGCAAAAAAAGATAGTGAGAGAAGAGCTAACAGAGTTCAGAGCAACCTCCAGAGACTGAAGGGAACTCGTCTGCAAAGAACCAATTCCCTCTCATATAAACCCTAAGAGTGCCTTGCAAACCCAATCGTGCCATTCAAGTTTAATCGATCTCTCCAATCAGGTTTGCCCTTATTCCCATTGCTTTTAATTTGAATACTCTAAATGTGTGAGGTATCGTTCAGTTTTTACCCACGGGTTTAGATATGCATGAATGTGTAAACAATACCTTGAATGTTTTGATCACTTAATTTCTGAGATGGATGTCATAGGGTTTGGAGTCCCTAAAATCGTACTGTTATCAATGGGAAATCCAGAACCCGCAGGCGCTCGCTAGCACCTTCGTTAGGCGAGCCTGCAGCGAAGCTTCGCTAAGCTTTCGCTAGGCGATACAGCCGCGATCGCGACAGTAGTTGTTTTTTTACTGTTTGCTCTAACCTGTTTTGTGTTTGTTATGACATTGTTTTCTCCTAATTCTGTCATATTACTCTAACCTGTTTGTTGAGTTTTGTTTTGTGAGGGCTCATATGAATCTTGCAAAGATGGCTTGCTTGGTGTTCCACTTTATTTATGGGGTACCACCTTGAGGTCTATTCCGATTACCTGTACTGACTCACTTTCTTTGATGTTGTTTAGCTTGGAAGAGTCTTTGGGTTTCTTATTTATCTAATTGTTGTTACTTCGGATCTTTATCCGTATGGTAGATCTCTCGATCCCTTTACTTTTCCCGCATGTTACCGATTTCTTAGGTTTCGTATAGCCTCTCGTGGCATGTCATTTAAGGTAGCGCGGTTCCTTCATCTAGGACTGCCCTTTTTGCATGAGCATCCCTAAACACCCCAAACTCATTGATTTTTCTTCTCCTAAGAACACGTTATCTCCTTCTACTACAGGCGAGTAAGTCTCCAAAGGTCGAGCATCCGGTAGATTGCGTAGTAACGTCGTTCACCATAGGTGGTCGAACTACGTTTTGCTCTGATTTTCATCCCAGATGAGATACGTAGGCATAGGACGCGCTGTCTTAGCGAGCACACTCCTCTTTAACCCATAGGTAGCCGAGCTACGAAGACTCTGATTCTCAGATTCAGATGAGATACGTATGCAGTGGATGCGACATCAGTGCGAGTCATTCTCTTTTGACCCTTCTTTTAGTAAGTAGTACATTAGATAAACATACACGTTTTTCTCATCCCTTCAATCATATTTGCACAAATAAATTTTCAAAAAAAAACAATAACCTTTGCAACAAATGTGAAAAGGGCTCCCTAGGAGTACCTAGGATGCTTTAGGTGCCTAACACCTTCCCATTGCATAACCAACCCCCTTACCCAGATCTCTGACATTTTTACTAGTTTTTGATTCGATAAAATTTTTAGGTTTTTGTTCGCTTTCTAACCATTCCTTTGGATAAATAGAAGTGCGGTGGCGACTCGACTTGTATAATTTACCTTGGATTTAGTCAATATCTCTAATGGTAACGAATACCCCGCTACAGTTTTGTTCGTACTTTTTTCCCTTTTTCCTTGGAAACAATAAAAGCGCGGTGGCGACTCTTGTTATTTGATCTCTAGCTTATCCATAGCTTGATGGTCATGAATTTACCGCTACAGTACTCCACGCTAATATTAACATATTCAGGTTAATAAATACTTTTATTGCTGCCAAAGATGCCTGGAAAATCCTCAGAATCACTTATGAAGGCACCTCAAAAGTTAAAATGTCAAGACTCCAACTTCTCAGCACCAAATTTGAGAATCTCAAGATGAAAGATGATGAGTGCATTCATGATTTTAACATGAATATCCTTGATATTTCCTATTCATCTAGTGCCTTAAGAGAGAAGATTTCAGAGGAGAAACTTGTTAGAAAAATCCTCAGGTCTTTGCCTAAGAAGTTTAACACGAAGTTCATAGTTAATGAAGAAACAAAATACATTTGGAACATGAAAGTGGAGGAGCTTATTGGGTCACTTCAAACTTTTGAATTGGCTATCAGTGATATATCTGAAAAGAAGAACAAAAGCATAGTTTTTATCTCCAACACTGATGATGATGAAGGTCAATGTGACATGGAGACTGACGAATGAATTTCTATTGATATTGTGCTTATTGGGAGGCAATTCAATAAGGTGTTGAAGATAATGGAAAGGTAGCCAAGACCTAATGTCAAGAACATGTCATTCGACATCATTAAGAACAGTGAATTTCAGAGAAAAGCAAGAACATAGGAGAAGCCCAATCAAGGAAAAGTCATTGAGTGTCATGGATGTGAGAGCTTTGGTCACATTAGATTAGAATGTCCCATGTAGCTCAAGTAAAAAAAAAGAAGGGTATGTCTGTTACTTGGTTTGATGATGATTCTGAAGGTGAAATTGATGATGAAATTGTTAAGCATGTTATAGCCTTCACAGGTAGATATGAATCTGATAAAGATTCTTGTGATTAAGATGTTTCTTATGAAGAGTTGGATATTTCATACAGAGAGCTATGTGTCAAAAGTGAAGAGGTATGTAATATAGAAGAATGGAAGAAGAAAATCATAGCGCAACTGCAGGTTGAGAAAGAGAATATTTTGTCTACTATCTCTGGTCTTTAAGATGAAGTGACCCTATTGAATTCTAAGCTTGAAAACGTGACAAAATCAATAAGAATGTTGAACAGTGGGTCTGATATGTTAGATGAAAATTTTCAAGTTGGAAAAGGGGTTGGAAACTTAAAAGGTATAGGTTTTGATTACCAATCTCTGAAAGGAAAAACCCCCGTGATAAAATTTATTCCTCTAGAAAAGAATTATGAGTCCATGATGTCCGACCAAATGTTACAACATCCAGCCAGACATCAGGAAACTCAAACTAAAGTCAAGTTTTTTCCTTGGAAATGCCATTACTATGGTAAATATGGACATATAAAGCCCTTTAGCTACAAACTGTATGGTTATCCAAAACATCCAATATATCCTAGGGCTAATCATGTGATGATTAAAACTATAAAGGAGTGGAAACCTAATATTTTTGTCTCTAGTCTTATAGCTCATACTTCTCTTAAATCTTCATCTAGAGAAGACTGGTATTTTGGTAGTGGATGTTCAAGACACATGATAGGGTCAAGAAGCATTTGGTGGACATTAAATATTATTCCTCTAGTTTTGTCAAGTTTGGTGTTGGAGCTAAAGATGAAAAAAAAGGTATAGGAAAGATAGGTTGCACTGGTCTTCCTAGACTAGATGATGTTCTGGTTGTGAAAGGACTGACTATAAATCTCATCAGTATTAGTCAGTTATGTGATCGAGGTTTAAAAGTTAATTTCACCAAGTCAGAATGTTTGGTTACAAATGAAAATAATGATTTTCTCATAAGAGAAGTTAGGTCTAAAGACAATTTCTATTATGGATACCACAAGAAACTACTTGTTTTCCACATGCTTAATGTCCAAGGAAGATGAAGTCAAGCTATGGAATAAGAAGCTTTGACATCTGAATCTCAAAGGTATGAAGAACATTATGTCTGAAGAAGCTATTAGAGGTATACCAAAGCTCAAAATTAAGGAGGGTAAAGTCTATGGTGAGGGTCAAATTGGGAAGCAAACCAAGATGTCACACTCGAAGTTGCAACATTAGACTACTTCCAAAGTGTTAGAACTTCTTCATATGGACTTAATGGGGCCTATGCAAGTTGAAAGTCTTGGTGGAAAGAGGTATGTATATGTGTTTGTTGATTATTTTTCAAGGTTTACTTAGGTGAATTTTATCAGAGAAAAATCAGACACTTGTGAGGTATTCAAAGATCTTTGTCAACGCCTTCAAAGAGAGAAGGAAATCGTGATTGTCAAAATCAGAAGTGACCATGGCAAGGAGTTTGAAAATGATTTTTTTTTTTGAATTTTATTCTTATGAAGGTATTGGTCATGAGTTCTCATCTCCCTTTATTCCTCAGCAAAATGAAGTTGTTGAATGCTAGAACAAAACATTACAAGAAGCAGCTAGAGTTATGCTTCATGCAAAAAATACGCCTTATCATTTTTTGGGCTGAAGCAATAAACACTGCTTGCTATATCCATAATCGTATTACTCTGAGAGCTGGTATTTCATCTACTCTCTATGAAATATGGAAAGGAAGGAAACCTGTTGTTAAATATTTTCATGTGTTTGGGAGTAAATTCTATATTATGAATGATCGTGATCAGAGGAGAAAGATGGATCCCAAAAGTGATGAAGGGATATTTCTTGGTTACTCTACAAACATCAGAGATTACAGAGTATTTAACTCCATAACCAAGGTCATGATGGAATCCATTAATGTTGTGGTTGATGATTCAATTATTGAAAAAGGGAATGATGTCGACGAAGATGTTGGAATATCATCTTAGCAGACTGATGCTTCAGAAAATATGGAAGACATTGAGTCTAACATTGAGCCAGCAAGGACTGAATCAAATAACCCTCAAGCTAACAAAGGTCGATGTATCAAAATTCAGAAAGATAATCCAAATGAACTTATTATTGGAAATCTTAATGAAGGGATCACCACTAGATCCAGAGACATGATATCAAATGTTTGCTTTGTCTCAAAGTTTGAATTAAAAATGTGAAGGAGGCCTTGACGATGAATTCTGGATTAATTCTATGCAAAAAGAACTATGGAAGTTCAAAAGGAATGAAGTGTGGGACCTGGTTCCTAGGCCTGAAGGGATGAATGTTATTGGCACAAAATGGATTTACAAGAACAAATCAGATGAAAATGGAATTGTGACCAGAAACAAGGCTAGGTTTGTTTCTCAAGGATAAACTCAAATTGAAGGGGTTAATTTTGATGATACTTTTGCACCTGTTTCTCGTCTAAAATCCATAAGATTGCTCTTAGAAGTAGCATGTATGCTAAAATTCAAGCTATTTTAGATGGATGTGAAAAGTTCCTTCTTGAATGGATACTTGAATGAAGAAGTGTATGTTGAACAACCCAAAGGGTTCATAGATTCTAGTTTTCTAGATCATGTGTACAAACTAAGGAAAAGATCTTTATGGATTGAAGCAAGAACCTAAAGCTTGGTATGAAAGGTTAACTGAGTTTCTTGTCAACAATGGCTACCGGAAAGGGGGAACAAACAAGACCTTGTATCTTAAAGAAGAGCATGGTAAACTCATGATAGCCGAAATATATGTTGATGACATTGTGTTTGGAGAGATATCGAGCTAGATGGTTCAACATTTTGTCAAGCAAATGAAATCTGAATTTGAGATGAGTCTTCTTGTGAATTAACCTATTTTCTTGGTCTTCATGTTAAACAAATGGATGATACTATCTTCATTTCTCAAAGAAAGTATGTGTAGCGGTAAAATTTTTGAGATAAAGTTATGGATTAACTTAACTCGCAAAGCAAAATTCGCCACCGCACTTTTAATATTTCCAAAGGAAAAGTGAAAAAGTACGAACAAACCCAAAGAAGTTTTTAAAGAAAAACTAATGAAAAGAGATAAGAGTCCGGGGTTTGGTTATCCAAAGGGAAGGTATTAACACCCTAAACATCTATAGTACTCTATAGGAACCTCTAAAAATATTTACATTTTGGTTTAAAAATGGTGTTGTTTATAAAAGATTGGAGGGATGGGAAAATATTTTTTTTTTAATTTTGTGTTTGCCAAGACTTTTGGAGTCTCATGCCTACGTACCAACAAAGTGCAATGGAGGATCAAAACCTCATAGTTCGTGATAAAAATAAAAAAGATGTTTGTTTTGAATAATTTTAATGAAAATACATTTTGTCATTTTAAGGAGAATACTTAACTAGTCACCCACAAATATGAGAACTTTGCATCACCATGAGAAAGACTCCAACATGGATAAAGATCAACAAAAATGCCACTAGCTCTCTTAAGTGGAAAAGAATTATCATCAATACTATGGGGATTGGAGAATTACAACTCAACTATGGAAATTACACATGTCTAAACTTTGAGAAAAGTTTTTAAAAGAAAAAAGTGCACAAAGTGATTTGAATGGGTTCATGCATTATTTAGTCTTTTGAAATTGGTCTGAATATGCTTAAGATGTATTAGCATTTATTAAGAAAAATATTTTGAAAATCACTTGATAAAAGTCAAGGTTTATTGAGAAAATGGTTCAAGTTTGAAATAAGAAGGTTTTAGAAAAGAGAGAAGATTTTGAAAATTAAAGAAGGGGAGGAGAATAAGAGACTATCCTAGAATACAAAGTAAAAGCTAGGGAGGAAAGATCTAACCAAGAGATAACAAGCTTTATGACAAAAGTCAAGCAAGAATTTCCTCATTTGGATCAAGCCTCAAGTAAACCACATAAGTAAAGAATAGTTATGTCTTCACAAATAAATCCAAAGTCAGAGGTATCAAATGAATCCCAAGGTCTCAAAGCACAAGTTCCCAAAAAAAAGGTCAAGATCATAGTTCTAAGTCCATAACTCAACAACAATGTTAAGGCTAGTAACCAACAATCCATGAATCAGGAGAACCAAGTTTCTTTTTAGTTTTTTTTCTTTATTAACGTATTTAAAAGAAAATGAAAGTCCAAATGGAGTAGGAGACTTACAATCTCACTTATAAAAATGAAAATCCATAAATCAGGAGTAGGAGACTTACAATCTCACCTATAAAAATGACTTTCTTTCGGGATAAATTTAGTGCTATGTTAAGCAATCATAATTGTACTTATGTAGAAGTCACAACTATGTGAGGTCGGTAAGTAATAATATTTGTTTTAATACATACTAGAGACATGATATGTAAATCATTCTCCTAAAGCCATGTCACACAAAAATGAAAAGAGGGTGAATCAAGCAGAAAGGATAGGAGGATGGTCTATTACTTCAATCCATACTTTATAGAACCTAGGAAAAACTTATGCATCAATCCGAAGCACCTTAAATGATCCATGATCAATTAGGAGGTAGATTTGAAATGATGAAAGTTCATCAAGTACCAATCCATACATCATGAACAAGATGGACCCAAGTCATCTAATTGATCAAGAAGAAAATAAATATATGAAGATAAAGAGGACAAGAGAGATCACACCCAATTGGATCAAAGGTTTGATAAAGTCATCATCAAAATCAATAATCCATTTTGGTGGATTAGGGTTTCCACCCCATCAACATGCAAGATCCATCGAGTTTGATGAGACCTATGATCAAAACAACCATGATCCAAGGCCTAACAAAAGTCAACAAATATAAAATGAAATAAAATGGAACAAAAGTATTTTAAAATTGAATTTTAAAATGGAAATAAAAGGGAAAATCCATAAAGTCCTTCAAAACACCAAATAAATGGCCAAGAAAATTATGGAAGGCTTGAAATAAAATAAGAAGAATAGAATAAAATTTTCATAATTTAAAAATGCAGAAAGGTATTTTTAAACCAATTAAAACAAAGGATAAAAGAGAAATTCCATGAAAAATAGAAAATCAATAAAATAAAATATGGAAAAATAAAAATCAGATGAAGAAAATTAAAAGAGAATTTTAGAAATTATTTTGGGAAGTTTTGGATGTAAAATGATTTTTCTATGAATTTTAAAAGAAAATGCAATTAAAAATGAAAATAGAAAAAGAAATAAAAATTAGAAAAAACACGGAGCATTGGATCTGGTCTCATTAATTGACGTGACAAATCCAACAATCTTGAGGCTGGGGCGCACGATGGAATTTAACAAAAATGAAATACGAGATCCAATTCAAATCGGACCAATCATAACATTTCAATTCTCCGACGTGTCTCCAAACTCAGATGAGCTGAGATAAAAGTCCGGTTGTCTTCTCTGATGGTCCCTCACTAGAGTTTCATTGTTTGGTAAATTCAGAACACGAGACCACCACCAATGTGATCGCCTCCTTATCACGAATTCAACCTCATGCTCCAAATTCATTTATCTAAACTGAGCACGGGGAATTTCAGAGAAGTTTCAGAAACAAGCAAGCCACGAAAAATTAAATTAAATGATGAACAAGATCAATCAACATCAAATAAGTTAGGAAAAAACATCAGAGAGTGAAGGACTATATTGTGGTAACTTGTTTTAGTTCAAATGATGCTCATAACTACCTTGTCCAAATGGTAATCAGAAGTTGATGAAGCTCGATCTGGTTAGAGCACTTAGGAGGTCTCGGAGCTTGGGAATTGTTGCAAAAGCTTCAAAGGAGGCTGAAGATGCTAATGGATTCAAGAAATTGGATTGAAACAAGCTGGAATTCAAAACACGATAGTTGAAATTTTCTATAAAATTTCAGATTGAAGTGTGGATTTCTTGGCTCTCAATAGCTTGGAAATCACAGCAGTAGATTCCTCTATTTATAGGGAATGTGTTTGGATCCAAATACGTGTGGAATCAAGCTTAATTTGTGCAAAACAAATTTGATCATGAAGTGAGAAAAGTGTGACTTGCAACTCATCAAAACTCAACCAAATGATGCATTTCAATGGTCAGTTAACTTCTGGAGACTCGGTGAAACATGTTTAGGTCCAAAATGTGTGCTAATTTGGCTTAGAATTGAGATTAGTGAAGTTCAAATTTCGGATCATGGTGATTTCTTTAGTTTCAAGTCACCATGTTCAACACAATGGGGCATCCTACTCAGGAGGCTTTTTGATCCCATTATTTTGCAATGTGTTGACATCAGAAGAAATATTACAATGTGCTAAAAGAGATTACATTTGGATGTTTGAGTACAAAGTTATGGAATATTTAAGTTGGCACGAAAAACTAGTTAGGTAACTTAGAAAAATCTAAGTCCCAAATGCCTGAAAAATGACCTATAATGTGCCAATGAATTCCATGGCCTTCCAAGCATATTTTGACCTTGATCCTTGAAGAAAACTTATAGAGGGCATCACAAATGATATTGTGCTAAAATAATTATACTTAAATGTTGAAATGTGAATAAGTTATGAATCTTTAAAATTGAGAAAAAGTCACTTGAAAATAGGTCAAATTTCACTAAGTCCACAACTGACCTATAATGTATCCAAACTTTTGATGATCCTCAAAGCATAATTGGATCTTGTCTTGTAAAGAGAAGTTGTAGAGGATAATGACAAGAGTTATATGCAAAAATAAGCATTAAAAAATGTTTAGAACTGAAGGTGTTGTGATCCTTAGAACCTTGATGTGAAATGTTGACTTTTTGGTCAAACCTCTTAGAATAAACTTGTGCACTTAAAATTTTATTTCATTCCAAGGTACATGGTGAAGGTAAAGAAAAACAAGAAAAAGGGGGTTTGAATTATTTTCACTACTAATAAAAACTTTTGGCAATGCTACACACACAAAAGATATCGTAAACAACACATAAGTTTATCCTGGTTCGCTTGAAAGACAAAGTTACTCCAGTCCACCCGACCAAAGTGATTTCGCCTTCAATATGCATTTAATCCAATAATCTTGAAATATTACAACAAACATATAAGAGTTCAACAATCTCTTACCCCTCTCAAGTCTACATACTTCACAAGTCACTTGAGGAAATACAACAACTATTAAGATTTACAAGAGTGTGTTTGGTGCTTCTAGATAAGCAAGATAAACACAATTACAAATAGATAATCAATGATCACACTATGTGTCGCATTACGCGAAAAACCGGCGGGAAACAAGAACAACAGAGCCGCCACCGTGCGTTATTTATCCCAAAAGAGGGAAAGGAAACGCTCAGAGTAAACCTGGAAAAGACATGGTCTCGCGACCAAAGAGAATGGGATTGGGAATTGGTTATGCGAAGGGAAGGTATTAGCACCCCTACGCATCCGTCGTACTCGATGGGATCCACGCACAAAAGGAAGGAATATGGTTGCTAAAACACTGCTCAAACAAACATCTACACAGGCTGAAAGAGGCACAAGAAAACAAACGAGACTGACTCGGCAGGATATCGCATCCTGGGCCTACTTAGTCTATCAAGCATAGACATCAGAGTCGAAGTAGTTCGGACTGGGGGAAAACATGCTCGCTAGGATGTCGCATCCTATGCATACGTATCTTCTTGGACTAAGAAGAATCAGAGCATCCGTAGCTCGGCTCACGCACGCCAAACAAAACCACACAAACACGGGCAAACATGGAACCCGAATGCCAATCGCTGGACTTACATCAGCTTCCGAACCAAACACACTCACACTGGAACCCGAATGCCAATCGCTGGACTTATATCAGCTTCCAAGCACACAACAAGAGGATACGGAATGCCAATCGTTGGGCTTACATCCATCTCCTAACACGCACAAAGACAAAACAAAAAGGGCGCCCGGAGAGATCTGCTCATCTCCTGCCTACGTACCTTATCTGGTATGAGGATCAGGGCGACGTAGTTCCCCTACGCAGGGACAAAGGACTAGCCTAACCAGATAACAGAGGGAGACACAACTAGGGAGACTACGACTCAAGCCTAGATGTTATCATGCAAAATCATCCCTAAGTCAAGGTTTCTAGCTAACTTGCACATGGAGCAAGCTATCCTAAAGCACAGGCAACAGCAAAGCAAACAATCACAGATAGCACACACTATATACACACAAGTGGGGCTCACACAAGGGTTAGGATGCAAAGGCAATCCAACTGTATCAGGGTGATGTTAGCTCTTAACCTTAACATAGAGAGTTAAGGTGAAGCTGATGAAAGGTGAGTGAAGATGAGACTTCACAGCTCTTATCCCTGGCCCGGGAGAGCTTAAGACAATGAAGTGTGGGTTCAGAAAGTGGGAACCCTTCTACACTTATGACACTGACTCAACTGTACAACTGTACAAGGATCTTGGGTTACTATCCCAATGCATCAACACCAGTTGTGTGAGCAGAGGGATGACTCAACAAGAATAGCAGGAGATAGATTGCATATCTCTTGTATCTGCCAATTGCCTTATCAAAGGTCTTTTCCTGCTTGGGGACAAATATAAACAAGCACAAGCATTGCCTCTTAAGGAGGACTTCAGACAGGTGCCTGGCCAAGTAACAGGCCAGGTCTTCCAGACTAAATGGAGAAGAGATCATTATACCTCAATGCTCAAGCTAGCAAGCAAAGCCAACACAAGTTCACAAGGGAACTATAGCAACTAAGGTACCTGAAATCAATCCAATATAATCAGTACTCAGCTCAAACAATAAGCAAACAGACAATGGTCAACAGTTAACTATACAGTCAAACAACAATCAATGCACAAAGGTGCAAGCCACATGGCACAAACTCAAGTTTCAAAACCTACAAAACAAACTCAAAGTTAGTCATAAACAAACAATAAACCAACTCCAATTGAGTGCACATCATTAAGCATAAGCAATTGTGCTCTTTGACCTGAAACAAAGCTCAAATGTGAGAACACAAACCACTAGTACAAGACTAGGGTCAAAATGAGAGCAAAAAGTCAAAACAGAACATGAAACTTATCAAAAATCAAGATCAAACAATTAAGAAACAAATCCAAGTGGTTTCACATTCATATCATTCACCATTATCATTTCATACATCAATCATGGTCAAACATGCAAGTTAGAACCTCATAGAACCAAACAGAAAGATTCAACTCAAATCAACTCACAAACATTTCAATAAATCCTCAAAACATTCATGGTAAAACAGCATTCATAACAAGACAATCATACCAAATTTCAAGTCATTTGGACCATAGGAAGCAAGTCATTTAAATTCATCAAGTCAACACAAGTTCAAACAAGCTCATACAAGGCATCAAAACATGCATCAACTTCAAGCAATCATAAAACAGAGACCAAGCATGATAAATGAATGAGACTAAAGCTATGGAAAACTTCAAGATGTCTATAATACACATGCCAAATTTCAAGTCCATCCACTTAACAACAAGAATTTCCCAAATCAAATAAAATCATGTCTCACAAGAAGTCAACAATTGGTCAATCCACAAAGAAAATCTCAATCAAATTGGAAATGCATTCAAAAAATCCACAAAAAATTCACATTCCAACTAGACATCCAGAAGATCCAACATGCAAACGTTCAAGTCATTTAGAGTTCATACGGCATGGTAACAAAAATCATGAAGTTGCACAAGAAATGGTGACACAAATTGTCACACCTCTAATGATCATGTCATATCTCTCAATCCAGGAATGCAAAAATCATAAATCATATACGAAAATGACCAGGTATGAGTCTAGATTGCACATGTAAAATTTCAAGTATTTCTAATTAGGCATCATCATTTCATGATCAAAAGAGTAAGCATGGTGCAACAAATGACATGTGAAAACAAACCCTAGCCAAATATTTTTCCTACACGTGCACAAAATCAATAAAAATCATCAAAAAATCAAGGACATCCTAAGGATCATGGCATAAAAAACCTCAAGTTATTTGGATTATTTTTGAGTGAGTTATGAATTTTTTAATGTGAAAGAAAATAAAAAATGCAAGAGAAGGCAAGGCATGAACATGATAAGCATCATAAGAAAAATAATACAAGGCCAAGTGAATTTTGTAGCCAGCGGGGAATCGAACCCCTGGCCAATTCAAATGGAGCGCGTTTCAGAATGAAACGCTCCGTTTCATTAACTACGTGGCGCCTGGCAATTGGTAGCATGGCACACAAACGGCTAAACGCATGCAGAAGCGAAGAAAACGGATCAAAGCGCGCGCTGGGAACAAAACCTAAGCAAGTTCATCATGTTCTTCAGCATTCATCATCATCATGAACAAATCTCACAGAAATCCACAAAAATTATATGGATCGACTCAGCATTCAACGTACATCAACAATCTAATCATGATTTATCCGAATTTTATGCATGGCAAGGGATTCGATAGAAACAAGTTTTGGTGTTCAAACTTAAAATCAAGACAACTTCATCAAATCTTAATGAAAATTCACGATTCAACTTGCAGTGTGCTCTACTAACTAGGATCTACAAAAGCCACATGAAGATTTCAAGAATTAGCTCGGTCGAATCTTACCTTGATGGAGATGCAGCTATTGAATTTGTTGGATTCGAGGCTTGAAAGTGCAAAACAGTTGATCTATGATGCTTGGATGAAGGTTTGGAATCAATGCTTCAGCTCACAACTACTCGAATCAGCAAGAATTTCCAACTGCCATTTGAAGGAGCAATGTTCAACAGCCACGATTTCTTCAAGATTTTCCATCTTTTGCCTTCAACAGATGTCCAATTATGCCTGCAGGTGAAGATCAATACAAGAACAAGCAAGAAGAACAGTGAAATTGGATGAACAAAGTGAAAAAAGTTGGAGAGAATTTGAGAGATTTTGGAGAATTTTCTGTTTGGATCTGAGATTGTGAATGGTGATCTCGATTTTCTGTTAGGATTAAGAATATATACTCCTTGCTAATCCAACTTGTTAATCATGCTTAGGCAAAATGAATGAGATTAGTGAAATGCACATGTTAATGGAAATTGGCCAAAGTGCCCTTTTTCAAATGTGACCAATGGAACAGTAGAAACTCATTTGAAGCAAATCCAAATTTCTGTTTTAAGGCTGTTGGAAATGGTTTGGAGTGAAAATCATGTGTATTTTTCAAAATGGCCTTTTTTCCCACCAAAATTCAAATTGATCACTTGAAAAATGGACTTTTGATGTGATGATTTTTGATGAAATGTGATGATGGATCATGATAGTGCATGTCAAATGGAGTTTGCTCAAAAAAGAATCACTCAATTTGGCCAAATGGTTCAAGAGTTATGCCACTTTGAAGTTCAACTTTTCTTGACAATGATTTGATCATAACTTGCCAACCACAAATGAGAAATGGATGTTCTTGGACTTTTTGAAAAGGTGAGAACAACATCTTCAACTTTCATGTTGGACAAAATTCCATTTGAAGCTTGTATGATGATGTAAATTTGAGGAGAAGAACTTTCCACTTTTGGCAGTTTCCAATTACAGGTCACCTGCTAGTTTTGGAAACTTTTTGTCTGACCTCAAATTCTTCAATATTGATCTTTGATATGTCAAATGAGACTTGTATGGACATGAATGAAGCCTTTCAAACCATCTCCCACCTTCAAATCCTTGAATTCAGGCACAGTTGACCACAATTAACTTTCTAGGGTTTCAGATGAAATTCAGCTTGACTGATGACTTCTGAGCATCCAATCTTTGGCCAAACCACTTCAAAATGATCCCTAGGTCATATGAAATTGTTGAATCAACCCTAGGGTTTTGCTTCAATAGGATATACACTTGCTTGCTTGATTGACTGATCCTCCTAACCATCTTGACCTAATCTTGTCTGATGACTTGCACTTGGGCAAAGGACAATGCAATGTTATGCAGTGGTCTATGTAATGTTAATGACCTAAAATGAAAATGAATGTACAAAATGGTAGGTGCAAATTTGAGGTGCTACACTATGAACAACAACTCGTGTGTGCTGACTGAATTATACAAAGATAAGAATTTAATTATGTGATTCAAGGTGTATATAGGAATTCTTGTGTGATAGCCTCGTCTTGGTATGACAATAGTGAGGCCTTTATATAATGCTTAGAGATGATATCATTGGAGAGAGTATTTATGTTGATATATTTCCAATTATGGGACTTAATGACATTAATTTTCTTGTCCTTTCCATAGCAGTCTTGGAGTGTAGTCAATACTATCCATATATAGATCCATACAATACTTAGAATACTTCTTTTTTAAGTTTCTGGATTTGTTTAGTCAAATGATCTGTTGGGCGTGAATCAGAGTGAGCGGAGTCTAGAGTCTTGAAGAAGTGCTTGTATTCTCCAGATAGTTGTTTGTTGAATAGTCTTTAGAGTCAACTTGACTGATCTTCAGATAGAATGTCTTCTGATGTAAAATCTTCAGAGTCTTCAGAATTAGAATCTTCAGATGTCTTCAGATGCAGACTCTCCAGAGTTTGCAGATGAACTTTAATGACAGTTTTGTATGTTCTTTTATCATAACCCTTTTTGTTTGGAGTCAGATATGATTTGTTTATTTCTGGATTAGCTGCTCTGCACTTTGTTAGTTGTACATATTATTTTCATCAAATTCATTTTTTATAGAACCCTACACACTTAAGGAATTTTATTAGGGTACCAAATTGTTTCATTCTTTGTTATCATCAAAACCTAGAGATATATTGTAGAACCAAAATCTTGTTCTAAAAATCTCCCCTTTATGATGATGATAAAAACTTCAGACTATTGATGAAACAATGATATTTCACAAGATGGAGACAAAAATAAATCATAGTCAGATACAGTATGACTCCCCCTGAGATTGGAAATCTCCCCCTAAGACTGATACTAGGAGATTTTAGAGTTTCTTACCATAGCTTCTTATGTTGCTTAACTTGTTTCTCAGATATTGATTTAGTTTTCCTTGTTCATATACATCATGTAAGAACACTTAGACTTCACAATTTATTTAACATGTTAGAATGTAACCAGTGTATTATGAGATTTAGATATCTATTTCATCAGAAGGCTGTTTATTTATTTCTCCCCCTTTATGTTAGACTCAAAAAGAACAAATGAAACACGAGAGAAAAACCAATATAGGGCAAAACATACTTTCATTGGATAAGATGAGAGAAGTACAAAGAAAAAGAAAGTCGCAGATATAAAAACACTTAGTGCTAAAAAAGAAAAACAAAACAGAAAAGCATAGGGTGCCTAAGGGTTTGGAGGAGGAGGCATCCTCTGAAGCAACTGGGCAAGAAGGTTTTGAATGCTGGAGTTGACTGAGTCTTGCTGGTCAAATCTGGTTCTCACAAGTTGTTCTTCCTTTTGTAGTTCTTCCAGAGTCTTGAGCACCAACGGAGCAAGATCAGAGTGTGATGACTCACCTCGAGTCAGAGCAACTTCAATAGTCTTTACAGTTGTGCGTGCTGCTTCTTCAATGTTAGCTTTAGCTTCTACAGCAGCAACTTCAGTGGTAGCTTTTGCCTCAGCTTCCATCATGGCCTTTTCTTTAGCTTCTAGCTTATCCTTTTCTTCAGCTTCCTTCCGTTCTTTCTCCTCATCTTCCTGCGCGAGACGCGCATCTAGTCTTTCCTCAGCTCCTCTGATGCAGTCATTTTATGACTTGTTCAGAGAGTCCTTTCAGCTTAAAGACCTCAAATGTTATACATACGAGAAATCCATTCCAGTGAGTCCTTACTTCAGAAGGATTGTCACTTAGACTGGATTGTTCAGATAGCTCTTTGAACCTCGGAGCTGAGCTTTCTAAGAATAAAGCAAATACCTCTTCAAGGGTTCGAAAGGTTGGTTCAGGTTCAGAGGTTGGATTAATGGGTTCAGATGGAGTTTGAGTGGTTTTAGAGGGTTCAGTGGGAGGTTCAGAGGATGGTAGAGTTACTAAGGGTGCTGAAGGAGGTGCGAAGAGAGAAGGTTTATATTCAGAGGTCTCTGGGATAGACGAAGTCTGTTCAGAGTTGGCTGTGGCTTGGAGTTGTGCTAAGGTGGGAGAGGAAGGGTCAGGAACTTTTGGGTGATCAGAGTCAGAAGAATGTTCATAGTATGAAGGAGATGAGGGAGTGAATGAGGGAGGTGGAATGGGTTCGTTTAGAAGTAGGGCCTTAAATACGAGAAGTGTTGTGGTTGTGAGGTTGAATTTTTGTAGAGGGAGTGAGGATGTGTTAATTTCAGAGTTGTAGGGTTCTGAGGGAGTTGGATTGGAGATAGTGGGTTCAGAGAGAGAATATGTAAGGGGTGGTTGAGGTAGGGAAGAAAATATTTGCTTAGACCCAGAAGATAAAGGAGATTCAGAAGGAAAAGACTTACATGGAGTGGAGGAGCTCAGAGGCACATGCAACTAAGTTTTTGAAGGATCTCCCAACTTCAGAGTCTTCTTCTTCTTTGACTTCTCAGAGGGCTCTCTCTTCCTCTTCATGAAATTTGGTGGTTGTTCTGGTAGCCAGTCCACAGAGAACTCTGAGATATCAACACCTTGAGATGCCAGATCTTAAAGGTGATGAGCAATGACCTATGGAGGATCTATCTTGGATAAAAGATACAACCCAGTTGGTATCTTCCTCTGATCCTTCAGAGCTTCCCAGGACGTGTCCAAAGTTGGTTTGACTAAGACTTTGTCAATGACCCCCATGCTCTTCAGATTTCTGGCACTCAGAGGCTTGCCAACATCCACAGTTACATATTCCATAATGTTGATGGAGATCAGGTGGTCCACCATCCCACTTTCTATCAGGACATCAGAGATGAGCCTCCCTAGAGGAATGTAGTTTCTGGGCTTCATATGGTTTCTTGTATCTCTGACTGAGTCCCTAATATATTTGAAGAGTGATGAGGACATATTCACTTTAAATCCTTTATGAAGGTAATATAAGATGCACTTCTGATATGTGTTTATGTAGTATGATGAGTTTGAAGCTGGACGATGGTGGATGGATCCCAGAATAATCTTCAACCAGATCCTTATATTCTAGTGAAGTTCCTTGTTTTTGGAGGCTTTCCCTTAAGGGTTCTGATTAAATTTTATGGGGATTATCTCTTGAGACATGTATGTAGCCCTAGGGTTGATGTTGTAAATCCTTCTGCCCCCTGCCTTTTCCATGTCTAGAAGCTTTGCTATGGACTTCTCTATGATGACCATTTTAACCCCTAGGACATAGGAGGCAATACATTGGATGTCGCAGTCTGCAAATCTCCAGAACTCTTTCACCGGGAAGGTGTATACTGGACCATAAATCCTCTTGAAGTAATTTCCACAACCTTGTTCCTCTAATTATTTAGTGAGATCAACGCCGTTTCGCTTCAAGTTGTCGAAATCCACCAGCAATTCACATAAAATTTCAAGCTTCTCAAATGACGTGACAAGATTTATATGAGGACGACGGTCAAGAACGTGGGGTTCTTTGTAGGCAGTTATTAAAGTTGTAGCAGTTTTAGTAGAAGCTTGTTGTGAAGCTTTAACATGATGTTCAGTAGCATCAATTTGCTGAGAATATTCATAAACCTGATCCGCTGTCACGCACGGATCAAAACTGAGTTATTTTGAAAACGTAGTATAACGACAATGACTCGAATCGTCTCTCAAGGATTCTTGATTATTACTAACCAAAGGTAAATTGATTTAGGGGGGGGGGGTTGGATTCAGGATCGATTAAGGAAAAAATGATTATTAAATAAGTGATTATTGAAATAAGCTGTTATGAAATAGGTGATTATAAAACAAACGAATTCACTATGTCAGGTTCAACTTATCATCGATTGCTACAACTACGGCTTCTATCCTATTTGAACACAATATCATTCAACAAACGTGATCGACACTGTAAGGTATATATACTTATTGCCGGATTAAGCATAGAGTTATAGATATTGCAAATTTAACGGTTAAGCAGAGTTGAATTGCGATCAAAAGTCAAGAACATATATCATTCAAATTTAACCAACAATATTACATGGAAATCGGATTAAGCAAACAACAATCATATAATATTATTGAAAGGAATGGAATTCTAATTGCAATTATAACAATCTTAAAGTAGTGAACCTGAATACAGCAAATCCGTCCGAAAATATTAGTTCTCCATTACGGTTTTTTCAAGTGTAAGAAAAATAATTCATGAATAGTAAAAAAAACGTGAATAATGTTTTCGGCTGCTAGGTATTAGGGGAAAACCAAGGCAATCCGTTTACAACCCAACTGGGTCAAATACATAACCCATGCCCAAAACTAATTACCCAAAACTAAAATAAAACTAGTGCTGCAGCTTCAAATGAAATTCTAGAAAATAAGCGCTCCAAATCTGACTTCGACTCTAACACCAAAGTTGTAGCTCTTCCTCTTAGCTTTCCGGCGATTATTAGAACGCGTCAATAGGATTCCCAGAGCTCCAGTTATGATCGTTTTAGTGCAGACTGTTAAAGCTGAAAATTAAATACGAAAATCAAATAACAATAAAAATAAACTAAAATATAAAAACATTATAAAACATAAAAGTAAGTAAAGGAAATCAAAGAAATGCTTAAGAATAAACATAGGAGAATGCGCATTAAAATGCACTGATCAAATTCCCCCACACTTGAACTTTTGCACTCCGAGCAAAATCAAAACTCAGGAAACACACAACATCAGTTACTCATTCTAGGCTACAAACTCTTCCTTGGTTAAGATAACATCGATAGGTATTAATCATGCATACTAAGGATATCGTAGGAACACTAATCCACAATTATGCAGTCATAAGCCTCCTGAAGATACAATCCATTCTGAATCATGTTATTATGCCAAAGCCTAACTTACTCAGTCTCCTTTTTACTCTTTTTCATTCTTGCGCAATCACATTAAGCCCGTTATCTCCACACACTCATAGTAAGACAACCGATTAGTGACTCTGATCCTTTTTACACGGGGTTCTGGTACAAAAATTGGTAACCCCTTATTTACCCAATTGCAGTTGTGGGGGATCGGACCGTAATCCGCCCTACCAAGTCCAGCACCAGAAACCTCTGAACCAACCAACAATAGGTAATTATTATATTTTATTTTTGTAGGTTCCACAACCGTTGGGTTAAGTGACCGGGTGAGGGCCACCCAACTTAGAAGGTGCATTCCCTAATTATTTTTTTTCGTAAGAAACTTGGATGACTCACTTATTTTCATCGGCTTCCTTACATAGAACATGTGTGAAATGGTGCCGACTACAAAGATAAACTACTCAAGAGCTATAAGAGAATGAAAATTCAAGGCTATGTCATAACAAATATTCAAAACAATTTCCATACTTAGGAGACTTACGGTGTTAAGACGATACCGATCTTGTGAGCTTTTCCCAAGTCTCCACAACTAATCTCAGATTAATCTATAGCCTAGAACTTTCAAAAAGATGCAAATTTTTTTTTTAAATTTTTTTTTCTATAGATGAAAACAAAACAACGAAACAAAAGCAAAGAAAACAAAACAAAAAGGGAATTCCCTCCCCCACACTTAAAACAAACATTGTCCTCAATGAAAGGACATAATTATTGAAGTTGAGAGAAAGGAATAAGAACTCCCTGATCAAGTTGCAGTGTAGTTGGGTGATTCCAAGGAAAGCTCCTTTATGCTTGCATTGTCAGGCGTTGGACTCTCATGAAATAACTTTAGGCGCTGTCCATTGACCTTGAAAACTTTGTCAGTACCTGCACTTTTAATTTCCACTGCACGATGCGGAAAAACGTTAGTAACGACAAAAGGGCCAATCCATTTGGATCGAAGTTTCCCATCCATAAGCTTAAGGCGAGAATTAAACAGTAAAACCTGTTGGCCCACAGAAAATTCCTTCCTAGAAATCATCTTATCATGGAAGTTCTTAGTTTTCTCTTTATAAATCCTAGAGCTTTCATAAGCCTCTAGCCCAAGCTCTTCAAGCTGTTGTAATTGGAGTTTTCTTTCAATACCTGCTTGTTGCATCTCCAAATTACAACTTTTCACCGCCCAATAGGCACAGTGTTCTATCTCTACAGGAAGGTGACATGCCTTACCAAAAACAAGTCGATAAGGAGACATCCCAATGGGTGTGTTGAAAGCTGTTCTATGAGGCTAAAGTGCGTCTTCTAGATGGCGGCTCCAGTCCTTCCTGTTTGGTTGCACCATTTTGTCTAAAACCTGTTTGATCTCTCTGTTGGAGATCTCAACTTGCCCATTTGTTTGTGGGTGATATGCAGTAGAAATTCTATGCACAACTCCGTACTTCCGGAGCAAAGTTTCCATGGTGCGGTTATAGAAATGAGTGCCTTGGTCAATTATGATAGCTCGCGGTATTCCAAACCTGCAAAAGATATTAGACCTGACAAACTCTATAACAACTCTAGAATCATTAGTCCTAGTGGGGATAACTTCCACCCACTTTGAAACATAATCAACAACAAGTAAAATGTACAAAAAACCAAATGATATAGGAAAGGGACCCATGAAGTCGATTCCCCATACATCAAATACCTCACAAAAAAGCATAGGTTGCTGAGGCATTTCACTCTTACGAGTGACATTTGTACTTGCTATCTGGCACTTTTTACAAGTGCGGTAAACCTCATAGGCATCTTTAAAAATAGTGGGCCAATAAAAACTCGAGTCTAGGACTTTTCTTGCAGCCCTTTGAGGACCAAAATGTCACCCGACTTGAGATGCATGAGAACAATTCAAAATGGATGCAATATCATAATCGAGGACACATCTCCTGATTACCTGATCACTACCAAACTTCCAAAGATACGGATCATCCCAAACATAATATTTGGCATCACTCTTGAGTTTGTGGATTTGTGTCCTGGATGCACCTGTAGGAAAAACACCAGCAACAAGATAATTAACAATATCAGCAAACCAAGGAGTAATACCACGCACAAGTAAAAGTTGCTCATTAGGAAAGTCATCCTGGATGGGAAAAGGATCTTCATCTCTCTCTATTCTGCTCAAGTGATCAGCCACTAAGTTCTCAGCTCCACTTTGGTCTTTAATCTCTACATTAAACTCTCGGAGCAATAACATCCATCGAATCAATCTCGGTTTTGCTTTCGGCTTCTTCAACAAGTACTTTAAAGTTGCATGGTCAGTAAAAACAACAACCTTGGAACCTAGAAAGTATGATCTGAATTTATCAAATCAAAAACAATAGCTAGAAGTTCTTTTTCAATGGTGGTGTAATTTAACGGTGCAGAATCTAAAGTCCTAGAAGCATAGTAAATAACATGGGCAACCTTGTCAACTCTTTGTGCAAGGACATCCCCAACAGCATAATTAAAAGCATCACACATAATCTCAAAAGGGAGGGTCCGGTCGGAAGGCTGGATGATGGGAGCAGAGGTCAATGCTTTCTTCAAGAAGTCAAACGCTTGTTTGCATTTGTCATCGAAACTGAAAGTGACGTCATTCTTCAACAAGTTTGACAGCGGAAAAGCTATCTTGCTGAAATCCTTGATGAAACGCCTGTAAAAACCTGCATGACCAAGAAAAGAACGAATCTCGCGAACGCAAGAAGGGTAAGGCAATGTAGAAATTACATCAATCTTAGTAGGGTCAACAAAAATTCCTTTTTTAGAAATTATGTGACCAATAAACAGTAAAGTCATCCATAAACACTTCCATGCAATTTTCAATAAACTCAGAGAAAATACTAATCATGCATCGCTAGAAAGTGCCAGGAGCATTGCAAAGACCAAAAGGCATCCTCCTATAAGCAAATGTACCGAATGGGCATGTGAAAGTGGTCTTATCTTGATCTTTAGGTGCAATATGAATCTGAAAGTAACCTGAAAAACCATCAAGAAAACAATAATGTGATTTACCAGCTAGCCGTTCAAGCATTTGGTCAATGAACGGCAAAGGAAAGTGATCCTTTCTGGTATCTTGGTTCAACCTCCTGTAATCAATACAAACTCTCCAGCTATTCTGAACTCTAGTGGGAACAAGTTCATTCCTTTCATTTTTCACCACTATGAGTCCAGATTTCTTAGGTACAGCCTGCACTGGGCTTACCCATTTACTGTCAGAGATAGGATAAATGATACCTGCTTGCAAGAGTTTGGTTACCTCTTTCTTTACCGCATCAAGAATCAAAGGATTAAGCCTCCTTTGGGGCTGCCTTACCGTTTTAGCACCGTCCTCAAGTAAAATCCTGTGCATACACATGGAAGGACTAATACCTGGGATGTCAGCTAATGTCCAGCCAATTGCCTTCTTGTGCTTCTTCAAAACCTGCAAAAGTTTATTTTCCTGATCAGAATCAAGGTTAGAAGAAATAATAACAGGGAGTTTTTCATCACTCTCCAAATAAGCGTATTTCAGATTATCCGGGAGTTGTTTTAGCTCTAAGGATGGGGGTTGCTCGATGGATTGGGAGTTTGGGGCAGCCGGGATGTCGAGAGCATCCGTTGCATAAACAACTTCATTTACAACAACTTCACCTATAGGAAATATGTCACCCTGTAAGGCTGCATCAATCTTAGCACATACAACACAAATGTTAGTGTCAGTACAATCAGCACATGAGTAAACATCATCAAATCCAAGTAAGGATGGAAAATCAAGTGAAAACAATTCAGAATAAGTTTCATCAACCAAATGAGATATCAACTCAATATGAAAAACAGAGTGCTCCTCCAAGAGATGTTTCATGGCATCGAAGATGTTAAATTTTGTGACAATGTCACTAAATTCCATGGTCATGGTTCCATCGTCAACATCAATTTTTGTCTTCTCCATTTTCATGAACGGTCTGCCTAAAATGATGGGAGCCCTGCTTGACTTAGTTTCTCCTTCCATGTCCAGGATGTAAAAATCTGCAGGAAAAATCAAATCGTTAACTTGAACAAGGACATTTTCCACTATACCAGCAGGGCGGGCATTGCTCCTGTTCGCCAATTGAACGATTAAACATGTATGCTGCAAAGGACCAAGACAAAGGTTATTATAAATAGAAGTAGGCATAACATTAATGCCCGCTCCCAAATCAAGCATGCAATTATCGAATTGCTTATCTCCGATGGTACAAGGAATAGTAAAAGTTCCCGGGTCCTTGCACTTTTGTGGCAAGACCTGAGAGATGGCTGAAACATTTTGCTCACCTGTAACTTTTTCAGAATGGGGCTTGGGCTGAATAAAAGCAGAAATATTTTTTCCCAAGTTGACTCTCTCACCACCTTTCATTCGCCTCTTGTTTGTACACAAATCTTTCAGAAACTTTGCATACTTAGGAACCTGCTTAATGACATCAAGAAGAGGAATGTTTACCACAACTTTTCTAAAAACACCAAGATCTCCCTCTCTTTGTCTCCTTCCTCAATTCTTTTATTTTTCAGAACTCTATGTTGAAAGGGGACTGGTGGTACATATTCTTTTTCTTTATTCTTTTCAGTTTCTACCACAACAGAAAAAGGTGAAGAAGGTGAAGAAAGCTCAGATGTTACCTCAAGAATTTTTTTATTTTTTTCGGGGGCTGGTTCTATGACCTTCCCGAACCTCAAAGAAATTGCACTGACATTGGCATTAGGACCTTTTGGAGTCACAACTGCTTGGGCAGGAAATTGGTTTGATCCTTGGGATTGCATGGCACTCATTGAGGTGGCAAGCTGTCCAATCTGTGTCTGCAAGGTTTGAATACTAGATTCTGTTCTTTGTTGAAACTAAAGATTATTAACAGTTAGTTGTTTGACCAGGTCCTCTAATGAAGGTCCAGAGGGTGTAGAAATGGTGGCTTAGGGGGTAGCTGCTGGTTGGGTTGGCTGCTGGTTTCCATATCGAAGGTTGGGATGGTTCCTCCAATTGGGGTGGTATTTATTAGTGGATAGGTCAGGAATGTTGTTGTACCTGTTCTGATTGTTGCCTTGATTGTAAAGGTTTGCTGCATAAGTTTGAGGTGCCTCAGTGATCGATTCATCATGCAAAATAGGGCAAGTATCGGTTGGATGCTTAGGAGAAGTACAATTACCACACATGTTTGCCGCTTGAGTCTTACCTACTGCCAACTGTTTCACTAAAGAGGTGAGCTCTTCAATTCTGGTTTCTAAAGCTTTGTTGGAGGAAACCTGAATTTCGTTCACACCCTTTGCTTGGACAAAATTATTTCTGGTTGTAAATTGTTAGGAGTTAAGGGACATATTTTCGATCAAAGCTTTGGCGGCGGCTGGAGTTTTATCGATGAGTGCTCCACCGCTAGCAGCATCAAGAATATTCTTATCCATTGGTAACAACCCTTCATAAAAGTACTGAATGAGCAATTGTTCGGTGATCTGGTGGTAAGGACAACTAGATACTAATTTCCTGAATCTTTCCCAATACTCAGCAAGTGACTCATTATCCTGTCTAATACCACAAATCTCTTTTCTGATCGAGGCTGCTCTGGAGGCAGGGAAGTATCTCTCTAAGAACACTCTTTTTAGAGTATTCCAGCTTGTGATCGAATTTGGCTCAAGATAATATATCCAATCCTTTATTGCACCCTGCAATGAAAAAGGAAAAGCTCGAAGTTTGATATGGTCTTCAGTTATTCCTTCAGGCCTCAACGGTGTAGAGCACACAACCTGGAATTCTTTGAGATGTTTATGTGGATCCTCACCTGCAAGACCATTAAACTTTGGCAACAAGTGTATCAAACCAGATTTTAGTTTAAAAGGAGTGTCAGCTTCAGGATATTCAATACACAGGCCATTATAATTCACATCAGGGGCAGCTAACTGCCTTAAAGTTCTTTGGTCAACCATATCAAAAACAATTTCAGAATCCGAATCAAACAAGTTATGAAAGTAATCAGAATCAGAATTAGACTCAATTGTGGGTGGTGAACTAATGCTAGCGTGATCTGCTCTACGATGTGTGTGCAAAGTTCTCTCTACCTCAGGATCGAAATCAAAAAGCTCAAAACAAGAAGACCTAGTAGCCAGGACTAATGCACATCAATGCAACAACAATTGTGAAAATGCCAACAATGTCTCTAATAGTCAAAAACAAACACAATGAAGGAAAACGATTCAAATAAATTCAGAAAAATAAACTAACACCAAAATTAATCTAATGATTTAAAATTAGATTGTTGAGAATTTTTTTGGATTTTTTCGACTCTATGAAAACAGTAAAAAATTCATTAAAAATAGAAAAAAAGGTTTTTTTGGCGATTTAAGGCTAGAATCCCGTAACTACTTTGTAGTATGGGACAAAAGATAGGGTGAATTTTCTACTCCTAATAGACTGAACAAATTTTCGATCGGACTCAATTTTTCCAAAAGCCGAATTTTTCGACTCTAGACGTGACTTGGCCAAAACCGCGAGGAACCTATGGCCTAAACGCAAGAAAACTAAACCTATGACTCTAATATTGATTTATAATCACCAGAATCCCCGGCAACGACACCAATTTGATCAGCTGTCGCGCGCGGATCAAGACCGAGTTATTTTGAAAACGTAGTATAACGACAATGACTCGAATCGTCTCTCAAGGATTCTTGATTATTACTAACCAAAGGTAAATCGATTTAGGGGGTTGGATTCAGGATTGATTAAGGAAAAAAATAATTATTAAATAAGTGATTATTGAAATAAGCTGTTATGAAATAGGTGATTATAAAACAAACGGATTCACTGTGTCAGGTTCAACTTATCATCGATTGCTACAACTACGGCTTCTATCCTATTTGAACATAATATCATTCAATAAGCGTGATCGACACTATAAGATATATATTCTTATTGCCGGATTAAGCATACGGTTATAGATATCGCAAATTTAACGGTTAAGCAGAGTTGAATTGTGATCAAAAGTCAAGAACATATATCATTCAAATTTATCCAACAATATTACATGGAAATCGGATTAAGCAAATAACAATCATATAATAGTATTGAAAGGAATAGAATTCTAATTCCATTATAACAATCTTAAAGTAGTGAACCTGAATACAACAAATCCGTCCGGAAAGATTAGTTCTCCATTACGGTTTTTTCAAGCGTAAGAAAAATAATTCGTAAATAGTAAAAAAAATGTGAATAATGTTCTCGGCTGCTAGGTATTAGGGGAAAACCAAGGCAATCCGTTTACAACCCAACTGGGTCAAATACATAACCCAAGCCCAAAACTAACGACCCAAAACTAAAATAAAACTAATACTGCAGCATCAAACGAAATTCTGGAAAATAAGCGCTCCGAATCTGACTTTTACTCCAACATGAAAGTTGTAGCTCTTTCTCTTAGCTTTCTGGCGATTATTAGAACGCGTCAATCGGATTCCCAGAGCTCCAGTTATTATTGTTTTAGTGCAGACTCTTGAAGCTGAAAATTAAATACGAAAATCAAATAACAATAAAAATAAACTAAAATATAAAAATATTACAAAACATAAAAGTAAGCAAGGGAAATCAAATAAATGCTTAAGAACAAACATAGGAGAATGTGCATTAAAATGCACTGATCAAAACCTGTTGTTGTTTAGAATCCATTTGGAGTTGAAGAAGATGAAGATTGTTGATGAGGATGAAGGTTGAAGAAGTTACAGAGAACAGAGAGCGCAAGAGGGTTTGTGGAGGTTGTGAGTGAAAAGTGAGAAATCTGGTAAATATATATACATAACCAATGATGGACAACAAGACTAATTATTTCGGAAATCTGAGTTGACAAGTGTGGGGTGTATTAAATACAACTAATGATGGTTGTGTAATCTCAATATTATGCACACTGCTCGAGGGGATCTCAATAGTTTGGCTCTTGAGTTCTGATCTAGACAACTGTCTAGAAGATCCAAGGTCACACGTTTGAGATACCCCTTGTTGTTGTATCTGAAATCAGGAATGCCAAGAGATTATGACTCAAAGGGAATCTAGACCAGACAACTTCTAACTTGTAGAAGTATCAGACCCAAAACTAAATGACCAACAATGATTAAGTCATAGCCTATTTAACCAAATCAGAACAGAAGCATGAGTTCAGGTTCATTCTGGGCAATCTGCCATGTTTAAATGTTTCAGAACGAAGGAGAATCTATCTTTAGCTAAGGGTTTTGTGAAGATATTAGGCCATTGATGGTCTGTATCTATGAATTTTAAAATTATTACCCCTTTCTAAACATAGTCTGAGATGAAATGATGTTTAATTTCTATGTGCTTTACTCTGGAATGCAAAATAGGATTCTTACTTAAACATATGGCAACAGTATTATCACAAAAGATAGGAATGTTACTCTCATATATCTGAAAGTCCTCAACCTGATTCTTCGTCCAGAGCATCTAAGGGATGTATAGTAAGCTGAAATGTATTATGCTTCTGCAGTTGAGAGTACAATGGTTGATATTCTTTTTCTACCCCATGAAATGAGGTTTCCTCCTAGAAACTAATAATTTCTAGATGTGCTTTTTCATTCCAATCTGTTTCCAGTGTAATATGCACCACAATACCTAGAGAGCCTATACTCTTATTTTTTCTTGTACATCAGGCTCAGGTTAGGTGTTCCTTGCAGATACCGTAGGACCCTCTTAATAGCATTTAAGTGAGATTCCATTGGATCTGACTAAAATGTGACACAAAGACATACGCTGAATAATATATCAGGACATGTAGCAGTCAGATAGAGAAGAGAACCTATCATACCACGATAAAGTTTCTGACAAACCTTTTGACTTACCTCTTCTTTCTCTAGAATGCAAGTAGGCTGCATGGGAGTCTTTACTGGTTTGCTTTCTGACATTTTAAATTTCTTCAGAATATCTTTTATGTATTTTCTTTGATATATATATATATATATATATATATATATATATATATATATATATATATATATATATATATATATATAGCATTTGATGTTTGATTAATTTGAATCCCCATAAAGAACTTTAGTTCTTGTATCAGACTCATTTCAAACTCAGCCTGCATTAGCTTAGAAAATTCTTGACAAACAAAGGGGTTAGCAGAACCAAAAATTACGTCATCAACATATTTTCTAGAATAGAGTGGAATCGACTTTGCCTCTAATAAAAGTATTTTCTAGAAGAAAACAACTTAGTCTTTCATACCAAGCTCTAGGAGCTTGTTTCAGACCATAAAGAGATTTTTCAGTTTAAAGACATGTTTTGGACACTTAGAGCTCTCAAAACTAGGAGGCTGATGAACAAACACCTCTCCTGAAATATATCCATTCAGAAACGCACTTTTGACATCCATCTGATATAATTTGATAGAGTGATTTATAACAAAAGATATGAGTAGACTGATAGATTCTAACCTGGCAACTGGAGAATAGGTTTCATTGTAGTCAATACCTTCTTGTTGACTGTAACCTTTTGCCACTAGTCGTACTTTGCTTCTGACTACTTCACCCTTTTCATTGAGTTTGTTTCTGTATACCCATTTGGTTCTAATCATATGAGTTCCCTTGGGTCTTGGTACAAGATCCCATACATCGTTCTTTGTAAATTGACCAAGTTGTTATTTCATTGCTAGAATCCATTCTTTGTCTAAAAGCTTCTTCACAGGATGTTGGCTCTATCAGAGATACTAGTTCCAGAAATGTTTCCTCAGAGACTTTGAATGTTGATCTTGTTCTGACATGTTCTTCCTTATTTCCCAGAATCAGTTCTTCAGAAAGGTTTAGTCTATTTCTTGATCTTTTCTGATTTATCGAGACTTCAGGTACTTCTGTCATTTCCTTTTCTTCTTCTTCATATTCTTTGGTATTTTTGTCAGAACCTGCAAGAGTTATCTCCAAATCTGCAAAATTCTCAACTAGCTTTGACTTTTGAGAGTCAAGCTTATCATCAAATCTAACATGTATTGATTTTTCCATAACTTGTGTTTCTGTATTGTATACTTTATAGCCTTTAGAGTGTTATGAGTAACCCAACATAATACAATTTTATGCTTTAGTGTCAAACTTGTTCAGATTATCTTTATTATTCAGAATAAAACAAGAACATCCAAAAGGATGCAAATAAGAAATGTTGGGCTTTATTCCCTTACACAGTTCATGGGGAGTCTCCTCTAGAATAAGTCTAATAGAGATTTTATGATGAATGTATCACGTTGTATTCACAACTTCATCCCAAAAGTGCTTAGCCCCATTTGTTTCATTGATCATGGTTTTGGCCATTTCTTGGAGGGTTTTATTCTTCCTTTCTAGAACTCCATTTTTTTATGGTGTTCTAGGACAGGAGAAATCGTGGGATATTCCATTAGATTCAAAAAGTTATTCAAAAAGTTTGTTTTCAAATTCCCCACCATGATCACTTATGACTCTGATGATTTTAGAGTCAAATTCATTTTGCACTTTTGAGTAGAAACTAGTAAACATGGAATGTGACTCATTCTTGTGTCTTAGGAATTTTACCCATGTCCAACAACTATAATCATCAACAGTGACAAGTCCATACTTCCTACCATTGACTGAAGCTATCTTAACAGGTCCAAACAAGTCAATGTGTAGAAGTTCTAGAGGCTTAGAGGTAGAAACAACATTTTTATTTTTGAAGGTTATTTTTGAGAATTTTACTTTTTGACATGCTTCATAAAGAGCATCTGAAGAAAACTTCAACTTAGGTAGACCTCTGACTAACTCAAGTTTGTTTAGCTGAGAAATCTTCCTCAAGATAATGTGACCCAAGCATTCATGCCACACCCGTTGCTCTTTATTTACAGACAATAAACATTTTACATTTTGATTTTTTAAATCTGAAAGCTTAATTTTGTAAATCTTGTTCTTCCTCTTACCAGTGAAAAGGACTGGGTCATTTTTCTGATTGACAACTTTGCACATTTTTTGATTAATGATTATATCATAACCGTTATCACTTAATTGAGTTATGGATAACAAGTTATGCATTAATTCGTCAACATAAAAGACATTATAAATAGAGGGAATAAATCCATTACCAACTATTCTAGATCCTCTGATTCTTCCTTTCTGATTTCCTTCAAAGCATACGAAACCAGCGTCTTTAAGTTCCATAACTTGGAACATATGCTTTCTTCCCATCATGTATCGCGAGCATCCAGAGTCCAGGTGTCATGATTGGTGTTTTAACTTTGCTGCATAAGATATCTACAACATATACTACTTTATCCTTTGGTACCCATAATATTTTGGGTCCTTTATGATTAGTTCTCCCAGAGTTTCTGACAACTTTGGGTTTTCTAGCATTATTGAATTTCTGTGTTTGTGCATGTGTGTAATGATAAGAAAAAGGAGATTTAGGTGTGTCTTCTGTAGAAGATTTTAAGTCATCTTCATCAGAGTCATATCCAATTCCTCTTTTATTATTGTGACTAACACTATAAATCATAGAAGCCATCTTGCTTCTTTCAAGTCCATTGTTCAGAAATTTCTAAAAAGATTTTTCATATTTGTATATGATGGTGTCAGAATTGGGTGGAGATTTAAAAAACGTTTCTTCAAGTTTTAAACATTTTTTGGTTAAAACTTCATTTTCCTTTTCAAGAATAAAGTTGTTCTCTTTAAGTTCAGAAACTTCTTTCTCAAGCTTATCACACTCTTCAATAGTTTCCTCATGAACCCTTTTTAGGATCTTGAATTTCTATAGAAGCTTTTGATAAGAGATAAGAGTTTCTGATAAATAGGATTCCATATCAGAGCGAGAATAGTCAGAGAATACCTCTTCAGAGTCAGATTCCTTTTTAGATGAACTTTCAGAAGTGGTGGCCATGAGTGCAACGTTTGCTCACTCCTCTTCAGAATCAGATTCTGAAGCTTCAGATTCAGATTCTGAAGCTTCAGATTCAGAGTCATCCCATGTTGCCATTAGTCCCTTGTTATTTTCTTTGAAGTATCTTTTCTTAATTCCTTCCTTTTTGGAGTTGTCTTTCTTGAGCTTTGGATATTCATTTCTGTAGTGTCCAGGTTCTTTGCATTCATAGTAGGTTACTTCTTTGTTGGATCTGCCTCTGGAGGTTGACTCTGGTCAATCTCCCTTCTGTCTGGGTCTTCTGAAGTTATTATTTAATTTTCTTCAGTGTTGTTTGATTCTTCTAGATAGAAGAGATAACTCCTCTTCATCATCATAATCTTCCTTCTCAGAGTCATCGTTGTCTTCTTCTTTAGCTTGAAAGGCTTTGTTCCTTTCTGGCTTTCTTCTTTCTGATCTAGACTTCAGAGCCACTGATTTTCTTTTCTTTTAAGGTTCATCTTCCTCTAGATCTATCTCATGACTCCTAAGGGAGCTTATGAGTTCTTCAAGGCTTATGTTGTTTATATCCTTGGATAACTTTAAAGCAGTAACCATAGGTTTTCACTTCTTTGGAAGACTTCTGATTATCTTTTTGACATGATCTGTTGTTGTATATCCTTTGTCCATAACCTTAAGTCCTGCAACTAAATTTTGGAATCTAGAAAACATTACCTCAACAACTTCATCATCTTCCATTCTGAAGGTTTTATATTTTAGGAATAAGGCCATAGCCTTAGTCTCTTTGACTTGATTATTGCCTTTGTGAGTCATCTTTAAGGAATCAAAGATTTCTTTACCTGTTTCTCTGTTGGTGATCTTTTTGTACTCATTGTAAGATATAACATTCAACATAATAGTTTTGGCTTTGAGGTGATTCTTGAAATCACGCTTCTGATCATCACTCATTCTACTTCTTGGTATAACAATACTAAGGGCAGGGATGGGTAGTTCATAGCCATTTCTAACAATGTCTCATAGATCGGCATCGTAGCCTAAAAAGAAGCTTTCAATTCTGTCTTTCCAGTAATCAAATTTTTCTCCGTCAAAGACTGGAGGTTTAGTGTTGTAGCTATCTCTTTCGTTTGTGTTAGCCATAATGATTTTCTCACGCTGGATCTCTCTACACTGTTAAGTGTTTGATTCAAAAATCAATAACAGAGTCGAAGCTCTGATACCAATTGAAGGTAGAGAAAAACAAGAAAGGGGGGGGTTGAATTGTTTTCACTACTAATAAAAACTTTTGCTAATTCTACACACACAAAAGATATCGTAAACAACACAGAAGTTTATCCTGGTTCACTTGAAAGTCAAAGCTACTCCAGTCCACACGGACAAGGTGATTTTTCTTTCAGTAAGGACTTAATCTAATAATCTAGAAAGATTACAACAAACGTCTAAGAGTTCAACAATCTCTCATCCCTCTCAAGTCTACAGACTTCACAAGTCACTTGAGGAAATACAACAACTATTGAGATTTACAAGAGTGTGTTTGGTGCTTCTAGATAAGCAAGATAAACACAATTACAAACATATGATGTTGATATCTTGCCAATTATGGGAGTTAATGACATTAATTTTCTTGCCCGTTCCATAGCAGTCTTGGAGTGTAGTCAATACTATCCATATATAGATCTATACCATACTTAGAATACTTCTTTGTTAAGTTTCTGGATTTGTTTAGTCAGATGATCTGTTGGGTGTGAATCAGAGTGAGCAGAGTCTAGAAACTTGAAGAAGTGCTTGTATTCTCCAGATAGTTGTTTGTTGAATAGTCTTCAGAGTCAGCTTGACTGATCTTCAGATAGAGTGTCTTCTGATGTAAAATCTTCAGAGTCTTCAGATGTAGAATCTTCATATGTCTTCAGATGCAGAGTGTCCAGAGTCTGTTGATGAACTTTGATGATAGTTCTGTATGTTCTTTTATCAGAACCTTTTTTACTTGGAGTCAGATATGATCTATTTATTTATGGACCAGCTACTCTGGACTTCATTAGTTGTCACATATTATTTTCATCATATTCATTTTTTCTTAGAACCCTGCACACTTAGAGAATTTTATTAGGGTACCAAATTGTTTCATTCTCTGTTATCCTCGAAACCTAGAGATATATTGCAGAACCAAAATCTTGTTCTAACATATGGATGATCAAATGAACTCAAAATAATATTTCATTGTATGTCTATTGATTAGAATTCTCAAAGCTTGATGATAACTTATTGAAGAAGGCATGGAAATAAACACATGAATCTTTGACTTTTCTTGAGAAGTAAGCAACAATGCTTTGAGATACTCTTGATCAAAATGAGATTGAAAGATGCTTGAGGACCTTGGAGATCATGCTTGAGATATATCCCCTTGAGAATCAATGGTTGAGCAAAATTTGACTTGAGGAAACAACGCAAACCCTAGCTGAGGAATCATGCTTGATGTTCTTGATGGGAAACCCCTACGTTGCACAATAAACTTAACGAAAACAAGACATATTTTTTCTATTTTGGTTAGTGGTTTGGTGAGTAATGAACACATAAACACAAGAGTAAAACACCAATAAAGAAGTGATTGAGGATCACTACGAAAGGAAAACTCAAAGATGAGAGGGAGAGGACAAAGATGTGATCTTGTTTGTATGCAAGGAAATAAATGATATGTGGAATCCTAGGGTTAAAAATTAGGGTATGACAGATGCCCCTATTTAACTTTCTTTAATTCGAAGATATGAAGATTGAAATCTTCGTCTCCACAAGATTGAAGAGAATTAAATACCAAAGACCCAATTTTTGTCCCTAAGATACCGAAAAAATATTTATGATATGATACGAATGCATACAAGGATCTCTATGGGAAATATACCGCCACGAGAGGCAAATGACTGTTGGGGAAAAGAGGAGACTGAACTTTTGTCGAGGAATAACAGATTCCAAAAGGGTATCAAGGTGGGGACAAGAAAAGTTCCACAGGGGACACGACTCGACTCGGGAATAACTATTGTATTGGGAAGATACTAATGCACAGTTAAAAAACAAATGAACCGAAGTCCCAACATGGAAAGACTTATCAAGGCAAGACTCAGTCAAGGAAAAGATTAATCAAAGGGGATACCCAACTCCACTATGGTAGAAATTACCTAACTATCAGTCAAATGATAGCTTAACACAGGTAATAAGCCAAAAGGAAATATTACCAACTACCAGCCAAGTGATAGCTTAACAAAGGTAACTAACTAAAGGTAAATTTTTTTTTACCTACTATCAGACAAGTGATAGCTTAACAAAGGTAATTAGCTCAATGGTAAAGATTACCAACTACCAACCAAGTGATAGCTTAACAAAGCTAACTAACTATAAGACCCCAATTTTGACCCTAAGATCCCTCATGCTATCTCATCATATGCATTAGCATTGGGATCACACCTTGGCATCCCCCTTACCCCTCATTCATTGGGTTTGCATTAGGAGAGATCACCAAGCACTTTAGATTGTATAATAATTTTTTTTCTTTATTTACTAACCAAAATACCAAAAATATGTCAATGTATAGTTTGTTGCTTTTGTAGATAATGTGTATGCTCACCTATGCTCTATCAAGCTCATACCTAGGGTTTAAGACCATCAATGCAAGGAGCTCGATCAAGAATTGGTTTACATTGGCTCTAAGTGTCATATATGGATCCACATGATCTTCACATGTCATTTTGATCAATAAATCATCAAGAGTTTGGAGTTTGTTTGCCTTGGAAACCCTAGTTCATCTTGGTATTTTGTGTGACTTCTTCAGCAAGTTTCTTCAACATTTGATCAAATATTTCAAATGATATTTCATATTACATCATATTATGCCTATATGATCCTCCATGAGTCCCAAAAGTCAATATAATGTCAAGCTCGCAAGATGGTTCATGGTGGTTGACTAGAGAAAGTCAACTGGTCAAAATTGGGGTTCCCTAGACCCTATCTCCTACAATGTCTGTCATATGAAAATGATTCCCAGAGAAAAGATACTCTAAATGACATTCCAAACAAATTTCATGTTGAGGTCTTGAGCTAGGTTTTCTTGGAAATTCACTTTTAATGATGAAAGATTATAGGTCATTTTGTCAAAACCCTAGTTCGGCGGACAACTTCCCAAGGCCATAACTTGCTCAATTTTTATGAGATGAAATACATTCAAATTTCATGCTCAATTTCAAGATATCTATTTAAAATTTGATTTTTGTAGGAAGTGCAAATTAAAATTTCAAATGCATGTGCCAAGAAGAAACATTATAGGTCATTTTGGGCCAATACCATTGAATAAATGATTTTCCTTAACTTCTAAAATGCATAACTCCTTCATGCCAAATCCAAATGAGGTCAAATTTGTGACAAAATTGAATAGATTTGAAAGATATACAACTTTGATGAAGGAACATTTCTCATTTGAAGTCCATAGAAAAAGTTATTCAAGGTGAAAGAAGTGAGCATCTGACTTGGGACTTAGAAAATTTTCAAATATGTTTGATTTCCCAAATTTCCGCCTCAAAATTCATCATGATCGAAGCTTCAAATGAAAAAGTGTTCAACATTAAAGTTGTTCCCCTTGACCTCACCTTTACAAAACATCCAAGATCATCTAATTTGGATTAAAATTGAGGGACTTGCACATGGGTGTAAGTTAAGGTATCATTTGGATAATTTCAAGTTCCACATTTCATATACATTTGCATGAGCTTCTAACATGATTTTAGCATGAAGTACATTGGATTATGGATCAAAATACATCTTTTCATGGGCCTAATGCACGCCCATGCATCCATGCAAGGGAGAATTTGAAAATTTGCCAAATTTGGAAGTGTGCAAATATCATTCACATTGGCTATAAATAGAACCCTTGATGATCAGAATTGGGATCCCTCTTGCCCAAGCTTCGACCCTCTCCTCCCCAAACCCCATTGAAAGGACAATCTTGAAGGTTTCTTGAGAAACTGAGTTTCAATTATCCTTTTGTTTTAGGATTGAAAATCCAAGAGTCCAAGTCTTTTAACCATTCAAACTACTTCTGCAAGCTTCTAGAGTCAAGCCAAGCCAAATTTGAACCAAATCAAGCAATTCTGAAGCTCCTCAAAGGTGAGATTTCAGTAACTTCTTCCCTTCGATTCTCTCTCAATTCTCCACTATTCTTGTTGATTTTTGGTTTGCTGAAGTCCTACCAATGTAGGCAACAAGATTGAATTACTTTGAGGTCAAATCGAAGCAACTCAGTTCATGATCCTTAAAATTCAACTCCCTGTATCTTTTCATATACTTGGAATTGGACAAAATTGAGGCCAGATTCGAGCTCCTGAGCATTTTTTTTTCTTTAAATCCATGTCCTACCTTTTCATTTTGGTGATGGTTGAAGGTGGACTAGTCTGGTGAGGTCCACAAGAGAAGAAGATCGGAGCTCTGGCTCCGATGATGTGTTGGCAAGGATCTCAACCATATGATCCATTTAAATTGTTTTAATCTTGGGCGGTGCTTTTGATTACCACGCGTGCGTTTCAGTTTACTAAGGCACATGTGGAACGCGCGCTGATCACTATCTGATTTGCCACCTCAATTAATGAGGGAAATAAGATGGTCCACGTTTTTTTGAATTTCTGAATATTCCATTTAATTGCTTATTTTGAATTAATTCATATTAATTACATTATTAATCCAAAAAATATGGGACTTTCACCAAAAAATTTCAAATATTTTTCTCTTTTATTTTCCTGAATTAAAATTATTTTTTGGATCAATATTTATATTTTTCATGATTTAATTGTTTTTGTGCATATTTTTAATTATTTAAAAATACTTCTGACTTTTCAAAAATGATAAAAAAAATTCTCCAAGGTCATTTGGTCTTGTTTGACCTATGATAAATCTCTTGGCCATTTGTTTGGTGTTTTGAAGAGGTTTTAGGTTTTTTTGATCAACATAATTTAATTTAATATATTTTAATTTGATTTTTAATTATTTAATTGTGTAAAAATTATGTTGAGCCATTTTTATTGACTTATGAAGTTTGACTATGTGTTTGGGCCTTGGTCAAGGTTGATTTGACTTTTGTTGGATTAAAATCATTGGATTTAGGGGATTGATGAAATGTACATTTCATCTCCCAAAATGAATGAATGATTTTAATTTGATAAGATTCCTCCCACGACCAATTTGTGTTTGTCTGATTTCCCCTCCCTCTTCATCTTCAATCCTATTCTATCCCATCCCTTCCATTGACCAATGACATCTCAATATCCTAAGGCTAATTGGTTCATCAATAACTTTGGGTGTGGTATGTTTTAGGAGTATGGTTCATTATACCATATCTCTAACATGCATTAACACCAAAATTTCTATTGCCCGGTCTCATATAGTTGGGACTTATACATAAGTCCAATTACGATTGCCTAACATAGCGCTAAATTTTGACCCAAAGGCATAGCATTCTAGTAAGTGAGATTGTAAGTCTCCCCCATTTCATGGTATTGTATGGAAACTTGGCCTTTTTTCCTTCCTTTGGAAGATGTCTTGGTTCAAGGATCCATTCTTGTGAATAGAGGGTTGAGTGTTCTCCAAAGAATGACTTAAACAATTGAAAACCAAAACTCCACTAACATCTAATCAACTAATATTTGACTAACTCTTATTATTAATTGCTTTTAATTTCAAGTCATTTACTTTATGCCATTTAAACTCAAACCATTTATCATTTACCATTATACATATCATTTAACTTCTTTATTTTAATGTCATTTTCCCTTTGCTCACTTGAGCCATATATTGTGATTGTATATATTTGTTTCTATTATTTTGTTTGTGCTTGTGGTCTTAGGACCTTAAAATACTTAATAAACAACAAAAACCCCTAAAAAATATTTGTGTGGACTATTGGATTTGATCTGAGCTTTGAACTTAGAATTAGGAAACATTCCCTATGCAAAAGGACTTGGCCAATGCCAACATTTCTGAAACCAAGTTTTTGTGATTTGAATTCTCATATGATGCAAGTATTGAGATCCACTTGAGTTCATCGGCTACATGGTCTTGATGCAAATGTTACTTTGAACCCGTGTGTAATGCCTTATTCTGAGCCATTCTAGGAGTATGTCATCTGATACATGAGGAAGATTATGAAGAAGACTATGAAGTTGCTAGCTTGGATGTGGCTTTCTTTATTTGATTCCTTGCTCTTCATTGTGCTACTTGATTATTGATATTGTTTGATTTAAAGTCGAAAGGAAAAGTGGGTTTCTATATGACATTCTTGTCTATTGGATTGCATCCCATTGGTCAAATCTTTTCAACTCTTAACTTTTAAATTTTTTCTTAGGATTAGTCTCTTCATCTCCTCCCACTTCTTAAATTTCAAATCTCTCCCCCTTTAAAAACCTTCTTTTCTTGTGATTTCAAACTTAGACTCTATTGCAAACTAGAAACTTTGGCCTTATGCCATTGCATTTTTGAACTTTTTTTCTTAATCAAACTTGTAAATGAACTTAATCATCTTGACTTAAAATTTCAAAAAAATACAAAAAGAACTAACACTCATTCAAACTCTTTTAGGCTTTGTGTGCCTCTTCTAAATTTAAATTTTTTTTAAAAGCAATTCACTCACTTTGAAATTGATACCATGAACTACGAGGTTTTGATCCCTTATTTTATGTTGGTACGTAGGCACAAGTCCGAAGGTCTTGTCAAACACAAAAAATATAATTAATAAATTATTTTCTTATCCCCACACTCTATTTATTGCAAACATCTTTTATACCAAAAACACATACATACATAAAAATGGGCTCCCTAGGAGTACCTAGGACACTTTGGGTGCTAACACCTTCCCTCTATGTAACCAACCCCCTTACTTGTAATCTCTGGAATTCTATTAGTTTTGATTTGAAAACTTCTTATCATTGGGTTTTGTTCGTACTTTTCCCTTTTCCTTTGAAAACAATAAAAGCGCGGTGGCGACTCTGGTTTTATTGACGTTAAGTTTATCCATAGCTTAATGGTCATGAATTTACTGCTACAGAAATTAAGTGGCGACTCTGCTGGGGAGTAGTCCTCAATGGGTTTATCCTACTTTTTTATGTGTTTATATTTGTGTATTTGATGTTTGTATATTTATTTTGTGTGATATAATCTGATTGTTGTGCTTGGTGATCTCTGAGTGGTGACATAAGTTCTAACCCGAACTTGAGTGCAATTAAGATAGGAGGATGGTATAGTCATGTTCAACTTGTGTGGAGTAGTCCTTAAAAAGTTGGCTTGAGACCCATCTACTAAGTGGAGACCCTTTTGGAGTTATTGATGCCACACAAGTCATTTGTGGTTAGGCACTACTTTCTCTGATCTGGGGTCCGAGAAGCTGAGGACCATAGAACATTTAACCCAACTTGGCCTATTTTAGAACGTAGTGCGGAGACTGTTCAGGTGTAGACTTTATAATAGTTGTTACGTGATACTTGTTGGTGTAAGCCCTAGAGGCCAATAGTTTTGGTACTTGTATCGAATTATTTATTAATTAATAAAAGGCCTTTTCTTTATTATGTTTGATTAATAAAGTCCCTAGAATAGCTAGTCCGTTTAATGTATCAAGTATGACTTAATCATGAGATCACATTAAACATAAGGACACTATTCTTAAAGTATCCGTAGTCGAGCTTTATTGTGAAGTGGGATAACATTAAAGCATTAAGACTATTATGTTTGTAGACTGATGATCACATCTCATGGATCATGGATAAAGAGTTATCAAGTCTTAAACATAGGTATGAATATTAAGAGTAATATTTGTACCGGATTGACCCGCTATGAGAATACTATATAGAAAGTTATGCAAAGTGTCATAAATTATTCTCATGGTGATAATGGTGTATACCACTCTTCGACCTGAAACCACTGTGGACCCTAGATGTAGAGTCGAGTGCTTTATTGCTGATCCAACGTTGTCCGTAACTGGATAACCATAAAGACAGTTGATGGGTACTCCACAAAGCATGCTGAGGGACATGAGTGTCCTAGATGGAATTTGCCCATCCTGCGTAACAGGATAAATGTCTATGGGCCCAATATTGAACTCGACAAGGATGACACGGTCTATACCTTGTGTTCAATATAGACATAAGGGCAAAAGGATAATTATACACATAATTATTATCACAGGAGGTTTTGTCAGATCACATGACATTTTCGTGACTTGGGTAGCAGTGATGTGTTGCTAGATACAGCTCACTGTTTATTATGTTAAATGTGTGATTTAATATAATTGCCAACTTCGCGAAAACCTACAGGGTCACACACAAAGGACGGATTGATGAGAGATAGAGTAACTAAGGAACATCGTAAGGTACGGTGCACTTAAGTGGAATACGAAATATGGTAAGGTACCAAATACTTAAGTGATTTTGGCATATTATAAGATATGGGCCAAAATACACTTAAGTGAGCTTTTTAGCTTGAAGCCCACACAAGTGATTCTATAAATAGAACCCCTTGGATATAAGCATTGTCACTCCACTCAACTTAGACTAAAACTCAAGTGAAGACTTGGAGTTTCGTTTCCCTCTCTCTCACTCACTCAAAGCCTTCATTCGTACCAGCTAGCACTGAGATTGAAGGAACCCGTTCGTGTGGACTGAGTAGAGACGTTGTCATCGTTCAACATTCGTGATCGCTCCGTGGATTTGTATCCAAGGTTTTGATCGTTACAAGAGATCTGCACCAAAGGTTTGAATCGCCACAAGAGGTAACGATTCTATCACTGATCATGCCCATTCGTAAGGATCACTAAATGGAGAAATTTTTAAATTCCGTTGCGCCTTGGATGGCAATTCTCCTTCAGCTACACTCAGAGGAGCTTCTCTTGAGAATATTATGGATTGATGAGTTAGTCATCCTAACCTGTAATATCCGATAGATGGAATTAAGACTCTAGGAACGTTTTAGAACATGATCTATGGGTTTTTATCCTTAGTACACTATTTTCGGATGGTCCTTCACCTAACTCCATGCACGTGACTCACAACAAACCCTTGATTCTTGGTTGATCCAATCAAGTCTTGTCAATATCAATGGAACTTGGGTGTTGATAAGGTGAAAACCATAATCCACCAAAATGGATGATTGATCTTGACAATGACTTGATTCATCCCTTGACCTTTGTTTATTTTCCTTGTGTGTGATCCCTTATTTGTGGTTGTTGCACTCATGCATTCATGCGAATCATAACATTCATCATACAAAGAGTAACTTCAAGGAACTGAGGTTTTATTTGCAAATATTTTCAGACCATAGATTATGGACGAAGGAACACTAAGAAGTACAGTTTCAGATGTCCTGACTTGAAAGAGCTAAGGAACCTATCATCTTTTGTATTAGATCCCTTGGACTTCAAACAACGTCATGGGAAGCTTTTGTTTGTATTGTCTGCTAATGTAGTGGAAGGACTCTTGAGTGTGTTGGTTCATTTCTATGACCCACTTTACCGTTGCTTCACTTTTCTCGATTATCAGCTTATGCCTACATTGGAGGAGTATGCCCATCTCTTGGGATTCCCTGTTTTTGACAAAGTGCCTTTTAGTGGATTGGAGGAGATTCCCAAATCTCATCTTATAGCTGAAGCTCTTTATTTGAAGAAGTATGAGATTGAGGCTCATTGGGTGAAGAAAGGAGGTATTTTTGGGTTGACTTCTGAGTTGCTTATTGGGAAAGCTACTGCTTTTGCTCAAGCTGGTAGTATGGACGCTTTTGAAGCCATCTTTGTGTTGCTCATCTATGGTTTCACTTTGTTTCCTAACATTGACAAATTTGTTGATGTTAACACCATTAGAATCTTCTTGATTGGGAATCCTGTGCCTACTCTGTTGGGTGATATGTACTTCTCTTTGCATATAAGGAATTCTAAAGGTGGTGGAACTATTGTGTGTTGTGTTCCTCTTCTGTACAAGTGGTTTATTTCGAACTTACCTCAGACGCCTGCTTTTATGGAAAACAAACAATGTCTACGGTGGTCTCAGAGACTTATGTCCCTCACTAATGATGATATAGTTTGGTATGATTCTGCATTGAGTAGCTTGGATATTTTTGATAGTTGTGATGAATTCTCTAATGTGCCTCTCATTGGTACATAAGAAGAAATCAACTACAACCTTGCTTTTTCTTGTCGTCAACTTGGGTTCCCCTTGAGAGATAAACCTAATTAGACTCAGTTAGAAGGTCTTTTCTACAAGATGGTAAAGATCCCCAACATTTGAAGTAGAAGATGGTGCATGCTTGGTATAATGTGCATATGAAAGAAAGATCTGAGCTTGGTGCGTGCAACTGTGTAGCTTTGGAAGCTTACACTTTTTGGGTGAAGAAAAGAGCTTTAGAATTGAAGATGTCGTATGCTTGTGAGAGACCTATATCTATGGTTGTGGTTGAGCCATTAACTCTCCCTAACCAAGATGTAAAGGAGTTGGAAGACACACTCGCCAAGATGAAGCAAGAGAAGGATATATGGGAAGAGTGGTTCCATGCTTTGAGTCAAAAGCATGAGGAATTGCAGCTTGAGTATAAGAACAAAGACGCACTTATTGAACTTCTTGAACTTGGAAGAAGATTGTTGATCAGCTTGTCCTCGAGAAGGCTCAGATGAAGACTTCTTTCGAGTCCGAGATTCGGTGCATCCGAAGGAAGTACGTGCCTGCAGCCAGATCATCTGACGCTATTGTTAGGGGATCCTTACGATGATTAGTTTCCTTTCCTCTTGTATTTGAATTTTGGTTTCTGAAATTGTACTTAGTGTAATCCCTCTAAAAATTATATGAATAAAAGAGATTTTTATGGTTAATCAAATTTTTGTTATATATTTGCAAATAAAATAGTATGTTCCTTGAAAATAAAAACAATCAAAACATTGCATTTTGTGCATCATTTGCATAATAGGTTTTCTTCTGCCAGATGTCTTATTGGTTAGTCTTTTGTGCTTCAGCCAAGCTGACTCATCGATATAACACTCGCGCCAATCAATTGATAATCATGGAACACTTAGAGCAAGAGAACCGAGAGTTGAAAGATGAGATTGCTCATTTGACTGCCATGATGGAGTCTGTGCTAGCCACTCAGAATCAGTCTTCTCCAACGCCTGCAACTCCTCATCCTCAGAGGACTGTCATTTTAGAGGTTGCTACCTCAAATGTTCCTGCCACTCAGTCTGGTCCAACCATGCTTGCCGGATTCCCGTGGGGAATGCCACCAAACTTTATGCCTGAAGGGTTTGCACCTACATTTGCTTCCATACCGACATCTAGCCCGATCATGTCTGTACTGCCTCCATTTGTTCATACCTTGCCCCGTGTTGAGGATACCATCTACCATTCCGAGCCGTCTGAGGGTCTGGATGTTTATGAGAAGATGGATGAGATGAAAGATCAGTTCCTTGAGCTGCCAAAGGAATTGTAGACATTGAGTCGAAAATATCTATTCGGTAAGAGTGCTGATGAACTTTGCTTAGTGCCGAATGTCAAAATCCCAATGAAGTTCAAAGTCCCCGACTTTGAAAAGTATAAGGGAAATACCTGTCCACTCAGCCATCTCGTCATGTATGCCAGGAAAATGTCAACACAAACTGATAATGATCAGTTATTGATTCACTACTTCCAAGACAATCTGACTGGTGCCGCTCTGAGGTGGTATATGGGGTTAGATAGTGAAAGTGTTTGCACATTTAATACATATACCTTCATAACAAGCGGCACACAACACACACTATTCGAGGACTTTTTCGGTTGTAACGGGGCTAAGGTGTAAGGTGGGGAATAGAAACAAAAAAAGGAATATTATGGGTTCAGGCTCAGATTACGTGTTGTTACCCCTCGTACCTTTGTTCAAATGTAAAACTCGGGGGTATTTCTTTTGGACACCGTTTTTGTTGAGGTTCGTTGGCGCATATATTTTCTTTTATTGCTCTTTTGATGCATGCTTTTTGCCAACCATAGTATTTCTAGGTAAGTGCTTCATGATTTTTCTTTTTTTTATTTCTCCTCTCTTTCTTTGAATTTTTTTCCTTCTTTTTTTCACTTATCCAAGGTTTTCCGGTGTCCCCAAATTTGGATGAAACCCCAAACTTAAGCTTTAAGGCAACTCTGGGGTAAACAACACTTATCTAAGCAAGGTGTGGTGGTGTATGGGCTTATGGCTATATACAATGGTAAAATACAAAAAAAAGGAAATATGGCTCAAAATTGGTGAACAAAGGGTAATAATGACGGGTTGCCTTGAAAGGCCCAGGGTTAAAATACAAAAAAACAATGCCTCAGTGTGTATAGTGTGCTATGCAATTTCAGTATCTCTAATGCAAACCCAAAGAGACAAAGACATACCTGAATAGCTCTCATGATGACAAGTGTTTGGCTTTTTGTAGTTCTCACCATGTTTTCTCTAGCTTCCAGGCTTCCAAGTTGTCTCTCAATGTGATGTAGCTTCGTCTTCTATTCGGTTGCGGAGTACCCCTACAAAATCCAGTGACAGAGAGTCGCGTCCGATTTTTCGAGTCAGTAGCATTAACTTTCGTGGGTTTTCAGAAGATCAAGTAGAGGGGTGTGTCTTCCATCCAATCGCTCCAAGCTTCATCGTTCATCCGACACGAATGTCCTTTATCTGTAACACATAGAGTATCACACAACTAATTAAAACAAGAATATTAAGAACAAAACAAACAACAAAAAACAATAAATAATAACCCCCCCACTTGAACTAAACATTGTCCGCAATGTTTAAATCCAAGATAGAGAGGGACTCACACCGGCTCACTGCGGTGGCGGAAATTACAACATCAGACGTTGCATCATCGTGTGCATCTCATCCATCAGAGCCCGTTGACGGGCTTGCTCTACACCTTGGCATGTTTGCTCCGCTCGGATATCGCCAATTTATGTTTACGTCCATGACCATTGGTCCGACGTCACATATGAAAAACCGGTACCTGGGTGCATGGAGTCCTCAGGTGGTGCAACAAATTGCTCCTGATCCTACATCTCTTCCTGTACTTCCTCCTCCTGTGGGTCACCTGTAGCAAATGTGTCAACATTGTGCTCGTCCATATCATCTTGGACGACACTTTCATATAGCCAATTGGCCGTGTTTGAGATGCTAATTTATGCAGGGTCAGGAAGAGCCATAATAAACTGACCTGAACTCATTAAGGCATAATAATCAGAAACTTGTGAAATCATACCTTGTTGTGAAATCATACCATGTCAAACAAAAAGAACAACTCGCTCTGGGTAGCTACACCTGTACTGTCACCCCTGCCAAATAGTGTGAAGGCTAGCACCTTCCGGGCATACCTGAAACATGGGTTTTGAATACCCGACGCCTTCGCCCCTTTTGCCACATAGTCGGATCGTCCCGTAATGGCCAACCAGAACGTCTTAGCATCAAAGTTGTCTGGTACGGATCTGGGTCCATAAAGGGGTAGGCGAAGAATTTCGCCTAACTGCTTTACCGTCAACTCGTGGTCGACATTGTATAACCTGAAAGACATGGTTCCTCCAAAGTACATAGTTGTACCCGTCAAACTCTTTTTAAACTTGAACTCAATTGTGCTCAGAAATTCTAATGTGATGCGCTCATAGGTTGGCACTTCACAATTGATAAACTCCAGCATTGCAAGCACATGAAACATCCTATCCAGTTCTTCAAACATACCTAATTGTAAAAGAGTACGAAGCAAAGGTACCTGGTCGAAGTGATTTTCCGTTTGACATGAGATGCGTACCTCCGTTCATGCTCTGGATTGTCAAAAATTAAGTCATGTGAATTTGGATGACGGATTGTCCGTTTCCTTTGACGGGATGATTCCACATCTCCTTGTTTTCCTTTGGAGATTCTTTTCGGTGACATTTTTGTTTCCTGGAATACAAATTATCACCCAATTTTTTTAAGGAAAACGGAAAAAGATTACCGTAGCTTTGTAGAGGATGGAGATTAGAACAACTTTCGTGAAGGGTGTCGGAAATTTGGACGGGAAATGGCGGTAAAGTTGAGAGCTTTAAGTGAGTTTTGTAATGGAGGAATGTAGAGAAAGTGAGAGGAAGGAGAAGGATAATATGAAAATGAGAGATAGAGTGCAAGAAAATAAGATTTTATTGGTAGATTGTGGGTGAAATGTGTTTAAGTGGTGAAAATTTTGGGTGGGGTACACAAAACACAAAAAGACAAAATTTGAAAAATATGCCTGTTGGGCTTGACACGGGTCGTGTCAGCTGACACGGGCGGCCGTGTCAGGCCAATGTAATTGTAGTCGTGTCCTAGTAAGGCTGACACGGGCGACCGTGTAAGTCTATTGGAAAAATGGTTTTGGATGCCTTTCCTGACACGGGCATCCGTGTTAGGGCCCTATTACTTCAAAAAACTTTCGACTTTTTTCACTGTTTTCGAATTTATCCCTGTTCTTCCGGTTTCTGACAATCTTAATCATCCCTTCTCTTCTGAACTGCGCGATGTAACCGTGAACCTGCGAATGAACCTGTAAACACCAAACAATGGAAATAGTTAGATAAAAACCGCGTGGGTTGCCTCCCACGAAGCGTTGCATTTAATGTCGCATGGCTCGACGATCGTCTCCCTCATCCTTGGAGACGAACATTCTCAATCAGACCACTTTCCTGTCCATGATAGTAGTGCTTTAACCATTGTGCATTTACCTTGAAGGTGTCCCCATTATTTGGATTTTTTAGTTCGATCGCTCCATTGGGAAACACTTTGTGAACAAAAAACAGACCCGACCACCTAAATTTCAACTTTCCTGCGAAAAGCTTTAATCTGGAGTTGAACAAGAGCACTAGCTGTCCCTCGACAAACTCTTTTCTCTGCAACTTCTGATCGTGCCATTTCTTTGTCTGTTCTTTGTATAGCTTAGAGTTTTCATACGCTTGATTTCAAAATTCCTCTAACTCATGGAGCTGAAGGATACGTGACTCACCTGCTTTAGCCAGATTATAATTCAAGAATTTGGATGCCCAAAATTCTTTTCTCCAACTCTAGTGGCAAGTGGCAAGCTTTACCATAAACCAACTGATACGGGGACATACCTATGGGAATTTTGAAAGTTGTTATGTATGCCCATAGTGCATCTTCTAACTTTAGTGCCCAATCCTTCCTAGATGTGCATACATTCTTTTCCAATATCTGCTTAATCTGCCTGTTGGACACTTCGACCTGGCCACTCGTTTGAGGGTGATACGGAGTGGAAATCTTGTGTTTAACATTATACTTCTTCAGTAGGTTTTCTATCAGTTTGTTCAAAAAGTCAGTGCCTTCATCACTGATAAGTGCTCTTGGCACCCCAAATCTCGAAAAGATATTATTCTTCAGAAATGTCACCACCACTTTAGCGTCATTGGTGGGTAATGCCACAACTTCCACCCACTTGGATACATAGTCAACTGCTACCAAGATGTAATTTTTCCCACAGGATGCTGGAAATGGCCTCATGAAGTCTATTCCCCAGATATCAAACAATTCAACCTCCAGCATCGCATTTTGCGGCATTTGATTTCTCTTTGAAATGTCCCCCGTTCTTTGACATCTGTCGCATTATTTGACTATGTCCTGGGCATCTTTGAATAAAGTAGGCCAATATATACTCGATTGAAGAACTTTGGCTGCTGTTCGGTCTCCGCTGAAATGTCCTCCATACTCCGAATCATGACAAGCTCTAAGTACATCCCTTTGCTCCTCCTCCGGGACACATCTTATGATCAGCCCATCCACTCCTCTTTTGTATAGGAATGGGTCATCCCAAAAGTAAAACCTGTAATCATGAACAAACTTTTTCTTTTTGTTAGAATCAAAATCGTTGGGGATTACACCCCCCACCAAATAATTCGTGTAGTTTGCGTACCACGAGATACAAATAACAGCTAGGAGGTGTTCATCAGCAAACTCATCCTTTATCGGTGTCTTTTCTTCTATTTCTTCAATAGGTGCCAATGCGGGATAGATTATCTGCCACTGTGTTCTCACATCCTCTTTTGTCTCGGATATCAACATCAAATTCTTGGAGGAGTAATATCCACCTGAGGAGTCTTAGCTTAGAGTCTTGCTTAGCAAACAGATATTTCAAAGCGGCATGATCCGTATACACTACAACCTTTGATCCCAACAAGTACTGCCTGAACTTCTCAAAAGCGTAAACCACAACCAACAACTCTTTTTCCTTGGTTGCGTAGTTCATCTGTGTTGGGTTCAACACATGACTCGCATAGTAAATGACATGTAATAACTTCTCTCTTCGATGTCCTAAGACTGCCCCTACAGCAATATCACTAGCATCACACATGATCACAAATGGTAGAGACCAATCTGGGTCAATAACAATAGGTGTAAAAATCAACTTGCTTTTCAATGTCTGAAATGCCATGGTGCATTCTTTGTAGAACATAAACGCCTTATCTTTAACCAACAAAGTAGTTAGTGGTTTAGCAATTTTTGAGAAATCTCTTATGAACCTGCAGTAAAAACCTGCGTGTCCTAAGAAACTCCTGATACCATTCTCATTCACCGGGGGTGGGAGTTTAAAGATCACTTCCACTTTTTCTTGTTCCACTTTAATTCCCTTATACGAAATTTTATGACCCAACACTATCCCCTTGCGCACCATGAAGTGACATTTCTCCCAATTCAGAATTAGGTTTGTTTTCTGGCACCTATCTAAAACAAGAGAGAGATTAGTCAAACAATTATCAAATGAGGATCCAAAAACTTAGAAGTCATCCATGAAGACTTCCATATGCTTTTCGAGCATGTCCGTGAAAATGGAAGTCATGCACCGTTGAAAGGTGGCCGGAGCATTACACAACCCGAATGGCATTCTTCGGTAAGCAAAAACACCATACGGGTATGTGAATGCCGTCTTTTCTTGGTCTTCTGGTGCTACAACTATCTGATTATACCCGGAGTATCCATCCAGAAAACAGTAGTAGTCTTGCCCGACCAATCTCTCCAACATCTGGTTAATAAATGGCAAGGGGAAATGGTCTTTCCTTGTTGTTGTGTTCAATCTTTTGTAATCAATGCAAAGGCGCCACCAGGTTATTGTCCGTGTAGGAACTAGCTCATTTCTTTCATTCCATATCACGATGGCCCCCCCTTTTTTTGGGACAACGTGCACCGGGCTCACCCACGGACAATCAGGAATGAGATATATAAGACCTGCATCCAACAACTTTACCACTTATTTCCGAACCACTTCCTTCATTTCCAGATTGAGTCTCCTCTAGGGTTGGACTACCAGCTTGTGGTCGTCTTCCATTAAAATTTTATGCATGCACAGAGTAGGGCTAATACCCTTCAAATCCTCAATTGCCCATCCAATAGCATTTTTGGACTTTTTCAAGACTTGGATGAGCTTTTCTTCTAAGATGTCCTAAAGGCTTGAGTTTATGATAGCAGGACATTTTCCGTCAGGTTTGAGAAAAACATATTTGAGATTGTCAGGAAGTTGTTTCAACTCTGTTTCCTTCTTAGGTTCTTCATTCTCCTCACTAGATTGAGGTAGGCGTAACTCCTCCCACTAGCATGGTCGAGATCCTTTCCACGGGGTTTGTGCGTCCAACAAGGAAAGCACTTCAGATTCCCCGTTGTCCACCTCTTTATCAGACTCGAAAATGGACAAACTCAACACTCTCTCCAAAGGTGACTGGTGCGTAGGCAAAGGGTTATCATATGTTGTCACCTGATCCAAAACCTCCATAGTATGGCTGGTACAAATATCATCCATGTACCTCATGGTGTTTTGAACATCGATTTTCAATTCTTCATCATAAACTTTCAGTGTCATTGTTCCTTCTTCTATGTTTATCAGGCACCGTCCTGTCTCCAGAAAGGGTCTCCCTAGAATGAGAGGGATCTCCTCATCTTCTGGAATTTCAAGAATTACAAATCCACCAGAAAAACAAACTTATCTATCTTCTCCAGAACGTCTTCAACAATGCCATACGGTTTCTTGACCGAATGATCAGCGAATTGGAGTGTCATTCTGGTATCTTACACAGCCCCTATACCAAGCTTCTTTTAAATAGATAATGGCATGAGACTCATACTAGCTCCCAGATCAATCAAAGCTTTGTTGAACGACCTATCTCTAATAGTACATGGGATAGTGACAGCTCCTCGATCCTTCTTCTTTATCGGAATCTTCAAACCCTGCAAAATAGCACTATCAGTTTTAGTTATAATAATTGGGTTAGTGTTGGAGGTACGCCTCTTTGAAATTATATTCTTCATGAACTTGGCATATGTAGGCATTTGTTCAAGTGCCTCCAACAATGGAATGTTAATTTCCAGCTTCTTGAACAACTCTAAGAATTTTTCAAAGTTTTTCTCATGTTGTCCTTTTTTCTTGTTTCTTATGGGGAATGGGAGCTTAACAACCGGCTTGGGCTCAACGACCGTTTCTTTCACAGCTGGTTTCGGTGCCATCACTTCTTCTCTAACAACTTCATTTTCTTTGATCTCAAGGTCCACTTCGATCAAATGGTCTTCCTCTTCATCCACTTCCTCAACAACTTTCTCAGATTTACCACTTCGTGTTGTCACCACGCTCACATTATTATGCTCACTAGGATTTGTCATGGTTTCTCTAGATAGAGCACCTTGTGCTTGAGAACTCTAAGCTAGTTGCTAAGTGATTTGCCCCATTTGGACTTCAAGATTCTTTATAGATGCCGTGGTGTTTTTCCGATTGTTCTGGGTTTCTTCTTGAAATTGAACATTATGGGCATCCATTCTTTCAATAACAATTTCCCAATCAGCTTTCTTAGGGGCCTATTGCTGTTGTTGTTGTTAATATTCAGTTTGGTACTGACCATGTTGAGGAGCGGTTCCTTTTTGGTCTTTCCATGAGAAGTTGGGATGATTTTTCCAGCCCGGATTATACATGTTGGAATAAGGATTATTCTGCTTCAAAAATTTGATTTCCTCCACCTGTTGAGGAGTTGCAAAATAATAACAAGTTTGGTGTGGACCACTACAAATTTCACAGCATACAGTAGGGACCGGTTGGATCTGTGCTACCGGTTGGGTGCCTATATTCATTGCCCTCAGCTTCTTATCAACTTCAGCAGCTATAGTATCTTCAATACGGATTTTATTTGTTTCCAACTTTAAATCTATAACCCCTTCAAGTTTTCTTTGACACCTGACATACAACTCCATGTGCTCATTAGCAGCAATAACTTCAATGATCTTCTTGATACCGGTGGCTGTTGAAAAATTTGTGGAACCACCGGCTGGGTACCAATGATCTTCTTTATTTTAATACCGTTCACAAACATCTGTACTTGTTCAGTAGCATCCATATTATGGGTAGGGTAGGCTACCAGGACTCTCTTGAATCTTTTATAGGCGTCTCCCAAAGTTTCCCCGTCCTTCTGCTTAAAATTCAGAATTTCATACCTCTTCCGCATAAATACCGATGCTGGAAACTACTCATTCAGCAATGCCTTTTCCATTTATTCCCATGTTGTGATATTGTCAGCGGGTAAAGAATAAAACCATTCTTCAGCTTCTTTCGCTAAGGTAAACGAGAACATTCTCACTTTCTTGGCTTCTTCAGTGTGACCACCAATTTTCAGAGTGTTGCTCATGGTCAGAAACCTCTGCAAATGCTTGTTTACATCTTCATTCACTTTTCTAGTAAATGCTTCCATTCAAGAGGATTAATGGTACTCGGGTGCAGCTGGAAATTGGCCATATTCACTGGTTGGTTGACAATAGTTAATTTGCCGGTTTGCGCATTGGCACCTCCGTAGTCTCCCAACAGTCTTTCTGCTGGCGGTGGAACATCAACCATAGTTTTCAATCTCTCTATCAGAACCTGAATCTGAGCTTGAATGGATGAGAAGTTGTTCTTCGTCTGATTCCAATCTGGCTAATCGAGCTTGTCTGAGTCTTGCCCGCAAGGTTCTCTCGATTTCTGCGTCAAAAGGAAAATCAGCTGAGGCCTTACCTCACATACAAATATCAGACACAGATTAGTTGATATAATCGAAATAAAATATTCAAAATACAGTAATTAAATTTTAGTTGCAGAGCAACAAAATTTCAATTGAGATAATCTTAAACTTATATTTGGCAATCCACCGCAACGGCGCCAAAAACTTGATCAAAAAAATAGCAAGTGTACTATTTTTGTCAATGTAGTAATAAGAGGGATGTTTCCCAAAGATTGATCTCGAGGATTGTGCAACAATATAGGAGTAACAGTCACTCAATTAAACAAAAGTAAGAGTTTTGGTTTGGTAAAATTCACTGTGAGGAAAAATAGAGCAAATAAATATTTTCACAGATTAATATGATATGCCAAGGAATGTGTATAAAAATCTCCTGTAATGATCCTTGAGTGTATATCTCCTTAATATTGAACATTGTTTCAATTACCGGATCTTAAGATTATTTCCCCCTAAGACATCGGAGGGAAACCTTTGGTATTCAATCTAACCTCTAAGTCCTTAGGTGATTATAATGAAACCAAGCATTTTAAATTAATAAGAATAATCCGGTAACCATAGGGTATCCCTAGTCCTAGGTGATCTCTACTATGGTTTCACTAAATGAAAACCTTAACCATTGCAGTCCTGCTAATCGTTAACCATACATCAATCTTAGTTTTTGCCAAAAAGAAAGCATTACGCAAATCATACAGCGAAATTGAAATCAAATAACAACTATTAAGGGAAATCAAACATCAAAGTCATTACATGATCAATTCAGGGACACCCCCCATTGGGGGGTTTAGCCTATCATATTATTCAAATCAGATACAAAGTAAAATTGCGACATTACAAAAAGGTCAAAATTCCGTTGATCTTCAATCGCGTCCACTCTTGAAGGATCTCGATTCTTCTTCGCTTTTCATTGCTTCAATCTTAATCGTCTCCAATTTTCTCTTGTATAAAAAGTCCCCTTCACCATATTCAAATCCACTGTAAATAGTTCATGATGACAATTTTCCTTGCATAAAAGACCAAAATGCCCTCTGGGATAAACTGTGCCAAAAACAGCAAAAAACTGGAAAATCAAGTGCCCAAGCCAACACTGGTTGTGTCAGACAAGACGCCTGGCCGTGTTGGCTTCTGGGGACGCTTATGCCTTGACACGCCCTTCAGGGAGGCTGACATAGGTCGTGTCAGCTGACACGCTGACACGGGCACCCGTGTCAGCTCCCTGTTTTCCATCTCCAAGCCTCTTCTCCTGACACGACCCGTGTTGGCCAACATGGGTGGCCGTGTTAGGGCTACTATAAGTCCATTTTTCTTCTCCCGTCGAGCCCGGAACGCCTGTTTTTCTTGTCTATCCCTCCAGCGCACTTGTTTATACATGAAACCAAAAGAACTACCACAAAAGGACATAAAATGGAGTATGATGATGCATATAACATGTACTCAACAAATAGAGACAACAATGCTAAACATACAAATAACTAAACAAAACAATAAAATAAGTGAACTAATGTACTACCGATTTCTTAAAAAGGTTCCGAACAAGTCCACTTCGACGTTCCCTTCCAATCTTTACCTGGGCGGGCTAACAACTGAAGCAACCTCAAATGGCCAGCCAGATCGATCAAACCACTTCAAGGTGTGAAAACTGCAATGGGACTCCCTAAATTTTCATTTGAGCACTTTGTTAATGTTCTACCAAATATAATCAATTTGCTTACCCCAAACCCATGTCACCAACTGAGTAGCCTCCATAGCCTCATCATCTGATGCTCTATAAGCATTGGCATAAAACTCCAACACTAAATCTGATGCTACCGGTTGGATATGGGCATTGAGATGAGTATGTTTTTGCTTTTTCAGGATGACAGTGACTTCCAGGAGTTCACCATGCTTAAGTACCCAAGCTTTCTCTTCAATGATGTTGCATGCAGAGATGACTCTGTAATGATGAGCATGTGCCTCCAAAGTGAACCATTGAAATTATTTAGAAGGAGAAGCCATTAGGGTGGATAGCAATGAAGAAACGACGAAGATCTGGATAGTCAAAGATGAACACATAGAGAAAAAGGGTATACGAACAATTTCGCGTAACAAAAGTTGAAAGAAATGACAAGACAGTACGGAGAAAGTATTTATATATGGTAAAATGGGTAATACACATAGCATACACTAGAAATACGAGTCGTTTTTAGGGGAAAATATTTAGATTGTTTAACAGATCGTTTAATGCTTATATTACGCGTACCCTACACGTATTGCCCCCTTTTACGTGTAATAGCAGATTACATATGGGCCCAGTACGCATAAACTATGAGTTTCAGCAGGAGTGCCCATTTTTTGCAATCCCATACGCCTAATGCGTAATGAGTTAAGCGTATGGGATGGACATGTGATTTTTTTTCAAAATTTTCACTTTTCAAATTTTTTGTAAGTCCTGCTCTGCCGACCCGACTTGCGAATGACGTAACATGACTCAAAACAAGAAAGAAACACTAAACATAATTTAAAATAAGCAAATACCTCCCTTGGGTTGCCTCCTAAGAAGCGCTTTTTAACGTCCATAGCTCGACGACTTAGCGTTCTATCTGACGAGTCAAACAACTTCTACTAAGCCACTCCATTTTCCTTGATAATACAGTTTCAATCTCTGTCCGTTGACCTTGAAAGTGTCCCCATTATTTTCATTTTTCAGATCTATTTCTCCATGAGGGAACACTTTGTGAATCACAAATGGTCCAGACCATCTAGACTTCAACTTACCAGGAAACACCTTCAACCTGGAATTAAAAAGTAACACCCACAGTCCTTCCCAAAATTCATTTTTCTGGATCTTTTGATCATGCAATTTTTTTTGTTTTTTCTTTATAAAGTTTATCATTCTCATAAGCTTTAATTATAGATTCTTCTAACTCATGGAGTTGGAGAATTCGGGATTCACCAGCTTTTGAAAGATCGTAGTTAAGAAATTTGGAAGCCCAAAATGCTCTGTGTTCTAACTCGAGAGGTAAATGACATATTTTTTCGTAAACTAACTGATACCGAGACATACCTATGGGCGTTTTAAATGCAGTTTTATCTGCCCACAGTGCATCATCCAGTTTTATCGATCAATTATTTTTTAGAAGCACTAAAAGTCTTTTCAAGGATCTGCTTTATTTGCCTATTCAACACTTCGACTTGCCCACTCGTCTGAGGATGATACAAAGTGGAAATCTTGTGCTTAACATTATATTTCTTTAATAGATTTTCCATCAACTTGGTTAGAAAATGGGTTCCTTCATCGCTGATTAACGCTCTTGGTACCCTAAACCACGAGAATATGCAGTTTCGAAGAAAGTGCACCACCATTTTAGCATCATTAGTGGGTAATGCTACAACTTTTACCCACTTTGAAATATAATATACTAAAACCATGATGTGATTATTCCCAAAAGAAGGTGGAAAAGGTCCCATAAAATATATCCCCCATACATCAAACAACTCTACCTCTAACATGGAATTATTAGGCATTTGATTCCTTTTTGATATATTACATGTCCTCTGACATTTGTCACATTCTCGGACTATATAATGAGCATCCTTGAATAGATTGGGCAAACATAAACCGGACTGGAGAACTTTTGCTACTGTGTTATCTCTGCTAAAGTTCCTTCCATACTCTAAATCATGACAATATTTTAGTATATCTTTCTGCTCTTCTTCTGGAACATATCTTTTAATCTTCCTATCCACTCCCCTTTTGTACAGGAATGGATCATCTCATAGATATAACCTGCAATCATGTAAAAACTTTTTCTTCTTGTTATAATCAAAATCGTCAGATATTGCCCCACCTACCAAATAGTTTGCATAGTCTGAAAACCATGGAACATCAATAGTTGCCAAGATGCGTTCATAACCAAATGCATCCTGAATTGGACGCTTCTCTTCTGTTTCACAAATTGGGGACATGCGAGACAAATGATCTACAACTGTGTTCTCACAACCCTTTTTTTTCTCGGATTTCGAGATCAAATTCTTGAAGAAGGAGTATCCATCTCAATAGTCTGGGCTTTGATTCTTGTTTAGAAAACAAGTACTTTAAAACAACATGGTCAGCATAAACAATACTTTTAGACCCTAGCAAATACGATATGTGTAACACCCTTCTAAAATACCCCAAATATTTAATAACAACAACAGGTATATATCAGAGTAATTACACAAAACAAGGGTGTCACATCTTCGAAAATAACATCTGTCATGCTCTTTTATTGTATCAACCATAAAACATTTCAAAAATACGCAGCGGATAGAAATTATGTCAACCAATTAAAACGTATAACATATTACATGAAAAATAGTTCAACAACCGACAATAAACAATTAAAACATCCCGTCCCGATGTTACATCTATCAGAGCATGACCCACTACGGTGACTACACTAGACTCCAAGCACTAGCTTCTACTCAACTCATTGCTCGTTACCTGAAAAATAATTGTAAGGGTGAGTTCCTCAATCGATGTAACAAACATTATAAATTATCATGTTATGTTAAGTAATTTAACTCATTAATCACCCAATATCAACACAACTCATATACATACTCAAGATCAATATCACTGATACACATACAACAAACCAACAGAATGCAACTCTAATGAGACTCGACTCGTCATGCATGTGGTACCATTCGGAGTAAAACTCCCAACTTAAAATCATTGCCATTTTAGTGGGCATCAAGGCATAAGCCTTCAACTTTCAACTTAAAATTTTGCCAATCCAGGCCAACGTGGTGTGAGCAAAGCTCCGACTTAATGCATATGAATGTACATGGCATACACGACTTTAAATTGTCAACAACATAGTAATAATATCAACACAACAACGTTTTCAACAAAAATCAACTTATAATCGACTTTGGCTCATCAAGCCTCCAACTCAGTATTTTCAACAACTTTAACACAACTGATCCACATATTTGGATCGACATTCCATAACATAAACCCAACAAAGTTATTCCTCACAATCAACTAAAATAGACCAATCACCAATCACGTTCTTAACACTAAAATACCAATTTTTCTAATTTCCAACAGTGTTAACCGGTTAACGCCCTGGGTTAACCGGTTAACGCAGGACAAAAATACATTTTCTGGCCAAACGCAACAGTGTTAACCGGTTAACGCCCTGGGTTAACCGGTTAACGCAGGCAAAACAGCACATTTTCACAAAATATAACAGTGTTAACCGGTTAACGCCCTGGGTTAACCGGTTAACGCAGGCAAAACAGCAGTTCCTGCGCTAACACAAGGCAGAATGCAGAGTTTCCGCATTTTCCGCCGTTGGAGGACTTCCGGACCTCCGATTCAATTTCCGTAAAAAGCTACACGTTCGGGGAAACACGACTCACACAATTACGGACTCAATTACAGCTTAAACTCAGCTTATTCATCACAATCTTTCAGCATTTAACAATCCCAATTAGGGTCAATTCAACGGTTTCTCACTACCCATGACATGTTAATCTATAATACCCATTAAGCGACGATAAACCCCCCTTACCTGAGTTAATCCGGCAAATCTGTGAGCTTCAAGCCTTTCCGTTCTTCAACCTCTGCTCTTGCTCTTCCCCTTTGCCCTTTTCCACTTTTCTATCGCTTCTCTGCTTTTTCACGTAAAACTCTTTACCAACAATGAAAACCCTTTTTCTTATTCCAACTTATATAGTTTCCAAAATAATAATAATAATAATAATAATCCAATAATTCAATTTATTTAATTAAATTATTAAATATATTATTAACTTAATTAAATAATCCTCTTATTTAATTCGGGGTGTTACAACTCTCCCCTACGAAAAGAGTTTTCGTCCTCGAAAACATACCTCAAGCAAATAACTCTGGATAAGACTCCTTCATCCGACTCTCAAGTTCCCATGTCATGCTTTCGCCCGCAGCTCCCAACCAAACGACTTTAACCAACCCAATCTCTTTTCCTCGAAGAGTCTTTGTTTCACGATCTTCAACTCGCACCGGCTTTGTCTCTACTGTTAAATTATCTCGCACTTGCACATCATCCATACTAACCACATGAGACGGATCTGAGATATACTTCCGAAGCTGCAACACATGGAATACATCATGCAAATTCGAAAGATTAGGTGGTAATGCCATCCGATAAGCAACTCTTCCAACCCGTTCTAAGATTTGATACGGACCAATGAAGCGAGGAGTGAGCTTTTTAGACTTCAAAGCCCTCCCAACTCCGGTCACAGGCGTGACTCTCAAAAACACATGGTCACCAACTTGAAATTCTAAATCCTTCTTCCGCTTGTCATGGTAACTCTTCTGCCTACTCTGAGAAGCTTTCATCTTCTCCTGGATAAACTTCACTTTCTCGGTAGTTTCTCGAACTAACTCTGGTCCAAGTACTACACTCTCACCAGATTCGTGCCAACACAACGGAGTTCTACATCTACGACCATATAATGCTTCAAAAGGCGCCATTCCGATACTAGAATGGTAACTATTATTGTATGTGAACTCGATCAATGGAAGATAAGTGTCCCACGAACCTCCTTGTTCAAGAACACAAGCCCTCAGTAAATCTTCCAACGACTGAATAGTTCTCTCAGTTTGGCCATCAGTTTGAGGATGATATGCCGAACTCAACCTCAACTTAGATCCCAACGAATCTTGCAGACTTTTCCAAAATCCCGATGCAAACCTCGGATCTCTGTCCGACACAATACACAGAGGGACACCATGCAACTTTACAACTACTCGGATGTAAATCTCTGCCAACTTCGCAATTGGGTAAGTGATGTTAATAGGTATGAAGTGAGCCGACTTCGTGAGCCTATCAATGATCACCCAAATCGAATCATGCCCTCGTAAGGTAGCAGGCAGCCCCGTTACAAAGTCCATAGAAATGCTATCCCATTTCCATTCTGGAACGTCTAACGGTTGCATCAACCCAGCAGGCTTCTGATGCTCAACCTTCGACTTCTGACAAGTTAAGCACGCATACACAAAACGAGCCACATCTTCTTTCATTCCGGGCCACCAAAATAATTTCTTTAAATCCTGATACATTTTAGTAGCTCCTGGATGAATACTCAAGCTGCTTCTATGACCCTCCTCTAGAATACTTCTCTTCAAAATTGCGTCGTCAGGAATACAAATTCTTTCCCCTAATTTCAACACACCTCTCGCATCAACCGTAAAGTCACTTTTCTCTGATTGACCACAACGATTAAGGATATCTACTAATTTCACATCCAATTTCTGTGCCTCTCGGATACTATCCATAAAATCATTATTAATCTTTAGCATTCCTAGCATCACACTCTGCGGTGTCACTTCGCAAACCAAACTCATATCCCGAAATTGCTCAATTAATTCCAACTCCTTAATCATCATTGCTGACACATGCAAGGTCTTTCTACTTAAAGCATCGGCCACAACATTTGCTTTTCCTGGATGATAATTCAAACCGAAATCATAATCCTTAAGCAATTCGAACCACCTACGTTGTCTCATGTTCAGCTCTTTCTGATCAAATAGATACTTCAAACTTTTATGATCGCTGAAAACTTCGAATCTGGAACCATAAAGGTAATGCCTCCAAAGTTTTAGCGCAAACACTACAGCAGCAAGTTCAAGATCATGCGTAGGATAGTTCTTTTCATGAATTCTCAACTGTCGCGACGCATAAGCAATTACTTTATTATTTTGCATGAGCACACCTCCCAAACCCATCAACGAAGCATCACAGTAAATTATAAACGGTTCCCCCGATTTGGCAAAGTCAAAACCGGCGCCGACGTCAATCTCCTCTTTAATTCATTAAAACTCTCTTCGCACTGAACATCCCACACGAAAGCTTTACCTTTGCAAGTTAATTTAGTCAACGGAAGTGCTAACTTAGAAAATCCTTCAATAAATCTTCTATAATATCCAGCTAATCCCAAAAAGCTTCTAATCTCGGTAACCGACTTAGGAGTTTCCCATTGCAATACAGCTTCTACCTTGGAAGGATCTACAGCAATACCTTTTCCTGAAATTACATGGCCGAGAAAACTGACTTCTCTTAACCAAAACTCACACTTGGACAACTTCGCATACAATTTCTTATCTTTCAAAACCTCCAATACTAATCTCAAATGTTCCTGGTGCTCTCCTTCGGACTTAGAGTAAATCAAAATATCATCAATAAATACTACCACAAAATGATCCAGATAAGTATGGAAAATACGATTCATGTATTCCATAAATACTCCCGGCGCGTTAGTCACACCGAAAGGCATCACAGAATACTCATAATGTCCATACCGAGTTCTGAACGCTGTCTTCTGGATGTCTTCATCTTTCACACTGATCTGATGATAGCCCGATCTCAAATCAATTTTACTGAACACACAAGCACCCACTAATTGGTCCATCAAATCATCTATCCTCGGTAGTGGATACTTATTCTTGATCGTTACTTTATTCAATTGTCTATAATCAATACAAAGCCTCATACTACCCTCTTTCTTCTTTACTAGCAACACTGGAGCTCCCCACGGCGACACACTTGGTCTTATAAACTTCTTCTCAAGTAAGTCTTCCAATTGCTTCTTTAATTCATACAATTCAGATGCCGACATTCTATACGGTGCCATCGAAACAGGCCTAGTACCAGGTATCAGATCAATAGTAAATTCAACTTCCCTCTCTGGCGGCACACTAGGAATTTCATCAGGAAAAACTTCAGGGAATTCTTTCACCACTAACAGTTCCTCTATCTTAGCTTTACTTTCAACCGACAACGTCGCCATCAAAGAAAACATCTGAGCTCCCTCTTTCATCAATTTTCGCAATTCTCTGAAAGGTAATAAGTCAACTCCTTCCTCTTCAGGAGTGGAAAACCTCACCGACTTATGATGACAATTTATATGAACATAATTATACTCTAACCAGTTCATACCAAGAATTACATCCATCCCATCCAACTGCAAACATACTAAATCAACATAGAAATCTTTATCGAAGATCGACAAAGGACATTTTAAACATACCAAAGAAGTAGTTACTGATCCCTTAGCTGGGGTCTCAACAATCAATTCACCCTCCAAAGCGGACAATTTTAAACCCAGTCTTCGAGCACAGTTAGCAGAAATAAAACAGTGGGTAGCACCGGTATCAATAATAGTAATTAAAGGAGTACCATATATGAAACATGTACCTCGGATAAGTCTGTCCTCACAGGAGGTTTGAGTTCCGGTCAATGCGAACACCTTCCCAGTCTGAGATTTCTTTGGCTTCTGACACTGACTTCCAATATGCCCTTCTTCGCCACAATTAAAACAAATCATTTCCTTGTGCTTGCAATCAGCCATTGCATGACCAGTCTTACCACAGCGAAAACACCTCTTTACTTCAGCAGTGCATACATTACTCTTATGACCAGCCTGACCACATTTGAAGCAAACAATACCAGCAGGAGCACCTCCCCTACTAGTCCTCTGAGCCAGAGCAGCTCCTTGTTTCCCTTTTCCCACTGGAGCATCATACGGCTTGCCACGGTTTTGATGCTGCTTTCCCTTGCGGTCACTGACAATCTTGTAATGAGCATTATTGTCCTCTTCAAATATCCTGCAGCTATCAACCAGTTCAGTAAAAATGCGTATCTTCTGATACCCAACAACCTTCTTAATTTCAGAGCGCAATCCGTTCTCAAACTTGATGCACTTTGAAAATTCAGCACCAGCACCAGTGTAATGAGGATAAAATTTGGACAGCTCCACAAATTTCGCAGCATAATCAGTGACAGACATGTTTCCTTGCTTCAGCTCAAGGAACTCGATTTCCTTCTTACCACGGACATCTTCCGGATAATACTTTCTCAGAAATTCCCTACGGAATACATCCCAAGTAATGTCTTCACCTGCCACGGTCAACCTCTCGTGAGTCTCTAGCCACCAGTCATCAGCTTCGACTGCTAGCATGTGAGTACCATACCGAACCTTCTGAGCTGGAGTGCAATCCATAACACGGAAGATTCTCTCAATCTCTTTCAACCATCCCAAGGCTGCATCTGGATCATGCTTCCCTTTAAACACCGGCGGATTCTCCCTTTGAAAAGTCGCCAAGCTACGTGATCCAGCATCCCCACCAGCATTTGGCAAGTTCTGCACCGCTTGTGCCATTGCTTGCATTGCGGCAGCCATTGCAGCGTCATTCCTTCCAGCCATTTCAACTTATCACTACAACACAACTTAAAAGTTAGACTAGTAACAATTACACAATTGTTAGACAGTAACGACACGACAACTGGCCGGACAGACCGACCTGCTCTGATACCACTAATGTAACACCCTTCTAAAATACCCCAAATATTTAATAACAACAACAGGTATATATCAGAGTAATTACACAAAACAAGGGTGTCACATCTTCGAAAATAACATCTGTCATGCTCTTTTATTGTATCAACCATAAAACATTTCAAAAATACGCAGCGGATAGAAATTATGTCAACCAATTAAAACGTATAACATATTACATGAAAAATAGTTCAACAACCGACAATAAACAATTAAAACATCCCGTCCCGATGTTACATCTATCAGAGCATGACCCACTACGGTGACTACACTAGACTCCAAGCACTAGCTTCTACTCAACTCATTGCTCGTTACCTGAAAAATAATTGTAAGGGTGAGTTCCTCAATCGATGTAACAAACATTATAAATTATCATGTTATGTTAAGTAATTTAACTCATTAATCACCCAATATCAACACAACTCATATACATACTCAAGATCAATATCACTGATACACATACAACAAACCAACAGAATGCAACTCTAATGAGACTCGACTCGTCATGCATGTGGTACCATTCGGAGTAAAACTCCCAACTTAAAATCATTGCCATTTTAGTGGGCATCAAGGCATAAGCCTTTAACTTTCAACTTAAAATTTTGCCAATCCAGGCCAACGTGGTGTGAGCAAAGCTCCGACTTAATGCATATGAATGTACATGGCATACACGACTTTAAACTGTCAACAACATAGTAATAATATCAACACAACAACGTTTTCAACAAAAATCAACTTATAATCGACTTTGGCTCATCAAGCCTCCAACTCAGTATTTTCAACAACTTTAACACAACTGATCCACATATTTGGATCGACATTCCATAACATAAACCCAACAAAGTTATTCCTCACAATCAACTAAAATAGACCAATCACCAATCACGTTCTCAACACTAAAATACCAATTTTTCTAATTTCCAACAGTGTTAACCGGTTAACGCCCTGGGTTAACCGGTTAACGCAGGACAAAAATACATTTTCTGGCCAAACGCAACAGTGTTAACCGGTTAACGCCCTGGGTTAACCGGTTAACGCAGGCAAAACAACACATTTTCACAAAATATAACAGTGTTAACCGGTTAACGCCCTGGGTTAACCGGTTAACGCAGGCAAAACAGCAGTTCCTGCGCTAACACAAGGCAGAATGCAGAGTTTCCGCATTTTCCGCCGTTGGAGGACTTCCGGACCTCCGATTCAATTTCCGTAAAAAGCTACACGTTCGGGGAAACACGACTCACACAATTACGGACTCAATTACAGCTTAAACTCAGCTTATTCATCACAATCTTTCAGCATTTAACAATCCCAATTAGGGTCAATTCAACGGTTTCTCACTACCCATGACATGTTAATCTATAATACCCATTAAGCGACGATAAACCCCCCTTACCTGAGTTAATCCGGCAAATCTGTGAGCTTCAAGCCTTTCCGTTCTTCAACCTCTGCTCTTGCTCTTCCCCTTTGCCCTTTTCCACTTTTCTATCGCTTCTCTGCTTTTTCACGTAAAACTCTTTACCAACAATGAAAACCCTTTTTCTTATTCCAACTTATATAGTTTCCAAAATAATAATAATAATAATAATAATTCAATAATTCAATTTATTTAATTAAATTATTAAATATATTATTAACTTAATTAAATAATCCTCTTATTTAATTCGGGGTGTTACAATATGAATTTGTCGAAAGCATAGACAACAACCAACAAATCCTTTTAAGTAGTTGCATAATTCATCTGGGCCGCGTAAAGGACATGATTAACATAGTAAATCACATGCAGGTGTTTGTCCTTCCTCTGTCATAAAACAACCCCCACAATAATGTCACCAGCATCGCACATAATCTCAAACGGGAGAGACCAGTCTAGGGCTATCACAATAGGAGCAAAAACCAACTTACTCTTCAAAGTCTCAAATACCACCCTACACTCATGATCAAAATTGAATGAGTTATCCTTAATAAGCAGATTTGTCAAGGGTTTGGCCACTTTGGAAAAATCCCTTATGAACCTGCGATAGAAACATGCATGTCCTAAAAAACTCCTTATCCCCTTTTCATTCACTGGGGGGTGGGAGATTAACAATCACCTTTTCCTATGGAATTCTTCTATAGGCAAAGGTTCCATACAGAGATGTGAACACGGTCTTCTCCTGATCTTCCGGGGCCACATCAATTTGGTTATACCCCGAAAATCAAACCAGAAAGCAACAGTACTCATGACCTACATGTCACTCCAACATGTGGTCAATAAAAGGGAGAGGAAAATGATATTTCTTTGTTGCGGTGTTGAGCCTCCTTTAATCAATACAAACTCTCAAACTAGTTACTGTCTGAGTTGGAATCAATTCATTTTTCTCATTTAGAATCACCCTTGTTCCTCCTTTCTTTGGAACCACATGCATGAGACTTACTCATGAACTGTCATAAATAGGGCGTAAGACCCCAATATTGACCCTAATACCCCTCATGCTATCTCATCATTTGAATTGGATTTTGGATCACACCTTGGTATCCTCCTTACCCCTCATTCATTGGGTTTGCATTGGGAGAGATCACCAAGCATATTTTGATTGTATCATACTTTATTTTTATTTTTTTACTAACCAAAATACCAAACACATGTATAGTATAGCTTTGTTTCTTTTATAGGTAATGTATATGTCCATCTATGCATCATGAAGCTCACATCTATGATTTGAGACCCTCAATGCAAGAGATCAATCAAGAAAAGGTTCAAAATGGTTCTAAGCATCATATATGGATGTCCATGCTCTTTATTTATCAATTTGATCCATAACTTGCTCTTTATTTATCCATAACTTGCTAAATTTTTGTGATATGAAGGAAATCCAAATTTTATGATTAATTTCGAGATGTATTCTCCAACTTTTATTCTTTGAGAAAAGTCAAATTTAACTTTTAAGGGCATGTACCAAGAGAAAACATTATAGGTCATTTTGGGCCACCATCATTGAACAAACAATTTTCCTCAACTTCTAAAATCCATAACTTCCTCATGCATGATTCAAATGGTGTCAAATTTGTGACCAAATTGAATATAATTGAAAGATATACAGCTCTGATGAAGGGACCATTTTCATTTTAAGCTCATAGAAAAAGTTATTCAAGGTGGAAAAAGTGGTCATTTGACTTTTAACTTAGAAAATTTTCAAATATTTTTTATTTCTCCAAATTCCACCTCAAAATTTATTATGATCCAAGCTCCAAATGGAAACATTTTCAACATCAAAGTTGTTCCCCTTCATGTTAAATTTCCAAAGAGTTTAAGATTATGGCATTTGGATCATTTTTGAAGGACTTGCGCATGGGTGTAATTCATGGCCCCATTTGGATGATTTTCATGACCAACTTCCATTCCATTTGCATGGCTTCATGAATTACTTCCAGCATCACATGTGCCCAATTTTGGACCAATTCCAATCATTTGATGGGCCTATCACACACCCATGCAAGCATGCAAACTAGAGTTGCTATTTTTTTGCATTTGAATGGAAGTGTGTGAAAATCAATTGAAAATTCTATAAATGCAACTTATTCTGCTCAGATTCAAGGACCCTTGGCCCAAGATTTGACTTGCAAACACTCCCACCCTCCATTGATAGAATTTCTTGAAGATTTCTCTTGAAATCGAGTTTTGATTCCCATTCTGTTTTGGAATTCAAACTCCAAGAATTTAAAGCCTTTTGCATCCAAATCATCTCTTGCAAGCTAGTGGAAGCAAGCCCAAGCAAATTGAGATCGAGATCGAGCTTCATGACTGCAAACAAAAGGTAAATTTTATGAACTTTTCTTCTTTGGTTCTCCCTTAATTCTCCATCATTTCACTTGGTTTTTGGTTGGCTGAACTCCAACCAATGTAGGCTACAAGATTGAGTTGATTTGAGGTAAAATTGAAGCAACTCAGTTCATACTCCTCAATTTTTTATTCCACGTATCTTTTAATATACCTGGAATTGGAGAATTTTGAGGTTAGATTTGGATTCCTGGTGATTTTCTCTTTAAAATAATGTACTCACTTTTCATTTTTATGGAAGTTGGTGGTGGACCAGCTCGGTGAGGTCCACCAGAGAAGATGACCCGAGCCCTAGCTCCAGTGATGTGGTGGCTTGTTCCTATCCATCAGGCCCTCTCTCCACGTTCTAATCCTGACCATCCATTATGATTACCATTATTCTAATGCATTGACTGAAGCGCATGGTGGACCACAATCGCGTGGCCATTAGATCTGCCACCTCAATTAATGAGGGAGATCTGATGGCCCATGTTTTTTCCCATTTTATTTTAATTTCTGATATTTTGTTTAATCCATTTTTTTTAATTCATAGAAATTTCATTTTTAATCCCAAAAATATGAGACTTTCACCAAAAATCTTTAAATATTTTCCTCTTCTATATTTTGAATTAAAACATATTTTGGATTAATTTTGTTATTTTTTGTGAATTAAATGATTTTTGACTTGTTTTTAAATATTTTAAAAATACTTCTGACTTTTCAAAAGTTCTAAATTTTGTGTCTAAGGTGCTTTGACCTTGTTTAACCTAGGATAAATCCCTTGGCCATTTATTTGGTGATTTGAAGGGATTTGAGGTTTTGTCCATTTAAAAATGCATTTTAATTCATTTTAAAATTGATTTTTATTTGTTTAATAGTTTTAAAATATTGTTGAGCCATTTGATTGACCTTATGATGTTTGACTTTCTGTTTGGCCTTGGTCATGGTTGATTTGAAGTTTTTTAGGATCAATACTATTAGATTTAGGGGGTTGATGAAATGTACATTTCATCCCCCAAGATGAATGGATAGTATTGATCAGATGAATTTCCTCCTGTGATCAATTTGGGTTTCTACTTCCCCTCCCTTCTTCACCTTCATCCTCATTCTTCCCCAATCCATCATTGAACAATGAATTCTCTTCAAGTCAAATGCTAATTGATTCATCAATGACTTTGTGTTAGATGGATCAACATGAGCCTGATTGAGATAGGTCCCTCCCACTTTATTTTTGTGTGTGGTATGTTTTAGGAGCTTGGTTATTTGTACCAAGTCTCTAACATGCATTAACACCAATATCTTTATTGCCCGATCTCAAATAGTTGTGACTTCTACATAAGTCCAATTATGATTGCTTAACATAAAGCTAAATTTGTCCCGCAAGGCATAGTATTCTAGTAAGTAAGATTGTAAGTCTCACATTCTTCATGGTATTTTTGAAGACTTGACCTTTTTTCCATTCATGACAGCTAGTGGCATACTTGTTGATTTATCCAAGTTAGAGCCCTTCTCATGGATGATGTCTTCGTTCATCTCTTCATACTTGTGAATGGATGGTTGAGTGTTCTCCAAAGAATGACTTAAATAAATGGAACTCTTCACTAACATTTGAATAACCTTTTATTAACATTGTTTTACTTTCAATCCATTTACTTAATGCAATTTAAATTTCAGTATCTTTATCATTAATTGCCATTTACATATCATGCAACTTGCTTATGTTTCAGTCATTTTCTTTTTTGCTCACTTGAGCCATATCTCATGATTGTATATATTGTGTACTTGTGTTTTTGTTTCTGTTTACGGTCTTAGGACCTTAAAATACTTAATAATAACAAAAACTCTAAAAAATATGTTGGTGGACTGTTGGACTTGATATGAACTCTTGGACTTAGAAGTAGGCAATCTTCCCTATGCTTTGAGTACTTGGCCAATGCCACTATTTGAGACTGAGTTATCCTTGATTGTTCCTTTTATCTGATACTTTGTCTATGTGATTGATTGTTATACTGGTTATTATTGTTTATGTCTGATGCTTGTTTCTTAGAGTTTGCTAAGGAATATTTCATCTGATATGCTTTGAAGACACTGAAGACTGCTAGCCATTGGAGTGCTTGCTTGGATGATGGCCATCTTTATTTGATGCCACTGCTCTTCATATTGATTGCTTGGATATTGCTTATGCTTATTGTCTGCTCAAAATTCCAAAGGAAATGGGTTTCTATCTGACATTTTTGTCTTGTGGATTGCTTCCCATTGGTCAGATCTTTTCAACTCTTAACTCTTAATTTTTTTCTAGGGTAGTCTCTTCATCTCCTCCCACTTCTTTAATTTCCAAATCCCTCCCTCTTTTCCTAAATTTCTTTGCTTTTGATTTCAAACTTAGATATGTTTTAATGAGCAGAAACTTTGGCCTTATGCCAATGAATTTTCAAACTTTTTCTAAATCAAACTTGTAAATAAACTTAACCATATTGACGTTAATTTAAAAAGACAAAAAAAACTAACAACTTCATTCGAGTCTTTCGTCCTTTTATCCCTTTTTCTGTTAAACTTTTGTTAAAACCAATTCACCAACTTCTTTGAAATATTTACCACGAACTACGGGGTTTTGATCCCTCATTTTTATGTTGGTAGGTACGCATAAGACTGAAGGTCTTGTTAAACAGAAAATATAATTAATGAATTCTTTCCTCATCCCTCATCACTCTTTTTTTATTAAAGATGTTTTTGACGAAAACACTTGCGCACAAAAAAGGCCCCCCTAGGGGTACCTATGACACTTTGGGTGCTAACACCTTCCCTCTGTGTAACCAAACCCCTTACCTGTATTCTCTGGAATTTTATTAGTTTTGATTTGAAAACTTCTTATCTTTGTCTTTTGTTCGTAGTTTTCCCTTTACCTTTGGAAATAATAAAAGAGTGGTGGCGACTTTGGTTTTATTAACGTAAAGTTTATCTATAGCTTGATGGTCATGAATTTACTGCTATAGAAATAAAGTGGCGACTCTGCTGGGGAGTAGTCCTCAGTGGGTTTAGCCTACTTTTTTATGTGTATATTTGTATTGTTTATATGATACTCTGTTTGTTGTGCTTGGTGATCTCTGTGTGGTGAGACAAGTTCTAAACCGAACTTGAGTGAAATCTAAGATAGTAGGGTGGTATAATCATGTTCGCTTTAAAGGAGTAGTCCTAAAAGAGTTGACATGAGATCCCCGCTTAGTGGAGACTTCTTTGGAGTTACTGATGTCACACGAGTAAGTCATGGATAGGCATTACTTTCTCTAAGTTGGGGGTCTGAGAAGCTGAGGATCGTAGAACATTTAACACAACTTGGACTATTTAGGACGAAGTGCGGAGACTGTTCAGGTGTAGACTTGATAACAGTTGTTACACGACACTACACTGAGACGAGTTTCTCTTTAGAATACTATGGGTTGATGAGTTAGTTATCTAAACCTATAGTATCCAATATATGGGATCACGGCTCTAGGGACTTTTTAGAACATGATCTACAGGTTTTTTATCCTTAGTACATCCCTTTGGTATGGTTCTTAACCCGAATCCATGCTCGTGACTCATAACAAACCCTTTGATTCTCGATTGATCTGATCGGTCTCGTAAATATCAATAGAACTTGGGTGTTGATAAGGTGAAAAACCATAATCCACCAAAATGGATGATTGATCTTGATGATGGCTTGATCCATCCCGTGATCTTTGTTTGTGTTTGCCTTGTGTGTGATCCCTCATGCGCATCATTAAATTCATCACAACAACAAATTTTCAAGGAACTAAGGTCTTATTTGTAAATAACTTTTAGACCATGGATTGTGGATGAAGAAATACTAAAAAGTACACTTTCATATGTCTTGATTTGAAAGAGTTAAGGAAGCTCTCATCCTTTGTATTAGATCCCTTGGACTTCAAGAAACATCATGGGAATCTTTTGTCCGTACTATCTACTGATGTGGTTGAAGGACCTTTGAGTGTCTTGGTGCAGTTTTATGACCCTCTCTATCGATGCTTCACTTTTCCTGATTATCAGCTTGTGCCCATGTTAGAAGAGTATTCCTATCTCTTGGGTATGCCCGTATCTAACAAGGTACCTTTAAGTGGATTGGAGGAGATTCTGAGATCTCAAGTCATAATCGAAGCTCTTCATTTGAAGAAATCTGAGATTGATGCTCATTTGGTGAAGAAAGGAGGGATTCTAGGGTTGACTTCTAAATTTATCATTGGTAGAGCTACTGCTTTTGCTCAAGCCGTTAGCATAGATGCTTTTAAATCCATCTTTGTCTTGCTCATATATGGTTTAACTTTGTTCCCTAACATTGACTGTTTTATTGATGTTAACGCCATTAGAGTTTTCCTAATTGGGAATCATGTTCCTACTCTGTTAGGTCACATGTATTTCTCTTTGCATCTTAGGAATTCTAAGGGTGGTGGAATCGTTGTGTGTTGCACTCCTCTTCTGTACAAGTGGTTTATTTTGAACTTTCCTCAGACGTCAGCTTCTTGGAGAACCGACAGTGTCTACGGTGGTCTCAGAGACTCATGTCTCTCACTAATGATGATATTCTTTGGTATGATTCTGCTTTTGATGACATAGAGATTATTGATAGTTGTGATGAGTTCTATAATGTACCTCTCATTGGAACACAAGGAGGAATAACCTAAAACCCTGCTTTGGCCTGTCATCATCTTGGGTTCCCCTTGAGAGATAAACCTAATAATGTTCAGGTAGAAGGTCTATTCTATCCAAAGGGTAAAGATCTCCAACATTTGAAGAGTAGAATGGTGCGTTCTTGGCATAATGTGCGTAGGAAAGGAAGATCCGAGGTTGGTCCCTGAAATTGTGTGAAGAAGAGAGCTTTGGAGCTCAAGATGTCGTACGCCTGCGAAAGACCTGTCTCTATGGTTATGGCTGAGCCATCAAGTCTCCCTAACCAATATGTAGAGGAGCTGGAAGACGCAATTTCCAAGATCAAGCAAGAGAGATACTTATGGGAAGAGCGGTCCCGTGCTTTCAACCACAAGCATGTAGAGTTGCAGATTGAGTCGAGAGACAAAGATGCACTTATCGAGGTTGTTGAAGAGTGTGCAGTGAAGAGATAGAGAGAGCCCGAGGATTTCTTTTCCTCTAGTATTCCTCAGCCTTATGGTGCTTGGAAGAAGATTGATGATCGACTCGTCCTCGAGAAGGCTTAGATGCAGATAGCCTTTGAATCAGAGATTCGACGCATCCGAAGGAAGTATACTCCCTTGGCCAGTTCAGCTGATTCAGTTGCTAGGGATCCTTAGGAGGATGTTTTTCCTTTTCTCTTGTATTTGTACTTTTAGTTTCTGAAATTGTACTCAGTGTAATCCTTCCAAATTTTATGAATAAAAAGATATTTTTATGGTCAATTGAATTGATATTATTATTGCTTACTATTGTTAATTGAAAATATTTACAAATAAGATTTCATATGCTCCTTGAAATTAAAAACGTTTAAAAACAATTAAAGACATTACACTTTATGCATCATTTGTATAGTATGTTTTCTTCAGCCATATGTCTTATGGATTCTTCTTGTGTGTATCAGTCAAGCTGACTCATCACTATTACACTCGCGTTAATCACCAAAAAAGAATGGAGCATCTAAAACAAGAGAACATAGAACTTAAGGATGAGATTTCCAGACTCACTGCTCTGATGGAGTCTATGATTGCTGCTCAGAATCAACCATCTCCGCCTCCTGAGAGGACTGTTATTTCATAGATTGCATCAACGTCTATCCCTGTGGTAGCTATCCAGTCTGCACCTGCCATGCCTGCTGGGTTCCCTTAGGGAATGCCACCCAACTTTGTGCCTAAAAGGTATGCTCCATCCTTTGCTTCAATGCCGGTATCTAGCCCGGTCTTGGTCGTGCCTCCTCCCATTGTGCATACTCTGCCTCATCTCAAGGAAACCATCTACAATTATGAGCCTTCTGAAGGCCCCGATGTTTATGAGAAGATGGACGAGATGAAAGATCAATTTCTTGAGCTGCGAAAGGAATTGAAAACCTTAAGAGGGAAGGATTTGTTCGATAAAAGTGTTGCTAATTTATGCTTAGTGCCTAATGTCAAGATCCCGGTGAAGTTCAAAGTCCCAGACTTTGAAAAGTATAAGGGGAATACCTGCCCTCTAAGTCATCTTGTCATGTATGATCGAAAGATGTCTACTCAGACCGATAATGATCAGCTACTAATCCATTAGTTCCAGGACAGTTTGAATGGTGTTGCACTTCGGTGGTGTATGGCATTGGATAATTCTAACGTTCGTACTTTTAATGATTTGGGCGAGGCCTTTGTCAAACAATACAAGTATAATGTTGATATGGCTCCCGCGCTTTTATTGTTTCCAAGGGAAAAGGGAAAAAGTACGAACGAAACCCAAAAGTAAGAAGTTTTCAAATAAAAACTAATAAAATGTCAGAGATTACAAATAAGTGGGTTGGTTAGACAGAGGGAAGGTGTTCGCACCCAAAGTATAATGGGGGGATGAGAAAATAATTTATTAATTATATTTTTGTGTTTGACAAGACCTTCGGACTTGTGCCTACGTGCCAACATAAAAATACGGGATCAAAACCTCGTAGTTCGTGATACAAATTTCAAAGTGGATCCATTGCTTTTAATAAAAATTAAATTTTGAAAGGCACAAAGGCCTAAAAATTGTTTGAATGGGTTAGTTCTTTTTGGCTTTTCTAAGAGTTTAAGTCAAGTATAGTTAAGTTTATTTACAAATTTGATTTAAGAAAAAAAGTTTGAAAATGCAATGGCATAAGGCCAAAGTTTCTATCTTTTTGCAAAGTGGTCAAAGTTTAGAACAAAATAAGTTCAATCAATGAAGATTTTTAAAAGGGAGGGAGAGATTTTGAAATTAAAGAAATGGGGGGAAGATGAAAAGACTAATCCTATGCACAAAATTAAATGTTAAGAGTTGAAAAGATCTGACCAATGGGTAGCAATCCAATAGACAAGAATGTCAATAAAAACCCAGAATTCCCTTGGACATTTAGAATCAAGCAGCACACAAATGCACAATTATATTATCTTGAAGAACAAGGCATTAAATAAAGATAGCCACATCCAAGCTTAGCCACTCCATGATCTTCTTCAGATTAGCCCATGTAACAGATGAATTCCACAAGTCACATGTTCAAAATAACAACTTCACAATGATCATGTTGCAGGTAAACTCAAAGGGATCTTGAATGATGTATCAGATAAAGTTTCAAATTGCAAGCACTTTTTTTCACATAAAGTTGGCATTGGTCAACTCCTTTAGCATAGGAATGTTGCCTAAGTTCTAAGTCCATTTGTCCAAGATCAAGCCAACAGTCCATACAAATGTTTTTTAGGGTTTTTGTTGTTATTATGTACCTTAATGGTCAAAGACCACACAAACAAGAAAAGTATACACAAACGAAATATATCACACAATATGGTCCAAATGGGCAAAGTGAAAAATTATCTTAACATAAACAATTAGAATGGTATGAATAATGGCAAATGAATAAAGGCTAAAATTAAATGAAATTAAAGTAAATGGCTTGAAATTAAAAGTTCGTTGTTAATGAGTTAGAAGTTAGTATTGTTTTGCTTTTGCTTTTCATTTTTAAGTCATTCTTTGAAGAACACTCAACCCGCTTATCACAAGCATGGATCCTTGAGCCAAGACATCTTCCAAAGGAAGGAAAAAAGGCCAAGTTTCCACACAATACCATGAAAGAGGGGAGACTTACAATCTCACTAACTAGAATGTTATGCCTTTTGTGTCACAAATTTAACGCTATGTTAAGCAATCGTAATTGGACTTATGTAGAAATCACAACTATTTGAGGTCGGGCAATAGAATTTTGGTGTTAATGCATGTTTGAGACATAGTATAATGGACTATGCTCATGAAACATACCACACACAAAAAATATATGCAAAAGAGATGGCCTAATCTCATTCATACTTATGTTGATTTTTCAATCAACTAGCCTTAGGACTTTGAGATGTCATAGGCCAAATGAGATGGATGCATAAAGAAGGGGAATGAGATGAAGGGGGAGGGGAATGGATCAAAACTCAAATTGGTCAAAGGAGGACTTTTACCAAATTAATATCATCCATTCATTTTGGGAGATGGAATGTACATTCCATCAATCCCCTAAATCCAATGATATTAACTTGACAAAGTCAAACCAACCTTGACCAAGGCCCAACAACAAGAGTCAAACTCAAACAAGTCATTACAATTGGTCAACACAATTAATTGGCATTTATTCAAATTAAAAATAATAAAATAAGGCATTTAAATGAAATATGGTTTGTCAAATTCCTAAAACCTCATCAAAACACAAAAGAAATGGCCATGAGATTTATCATAGGTCAAACAAGGTCAAAAGACCTTGGAGAAAAAAGTTCAGAATTTTTAAAGACTTAAAAGTATTTTTAAACAATTAAAAATAATCACAAAATCAATTAAATCATGAAAAATACTAATAACGATCCAAAAAATATTTTTAATTCAGAATATGAAAGAGGAATTTATTTGAAATTTTTTGGTGAAACTCTCATATTTTTTAGATAAATATTAAAATTAATATGAATTAATGAAAATAAAAGGAATAAAAAAAAAGAAAATGTGAAAAAACGTGAGCCACTTGATCTCCCTCATTAATTGAGGTGGCAGATCAAGTGGACTTCAACGTGCGTTCCATGATGGAACATAGTCAGCGCGCCACACACGTGGTAATCAAAACCAATGCATAAGATTAAAACAAAATGGCAAGATCATGTGGCTGGGAGACGTGCCAACACACGGCCGGAGCTGTGGTATAGTAAACTTTGATGTTTGGAGTGGAAGATAATTCAACTTTTTTGAGAATGTGATATGAGGTTACATTATAGGTCACTTTTGACCTATAACATTTACCAAGTGATTTTTCCAAACTTCAAAAATGCATAACTCTATCATTTCAATTCCAAATGACATGAAATTGGTGACCATTTTGAAGGTCTTTTAAAGAGATACAACATTGATGAATACACATTTCTCATTTGAAGCTCATATAAAAAGTTAAGTAAGGTGGAATATTGAGAGAAATGGCTTGAAACTTAGAAAAATTTTGATATGTAAATTTTTTTCCAAACTTCCACCTCAAATTTCCCCAAGTTTCAAGCTCCAAATGAAAAAGTGTTGAACATGAAAGTTGTTCCTCTTGATCTCACCTTTCCAAAGAGCACAAATTCATTCATTTTTGACAAGGAATGCATAGGCTGCGCATGGCATGAACATGGTGACATCACATGGTAAGGATCAAACTTCAAATCCAAATGCACACCTGCCTTGCAATCCAAGCTGAATTCAAACTATTTAACATTTATTTGTGGACTTATTGCAATGATTTGATGGGACTATACGCGCCCATGCACCCATGCATCATCAATGACCAAATTAGGAAAGTGATTTCAAGTGTGCAAATATCAATGGTTTCAACTATAAATAGAGCCTCATATGCTTAGCAATGAACACACATTCGCGCCGACTTTGATCCCCCATCTCTAACCCTCACTTTGCAAAGGATAAACCTGAGAAATTCATTTAAATTTGAGGTTGAATTTACACTATTTTGAAATTCAAATCTCCAGGAATGCACAGCCTTGTAAGCATCCAATCCTTCTTCTGCAAGCAAGTGGAGTGAGATCAAGCACAAGCAAGATCAAGATCAGTTGAATCCGTACCTCCATTGAAGGTATTTTCCAGAAATTTTAATCTCTTCGATTCTCTCAAATTCTTGCTCAATTCTATTGATTCTTTGGTTGTCTGAAGTCCTACCAATGTAGGCAAGAAGATTGAGTTGCTTTGAGGCCAAATCGAAGCAACTCAGTTCATGTACCTAAAATTTCAACTCCATGTATCTCTCAATATACTTGGAGTTAGAGTGAATTGAGGCCAGATTCGAACTCAGTGCCATTTTTACTTTGAAATCATGTCCTTGTTTTTAATTTTGGTGATGGTTGATGGTGGACTAGTCCGGTGAGATCCACCGGAGAAGAAGACCGGAGCTACAACTCCGGTGATGTGCTGGCATCTCTCACAGCCATAGGATCCATCTCATTTGTTTTAACCTGGTTCGTTCCTTTTTAATACCATGCCTATTGCACGCTGACTCTTGTGCACGATGGGACCTGTGTTTCTGGCCACTTGATCTGCCACCTCAATTAATGAGGGAGATCAAGTGGTCCACGTTTTTTCTGATATTTTAATTTTCATTTTAATTGCATTATTTTCAATAATTCATATTAAATTCAATATTGATCCAAAAAATATGGGACTTTCACCAAACATTTTCAAATATTTTTATCTTTCATATTCTGAATTAAAATTATTTTTTGGATCATTATTAATATTTTTCATGAATTAATTGATTTTGAATTTGTTTTTAATTGATTAAAAATATTTTTAAATGTCAAAAAATTATGAATTTTTTTCTCCAAGGTCGTTTGACCTTTTTTGACCTATGATAAATCTCATGGCCATTTCTTTGTTGTTTTGATGAGATTTTAGGAATTGGACAAACCATATTTAATTTAAATGCACTGTTTTAGTATTTTAAATTTGAATAAATGCCAAATAAATTTGTTGACCAATTGTGATGACTTGTTTATGTTTAAATCTTGTTGTTGGGCCTTGGTCAAGATTGATTTGACTTTGTCAAATTAATATCATTGGATTTAGGGGATTGATGGAATGTACATTCCATCTCCCAAAATGAATGAATGATATTAATTTGGTAAAAATCCTCCTTTGACCAATTTGTGATTTAATCCATTCCCCTCCCACTTCATCTTATTATTTTTCTTCCTTCATTCATTCCATTTGGCCTATGACATCTCAAAGTACTAATGCTAGTTGATTGAAAAATTGAATGAGTATGGATGAGATTAGACCACACCTTTTGCATATTCTTTTTGTGTGTGGTATGTTTCATGAGCATGGTCCATTATACTATGTCTCTAACATGCATTAACACCAAAATCCTGTTGCCCGACCTCAAATAGTTGTGACTTCTACATAAGTCCATTTACGATTGCTTATAATAGCGCTAAATTTGTGACATAAAAGGCATAAGCATTCTAGTTAGTTAGATTGTATGTCTCCCCTCTTTCATGGTATTGTGTGAAAACTTGGCCTTCTTTCCTTCCTTTGGAAGATGTTTTGGCTCAAGGATTCATGCTTGTGATAAGTGGGTTGAGTGTTCTCCAAAGAATGTCTTGAAATGAAAAGCAGAAGCAAAACAATACTAACTTCTAACCAATTAACTACTAACTTTTAATAAGCCTTTACTTTAATGCAATTTACTTTTAGCACTTTATTTCATTTTCCATTGTTCATATCATTCTAATTGTTTATGTTAATGCAATTTTCACTTTGTCCATTTGGACCATATTGTGTGATGTATTTTGCTTGTGTATACTTTGCTTGTTTGTGTGGTCTTTGACCATTAATGTACATAATAAAAACAAAAAACCCTAAAAAACTTTTGAGTGGACTGTTGGCTTGATCTTGGACTAATGGACTTAGAATATAGGCAACCTTCCTATGCTAAAAGACTTGGCCAATGCCAACTTGCTGAGAAATCAAGTGCTTGCAATTTGAAATTCAGCTGATGCATCTTTGGAGACATCTCTAAGTTCATCTGCAACATGATCATTGTGAAGCTGTTATTTTGAACCTGTACCTTGTGGAATCCATTTGTTGCATGGGCTATTATGGAGAAGATCATGGAATGGATATGCTTGGATGTGGCCATCTTTATTTAATGCCCTTCTCTTCAAGATACTATAATTGGGAATTTGTGTGTTGATTGATTCTAAAAGTCCAAGGGAATTCTGGGTTTCTATTGACATTATTGTCTATTGGATTGCTACCTATTTGGTCAAAGCTTTTCAACTCTAAACTTTTAATTTTGTACATAGGATAGTCTCTTCATCTTCTCCCCGTTTCTTTAATTTCAAAATCTCTCCCTCCATTTTTTAAAAATCTTCTTTGTGTGAACTAGTTTTTTTCTAAACATAGACCACTTTTGCAAAAAGATAGAAACTTTGGCCTTATGCCATTGCATTTTCAAACTTCTTTTTTTAAATCAAACTTGTAAATAGACTTAACTATAGTTGACTTAAACTTTCAAAAAAAGCCAAAAAGAACTAACTGATTCAAACCATTTTAGGCCTATGTGCCTTTCAAACTTAATTTTTGTTAAAAGTAATGCATCCACTTTGAAATTTGTATCACGAACTAAGAGGTTTTGATCCCTCATATTTATGTTGGTACGTAGGCACAAGATCGAAGGTCTTGTCAAACACAAAAATATAATTAATGAATTCTTTTCTCACCCCCCCCCCCCCCCCCCACTTTATTTGTTTGTAAACATCACTTTATACCAAGTAAATATGCACACAAAAAGGGCTCCCTAGGAGTACCTAGGACACTTTGGGTGCTAACACCTTCCCTCTGTGTAACCAACCCCCTTACCTGTGATCTCTGACATTTTATTAGTTTTGATTTGAAAACTTCTTACTTCTGGGTTTGGTTCTTACTTTTTCCTTTTTCCCTTGAAAACAATAAAAGCGCGGTGGCGACTCTTGTCATTTGATCTCTAGCTTATCCATAGCTGGATGATCATGAATTTACTGCTACATAAATTAAATGGCGACTCTGCTGGAGAGTAATCTCTAGTGGGTTTAGCCTGCTTTTTGTGTGAATATATTTGTATATATGTGATGTTTGTATATATGTATGTGTGATATAATCTGCTTGTTGTGCTTGGTGATCTCTGAGTGGTGAGATAAGTTCTAACCCGAACATGAGTGCAATTAAGATAGGAGGATGGTATAGTCATGTTCGACTCGTGTGGAGTAGTCCTTAATAAGTTGGCTTGAGATCCATCTGCTTAGTGGAGACTCTTTTGGATTTGGAAATGTCACTCAAGTATTTGTGGTTAGGCATTACTATTTCTAATTGGGTTTGAGAAGCTGAGGACCTTAGAACATTTAACCCATCTTGGCCTATTTAGGACGTAGTGCGAAAAATGTTCAAGTGTAGACTTGATAAAAGTTGTTACGCGATACTACACTCAGACGAGTTTCTCTTGAGAATATTATGGGTCGATGAGTCAGTCATCTTAACTGGTAATATCCGATAGATGGAATTAAGACTCTGGGAACTTTTTAGAACATGATCTACAAGTTTTTATCCTTAGTTCACTCCTGTGGGATGGTTCTTACCCAGACTCCATGCTCGTGACTTACAACAAACCCTTGATTCTTGGTTGATCCAATCAAGTCTTGTCAATATCAATGGAACTTGGGTGTTGATACGGTGAAAGCCATAATCCACCAAAATGGATGATTGGTCTTGACAATGACTTGATTAATCCCTTGACCTTTGTTTGCCTTGTGTGTGATCCCTTATTTGTGATTGTTGCATTCATGCATTCATGCACATCATAACATTCATCACACGAAAATTTCAAGAAACTAAGGTATCATTTGCAAATATTTTCAGACCATGGATTGTGGACAAAGGAACACTTTTGTATTAGATCCCTTGGACTTCAAACAATGTCATGGGAAGCTTCTGTCCATTTTGTCTGCTGATGCGGTTGAATGACTTTTGAGTGTGCTTGTGTAGTTCTATGATCCTCTCTACCGTTGTTTCACTTTCCCAGATTTTCAGCTTGTGCCTACATTGGAGGAACATTCTCATCTTTTGGGGATACCTATTTCTAGTAGAGTTCCTTTTAGTGGATTGAAGGAGATTCCCCGATCTAGTATTATTGCTGAAGCTCTTCACTTAAAGAAGTCTGAGATAGAGGATCATTGGGTGAAGAAAGGAGGTTTATTTGGGTTGCCATCTGTTTTCCTCATCAAGGAAGCTATTGCCTTTGCTCAAGTCGGTAGTATGGACGCTTTTGAAGCTATCTTTGTGTTGCTCATCTATGGATTCGCTTTGTTCCCTAACATTGACGGTTTTGTTGATGTTAACGCCATTAGACTTTTCTCTATTGGGAATCATGTGCCTACTTTATTGGGTGATATGTATTTCTCTCTGCATCTAAGGAATTCTAAGGGTGGGGGAACGATTGTCTGTTGTATTCCTCTACTATACAAGTGGTTTATTTCGCACTTTCCTCAGACACCGACTTTTATGGAGAACAAACAATGTCTAAGGTGGTCTCAGAGACTTATATCTCTCACTAATGATGATATAGTTTGGTATGATCCGTTTTTAAGCAGTTTGGAGATTATTGATAGTTGTGGTGAATTCTCTAATGTGCCTCTCATTGGTACACAAGGAGGAATTAACTACAACCCTACTTTGGCTCGTCATCAACTTGGGTTCACCTTGAGAGACAAACCTAATAACATGTAGTTAGAAGGTCTTTTCTATCAAGAGGGTAAAGATCCCCAATATTTGAAGCAGAAGATTATGCATGCTTGGCATAATGTGCATAGGAAAGGAAGATCCGAGCTTGGTCCGTGCAATTGTGTAGCTTTGGAAGCTTACACTCTTTGGGTGAAGAAGAGAGCTATGGAATTGAAGATGCCTTATCCTTGCGAAAGACCTATGTCTATGGTTGTGGTTAAGCCATTAACTCCCCCTAACCAATATGTAGAGGAGTTGGAAGACGCGCTCGCCAAGATGAAGCAAGAGAAGGATATGTGGGAGGAGTGCTTCTGTGCTTTGAGCAAGAAGCATGAAGAGTTGAAGTTGGAGTTTAAGGACAAAGATGCACTTATCGAGCTACTTGAAGACCGAGTGACGAAGAGACAGAGAGAGCCAGAGGTTTCATCTTCTAGCATGCCTTAGCCTTCCGTTGCTTGGTAGAAGATTGTTGATCAGCTTGTCCTCGAGAAGACTTAGATGAAGGCTTCTTTTGAGACCGAGATCCGTCGCATTCGAAGGAAGTGCGCGCCTTCAGCCAGATCTTCTGACATTGTTGTTAGGGATCCTTAGGATGACTAGTCTCCTTTTCTCTTGTATCTTTTTATTTTGGTTTCTGAAATTGTACTCAGTGTAATCCTTCCAATTTATATAAATAAAAAGAGAGTTTTGGTCATATCAAATTGTAGCAATTTCCATTTAAATATTATATATTTGCAAATGATATAGTAAGTTCCTTGAAAAATAAAAATAATCAAGCATTGCATTTCATGCATCATTTGCATAAGCAGGTTTTCACCTGATGTCTGAGTGGTGTTTCTTCTGTGCTTTAGCCAAGCTGACTCACCGATACAATACCCGATCCAATCATCAGAAAATCATGGAACATTTGGAGCAAGAGAACAGAGAGCCGAAGAACGGGATCGCCCGCCTGACTGCCATGATGGAGTCAGTACTTGCTGCTCAGAATCAAGCTTCTCCAACACCTGCAACTCCTCCTGCGAGGAATGTTACTTCAAAGGTGACTACATCTACCATGCCTGCTGCTACTGCCCACTTCGCGCCGAATCTGCCTGCCGGATTCCTGTGGGGAATGCCGCCCACCTTTGTGCCCGAATGCTTTGCGCCTACATTTGCTTCCATGCCGACATCTAGCCCGGTCATGTCCGTGCAACCTCCCGTTGTGCATACTTTGCCTCGCGTAGAGGATACCATCTATCATTCCGAGTCGTCTGAGGGTCCGGATGTTTATGAGAAGATGGACGAAATGAAAGATCAGTTTCTTGAGCTGCGCAAGGAATTGAAGATGCTGAGAGGTAAAGATATGTTTGGGAAAAGTTCTGTTGAGTTATGCTTGGGGCCCAATGTCAAGATCCCGATGAAGTTCAAAGTGCTTGACTTTGAAAAGTATAAAGGGAATTCTTGTCTCAGTCATCTTGTGATGTATGCTCGCAAGATGTCTACTCAGACTGACAATGATCAATTGCTTATTCACTACTTCCAAGATAGCCTGACTGGTGCTGCAATCTGTTGGTACATGGGGTTGGATAGTGCAAGCATTTGCACTTTCAACGACTTGGGAGAGGCTTTCGTCAAGAAGTATAAGTATAATGTGTACATGGTGCCGGATAGAGACCAATTGAGGTCTATGTCTCAGAAAGACAAAGAGACATTTAAAGAGTACGCGCAAAGATGGAGGGAGTTGGATGCCCAAATCACTCCTCCTTTGGAGGAAAAAGAGATGACAAAGATCTTCTTGAAAACTCTGAGTTCATTTTATTATGAACGCATGATCGCTAATGCCCCCAGTGATTTTACCAAAATGGTAAAGATGGGGATGAGACTTGAGGAAGGAGTCCGTGAGGGACGATTGTCAAAAGATGAGGCGTCAACAAGCAAGAGATATGGTAACAACCTTGGTAAGAAAAAGGATAGTGAGACCAACGCAGTAATCAGTGGGAGGCATAGGAGGCCTCAGATCAGAAGAAATCTACCACCATGTCAACATCATCATCATCAAGTGTCATCAGTAATTCCGGTATTTTCTAATCAACAAGCAAAATCAATTCAACAACAACAACATCTACGTCAACAACAACAACCACCACAAAGAACGAACACCTACTACAACAACAACAATACCAACAACAATCATCATCAGCAGAACTTTGAAAGAAAGAAAGTCTCTTTTGACCCGATTCCTATGTCATATGCTGAGCTGTATCCCTCGCTAATTCTCAAGAACTTAATTCAACCAAGGAACCCATCGCAAATCCCAGAACCACTTCCCTGGTGGTATAAACCTGAGCTTCATTGTACTTTTCAACAAGGAGCACCCGGACACGATATTGAAAATTGCTATCCATTAAAGTATGAGGTTCAAAAGCTTATGAAGTGTGGTAAGGTTTCCTTTGAGGACCGCGTGCCAAATGTGAGAGAAAACCCTTTGCACGCTCATGGGAACTCTTCAATGAATATGGTGGACGGTTGTCCTGGAGAATTCAATGTTTTTGACATCCGGTTTATCCGAAGATCTTTGGTGCAAATGCAAAAGGATATCTATTTGGTGAGTGACTGTGAACATTACCATGATGGTTGTGTTGTTTATAATGTGAACCCAATAGGGTGTGTTGTAGTGAAAAGGGACATCCAACGTCTGATGGATGAAGGCATGATCCAAATTGTTCAATCTCGTCATGTAGGTGAAGACATCAATGTCATAGTGCCCGTTTTCAAACAACAAGAGCGGTTGGTAATTCAATATGATAGCAACAACAATACTAATGTCAGTCAAAGATCAGTATCGTTGTTGGTAATACGGTTAGCGGGCCCAGTCCCGTATTCATCTAATAAGGTTGTACCGTACAAGTACAATTCTACAATGATAAAGAATGGTTAAGAGGTCCCGTTACCTATGACTAGTTCAGTAGGGAGCATTGTTGTTGTTACGAAGGTGACCCGCAACGGTCGAGTGTTTGGGCCAGTGTTCCCAGAAAACAAAGGAGAAACGATTGTTAGTAAGAAGGCGGAGGTGCCTAATATAGATCCAGTTGGTTGTTCAAAAGATAAGTCTGGTGAATCCAGCAACTTGAAAGCCAATGATGATGATGAGGTACTCCGATTGATAAAAAGGAGCGAGTAAAATGTGGTTGAGCAGCTGCTGCAGACTCCCTCAAAAATTTCAGTGTTGTCTCTGCTTTTGAATTCCAAAGCACACAGAGAAGCACTACAGAGAGTTCTTGAACAAGCATATGTAGAGCATGATGTTACTCTGGATCAGTTTGATCACATCGTGGCTAACATCATTTCATGCGACAATCTGAGTTTCGGCGATGAAGAACTTCCTGAGGAGGGAAGAAATCATAACCTGGCTTTCCATATTTCAATGAACTCTAAGGAGGATGCTTTGTAAAATGTGCTTGTTGACACCGGTTCGTCACTGAATGTGCTTCCGAAGTCAATTTTGTCGAATCTATCTTACCAAGGAGCGCCCATGAGGTATAGTGGTGTAATCGTCAAAGCCTTTGATGGTTCACGCAAGATAGTAATTGGTGAAGTGGACCTTCCGGTTAAGATAGGTCAGAGTGATTTTTAGATTACTTTTCAAGTAATGGATATCCACCCGGCCTACAACTGTTTATTAGGAAGGCCATGGATTCATGAGGCAGGAGCTGTTACCTCCACTCTATGTCAGAAATTAAAATTTGTCAAGAATGGCAAGCTTGTGATTGTTGGAGGAGAGAAGGCGTTGTTGGTTAGCCATCTGTCATCTTTCTCGTATCTCGAAGCTGAGGATGAGGTTGGAACTCCGTTCCGAGCCTTGTCTATTACTGCTGAGAAGAGAGTTAAGGCACCTATGTCCTTGTTGAAAGATGCCAAGAAGATTGTGGAAGAAGGTACCGTTGACCAGTGGGGGAACATGGTAGAGGTCTCTGACAACAAAGGCAGAACCGGTTTGGGGTTCCAAAAAGACTCATCAATTGCAAGATCTAAAGATATGCAACTTAGCTTCCATAGCGGAGGGTTCATTCATGGCAATGAACAACACTTAGCTGTTGTACTAGAGGATAGCGAAGTGGAAGACTGAACCAACTTTGTAACGCATGGAAAGACATGCAACAATTGGACTGTTGTTGATATTCATGTTATTTTGCATCGATCTAAGTAGTTACTTTTATATTTTAAAATCCTTCTCCTATGCCTGAGGGAGAAGTGAGCATTGTTTGGGAATTTTAAATTGATCATTAATAAAATTAATTCTATTCATCCACATCTTTGATGTTTATTTTAACTTTTTGGTTTATTCTAAAAATGGTAATCATAAAAAACATAAATAAACAATATAATTGTCTATCTGCATAATATTTGGTCATAAATTCACTTCTCTAAAATCAAAATATCAAATCATTAAGCAGGTTGGTTCCTAACCCCATTGAATACAATGATCCTTCTCCTTCTCCAAATTTTGAATTCCCTGTGTTTGAGGCCGAGGAGGAAAGTGATTTAGAAGTGACTGATGTATAATCTCGTCTTCTTGAGCAAGATGAAAAGATTATTCAGTTGTTTGAAGAGTAGATTGAGCTAGTCAACTAGGGTTTCGAAGATGATGTGAAGGATGTAAAGATTGGGTCTCGATTGTGTCCAGATGTTAAGAAGGGGTTGATTGATCTTCTTCGAGAGTATTCAAATGTGTTTGCTTGGTCCTATCAAGACATGCTTGGGTTGGATTCTGAGATTGTGGAGCATAGATTGTCGTTGAAGCCATAATGCCCGCCAGTCAAGCAGAAGTTGAGAAGAACGTATCCTGATATGGCTGTAAAGATCAAAGAGAAAGTCCAGAAGCAGATTGACGCCGGTTTCCTTGTGACCGCTGAGTATCCGCAATGGGTCGCCAATATTGTGCCAATGCCGAAGAAAGATGGAAAAGTCTGTGTGTGTGTCAATTATAGAGATTTGAATAAATCCAGTCCGAAAGATGATTTCCCTCTGCCACACATTGATATGTTGGTAGACAATACTACTAAATTCAAAGTCTTTTTATTTATGGATGGATTTTTCGGATATAATCAGATCAAAATGGCACCCGAAGATATGGAGAAGACCATATTCATTACACCCTGGGGAACATTCTGTTATAGAGTGATGCCTTTCGGTTTAAAGAATGCTGGTGCAACTTACCAGAGAGCAATGACTACTCTTTTTCATGATATGATGCATAAAGAGATTGAAGTTTATGTCGATGACATGATTCCTAAATCGATTGATGAAGAGGAACATGTTGAGCATTTGTTGAAGCTATTCCAGCGTTTAAAGAAGTATAAACTCCGCTTGAATCCCAAAAAGTGTACTTTTGGTGTTCGTTCTGGTAAGTTTGGGCTTTATTATCAGTGAGAAGGGTATTGAAGTTGATCCTACCAAGCTCAGAGCAATACAAGAGATGCCGGCGCACAAAATTGAGAAGCAAGTCAGAGGTTTTCTCGGCCGCTTGAATTATATTTCCATATTTATTTCCCATATGACTGCCACATGGGCACCTATATTCAAGCTTCTTCGGAAAGATCAGTCTTATGATTGAATCAAAGACTTCCAGAAAGCTTTTGACAGTATCAAGGAATATTTGCTTGAACCTCCGATTTTGTCTTCACCTGTTGAAGGAAGACCGTTGATAATCTATTTGACTGTACTCGACGATAGTATGGGTTGTGTTCTTGGTCACCAAGATGAGACTGGGAAGAAAGAAGTTGCAATTTACTACCTCAGTAAGAAGTTCACCGACTGTGAGACTCGGTATTCTATGCTAGAGAAGACTTGTTACGCATTGGCTTGGGCTGCTAAGCGTCTGCGCCAGTATATGTTGAATCATACAACTTGGTTGATATCCAAAATGGATCCAATCAAGTATATTTTCGAGAAGCCTGCTTTAACTGGGAGAATTTCCCATTGGCAGATGTTGTTATCAGAGTATGATATCGAATACCGATCTCAGAAAGCGATCAAAGGTAGTATTCTGGCTGACCATTTGGCTCACCAACCAATTGAAGATTACCAGTCAGTGCAGTATGATTTTCCTGATAAAGATATTTTGTACTTGAAAATGAAAGATTGTGATGAACCATTGTTTGAAGAGGGCCAGAACCTGGTTCCCGTTGGGGCATGGTATTTGATGGAGCTGTTAATCAATATGGAAATGGAATTGGGGCAGTGATTATTACTCCTCAAGGCACGCATTTACCATTTACAGCTAGATTGACTTTCAAGTGTACAAACAACATGGAAGAATATGAAGCTTGCATTATGGGGCTTGAAGAGGCCATGAATCTCAAAATCAAGTATTTGGATGTCTTCAGTGATTCGGCTTTGGTTGTGAATCAGACCAAAGGTGAATGGGAGACAAATCAACCCGGTTTAGTACCATATAGAGATTATGTGAGGAGGATTTTAACTTTCTTTACAAAGGTTGAGTTCCACCATATCCCTTGAGATGAAAACCGTATGGCAGATGCTCTTGTAACATTGGCATTAATGATTGTAGTGAAGTATTGGAATGAAGTTCCCAATTTATCTGTGATGCGTCTTGAGAGGCCATCTCATGTGTTTGCTGTTGAAGAGATTAAAGATGAGAAGCCGTGGTATTACGACATCAAATGTTTCCTCCAAAGTCAGATCTACCCACTTGGGGCATCATTGAAAGATAAGAAGACTTTGAGAAGATTAGCCGGTAATTTTTACTTGAATGGTGATATACTATACAAGAGAAACTTCGACACAGTTTTGCTCAGATGTATGGATAGACACGAAGCAGACTTGTTGATGACCGAAGTGCACAGAGGTTCCTTTCGTACTCATTCCAATGGACATGCAATGGCGAAGAAGATGTTGTGAGCAGGTTACTATTGGCTGACAATGGAATTTGACTGTGGCAAATTTGTGAAGAAGTGCCACAAGTGTCAATTTTTTGCTGATAAGATTCATGTTCCTCCGACACTATTGAATGTAGTAAGGTTTATCAAGAATCAGATTATATGTCGTTATGGTGTGCCAAGTAAGATCATTACTGATAATGGATCAAACTTGAATAATAATATGGTGGAAGCTCTTTCCAAAGACTTCAAGATTGCACATCATGATTCTTCTCCCTACAGACCCAAGATGAATAGGGTTGTTGAAGCTGCGAACAAGAACATCAAGAAGATTATCTAGAAGATGGTTGTCACATATAAGGATTGGCATGAGATACTCCCATTTGCTTTGCATGAGTATCGTACATCCATCTGCACATAAACAGGGGCAACCCCTTTCTCTCTTGTATATGGTATGGAAGAAGTGCTCCCCGTAGAGGTTGAGATTCCTTCATTGCGTGTGCTCATGGAAGCCAAGTTGACTGAAGCTGAATGGTGTCAGACCAGGTTTGACCGGTTGAATTTAATTGAAGAGAAGAGATTAACTACCATGTGTCATGGTTAGTTATATCAACAGAGAATGAAGAAGGCTTTTGATAAGAAGGTCAAACCTCGAGTATTAAGAGAAGGTGACCTTGTGCTCAAGAAGATTTTGACGTTCAAGCCAGATTCTAGAGGAAAATGGACTCCTAATTATGAAGGCCCATATGTTGTTAAGAGAGCCTTTTCAGGCGGTGCATTGATTCTTACAACTATGGATGGTGAAAAGTTCACTCGTCCTGTGAACGCAGATGCAATCAAGAAATACTTCGCCTAAAAATAAAAGAACAGTTCGCTAAGTTGAAAACCCGAAAGGGTGGCTTAGGAAAAAATGAGCGTCTCGGTGGATTGAAAACCCTAAAGGGAGATCCAGGAAAAAAATTAGAGACATAAAACAGAAAACATTTCCTGATAACTTGAGTACCCCACCTTGGGGCAACTTTTACAAAAATTAGGGATTATGGCAAGTAACTGCATTCTGCTGATCTTCAGTGTTTTGAAGGCGTAATTAAGCACAAGGGTTGACATCGATTCATCATCCCAGCAGTGGTGAAGAGCAAAGTGGATATCAAGAGTTGGTAGAGGGATTAAGGATCATTTTTATTCAATGTAACCCTTTTCCATGTAAATTACCATTTTCAACTTTGTAAAATCTATGGAGTCTTGTCATTTACAAACTACCATTCTATTAAATAAAGTTGAGCTTTTATCCAAATTGTTTCTACTCATATTTACTTTAGCCAATAGTTTTAAATTTTATTATGATCATTTTGAAATTAAATTTTTAAATCAAAATAAAGTTTTCTTTAATATATAAAATCAAAATTTTTCCAAAGCAAGTAAAAGGAATATCAACATTTCAATGAATAGCAAGTCCTTAAGTGTGAAACATCTGAGGTTCCCCAAGCAGTTAAACCTTCGGGTATCCCTAGACGTTTGTGTTGATTTAGATACCCTGCGACGTATTATTTTCCCCGACAAAGTTTTTGCTTTCCCCAGCGAAGTTCGTATTTCCTCAGCAGGGTTGATCTTCAGAGATGGTTGATCTTCCCCAGTGGATCGTTTTGGGATCCCCACCAATCGCTATTCAACTTGCTCCCAGTCAGAGTTTCCTCCTGGTTTCTGAGCAACTTTTGTTATTGATTATTTTCTGTAGGATTGTCTCCCATTTTTATGGTGTTGACCTAAAATTCCCCACAGATTGGATGTTCTATCCTCAGCAGATCTCCTCCTTCCCTAGTTAGGTTTGAACCTTTGGGATGTTGATCTCTCTGTTCTCCAGCAGTTGTCTCCATATTTTGTGGATTGACCGGGGATTGTACCGATGGTTCAATTCTTTGCGACACCTTTGTATCCTTTGTTATCGTTTTATAAGCATAATCATCATATATACATATACATATACACTCATATAATTTCATAATTTGCATATCTTGCATCTTCATATTTGATTTGTTTGAGATTCTTATTCTCTGTTATGGAGGTATTTTATCCCCATATTAAATCTGGTGTCTGTCCTCCTTCAATTGTAGAGTGTCAGCCCCTTAAGCAGAAAAACTTTAACCCTTCTCCGTTTCCCCACTGAGTTTATTTCCTCGTGGATGGTTGTTATTTCAGTTTCCTCTCCAGTAGATTTTTTGGATGGAATTACTCCCCTTGAGTTATGTCCTCATTGGGTTGAGTCTTGATTGATTGTTTCTTTCTAGCTCTTACCTAGATAGATGCTTTGGTCCCCTAAGAGTGTATTACCCACTAACTGGTAATATTCTTCTTAGTTTGCAGTTTGTTACTTCTTGCCCAATTCCCGGCAAAAGTACCCTTATTTTTTTCCTCAGTAGAGTCCCCAGGAAGTTTATCCTTGATATGTTCACTTTAACCAGTGACAGATATTCTCATTTTTGGTATTATACCCAGTAAAAAGGTAGTTGTAATCCCTATTTTGTTCCTCAGAGAGTTAATCCTTGATATGTTCATCTTAACCGATGACGGGTTTTCTTCTCTTTGTGGTTTTCTACCCAGTAACCGGTAGTTGTAAATACCACTTTATCCCCTTTTAAGAGTCTATCCTTGATATGTTCATCTTAACCGGTGACGAATTTTCTCTTTGATTGGTTTTCTACCTAGTAACCGATAGTTGTAAATCCTACTTTTTCTACCCAGTAACCGGTAATGAATTTCCTCTCCTGGAATCCTTAGTGAGTCATCCTTGATATGTTCATCCTAACCGATGACGGATGTTCTCTCCGTCAGATCTTTATTATCTCCTTACCCAGTAACAGGTAGCAGATAATAGATTTTTGCTCCTCCTGTGTTGAAGTTTATCTTCCCCAGTTGAGTTGAGTGCGCATTTCCTTAGTGAAATAGCTTTTCCTGCATGAGTCGAGTATTTCAGTTTTATTCTGACTTACTCGTATCCCCTGCAGATGTTGTTGTTCCCTGGCTAAGTCTTTTCCATGTTTGTATGGAATTCCTCTAGTCACCCTATAGTTTTAAGTCGTAGCCAGGCCTACGCATAACTCCTTAGTTAGAATGTCTTTAAACAGGGACAACTGTAAGACCCCAATTTTGACCCTAAGATCCCTCATGTAATTCCATCATAAGCATTAACATTGGGATCATACCTTGGCATCCTCCTTACCCCTTCTTCATTGGGTTTACTTTGGGAGAGATCACCAAGCTCTTTGTGATTATATCATACTTGTATTTTATTATTTCACTAACCAAAATACCAAAAATATGTTGATAACGCGAAAATACATCGTATATTTGCCTTGATTTACACTCAAAGATCGTACAACTTTAATTTATATTCCGATTATTCCGCAAGTATTCGGGTTATTTTTGCAGGTATTTCAATCCCCATGTATAAATGAGTAAAGTGTAGAAAAGGAAGGAAAAGAAGAAGACACAAAAGAGAAAGCAGAAGAAAAACAGGAAAACAGGGGACACAAAAATTGTGGATGTCACAACCGTCACAAAGCGTGTAACGACCGGCACACCCAGTCTGTGACGACCATCACAGGCCCATGACGAACGTCACACGGCCAAAATCAGCGCCTTGAAACAGTCAACAGAAGTGAGCCAACGTGCCTAAATTCCCGTTCCAGAACCACTTTCCTGTGGATTCCTTACTCAACCAAGTCATCCTTGTTTCTCTCAACTGCCATGACCTACCAGGAGATATAAAAAGGACAGATGTTGGAAACGAAAGCATGCTTAATTTCTCTCTGCAATTTATTTTCTACAACAATTCAGCTTTCTAGTATTATTTTCCTTCAGCAACATTGTTTCCTCTACCGCAATTCAGTTACCGTTCCGTTTAGAGTTTTCGTTTTCCCTTTCCCTTTCCGTTTTTCATTTAGCCAAAGTAGTAGTTTCATACACTGGGGAACTACTACAATTTATTTAATTTAGTTTAAGCAATTATTTCGAAGATGCAGAATCCTACCGACCTGTGGAGGACTGCTCAAGTACTTCAAGATTCGGCGTACTCTATTAATCCAATTGACAAGTTTTTATTCAATTATTATTATTGCTCTATTATTATTATAATTATGTTTGTTGCACTGTTAATCTGTTTATGTTCGTCTGTGTTTGCGTTATTTAACATGTCTGGCTAAACTACCGGTATCGGCATGTAACAATTTAATTAGATGAGATTTAATAAAAATCGGTGAAAAACTTCTCATCTCAAACAATCTTTTCGGTTGTGGTTCTTAATTTAAATTTAATTAACTTTGTCACATGAGTGAGAAGCTATTTTAATACGATTTTGCCACGAGAGTGGGAAATTAACCAAGGTGAGAACCGACAATCGCGAGAGCGTGAGGGTCGAACTGGATAGTAAAAACTAGGCATTGATTTTAAAAACAGCGAGAGCACTTTAAAAGCAATTAGAACTTATCTATTTTCAAAAAGTATTTTTAACTTCAAATGGGACAGTGAGAGCGTACATTCTGACTTAAAGGTATAGTCCGAATCGACAATCACGAGAGTGTGAGATAAAGCCTTTTAAATAAGTATTTTCTAATGAATGATATTTGGTACTTAAATTATATACCGATGACCTATCGAATCCCCGACGATTAATGCGTTGCATACTGATATCCTCCTATTAATACTTTCTTAAAACTCAACTTTCCTTAGATTTAATTTTCTTCAACCAATCTTCTAAAAATCATTCCCTTAGCTAAACATAGTGACGTCAGTAGCATTAGTTTGACCATCAGTCCCTGTGGGTTCGATATCTTTTAAAACTAAAACAATTGGATTGTGCACTTGCAGTCAAGTACCTGATAAACTATATTCTATATACAGTCACGAGACGTATCAAGTTTTTGGCGCTATTGCGAGGGACCTGATTTAGTCAAATAGTGCGAATCTTTCGTTGCACGGTATAGACTAAGGTAAAAAAAAACTAATCTCATTTCCCTTATTTCCCCCGATTGTATGCCAAGTGCTCGCTCACAAGGCGATAACTTAGCACCGCCAATCGCTGAATTAGAGCATTTCTTATATATAAGACGCCGAATACTAGAGTACCAACAAAGGTACGATATTCCTGATATCTTCTTTCCTACTGCTGAACTAGTTGAAAAACCAACCATGGCTGAAGTAGGACCATAAAATCCTCCTCTTAAGTTCTACGCTACCCCGTCCCAACAAGAACCTCACAGCAGCATTGATGTCCCTACTATCAATCGAAACGATTTCGAGCTGAAACCCTCATTGTTATCAACCTTCCAACAACATCAATTTGCTGGAAATCCTACGAATGACCCTAATGAACATTTGACCAAGCTTGTGCAGTACGCAGACACTATGAAGGCGAATGGTGTATCTCAAGATGCGATAACACTACGCCTCTTTCCTTTCTCACTAAGAGACAGAGCTTGGGCTTGGTTGCAATCCTTGTCATCCAACTCAGTTACAACATGGGAAGAACTGAAGAACGTTTTCTTATCCCGATATTTTCCGCTGAGCAAAACTGCTATGCTGAGAGCTCAAATCAACGAATTTCGACAAAAAGATGTAGAATCTCTCTACGATGCGTGGGAGAGATACAAATACATGATGAGGATATGTCCATATCATGGTCTCGAAGACTAGGTGATCAATCACACATTTTACAATGGACTTCTGTATAACACAAGACTGACAGTAGACGCTGCCACAGGCGGTGCACTTATGGACAAGCCATACAACGAAGCCTATCAACTCATTGAAAACATGGCCTAAAACCATTGCCAATGGGGAGGTGAAAGAACTCCAGTAGAAAAGTCCCAAACAAAAAGTGGAATGTACGAAATCAGTAGCCTTGACCATGTCCATGCTAAGGTAGATGCCCTTGTTCAAAAGCTAGACAACTTGACCATACCACCCGCAGCCACCGTGGTTGCCGTGACTCCAAACTGTGAGTTATGTGGAACCCCTGGACACACTGCACCAGAATGTCAGATATTAGCAAGAGTCTCAACCGATCAAGTGAATCACGCATAAGGAAATCCTTATTCGAATACCTATAACCCAGGTTGGGAAAACCATCCTAACTTTTCGTATAAGAATAACAATTCCCTGTATGCACCTGGCCAAGCACCCGTTGTGCCTCCTGGATATCAAAAGCCATCTAATAATGCTCCTAACATGCCTAGGAAGTCAAACCTTGAATTAATGATGGAAAGCTCCATAGCTACCCAAGCTCAGACAAACAAAGACTTCTTGAACCAAAACATACATACTAGCGAGCAACTTAAACAACTAGCGAGCAAAGTAGACGCCTTAGCCACCCACAACAAAATGCTTGAAACACAGATTTCACAAGTGGCTCAACAACAAGCATCTACTTCCGCTCCCGCTGGAACATTTCCTGGACAACCGCAACCTAATCCAAAAGGACATGCAAATGCCGTTATACTGAGGAGTGGAAAAGAAATAGACGGACCCGTAGATCCAAGACTCCAAAATCCTGCCATGTACCAAAAACCAGACAAAACCATAACTGAGCAGGTAAGTGAACCGAAGGAAAAGGAAGATAATACCCGAGAGGCCGAAGAGAAAGAAAAACCTTATGTGCCTCCACCACCTTATAAACCACCCATTATGTATCCTCAAAGACTCGCAAGTTCTAAAACTGCAGGGCAGTTTAGGAAATTTGTTGAACTTCTAAAGCAACTAAACATCACAATTCCCTTTACATAAGCCATCACACAAATTCCCTCATATGCCAAATTTCTTAAGGAGATCCTATCCAATAAGAAAAAGATCGAGGATAACGAATCACTTACACTTACTACTGAGTGTAGCGCAATAATCCAAAATAATATGCCTCCCAAACTAAAAGACCCAGGTAGTTTCTCCATACCCTGTGTCATTGGAAAATTCTTCATAGACAAAGCTCTATGCGACCTAGGAGCCATCATTAGTGTAATGCCCTTAACCATCTGTAAAAGGCTCAATATAGGAGAACTAAGACCAACCAAGATATCTGTTCAATTAGCTCACCGCTCATTCAAATATCCTGTCGATATACTAGAGAATGTCCCAGTACGTGTAGGATAATTTTATATTCCTACAGACTTCATAATCATGGACATCAAAGAAGATGCCAGTACACCTATTATATTAGGAAGACCATTCTTAGCTACCGTCGGAGCCATAATAGATGTAAAGAGAGGTATGCTAACATTCGAAGTTGGAGAGGAAAAGGTTGAATTCATCTTGACATAATTCTTACAAGCGCCAGCTATAGACGATACCTGTTATCTACTTGATGTCATAGATGAGTGTGTAAGAGAGATGGAAATGCAAGAAACCACATACTCTGATATAATGAAACTCCAAATCCCTCCAATCTTTAAAGACAATAATTGGCATGAACCATACCAAATTGACAGTCTAAGCAAATGCTTAGCACTTATGCCCAACTACATGCCATGCCCAAAGAAACCTGACTTGGAATTAAAGGCACTACCAAAGAACCTAAGATACGAATTCCTAGACACTGAACTCAAAAGACCAGTAATAGTCAACGTTGACTTGGGACAGATGGAAACTGAAAAAGTTACTAGATGTCTTAAGAAAATATCCAATTGCATTAGGATACAACATCGCCAACCTAAAAGGGATAAGTCCTTCTATCTGTATGCATCGCATTATGCTAGAGGAAGATTGTAAAACCTCTAGAGAACACCAGAGAAGGATCAACCCAATCTTAAGTACGGTAGTCAAGGATGAAGTAAAGAAGTTACTAGATGCTGGAATCATATACCCGATCTCCGATAGTCAATGGGTTAGCCCCGTTCATGTAGTACCCAAGAAAGGGGGTGTTACAGTTGTTAAGAATGAGAAGGGCGAATCTATAGCATAAAGAGTTGTGACCGGAAGTAGAATATGCATCGATTATAGAAAACTAAACAAAGCCACTCGGAAGAATCATTTTCCTCTGCCTTTCATTGAGCAAATGCTTGAACGATTGGCTAAGCATTCCCACTTCTGCTATCTAGACGGTTATTCAGGATTATTTCAAATTCCAATCCATCCTGACGACCAAGAGAAGACAACCTTCACGTGCCCTTATGGTACATTCGCTTACTGACGAATTCCATTTGGATTATGCAACGCTCCCGCAACATTCCAAAGATGCATGATGTCAATCTTCGCTGATTTTATAGACGACATTATGGAAGTCTTTATGGATGACTTTTTTGTTTTTGGGCAGAGCTTCGAAGGATGTCTATGAAACCTTGAAATGGTACTTGAAAGATGCGTAAAGGTGAATCTCGTTTTGAACTGGGAGAAATGCCATTTCATGGTCCAACAACGAATCGTGTTAGGTCATGTAGTATCTGATAAAGGAATTGAAGTAGACAAAGCCAAGATTGAAATCATAGAGAACCTTCAACCTCCGAAAACCGTACGAGAAATACGAAGTTTTTTAGGACACGCCGGTTTCTACCAATGTTTTATCAAAGATTTCTCAAAAATTACCAAGCCACTTACGGGTTTATTAATGAAAGACGCTGATTTTATCTTTGATGAAAAATGTTTAATAGCGTTCAAGCAATTAAAAACATCTTTAATCACCGCACCTGTCATGCAACCACCTGACTGGAGATTACCTTTCGAAATCATGTGTGATGCGAGTGATTACGCTATAGGCGCAGTACTAGGACAAAGAAAGGATAAGAAACTTCATGCTATCTACTACACAAGTAGAAGACTAGATCCAACCCAAATGAACTACGCCACCACTGAAAAGGAACTTTTAGCCATTGTGTTCGCCTTGAACAAATTTCGTTCCTACTTAATAGGGGCGAAAGTCATTATCTATATTGACCACGCCGCCATTAGATATCTGCTAAGTAAGAAGGATACCAAACCAAGACTTTTAAGATGGATCCTACTCTTACAAGAATTTGACTTAGAGATAAAAGATAAGAAGGGTACTGAAAACGTAGTAGCAGACCACTTATCACGAATCGAAGGGAATAAACCTGGACAGATTTCAATCAATGATGATTTCCCTTACGAACGACTTATATCCCAAATGGAAAGCGACATGTGTGAACTAACAATAAATGATACCGAAATAGAAGAATCCGTGGAAGAAATTCATGCGAATGCAACTCTGCCATGGTATGCTGATTTTTTCAACTACCTAGCTGTTGGAGTACTTCCACCGGACCTATCTTACCAACAAAAGAAGAAATTCTTTCATGATCTAAAAAAATATAGCTGGGATGAACCTCTGCTTTTCAAAAGAGGTACCAATGGTATTTTTGGTCGATGTGTTCCTGAGGATGAAATAGACGACATAATCTCTCATTGCCATTTCGCTCCCTATGGTGGGCATGCAAGTACTTCAAAAACCTGTACTAAGATCCTACAATCGGGCCTCTTTTGGCCTACTCTGTGGAAAGATGTCCATAATACGGTTATAAATTGCGACCCGTGCCAACGCACTGGTAACATCTCAAGACGCGATGAAATGCCACAAATAGGAATCTTAGAAGTGGAAGTCTTCGATGTGTGGGAGATTGACTTCATGGGACCATTCCCATCTTATTTTGGTAATAAGTACATACTCGTTACTGTCGATTATGTTTCAAAATGGATCGAGGCTGTAGCTTCTCCGACAAATGACACACGAGTAGTGATTAAGTTGTTCAAGAACATCCTCTTTCCTAGATTCGGTGTGTCAAAACTAGTCGTTAGTGATGGTGGCTCCCATTTTATATCAAATATCTTTGGAAAACTTCTTCTGAAGTATGGAGTCCGACACCGTGTAGCAACACCTTATCACCCACAAACCAGTGGGCAAGTCAAAGTTTCAAATCGAGAGATCAAACAGATTCTAGAAAAGACTGTCGGAATATCCAAAAAAGACTGGTCATCTAAACTAAACGAAGCTCTATGGGCCTACATGACAGCTTACAAAACCCTAATAGGGACCACACCCTTTAAATTAGTCTACGGTAAATCATGTCATCTCCTTGTGGAATTAGAACACAAAGCTTACTGGGCAATTAAGACCCTAAATATAAATTATACTTCCGCAGGTGAGAAACGAATTTTGGAAATTCACGAATTGGAGGAACTTCGACTAGACGCTTATGAGAATGCCAGGATATATAAAGAGCGAACCAAAAAGTGGCACGACAAATGTATATCTAGGAAAGAGTTTAATGTCGACGACATAGTACTACTATTTAATTCGAGACTTAAGCTTTTTCCAAGAAAACTTAAATCTTGGTAGTCAGGCCCTTTCAAAATCACAAAAGTCCTTAAAAGCGGTGCGATAGAAATCAAAGGTTGGAATAGTGAACCATTTATGGTAAACGGACAGCGGTTGAAACATTACCATAATATTGACAACAAAGATTATTCAAACAGTCTAAGACTTATAGAGCTACCTGCTTAACCTCAAAACTAGTACATCGCAACGTTACTGTCGAACTTACGACGTTAAACAAAAGTGCTTAGTGGGAGACAACCCGCCTTTTCTTTTATTTGTTATCTTTGTTACTAAGTATTTTTCTTTTTTGACTTTCATCTCTATTTTTGCTCCCCTTTCCTTGATTCTATGCAGTAATACTTGTTGCTTCTAGTTACTAACTTAGAAACATTGGATACCAATTAACAGGAAAATATAACTAGTGAGTCACTAACTTTCATCATGCAACCAGTAGACACAGTTTTCAGAGGCAGAGTTCAGAGAAGGCGCTATGATTATTTAGCTCAGAAGGATATGTTAGGTTAGGTACCCGAGACAACATATTGTTTATGTTTAACTAGTTAGGATGGGAGAATGCTGCTATTAAGAGAAGGTTTGTCACTTACCGTGAACTCACCCTAGAATTCCTTAGCTCCATAGTTTACAACCCCGAGCATGGTTACAGACTCAACAAAGGATTGATTTTCTTTAGGCTGTTTAGCATGGACTTTACTTATAACCGTAGAGACCTTGCTGACCTCCTAGGATTTCCTAGTGGCCCATTTGTTTTCACTACCTGCCAGGAGGAATTAATCTATGGCATCGACCTAGATTTCTTTTGGGGTAGTTTAACTGGAGACTACCACCCTAACCCAAACGAGATGCACTCCCAAATGATCCACAACCCTACTATCCGCTACTTCCATAAAATAGTAGCCCACACCCTGTTTGGAAAGGAAGCGAACAACACCGTAGTGTCACGAGATGAACTTTTCATCTTACTCTGTGTCGACCAAGGTCGACATGTCAATGTTGTGACATTTATGATGGAGAGATTCATTCACCTTGCAAAGAACAATCACACCCCAATCATAATAGGCGGCCTAGTAAACATGATAGCTGATACCATTGGACTTAGACGCCCACTTTATGAACATATACCATTTGGCCACATCCGACCCATAGACATTGAATTTTGCTTTGACCGTAGAATCATAGGAAACCTTGGGCCGGATACTTTTGATTACCTAATTAACAACGAAGTTGTCCGACTATTTACCCTACCTAACCATGAGAGAATAAGTGTTCATTACCGAAATCACTAGATTTATGATTTAGATGAACACCCAATTGATCCACCTTCACCTCCTGAGACACCGCCTATATATGAGAATTTAGATGACCCTATCCTTGTTGATGATGTTGGTTCTTGTGTTGGCAGAAATTTTGGTAAAACCTAGAATGTTCACAAGGTGTCACATGTGTTGTCTTAACATAAGATATCATGTACCTGCCGGATGTTTAAAATATAATTATGCAGGATTTTACCAAGATGTCATACCCGATTTCATGACATCTATATACAGAACATTCAGTCTGAATGTTATGTATTATGTGATTGCATTTTTAATGCAAATGTATGTATGATTGAAGATATGATTTACACGCGCATTCAGTCATTAATTACAACCAGATTTACTTATTTTCCAAAGAGATCTAATCAGCTGTCATGAGAAGATTTGAATGGAAAATAGTTTTAAGGTTTTATGATGTCCAAGCCCAGCCAAATGCTTCTATAAAAAGGACATGGAAGACCTGATTTGATACACAAGAAATAACGAACAAAATATTGAAAGAGAATAAGGGTTTTAGTCTTGTGTGGTCGTGTGAATTGTAAGCCATTCAATTCATCCATAGATAATTGAATTGGTCTGATTTTTGAGTTGTAATTTTTCACTCTAAGCTTTTAAGCATGAGTGTATGTCTACTTGATTGAAGTTGTTAAGTAAGATCAAGTGTGTGTCTTTGAAGAGTGCCTTCTTTTCATTGTAATTTTGGTTTTATATCACTGGTGTGATTGAGGGGGAGTGGGTGGGATCTCATATCTAACAGTTCTTAGGTAGAAGTCACACGGGTAGAGATTAGGTGAAAAAGACTGTAACTTGTGTTGTTTACTGAGAGTCTTTGAACTGATTCTATTTTAGTGGATTTCCTTCCTGGCTTGGTAGCCCCCAGACGTAGGTGAGTTTCCACCGAACTGGGTTAACAATTGCTTGTGTCTCTTGCATTACTGTTCTTTATCTTTTATCCTGTTTGTATTGCTCAGATATTAGTGTCGTAACATTACCTTCGACATCTCATATCTGGTACCAGAATTTCAATTGGTATTAGAGCAGACATCCTTCTCTGGTTCTGGGTGAGATCTAGGGACGATACTTTCTGGTACTATGGAGAGAGATGGTGGATCTATTCACAGGCCACCTATTTTGGATGGATCCAACTATGACTACTAGAAACCTCGAATCGTAGGCTTCCCAAAATCTCTGGATATTAAGGCTTGGAAGGATGTGTTAACAGGCTAGGAACATCCATTAGTTACTAAGGAAGGAGAAGATACAACTGACAAGAAGCCTGAAGAACAATGGACCACGGAGGAGGAGGTTGTAGCCCTTGGAAATTCTAAAGCATTGAATGCTATATTCAATGGAGTAGACAAGAATATCTTCATATTGGTAAACAACTGTGAGGTGGCTAAAGATGCTTGGGACATTCTCAAAACCACTCATGAAGGCACCTCCAGAGTTAAGATGTCTAGACTGCAGCTGCTCACTACCAAGTTTGAAAATTTAAGGATGAAAGAAGATGAAAATATTCATCAATTTCATATGAATATCCTTGAAATTTCTAATGCCTCAGGAGCCCTGAGAGAGAAGATGTTAGATGAAAAATTAGTAAGGAAAATACTCAGGTCACTCCCTAAGAGATTTGCTATGAAGGTGACAGCCATAGAAGAGTCTCAAGACATCTCCAATATGAGAGTTGATGAGCTAATTGGATCCCTCCAAACATTTGAGATGGGAATGTGTAATGGATCTGAAAAGAAAGCCAAAAGCATAGCCTTCATGTCAAACACTGAGGAGGAAGAGGAGGAAGGTGGTCAAGATATTCATGAAGATCTAGCAAATGATGTAGCAATGTTGGGAAGATAGTTCAACAGACTTCTGAAAAAGATGGATGTAAGATCTAAGGCTAATGTCAAGAACATCTCATCTGACATCAGTAAATCCAACAATCCTAGAAGAAGAACAAGGTCAGATGAAAAGCATAAAGAGGGAAAAGGAGTTCAGTGCCATGAATGTGATGGGTATGGACACATTAGAACTGAACGTGGAACCTACCTCAAGAAACAAAAGAGGAGTCTTGCTGCCACTTGGTCTAATGAAAGTGAAACAGAAGAGTGTGCAAATCTTGTGACTTCCTTGATTGGAAGATGGGGTTCTGATGAAGACTCGAGTGATGATGAAGTAACCTTTGAAGAGTTGGCCACTACCTACAGAAATTTGTGTCACGGAAGTGCAGAAGTGTGTCAACAAGTTTAAAGCCAGAAGAAAGTGATAGCACAGCTGGAGAATGAGAAGGCAGAACATGTGGAAACCATCTCTAAGTTGAAGACTGAAGTTGTATTCTTGAATTCTAAACTGGATGAGATGACCAAGTATGTAAGAATGCTAAACAATGGATCTGACACCTTAGACAAAATTCTCCAGACTGGACAAATAATAGGAGACAAGTCTGGAATTGGGTTCAATGAATCTAAACCAGAGTGCAGCCACTCTGGTAGCAAACCAAAGTCCAAACCTAAGAGTAGTCACACTAGGAGAAAACCAGAGATGTCACATCATATGTCACAACATCATAAAGGAAGACAACAGAAAGGGAAACATCAAAGATGGAGATGCCATTACTATGGAAAATTTGGCCACATAAAACCATTCTGCTATAAGTTGTATGGCTATCCTAGTCCTGCTCATCATCAACCTAGACCCAAACATCACAGACCTGTCAACAAAAAGCAATGGATTCCTAGGACTGATGTTACAAGTCTGATAGCTCACACTTCCTTTAGAGTTTTAGCCAAAGAAGATTGGTATTTTGACAGTGGGTGCTCCAGACATATGACTGGAAACAAAAACCTGCTAACTGGCCTTCATCCTCATGCCACCAACTATCTAACCTTTGGTGATGGAGCAAAGGGTGAAATCAAGAGGATTGGTAAGCTTGACTGCCCTGGAGTTCCTGACCTTGACAATGTCCTACTTGTTAAGGGATTGACTGCAAATTTAATAAGCATCAGTCAATTGTGTGACCAAGGTCTAAATGTTAACTTCACTAAAACTGAATGTCTGATTACTAACAAAGAAAGTGAAGTGATCATGAAAGGAGTCAGGACTAAAGACAACTGTTACATGTAGAGTTCTCAAGAAACTGGTTATTCTTCAATGTGTACCTTAGCCAAAGAAGAAGAAGTGAAGATATGGAATCAAAGATTAGGCCATATGCATCTTAAAGGTATGAAGAGGATTATATCTATTGAAGCTGTTAGAGGAATTCCCAACTGGAAGATTGATGAAGGAAAAGTCTGTGGGGAATGTCAGATTAGAAAACAGACAAGGATGTCACACCAGAAGCTCAGACATGACACCACTTCCAAAGTTTTGGAACTCCTCCATATGGATTTGATGGGACCCATGCAGGTGGAAAGCCTTGATGGGAAGAAGTATGCATATGTAGTGGTAGATGACTTCTCTAGATACACCTGTATCAATTTTATAAGAGAAAAATATGAGGTGTTTGAAGTCTTCAAAGAGAAAAAGAAAGTCAAGTTATCAAAATTAGAAGTGATCCTGGGAAGGAATTTGAGAACAACAAATTTGCTTAGTTATGTTCTTCAGAAGGAATTCATCATGAGTTCTCATCTCCCATTACTCCTTAGCAAAATGGTGTGGTGTAAAGGAAAAATAGAACCCTTCAAGAATCAGCCAGAGCTATGATTCATGCTAAGAAATTGCCCTACCACTTTTGGGCTGAAGCTATGAACACAGCCTGCTATGTTCACAACAAAGTAACCTTGAAGAAAGGGACTCCTACTACCTTATATGAAGTCTGGAAAGGGAGAAGACCTACAGTCAAATACTTCCATGTGTTTGGGAGTAAATGCTATATCTTGACTGATCGTGAGCAAAGAAGGAAGATGGATCCCAAAAGTGATGAAGGAATATTTCTGGGCTACTCAACAAACAGCAGAGCATATAGAGTCTCTAATTCCAGAACAAAAGTAATGATGGAATCTATTAATGTTGTGGTTGATGATCAACAGACTGATGTCACAGACGATGTTCAGACATCTCTGAATGATCCCCCAGCTGATTTCTCAGACAAAAATAAGGAGAGTGAACCTCCTCAAGTTGAACCTGAAGATGACAAAATCAACAAGGGACCCTCCATCAGAATTCAGAAGGATCATCCCAAAGATCTCATTATAGGAGATCCAAATAAAGGGGTCACAACTAGATCAAGGGAAGTGATCTTACATGGCTGCTTTGTGTCCAAGATTGAGCCTAAGAATGTGAAGGAAGCCTTGATTGATGAGTTCTTGATCAATGCCATGCAAGAGGAGTTAGGTTAATTCAAGAGGAATGAAGTATGGGAATTGGTTCCTAGACCTGAAGGAATAAATGTCATAGGTACAAAGTGGGTATATAAGAATAAATCTGATGAACAAGGGGTGGTTACTAAAAATATAGCAAGATTAGTAGCACAAGGATATACTCAAGTTGAAGGAGTGGATTTTGATGAAACATTTGCTCTTGTAGCTCGCCTTGAGTCCATTAGACTATTGCTTGGAGTGGCATGTATTCTGAAATTCAAACTGTTCCAAATGGATGTAAAAAGTGCCTTCTTGAATGACTACTTAAATGAGGAAGTATATGTTGAACAACCTAAAGGATTCATAGATCCAAATCTTCCAAAGCATGTGTACAGATTGAAGAAAGCCCTCTATGGTTTGAAGCAACCTCCTAGGGCTTGGTATGAGAGACTCACAATGTTGCTCACTAATAATGGATACAGGAAAAGAGGTATTGACAAGACCCCATTTGTGAAGAATGAAGGAGGGAAACTCATGGTGGCACAAATATATGTAGATGATATTGTGTTTGGTGGGATGTCAGATCAGATGGTCGAACATTTTGTTAGACAAATGCATTCTAAATTTGAGATGAGGCTTATTGGAGAGCTGACCTATTTCCTTGGGCTACAATTCAAGCAGATGGAATAGTCTATCTTTCTATCTCAAAGCAAATATGCCAAGAACATTGTTAAGAAGTTTGGCATGGAGAATGCAAGTCATAAAAGGACACCTGCTCCTACACATTTGAAAGTCTCCAAAGATGAAAATGGTGTTAGTGTAGATCAAAGTCTGTACAGAAGCAGGATAGGAAGTCTGCTATATCTCACAGCAAGTAGACCTGACATTGCCTTTGCTGTAGGTGTTTGTGCTAGATATCAAGTTGATCCAAAAGTCAGTCACATAAACCAAGTGAAGAGAATACTGAAATATGTCAATGGCACCAATGATTATGGGATGTTATATACTCATGGATCTGGTTCTATGTTGACTGGTTACTGTGATGCTGACTGGGCTGGAAGTGTTGATGATAGGAAAAGCACATCAGGTGGATGTTTCTTCTTGGGGAACAACTTGATATCATGGTTTAGCAAGAAACAAAATTGTGTGTCCCTATCCACTGCTGAAGCTGAATACGTAGCAGCTGGAAGTAGTTATTCTCAACTGGTTTGGATGAAACAAATGTTGACTGAATATAATGTCACACAAGATGTCATGACATTGTACTGTGACAACCTGAGTGCTACAAATATTTCTAAGAATCCTATTCAGCACAGTAGGACAAAGCACATTGATATTCGTCATCACTTCATTAGAGAACTAGTGGAAGAAAAAATCATAGCCCTGGAGCATGTTACTACTTGTAACACCCCAAAATTTGCCCTCCTCATTCATGCATTCATTTTTTGGTCATTTAACATTTCATATTGCATTTCATCATGTCAATCAGAATCAGATCCAAGAAACTTTATTTAAAAAAAAAACGAAAAAAAAAATGACGAAAAAAAAATAATTAATTAATTAAATAAATAAATAAAAAAAATCTCAGACTTGGACCTCTCTCAAAAGCCCACTAAGCTACTAATATTAGGCTATAAATACTAGAGTTTCATTGAAACAAAACAGACAGAAAAAGGAAGAGAAGCAAAATACTCTGAGGTTTCCTTGGAACAAAACCCTGGACAAAACCTGGAGAGAAACCTGATAGAGAACTCAGAGCAGCCTCCAAACCCTGAAGGGAACTCAACTGCACAAAATCACCTCTGCCTCACATAAACCCTAAAGATTGTTTTGTAAACCTCACGGGTGCAACTCAATTTCAATCAAGCTCTCCAATCAGGTTTGCCCTTATTCCCATTACCTTTGTGCTTTGAAGTTGAATACTCTGAATGTTTGAGGTATGATGGATGAATTTCATTAGGTTTTTGCCCACGGGTTCATAATTATGTATGAATGTATAAAAATAATGCCTTGAATGCTTAATCGTTTAATTTCTGAAGTGTATGCCATAGGGTTTGAAGTCTCTGAAACCATACTGTTATCCATGAAAAAAATGCTTATCGTGTTTCACTAACCCTTTTGTTGAGTTTTTGTGAAGGCTCACATGACTTTTGCAGGGATAGCTCGCTGGTGTTCCACTTTATTTGTGGGATACCACCTGGAGGTTTATTCCGATTACCTGTACTGACTCACTTTCTTTGATGGTGTTTAGCTTGGAAGGATCCCTGGGTTTCCTATTCCTCTAATTGCTGTTACTTCGGATCTTTATCCGCGTGGTACCTTTTACATTTTTCCCGCATTTTACTGCTTTCCTAGCTGGAAGACCTCGATAGGAGGCAATGTTTTTGTGTGTTTATTTTTTTTACAGGTTCCTTCGTCGAGGACTGCCCTTTTGCCCTTGAGCATCCCCCAAACCCTAAAACCAAAAGCAACACGTTAACTCCTTCCACTACAGGCGAGTAAGTCTCCAAAGGTCGAGCATCCGGTAGATTGCGTAGTAACATCGTTCGTCCAAAACCCAATCCATAACCCCATAGTTAGCCGAACTACGGTTTGCTCTGATTCTCATTCCAGATGAGATACGTAGGCATAAGACGCGATGTCTTAGCGAGCACAATTACCCTTAACCCCTAGGTAGCCGAGCTACGAAGACTCTGATTCTCATATTCATATGAGATATGTATGCAGTGGATGCGACATCCGTGCGAGTCATTTTCTTTTGACCCCTTTTTTTTAGTAAATAACACATTAGATAAACCCACATCCTTTAGACAAGAACTACAAAAGTGGATCCCGTAGAGTACTACGGATGCGTAGGGGTGCTAATACCTTCCCTTCGCATAATCGACTCCCGAACCCAAGATTTGGTTGCGAGACCCTGTCTTGTCCTTTCCTTTGTCCAGGTTTACTTCGAGCGTTTCCTTTCCCTCATTTGGAATAAATAACGCACGGTGGCGACTCTCTTGTCTTTCTTCGCCGGTTGTTTTTTTCCGCATTCCATTTTTCAGGTTGCGACAACTGGCGACTCTGCTGGGGACCCAGTTTCCCCAAGCGAGTCCCTCCTAGCTTTTGTAGGTTGTTTGTTTATTGGGCGTTTATTCTTTTATACAGTTATTTATCTTTCAGCATTTACCTGCTTTATTTCATTGTGTACATGTGACTGCCGTATCTGCTGGTTCTGTTTGTGAGATGAGTTCTATACCCGAACTCGAGTGCACTTAGGATAGGAGAATGGCATAGCCTTGTTGACTTGTGTGGAGTTATTCCTTAGCAAGTTGACTTGCAAGCCCATTCACTTGGTGGAGGTCATGTTGAGATCAATAATGTCACACAAGTAAGTTGTGGTTAGACATTACTTTTTCCAATATAGACCTTAGAAGCCAAGGACCTTAGTTTACCAAACCCATCTTGGCCTATTCGTAGGACGTAGTGCGAAAGTTGTTCAAGTGTAAGATTTGATACGATTGGTACGCGATACTACACTCATAAGAGTCTCTCTTAAGAATATTTTTGGAATACGAGTAGTCGTTCCTCCGATAATATCCGAAAGATGGGATTATGACTATGGGAACCTTTTGTAGAACATGTTTGGCAGGTTTAAACCTTAGTACACTCCCTTTGGGTGGTTCTTAACCTAAACTCCATGCTCTTGACTTGCAACAAACCCTTGATTCATGGTCGATCCGTTCAGGTCTCCTTAATATCAATGAAACTTGGGTGTTGATAAGGTGTAAACCATAATCCACCAAAATGGATGGTTGATATTAAGGATAACATGATCCATCCCATGACCATTGTTTGGTGTGCTTTGCTTGATCCTCTTAATTTCTCTTTAGGCAGTGCAACTTGACAGATGTTCAAGCAGATCCAGCAATTCTGATTGATATGCCATTGCATTGCATAACATCATCTGTATATTTGCATCCAACATCTCATGCTTATTCATTTGCAGGGTATTCCCTTTTTAAGGGGGGGCCTTAAAATTGAATAAGCAGTGCATCGCATACCATGCATACTAACCCTTATTTATTTTGCAGGTGTCACCGCAGTGTCTAATGTTTGTTTCCTGTTTCAGGCAGTTATTGGTCCCAAGCGAGTTCATAGGTACCCGACAAAGGAAAACCGTCCACGACTAGCAATGGACCAGATACAGAAAGAACTGGCTGATATGCGTGAAAGGATGGATCAGTTCATGACATTGATGACTGGTATGGCAGAAGGCCAGGCGAAGCTGAAGGAATTGGTTGAGCAACCGAGGCCCGATCCAGAGGTGGAAATACCAAGTGCTGAGGGGAACCCTGGTAACCCTGGGAACGCTGATAGCCCTGTGAACACTGGAAACGCGGGTAACGCGAATGCTGATGGAAACCCGGGTAATGTTGGCAACACGGGGAATGTTGGGAATGGTATTGGTGGAAGATACAATGTGAATCAAGGAATTCGGATTAACGGGCGCTCCGTTACTGAAGATTATCAGTATGATCAATTCTCTTTGCACGACGAAGCCCTCGAGACCACTCGCCGTATGGATGAGCTTGCTGAGAAGATCAAATCTTTGGAGTCTCAAAATTCCTTAGGTTTTGATGTCACCAATCTTGGTGTGGTTCAGGGAGTAAGGATCCCTCACAAGTTCAAACCCCCTACTTTTGAGAAATAGAATGGGGCTTCTTGCCCACACACTTATCTCCAATCTTATCTGGGAAGGTTGGGAGCTCACACGGAAGATGAAAAGCTGTGGATGTACTATTTTGAAGACAGTTTAACTGGAGCTTCTCGTGAATGGTATTCTCATTTGTCTCGTACTACCATTAAGAGCTGGAAAGACTTGGCAGAAGCTTTTGTCAAGCAATATCAATACAACTTGGACATGGCTCCAAATCGGACCTTGTTGCAAGGAATGTCTCAGACTGCCAAGGAGACCTTTAGAGAATATGCTCAGCGTTGGAGACAGATTGCTGCATCCGTCCAACCCCCTATGTCTGAAAGGGAGATGGCGGACATGTTCATGAACACTCTTCAAGGAAATTATATCGAGAGATTGGCTGCTTGCCCGTCAATCAGCTTTGCAGAGATAGTGATTGCTGGAGAAAGGATCGAGAGTCTGTTGAAGATGGGCCGAATTCAAGACAACAGTGCTTCCAACTCATCAGTTCCCAAGAAACTGTTTGCTGGTAACGGTCAACGAAGAAGAGAAGGTGAGACGAGCGTTGTATATACCGGCAGAGGCAGGGGCAGAGGACGCCCTAATTATTATCAAGATCAAGTGGTCACAATCACTATTCCAACACCTGTTCCTCAACCGCAGTATCATCCGCAACAACAACCCAGGTACAACAATCAACAACAAAGAGGTAATCCGGGTCAGCAGAGACCCTATCAACAACGTCCAAGGCAGGCGGACCGGGTCATTGAGCCAATGCCAATGCCTTATTTTGTATTACTTCCCAAGCTGATTGACATGAATCTGGTTACGTTGAGAACTCTGGCCCCACCGGTCGATCCCAACAATCTGCCTAGAGGTTATGATGTCAACGCCAGATGTGCTTTTCACTCCAACGCACCTGGCCATACTACAGATAATTGCAAGGCTCTCTAGCTAAAGGTACAAGATTTGAGAGATGCCCAGGCCATCAATTTTTCTCCGGTGCCTAATGTTATCCAAAACCCGATGCCAGCTCACGGCGGGCAGAGGATCAATGCTGTTGATAGTGGGGAAACTTTGAATTTGGTTTTTGATGTGACTAAAGTGAAGACTTCGCTATCGGTGGTCAAAGACCGACTCTTGAAAGGACGGATTTTCCCGTGTTGTGGGGAAGAGTGCAGAAATTGTCAAGACGCCGAGAACGGATGTGATAGTTTGAGAAGGGGTATTCAGCAACTGATAGATGAAGGTTGTCTTAAGTTCGATCAGACTCGTCCAATGAAGAATGATGTGTCGACAGTAACGTTTTATTTCACTCCTGAAGAAATATATGTTCCCGAGAGACCCGCTCCGACAACAATATATTTCCCAGAAAGTCCAGCACCAATTTACTCTGACAACCTTCAACCGACTTTGGTTGGTCTGGTCACCATCATGGTACGAGGACCTGTTCCGTATGAGAAAGATAGTGCTATCCCGTGGCACTATGGGGCTGATATCTACTACCAGGGGCAGAAAGTTAACGAAGAAGACATTGACATTGGTTGCTCCGCTGTAGACAATGTTGGAGGAATTCGGGGCTTCACTCGCAGTGGACGCCTATTTGCACCATCAACATTGCGCATGAATGCTAAAGCTGAGGCAGCTGCCAAGGCTAAAGGAAAATAGGTATCCACCGAAGAGGTTACTACCGAGGAAGATCCTCCTAAGACCGCATTCGAGAAGGAAGTGGATGAGTTTATGAGGATTATCAAGAAAAGTGACTACAAGGAAGTCGACCAGCTAAATCAGACACCCTCAAAGATCTCCATTATCTCACTATTGATGTGCTCTGAGGCACACAGAGCAGCCTTGTTGAAAGTACTGAATATGGCTTATGTTCCCCCAGGGATACCTGTTGACCAGCTGGAGTCGGTAGTTTCGAATGTACACACTAAGCATGCGCTAGGTTTCACCGATTATGACCTAACATTTGAGGGCAGGAATCACAACAAAGCCTTGCATATCACAATGGAATGCAAAGGGACGGTGCTTTCCCATGTTTTGGTTGATACAGGCTCTTCTCTTAATGTTCTTCCAAAGAAAGCCTTAACGAATTTGGATTGCGATGACATCATCCTGCAGCCAAGTAATTTGGTCGTGAGGGCTTTTGATGGCTTTAAGCGAGTTGTCTGTGGCGAAGTCGAGTTGCCTGTTAAGATTGGACCACAGGTGTTCAAGAGTACCTTTTATGTGATGGATATTCAGCCTGCCTATAGTTGTCTGCTAGGTCGGCCCTGGATTCATGCTGCCGGTGCTGTTACTTCTACTCTCCACCAGAAGCTCAAATATGGACTAGAAGGTCAGATCGTCACCGTCTGTGGTGAAGAGGATATTTTTGTTAGCCACCTGTCTACATTTAAGTATGTCGAGATGGATGGAGAGATGCATGAGATGCTGTGTCAGGGCTTCGAAGCCATAAACATTAGTGAGGTCGCGCTCGAAACTGTCTTTTCACCTGAGCCTGAGAAGGTCGGGACTTCTATCTCTTCATAGAAGCAAGTTGTTGAAGTGATTAAGGCTGGTAATGCCCAAGGCTGGGGAAAATTTGTGGAGCCAATCATAAAAGAAGACAAGTTTGGATTGGGGTATACTCCGGGGTCTCAGAAGAATGAAGCCGGTACTTTCTCCAGCGGGGGTTTGGTTTCTCCCCACACCGTCAATACTGCAGATGGAGACAAGGCTGACAGCGACTGTGACTTAGATAACTGGATTCGCCCGTGTGTCCCAGGAGAAAAGCTCGACAATTGGTCGTCTGAAAAAGTCGTCCGGTTTACTCTACTGAAGGAGTAATTTTTATTGTTTTCCTTTTATCACATGCATAACAAAGTCTTACACTTTGACCAAGGTGTAATGACTCATCTGTAGGGCCATCCATTTAGTTACATTTCGCAATTATTTTCATCATCAATAAAGGACAACTTTTGCAAACAATTTTGTGTTCTTTGTCTTTCAATTATTTCTACTTTTACAAAAACGGCAATGTTTCTTTTTTGTTTTTCTTTCCAAAAAAACACCTCGTAAAACTGATCACCCGGATCTCACTGCTAACGACACTGTTATGGCCAAGTATGACTTCGACAATCCTATCTATCAAGCCGAAGAAGGGGTTGAGGAAGATTGTGAATTACCTGAGGAGTTAGCCAGGTTGTTGAAACAGGAGGACCGAGCTATCACACCTTATCAGGAGGTGGTTGAGACCATCAACATTGGTACCGAAGACGACAAGAAAGAGATCAAGATCGGGGCCAGTCTACAGGCCGAGAGGAAAAGACCGTTGATCATGTACTTGACTGTGTTAGAAAGGTCAATGGGTTGTGTGCTCGGTCAGCATGACGAGTCAGGTCGAAAAGAGCATGCAATATACTACCTTAGCAAAAAGTTTACCGACTGTGAACAAAGATACTCACTGCTCGAGAAAACTTGCCGCGCTTTGGCATGGGCTGCTCGCCGACTAAGACAGTATATGTTGACTCACACGACTCTATTGATACCAAAGATGGATCAAGTTAAGTATATTTTTGAAAAGCCAGCAGGGTTGCTAGGTGGCAAATGATGCTGACAGAGTATGACATCCAATACACTTCACAAAAAGCCATCAAAGTAAGTGTCTTGTCAGACTATCTTGCCGCACAACCAATTGATGATAACCAACCTATGAGGTTCAACTTTCCTGATGAGGACATCATGTTTCTCAAATCGAAAGATTGCGAGGAACCACTCCCGGAGGAGGGGCCTGACCCTGAATCCAAATGGATTATGATGTTTGATGGGGCGGTCAACGTCAATGGTCGCGGAGTTGGTGCAGTGTTGATCACACCAGAGGGGGTTCATATGCCATTTTGTGCCAGAATAACTTTTCCCTGCACCAACAATGAAGTCGGACGAAGCAGAATGGTTCCATTGTCGATACAATCAGCTAAGAGACTGGAAGCTATATGCCATGGCCAACTATATCAGAGACGGATGAAGAGAGCGTTTGATCAGAAAGTGCGCCCTCGGGAGTATCGAGTCGGTGAATTGGTACTCAAAAGAATTCTTCCTCCCAACACAGATCACAGGGGAAAATGGACACCGAACAACGAGGGTCCATACGTGGTTAAAAGAGTTTTCTCTGGCGGAGCTCTGATGCTAACAACCATGGATGGAGAAGAATTCCCGTCCCCTGTCAACTCAGACGCAGTTAAAAAATACTTCGCATAAAATAGACCCGCTGGACAGTAAAAAGAATAGTCCAGGCAAAAAAGGGGCATCCCGACGAACCAAAAAAAGAATGAAGAGGTTCAGGCAAAAATTAGGGATATAAAAATCAAAAAAAATGTACACCCGGTGAGTCGAAAACCCGAAAGGGTGGCTCAGGAAAAAAAGGGTATCCCGGTGGATTGAAAACCCAAAAGGGCGGTCCACGCAAAAGTTAGGGAATAAGCGAATAACTGCGATCTGAGTTCATCCGTGTTATATCACCGTTTCATTCAATCCGACAATCTTCGAAGGTAAAAGATCGACTAATCATCCACTTCAGAAAGCAAGATGAGCAGAGCGTCTTGAGGTCATACGAGCCATAGCAGAGTCGAAACTCGGTGGGACCCCGTTTCCACATTGCCATTAGGATAGTTTCTCTTGTTCAATTTATAGCGATCGCCTCTTTCCAGGAATCAGCTTCCTGATGTACTCGCCTATTCCTGGCACAAATTTTTCAACCAACAAAAGTCGAATAATTCAGTTAAAAAGCCTCTTTACTTTTCATTTATCAGTTTGTTTGCAAAAGATGTCTGAATTCTTGAGGAAACATATTGCATCTGAATGTAATGGTGGCTTTTGCAGATGACTTGCACAGGAAAACATTTAAAATTGCTTTGAATGTGCTTAATCCCGGACGGTGAATTCAAACTGAGTAATTCCCCGGGGCATACGTGTATTTTTTTGTTACAAGTCACAGGAACCGGATGCCAAGTCATGAATCCTCACCCCCAAGCGGTTGACAAAGCCTCTCCTCTGCAGAGCAGGTTCCCCAGTAGAGTTGACAGTATCCATACTGTATATCCCTAATAGAGTTGACAGTATCCAGACTGTATATCCCCAGCGGAGTCGACAGTGCCAGACTGTATCTTCCCAGCAACAGCGGAGTGGTCGCATACCCAACAGACAAGAGGGTGGTGTTCCCAGTGTTCATCTCGTCCCCAGCAGATTATTTTTTTTTAACAGATTTGTTTTAATCCCCAGCCTGAGGATGATTAGCAAGTTCAAATCCCCAGCAAAGGTCGATTCCTACGACATTTCCCCAGGAAGTGCTTTCCTCACAGACTCTACTCGCAGAGCCTCGCCAAGCAAAGTTTCCATAGTTGATACTTCCCCAGCAAGGTCAACTTTTCAAAAAAGGCCGATTTATTTTCGGTGGCTCCCCGGTCCCGGAAGACGGATCGTTCCCCACAGAGCATTCAAGGATTGATACAACGATCCGCTCCCTGCCAGAGTTGTTTCCCCAAGCAAATTTCTTTTTTCTTTCGCACCATGCATAACATTTGCATTTGCATTTGCATCCATATCAAACATACACATAAGCTGATAAACAGGTTATTCAAAGCAGACTGAAAAATTACTTTACAACCAAAGTCATGAGATTCGGCCAGAGGATCAAGTGTGTGTGTGACCCAGCATGAGGGTCATTTCGAAGATTCAGCCTGAGAATCATTTTCCAGAGATCCAGCCTGAGGGTTATTTCAAAGATTCAGCCAGAGAGTCGACTACAAGCGTTATTTTAACAGAAAATCAACGCGCGGATCGCATTAAAAAAACAAAGTCTAATCGAAGAGTCGTTATAACATGTTCTATCCTGAAGAATATGTAGGAAGCCCAAAAGTGGGATATTCTCGAAGCTGCATATCTAACATGAAGACTGTAGATTTCGAAAGAGGGTCAACCAGCGCATGCCCCAAATGCGAGATCCTGATGATGGGAATTTATCATCAAAACAATCCAGATCTAGCCAGAAGATCAAAGTCAAGTCTAGCCCGAAGACCGAAAAATAGATAGATTCAGCCAGAGAATCAAAGAAAATAGATTCAGCCAGAGAATCGAAACAATTCAGATCTAGCCAGAAGATCGAAATAGATTCAGCCAGAGAATCGAAATAATTCAGATCTAGCCAGAAGATCGAAGTAGATCTAGCCAGAAGATCGAAGTCAGGTCTAGCCCGAAGACCGGAAATAGATTCAGCCAGAGAATCGAAACAATTCAGATCTAGCCAGAAGATCGAAGTAGATTCAGCCAGAGAATCAAAGAAAATAGATTCAGCCAGAGAATCGAAACAATTCAGATCTAGCCAGAAGATCAAAGAAGATCTAGCCAGAAGATCGAATTCAGGTCTAGCCCGAAGACCGGAAATAGATTCAGCCAGAGAATCGAAATAATTCAGATCTAGCCAGAAGATCGAAGTAGATTCAGCCAGAGAATCAAAGAAAATAGATTCATCCAGAGAATCGAAAGAAAGGAGATCTAGCCAAAAGATCGAAGAAGATTTAGCCAGGAGATCGAAGAAGGTCTAGCCAGAAGATTGAAACCGTATCCAGCCCGAGGATCAAAATTAACATCCAACCAGAGGACTAAATTGAGTATAGATTCATCCAGAGGATCGAAACTCCATATTAAGTCAGAAGACTGATTTAGATTCAGCCTGAGGATCAGAAGAGAAATAAACAGCGCGGTGTATTTGAGCATTTTTGTGGTGTTCTCAGAGCGCAAATTTTTGGTCTGTCTTTGGTATTCAACCACAACTCACCTTGTTTGTCGGATAAGCTGTTCGCTTTCATCCTGCTCGGGTTAGCTGATGATTGAATAGGGGCAGTTGTAACACCCCAAAATTTGCCCTCCTCATTCATGCATTCATTTTTAGGTCATTTAACATTTCATATTGCATTTCATCATGTCAATCAGAATCAGATCCAAGAAACCTTATTTTTTTAATAAAAAAAAACGAAAAAAAAAACGACGAAAAAAAATTAATTAATTAATTAAATAAATAAAATATATAAAAAAAAATCTCAGACTTGGACCTCTCTCAAAAGCCCACTAAGCTACCAATATTAGGCTATAAATACTAGAGTTTCATTGAAACAAAATAGACAGAAAAAGGAAGAGAAGCAAAATACTTTGAGGTTTCCTTGGAACAAAACCCTGGACAAAACCTGGAGAGAAACATGACAGAGAACTCAGAGCAGCCTCCAAACCCTGAAGGGAACTCAACTGCACAAAATCACCTCTGCCTCACATGAACCCTAAAGATTGTTTTGTAAACCTCACGGGTGCAACTCAATTTCAATCAAGCTCTCCAGTCAGGTTTACCCTTATTCCCATTACCTTTCTGCTTTGAAGTTGAATACTCTGAATGTTTGAGGTATGATGGATGAATTTTATTAGGTTTCTGCCCACGAGTTCATAATTATGTATGAATGTCTAAATAATGCCTTGAATGCTTAATCGTTTAATTTCTGAAGTGTATGCCACAGGGTTTGAGGTTTCTGAAACCATACTGTTATCCATGAAAAAAATGCTTATCGTGTTTCACTAACCCTTTTGTTGAGTTTTTGTGAAGGCTCACATGACTTTTGCAGGGATAGCTCGCTGGTGTTCCACTTTATTTGTGGGATACCACCTGGAGGTTTATTCTGATTACCTGTACTGACTCACTTTCTTTGATGGTGTTTAGCTTGGAAGGATCCCTGGGTTTCCCATTCCTCTAATTGCTGTTACTTCGGAAATTTATCCGCATGGTACCTTTTACATTTTTCCCGCATTTTACTGCTTTCCTAGCTGGAAGACCTCGATAAGAGGCAATGTTTTTGTGTGTTTATTTTTTTTTACAGGTTCCTTCGTCGAGGACTGCCCTTTTGCCCTTGAGCATCCCCCAAACCCTAAAACCCAAAGCAACACGTTAACTCCTTCTACTACAGGCGAGTAAGTCTCCAAAGGTCGAGCATCCGGTAGATTGCGTAGTAACGTCGTTCGTCCAAAACCCAATCCATAACCCCGTAGTTATCCGAACTACGACTTGCTCTGATTCTCATTCCAGATGAGATACGTAGGCATAAGACACGATGTCTTAGCGAGCATAATTACCATTAACCCCTAGATAGCCGAGCTACGAAGACTCTGATTCTCATATTCAGATGAGATACGTATGTAGTGGATGCGACATCCGTGCGAGTCAATTTTCTTTTGACCCCTTTTTTTTAGTAAATAACACATTCGATAAACCCATACCCTTTAGACAAGAACTACAAAAGTGGATCCCGTAGAGTACTACGGATGCGTAGGGGTGCTAATACCTTCCCTTCGCATAATCGACTCCCGAACCCAAGATTTGGTTGCGAGGCCCTGTCTTGTCCTTTCCTTTTTCCAGGTTTACTTCGAGCGTTTCCTTTCCCTCCTTTGGGATAAATAACGCACAGTGGCGACTCTCCTGTTTTTCTTCGCCGGTTGTTTTTTTCCGCATTCCATTTTTCAAGTTGCGGCACTACTGAAATGCAATTAGCTGACATATTTACAAAGGCTTTGGATGTTAATCAATTTGAAAGTTTAAGAGGGAAATTGGGGATTTGTATTCATGAGAATTTATAGCAATTAATTTGGAGTGGAAAAGGTAATAAAAATATTTCTGCCCACTTAAAAGAAAGTGTCCCATTTATGGTAAATCATTACCTAGTATTGGAATTACCATCTATACCATTTTCACACGCAACCACAGCTCAACCACTTCCATCTTCATCAAACTGTATCCTTCATCTCTGCTAGGGCAACAAAAATATTTTCACAAGTTCAATAAAATGTCACAACATCTGTCATCTTCTGGTTCAAAACCCACTCACAAAGCAAGAACTCCCTCCATGGATTTTTTGGATGAAGACGTTTGGGAAGTTATTCCTCTTTTAGTAATCCCAGGCGACGCCCCTGGTCCATCTTCCACTACAGGAAATAATCAAGGTAACAATTCTAATAACCCTCCTCCTAAGGATGACATGCATTATACAGATCATGTGATTAGGAATCTGGTCACAAGGATACTAAATGAAGGACACTCAGTCAAGGGAGTTTCGACTCCTCTGTCTAGAAGGGACCCCTCACCTGAGGTGGAACCTCAAAATGAAAAAGATGATGACTCATCTAGGTCAGAGAAAGATATTGTTGCTGAGGGACTGTGTTCTCTAGGAAAAACCTTGCCTAGTAAGAAACCTATAGATGCTTCTCAATCTAAGAAGCATGACTCTGCTGAAAAGGTGATTGATTTGGAGGAAGAGAGCTCAGATGGTGAAGATGACACCTTGCTTCATCACTTGGAGCCAAGGGTTGCAAAGAGAATGAAGACTAGGAAAGGGAGGTTTGTGGCTAAGTTGATGACAGCCAGAACTAGTAAGAAGGCTGCTGCTGTAGGTCCTTCAAAATCATGGAGTAAAGTGGAAGTCAAGAAGAGAAAGGTCAGAGAAAGTTCTGACTCTGAAGATGATGTCGAAGACGATGTCCCATACATCTCTCCTGTTAAAAAGAAAACTGTTAGAAAATCTCCAGCTAAGGATGCTGTTGTGCATTTGGATAACATTTCCTTTCATTTGGAAGATGGTGTAGCGATGTGGAAATTTGTGATACAGAGGAGAGTTGTTATGGAAAGGGAGCTAGGGAAGAAGGCTGTGGAAGTGAAGGAGGTTATGGAGTTGATCAAGTCTGCTGGTTTAATGAAAACAATTAGTGCTTTGCCCCAATGTTTTGAAGGTCTTGTGAAGGAGTTTGTGGTGAACATCCCGGAGGATATTGCTGACAAGAACAACAAAGAGTTTTGCAAAGTGTTTGTTAGAGGAAGGTGTGTAAGGTTCTCCCCAACTGTATTCAATAAGTTCCTAGAAAGAGGAACAGAAGGAGCTGTTGAACTAGAGGCCACATACAATGAAGTCTGTAGGACAATCACTGTTGGTCAAGTCAAGGAATGACCAAGCAAAAAGCATCTCTCTGCTGGAAAATTAACTGTAAAATATGCTATCTTGCATAAGATAGGTTCAGCCAACTGGGTACCAACGAACCACATCTCAACAATCTCTAATGTTCTTGGAAGGATAATCTATGCTATTGGAACCAGACTCAATTTTGATTATGGAAGGTTCATGTTTGAACAAATTGCTAGACATGCTTCCACTAATGCAGTGAAGCTGCCAATTGCCTTTTCCTCAATCATTTCTGGAATAATTTGAAGCCAACAACCTGGTATTTTAAACACAAGTGATATCCCCAGTAGAAGGAAGCCTCCATTGTCAATTCATTACAAGTTATTTGAAGGCAGTCATGTCAATGACATTGTCATGACATCTTCAATGAAGAAGCCAACCTCTCAAGGTGGCCTGATTGTTGAATTAAAAGAAACCTGTAAGGAGTTGGAAACTGGGATTAGGGTGGCTAAGGCTAGGAAAAAGGATTTAGAGGTTCTAATTAGTAGCTTGGAGCAAGGAGAGATGGATAATGTTGGTGAAGACAAGGAAACAGATGCCCACACCTCAAGTGAGAGGTCTGATTCTCAAGATCAATCTAGTGGCAGTTCTGGATCTGAAGGTGAAGAAGATGCTACCTCCTCAGACTAAGTTGTGGTGATGGTCCCCCTGTGTTAATGTTGTGTGTTCTGGATGCTTGGATGCTTGGATGCTTTGATGTTTTCTGTTTGATGTTTGTAGTTTTTTTTGGCAGTCCTTTTTGATGCCATGATGTCATTTTTGGGCTCTTTATGAGTTCTCTGGATTTCTGATTATCTCAGCTAATGCAGTTGTTATGTACCACATGACATTTATGTTTTAACATTTTATATGTTATAACATCCTTTGTGACATTCTCTGCTGGATTGATTGACATTTATTTTGTCTAATTGATCACTTTGGTCTATTTTGACTAAAAAGGGGGAGAAGTTAGGCTAAACAGGTGACAACTAATGTTGAACAGAATAATATTGTGTGTTATATAGGTGATGTTGAAGGAGATGTCAGAAGGAGGTTCTGAATGTTACAGGTGCAGTTGTTGTTGAAAGAGATGTTTGTGTTGAACAGACTTAGGGGGAGAAGAAGCACCCATGTGTTTAATGTGTGTTTATTACTAGTTGCTATTATAGCTAGTAATTGTGTGTTTATTGCTTTTGTTGCTGCTTAACTGCTGATATGCTTTTACTCTTGTGAACAAATGGACTGATATATGTTTTAGCCAAAATTTTCCAAAGGGGGAGTTTGTTGGTTCTTGTGTTGGCAGCAATTTTGGTAAAACCTAGAATGTTCACAAGGTGTCACATGTGTTGTCTTAACATAAGATATCATGTACCTGCTGGATGTTTAAAATGTAATTATGCAGGATTTTACCAAGATGTCAGACCCAATGTCATGACATCTGTATACAGAACATTCAGTCTGAATGTTATGTATTATGTGATTGCGTTTTTAATGCAAATCTATGTATGATTGAAGATATGATTTACACGCGCATTCAGTCATTAATTACAACCAGATTTACTTATTTTCCAAAGAGATCTAATCAGCTGTCATGAGAAGATTTGTATGGAAAATAGTTTTAGGGTTTTATGATGTCCAAGCCCAGCGAAATGCTTCTATAAAAATGACATGGAAAACCTGATTTGATACACAAGAAATAACGAACGCAATATTGAGAGAGAATAAGGGTTTTAGCCTTGTGTGGTCGTGTGAATTGTAAGCCATTCAATTCATCCATAGATGATTGAATTGGTCTGATTTTTGAGTTGTAATTTTTCACTCTAAGCTTTTAAGCATGAGTGTGTGTCTACTTGATTGAAGATGTTAAGTAAGATCAAGTGTGTGTCTTTGAAGAGTGCCTTCTTTTCATTGTAATTTTGGTTTTATATCACTGGTGTGATTGAGGGGGAGTGGGTGGGATCTCATATCTAAGAGTTCTTAGGTAGAAGTCACACAGGTAGAGATTAGGTGAAAAAGAATGTAACTTGTGTTATTTACTGAGAGTCTTTGAACTGATTCTATTTTAGTGGATTTCCTTCCTGGCTTGGTAACCCCCAGACGTAGGTGAGTTTGCACTGAACTGGGTTAACAATTGCTTGTGTCTCTTGTATTACTGTTCTTTATCTTTTATCCTGTTGGTATTGCTCAGATATTAGTGTCGTAACATTACCTTTGACATCTCATATCTGATACCAGAATTTCAGATGAATCTGACCCTGAAACCCCTCTAAACTACTATAACATAGATGAACCTAAACTTCCATCCTATGCAGAAAATCTTGCCATACTTCTTACCCGTCTGGATGATTTCCATACTGACATTACCACTGTGAAAGAAGAAATAAAGATCATGCGCCTTGATGTCTTAGGCCTAATGGATGTCGCCGTCGAATAGTTCGATCACTTAAACCAGGCTGTAGCTGCATTGGGACAGAACCGTGGCTGATTTCACTGACCACTGACCTCTCCTACTCACACGAATCAATGAGGACACTGCTATGTTTTGGTGTAGGGAGGGAGCACATTTTTATTGCTTTTATTTATTGCTCTTATTTATCACTTTTATCGTTATTATTTCATTTAATACTACATTTAACTTCAATCTTTTAATTTAATAACATTGCTTATTATTTATGCTTCTACAATAAATTCAATTTTCTAGTCATTTTATTATGCTACTGCTACATTTAATGAAAAATTTGTGAACGTGCATGTGACGATCGTCACATGTAGTGTGACGCCCACCATACAGGCGTGACGCCCGTCACAGATGCACTACGCCCGTCACACATCATGCAGATGAACGTTACACATAGATGACCGTTGCAGACGGCCATTACACAACCGTTACATGTGACGACCGTAACCGCCCTGTGACGACCGTCACAGATTCAGAGGGAGCGCCTATAAAAACAGGAGCACTTCCTCTCTTCTTTCTTATAAAATCATCCTACTCTCCCACTCACACCACTCTTCGCTCCATTAACCATTTCTTTACATCCTTTTAAGCGAGAAGCGTGTGAGTACCTTATAACTCACGAAATCCAACTCTCCCACCAACACCTATATTTTCATAAACCACACTAATGACCCGTCAAGAGAGAGTTTCTCCCGACCTGTCAACTATCGTATTCAGAAATGGAGAAGTCGGTGAGCGACAAAGAGACAATTACCTCAAATTCTATCAACGTTCAGTCCGAGCTACGAGGTATGTCGATAACGAATGTTTGACGGAGCTGGGACTTTCAGATGGCGTTGGTTGGATGCTGACCAACTCTGGCTTGACACAGCTTTGCACCACACCGCAACCAACTTACGAGGCGCTGACCTTGAAATTCCTGAGTTCCTTCTCCTACATTACCCCCCTGGTGCAACTCAGTTTCTCACCGGAGTCGCCACATTCTGAATGTTCTGTACCGAGTATTGCCTAAACCAAACTCAAATAGCGCGAATACTTGGCTTCCGACATGGAGAGGGAGTTCACTGTTGTATCCCTGATGGATGGTCAGAAATAGCATTTGGAGTATGGCATAGCCTTACCAAAATGAACGCCACAAGCTGGGATACACTCAACGCAACTTACATCCACAACCCAGCTATAAGATATTTCCACCGAGTCCTAGGGCACACGGTTTTCGGAAGAGTCAACAATCACAAGCTAAACTCCAAGGAACTCTTCTTTCTTAACTGTGTGTTCACCCCGATCGCGTTCAATGCCACTCCATTCCTATTGGCCAACATACAGGCTGCATGCATGAGAGGAAGTCATGCATTCTGGTTTGGGGGAATCATCTCCTCCATAGCACTAGGCCTGAATCTGGGGGATAGGCTCGCCGACTTGCCAGCCTTGCCAGTCGAGTTCCTCGACATCGACTACTGTCGTTCTTCACACCTCATCAAGGCCGGAGACGACGGGAAGTATCATCCTGTGATTAGAAACAAGATAGTTCGAAGCATCATCATGCCCAACAGGAACCGTACAGATCCGTAGAATATGGATAATTGGATTTTTGATCTGAACGCCCCTGAGGCAAATGAAGGAGGTCCTAATAATGGAGCAGATGAAGTCGAGGAGGAACTTGACCGAGGCATGCCACAACCACCTCCTAAGTATGCTGCGGAGACATCTTCCCGAGGCCAACAAAGAAATGAGCGATGACCCGCCACCATGGAAAACATCTACGCTGAGATGTTGCGACACAACTAGAGGATGGAGGAACGCCAGACAGAAATGATGCAAACAATCCAGCAGATACAGAGGGATCAACACGACTATGCAAACTGGCACGACCATGGGATGACGGAGCTTTCAAAAGAGATGAGTTCCCTGACACATTGCGTTGATGCCATCCAGGAGTACACTCAGCACGTAGGGTTAGATCCTACCCATCGAGGAAGAAGTGAGCGTGCACGAGCAAGAGCCAGAGCACATAGAGGCCAACGTCGTGACGACGAGTAGTGATCTTCGTGTTTTTTCCCTTTTACTTTATATTTTCGCATTGAGGACAATGCTTTGTGAGAGGAAATCCTTATCTTTCCTTTACTTGTTCCTATTTTTAGGCACAACAATTTTTTTTGTTTGTCTTTATTTAATCGTTACCATCGTTCATTCATTTATACCTAATTTGACATAACAAAATTTTTGTCCTTAAGATTAAATGCATACCCTACGAGTATATAGGTTGTCTTACAGAGGTTTTGTTAGGAAACTGAGAAAAATATAATAAGATTGATACCGTCCCGACACCTTAGATCCCTCACTTCTGCGAGATCAATTTGAATACCCATTATACCGATACTTTAAGTCTTCGTTCTAGATTAACACCTAGTAGTTTATACTAGCAGTCAACACCGTCTCAAGCATAAACAATGTGAAGAGCCGATGAATATAAGGGATTGATGCCTACGAATTAAGAAGATCCTTCATACTTTTGCTATCGAGAAATTGATAAATGAACCATACAAACGGTTGCAAGATATACAAAAGGAAGGAACCGAAAAACCTGGCTGGTTGGTTCAGATGTACCTGGTACTGGACTCCGTAGAGCGAACTACGGTTCGATCCCCCACAACCTTCAACGGGGATACATAAAGGGGGACCACACTAGTGTACCAGACCCCGTGCTAAGAAAAGGATCAAAGTCACTAATTGGCTACTTCACTAAGTGCGTGCGAAGGCAAATGGCTTAATCTGATTGCGCTAGAATGAAACCGGGTGAAATAGGCACGAGAAACACTAGGTTGAGCTATAATAGCATGATTCGAACTGGCTTGTACAAAGGAGAGATCTACATTAATGCTTATTACTTGTGTCGTCACTGTATCTTTAGTGTTTTACTTGAGTATCTGCCATCTTAACAAAGTACCTAACAACCACGTACGAATTGGAATGTATTCGCGTTTAACTAGTGTTTTCAAATTTGATTTTCTTGAGGACAAGCAAAGATTCAAGTTTAGGGGAGTTCTCAAAGATCGTACCACTTTCATTTATATTCCGATTATTCCGCAAGTATTCGAGTTATTTTTGCAGAAGAGAAAGCAGCAGCAAAACAGGAAAACAGGGGACACAAAAAGTGTGGATGTGACGACCGTCACAAAGCGTGTAATGACCGGCACGCCCAGCATGTGATGACCGTCACAGGCCCATGACGAACGTCACACGGCCAAAATCAGCGCCTTGAAAGAGTCAACAGAAGTGAGCCAATGTGCCTAAATTCCCGTTCCAAAACCACTTTCCCGTGGATTCCTCACTCAACCAAGTCATCCTTGTTTCTCTCAACTGCCATGACCTACCAGGAGATATAAAAAGGACAGATGTTGGAAATGAAAGCACGCTTAATTTCTCTCTGCAATTTATTTTCTATAGCAATTCAGCTTTCTAGTATTATTTTCCTTCATCAACATTGTTTCCTCTACCGCAATTCAGTTACCGTTCCGTTTAGAGTTTCCGTTATTATTATTATTATTGCTCTGTTATTATTATAATTATGTTTGCTGTATTGTTAATCTGTTTATGTTCGTCTGTGTTTGCGTTATTTAACATGTCTGGCTAAACTACCGCTATCGGTATGTAACAATTTAATTAGACGAGATTTAATAATAATCGGTGAAAAACTTCTCATCTCAAACAATCTTTTCGGCTGTAGTTTTTAATTTAAATTTAATTAACTTTGTCATAAGAGTGAGAAGCTATTTAATACGATTTTGCCACGAGAGTGGGAAATTAACCAAGGTGAGAACCGACAATCGCGAGAGTGTGAGGGTCGAACTGGATAGTAAAAACTAGGCATTGATTTTAAAAACAGCGAGAGCACTTTAAAAGCAATTAGAACTTATCTATTTTCAAAAAGTATTTTTAACTTTAAATGGGACAGCGAGAGCGTACATTCTGACTTAAAGGTATAGTCCGAATCGACAATCACGAGAGTGTGAGATAAAGCCTTTTAAATAAGTATTTTCTACTGAAAGATATTTGGTACTTAAATTATATACCAATGACCTATCGAATCCCTGACGATTAATGCATTGCATACTGATATCCTCCTATTAATACTTTCTTAAAACTCAACTTTCCTTAGATTTAGTTTTCTTCAACCAATCTTCTAAAAATCATTCCCTTAGCTAAACATAGTAATGTCAATAGCATAAGTTTGACCATCGGTCCCTTTGGGTTCGATATCTTTTAAAACTAAAACGACTGGATTGTGCACTTGCAGACAAGTACCCGATAGACTATATTCTATATACAGTCACGAGATGTATCATATGTCTGTGCATTTGGCTAACTCTTTTGTAGGAAAGGTATGATTCCATTGATTCATCAAGTTCACATCTAGGGTTTGAGACCCTCATGAACAAAGAGCACAACCAAGAATTGATTTAAGAATGGTTATGAACATCATATATGAATCCCAATATTCTCTACATTTTATATTTAAGTTTTCTTCAAAAGTTTGAGAGTGATTTGCCTTGGAAACCCTAGTTTGACTGGGTATCTTGAGTAACTTCTCCCACAAGCTATATCACCAACTGAACAAATTTCTCAAGGGACACTTCAAAATTCATCATATTACGCATATATGATCTACCATGAGCCAAGAAATTCAAGAGGACTGGAAGTTAGCAAGTTGGTTGATGGTGGTTGGCCAGATGAATTCATCTGATCAAAACTGGGTCTCCCTAGACCCTATCTCCTACAATTTTCACCATATGAAGTTGATTCCAAGAGAAAAGTTACTCTAAATGACATTGCAAACAACTTTCATGTTGAGACCTAGAGCTTGTTTTTCTTGGAAAATCATTTTCTATGTTGAAACATTGTAGGTCATTTTGTTAAACCCTAATTTGAAAGTCAACTTCCCAAGGCCATAACTTGCTCATTTTTTATGAGATGAAAGATTTCGAAGTTGAAAAGTCAAATTAAATGTGTCTAATTCAACTTTGATGTTTTGATTGGAAACTAATTCAACTTTTTTGAGCATGTGATATGAGGTTACATCATAGGTCACTTTTGACCTATACCATTGACCAAGTGATATTTCCAAACTTCAAAAATGTACAACTCTATCATTACAAATCCAAATGACATGAAATAGGTGACCATTGTGAAGGTCTTTGAAATATCTACAACGTTTATGAAGACACTTTTCTCATTTGGAGCTCATATAAAAAGTTAAGTAAGGTGGAATATTGAGACATATGACTTGACACTTAGAAATATTTTGATATGTCAAAAATTTCCAAACTTCCACCTCAAATTTCTCCAAGTTCCAAGCTCCAAATTAAAAAGTGTTGAACATTAAAGTTGTTCCTCTTGATCCCACCTTTCCAAAGAGCTCAAATTCATTCATTTTGGACAAGGAGTACATAGGCTGCGCATGGCATGAACATGGTGACATCACTTGGCAATGGTTGAACTTCAAATCCAAATGCACACTTGCCTTGCAATTCAAGCTGAATTCAGACTATCTAACATTCATTTGTGGATTTATTGCAATGATTTGATGGGCCTATGCGCGCCCATGCACCCATGCATAATCAATGACCAAATTTGGAAAGTGATTTCAAGTGTGCAAATATAAATGGTTTCAGCCATAAATAGAGCCTCATATGCTCAGCAATGAACACACATTCGCGCCAGCTTTGATCCCCCATCTCTAACCCTCACTTTGAAAAGGATAAACTTGAGAAATTCATTTGAATTTGAGGTTGAATTTCCACTATTTTGAAATTCAAATCTCCAGGAATCCACAACCTTGTACGCATCCAATCCTTCTTCTGCAAGAAAGTGGAGTGAGATCAAGCACAAGCAAGATCAAGATTAGTTGAATCTAGACCTCCATTGAAGGTATTTTCCTGAAATTTTGATCTCTTCGATTCTCTCAAATTTGTGCTCAATTCTATTGATTCTTTGGTTGTCTGAAGTCCTACTAATGTAGGCAAGAAGGTTGAGTTGCTTTGAGGCCAAATCGAAGCAACTCAGTTCATGTAGCTCAAATTTCAACTCCATGTATCTCTCAATATACTTGGAGTTAGAGTGAATTGAGGCCAGATTCGAACTCAATGCCATTTTTACTTTGAAATCATGTCCTTGTTTTTTAATTTTGGTGATGGTTGATGGTGGACCAGTCCAGTGAGGTCCACCGGAGAAGAAGACCGGAGCTAGAGCTCTGATGATATGTTGACATCTCTTATAACCATAGGATCCATCTCATTTGTTTTAATCTGGTTCGTTCCTTTTGAATACCATGCCTATTGCGCGCTGACTCCTGTGCATGGTGGAACTCGTGTTTCTAGCCACTTGATCTGCCACCTCAATTAATGAGGGAGATCAAGTTGTCCACGTTTTTTCTGATATTTTCATTTTCATTTTAATTGCATTATTTTCAATAATTCATATTAAATTCAATATTGATCCGAAAAATATGGGATTTTCACCAAAAAATTTCAAATTTTTTTCTCTTTCATATTCTAAATTAAAATTCTTTTTTGGATCATTATTAATATTTTTCCTGAATTAATTGATTTTTCATTTGTTTTTAATTGTTAAAAAATATTTTTAAATATCCAAAAATTATGAATTTTTTTCTCCAAGGTCCTTTGACCTTGTTTGACCTATGATAAATCTCATGGCCATTTCTTTGGTGTCTTGATGAGATTTTAGGAATTGGAAAAACCATATCTAAATTAAATGCACTATTTTAGTATTTTTAATTTAAATAAATGCCAAATAAATTTATTGACCAATTGTGATGACTTCTTTATGTTTAACTCTTGTTGTTGGGCCTTGGTCAAGGTTGATTTGACTTTGTCAAATTAATATCATTGAATTTAAGGGATTGATGGAATGTACATTCCATCTCCCAAAATGAATGGACGATATTAATTTGGTAAAAGTCCTCCTTTGACCAATTTGTGATTCAATCCATTCCTCTCCCACTTCATCTTATTCCCTTTCTTCGTCATTCATTCCATTTGGCCTATGACATCTCAAAGTCCTAACGCTAGTTGATTGAAAAATTGACATGAATATGGATGAGATTAGGCCACACCTTTTGCATATTCTTTTTGTGTGTGGTATGTTTCATGAGCATAGTCCATTATACTATGTCTCTAACATGCATTAACACCAAAATCCTATTGTCCGACCTCAAATAGTTATGACTTATACATAAGTCCAATTACGATTGCTTAACATAGCGCTAAATTTGTGACATAAAAGGCATAAGCATTCTAGTTAGTGAGATTGTAAGTCTCCCCTCTTTCATGGTATTGTGGTGAAACTTAACCTTCTTTCCTTCCTTTGTAAGATATTTTGTCTCAAGGATTCATGCTTGTGATAAGTGGGTTGAGTGTTCTCCAAAGAATGTCTTGAAATGAAAAGTAGAAGAAAAACAATACTAACTTCTAACCAATTAACTACTAACTTTTAGTTTCAAGCCTTTTTTTTAATGGAATTTTCACTTTGTCCATTTGGACCATATTGTGTGATATATTTTGCTTGTGTATACTTTGCTTGTTTGTGTGGTCTTTGACCATTAATGTACATAATAATAACAAAAAACCCTAAAAACTTGATGATAAATCAAGTTTTTGCAATTTTAAATTCATCTGATGCATATTTGAAGACATCTCTAAGTTCATCTGTCACATGATCATTATGAAGTTGTTATTTTAAACTTGTGACTTGTGGAATTCATTTGTTGCATGGGCTATTATGGAGAAGATCATGGAATGGATAAGCTTGGATGTGGCCATATTTATTTGATGTCTTGCTCTTCAAGATAATATAATTGTGCATTTGTGTGTTGATTGATTCTAAAAGTCCAAGGGAATTCTGGGTTTCTATTGACATTATTGTCTATTGGATTACTACCCATTTGGACAGAGCTTTTCAACTATAAACTTTTAATTTTGTACATAGGATAGTCTCTTCATCTTCTCCCCATTTCTTTAATTTCAAAATCTCTCCCTCCATTTTTTTAAAAATCTTCTTTGTGTGAACTACTTTTGTTCTAAACTTAAACCACTTTTGCAAAAAGATAGAAACTTTGGCCTTATGCCATTGCATTTTTAAACTTCTTTTTTTAAATCAAACTTGTAAATAGACTTAACTATACTTGACTTAAAATTTCAAAAAAAGCCAAAAAGAACTAACTCATTCAAACCATTTTAGGCCTTTGTGCCTTTCAAACTTATTTTTTGTTAAAAGTAATACATCCACTTTGAAATTTGTATCACGAACTACGAGGTTTTGATCCCTCATTTTTATTTTGGTATGTAGGCACAAGATCGAAGGTCTTGTCAAACACAAAAATATAATTAATAAATTCTTTTCTCATCCCCCCACTCTATTTTTTTGTAAACATCACTTTATACCAAGTATATATGCACATAAAAAGGGCTCCCTAGGAGTACCTATGACACTTTGGGGGCTAACACCTTCCCTCTGTGTAACCAACCCTCTTACATGTGATCTCTGACATTTTATTAGCTTTGATTTGAAAACTTCTTACTTTTGGGTTTTGTTCGTACATTTTCCCTTTTCCCTTCGAACTAATAAAAGCGCGGTGGCGACACTTGTTATTTGATCTCTATCTTATCCATAGCTTGATGATCATGAATTTACCGCTACAGGATGACATGATATGAAAGAAAAAATGGCGTAGAGCATGAATCTGACCTCAATTTCAACTAACTCCAAATCTATACAAAGATATGAGGAGTTGAATTTTGAGGTGTGTCAACTGAGTTGCTTCGATTTGACCTCTAAGCAACTCAATCTTCTTGCCTACATTGGTAGGACTTCAGACAACCAAAGATCCAAGAGAATTGAGTAGAATTGAGAGAGAATCGAAGAGATGAAGTTTTCTGAAAATTACCTTCAATTCTATGCAGTTCTTGATGTTGCTTGCTCCAAACACGATCTGATCACACTTAAGAAGCTAGAAGGAAGTGATTAAAGATGTTGCAAGGCTTTGGTTCCTAGAGTTCTTGAATCTCTAACAGTTGAGATTGAAACTCAAATTTCAAATTGAAATTTCTCAGGTTTTCCTTTAGAATGTGAGGGTTTCAATGAGGGGCAAAGTTGGCGCGCAAGGTGTGATTCAAATGAGCATAGAGGTCATGTATTTAAAGCATGAATGATTGATATTTGCACACTTCAAATTTTGTCCAATTTTAGCAATGTTGATGGCACGAGTGCATGGGCATGTGCAGGCCCATGATGCAATGCAAAAAGGTCTAAAATGATTCCAAATGAATTTTGAATGGAAGCTTGATTGGCAATGCAATGTGAACTCATGTTTTGAAGTTTGGTTCTTTCCAAAGATGCAACCCTGTTAAAGCCATGTGCGGACCTAGCAAACCTCATCCAAAATGCATGAACTTGGGTTCTTTGGAAAGCTTGGATCAAGGGGAACAAGTTCGATGTTCAACATGTTTTAATCTGGAGCTTGGAACATGGAGAATTTTGAGGTGCAAGTTTGGAAATTTCAAAATGTTGAAATTTTTTCTAAGTGTCAAGCCATATATCTCAATATTCCACCTTATTTAACTTTATATGTGAGCTTCAAATTAGAAAAGTGTCTTCATCAAAGTTGTAGATATTTCAAAAATCTTCAAAATGGTCACCAATTTCGTGTCATTTGGATTTGGAATGATAGAGTTATGAATTTTTGAAGTTTGGAAAAATCACTTGTTCAATGGCATAGGTCAAAAATGACCTATAATGTAACCTCGTATCACATGAACATAAAAGTTGAATTAGCTCTCACTCCAAACATCAAAGTTGAAGTAGACATCTTGAATTAGATTGTGCAACTTGGAAATCTTTCATCTCATAAAAATTGAGCAAGTTATGACCTTGGGAAGTTGACTTCCAAATTAGGGTTTAGATAAAATGACCTATAATGTTTCAACAAGGAAAATGATTTTCCAAGAAAAACTAGCTCTAGGTCTCAACATGAAAGTTGTTTGGAATGTCATTTAGAGTAAATTTTCTCGTGGAATCATTTTTATATGGTGAAAATTGTAGGAGATAGGGCCTAGGGAGACCCAATTTTGATCAAATGAATTCATTTGGCCAACCTCCATCAACCAACTTGCTATCCTTCAATTCTTTGGACTTTCTTGGCTAATGGTAGATCACATATGCATAAGATGATGAATTTTAAAGTTTCCCTTGAGAAATTTGATCAATTGGTGAGATAGCTTGTTGGAGAAGTTACTCAAGATACCTAGCCAAACTAGGGTTTCCAAGTCAAATCACCTCCAAACTCTTGAAGAACACTTGATCAATATAACATGTGGTAATTAATGGAACTCATATATGATGATTATAACCACAATTGTATTAATTCATGGTTGTGCTCTTTGTCATGAGGGTCTCAAACCCTATATATGAACTTGGTAGATCAATGGAGATCACGCCCTACCTACAAAAGAGTTAGGCAAATGCAAAGACATATTTTTGGTATTTTGGTTAGTAAAATGATGATATACAAGTATGATACAATCACATAGTGCTTGGTGAACTCTCCCAAAACAAACCCAATGAAAGAGGGGTAAGGAGGATGCCAAGGTATGATCCCAATGCTAATGCTTATGATGAAGTTGCATGAGGGATCTTAGGGTCAAAATTGGGGTCTTACAGCTGCCCCTATTTAAGGACATTCTAACTGAGGAGGTGAAGGTTAAAATCTCCATGCCGACTCAGTAGAATGGGCTTAAATAACAACATATAGAAACAAATTTTGGTCCCTAAGAGACCTCATGATGCATATGGTATGAATGCAAAAGTAAATTCTTTGTGGGAAAATATTTCCGCAAAGGAAAATAAATCAGAGACCGAAAGTCCGCAAGAGTATAACGCATTCCGTAAGGCAAACTCACTGGGGAGATAGGGACTCTGGGGGAAAAGGAGTTATGTGTAGGCCAGGCTACGACTTAAAACTGCTGGGGGACTCGAGGAATTCCATACAAAATGGAAAGAATCAACTGGGGAAACAACAACATTTGCAGGGGATACAAGTAAGTCAGGATAAAACTGAAGTACTTGAATCATGCAGGAAAAGCGATTTCACTAAGGAAACTGGCACTCAGCTCGACTGTGGAAGAAGTAAACTTCAACACAGGAGGAGCATAAATCTATTACCTACTACCTGCTACTGGGTGAGGAGATAATAAAGATCTAACAGAGAGAACATCCGTCATCGGTTAGGATGAACATATCAAGGATGACTCGCTGAGAAAAGCTAGGAGGGAGTATTCATTAATGGTTACTGGGTAAGAATAGCCTTGCTGGGGAAAACTACAGAAAAATAGGATTTACAACTACCAATTACTGGGCAGAAGACCTAAGGTGAGAATATTCGTCATCGACTAAGATGAACATATCAAGGATAAACTCAACAAGGAAGAAGATCTGTCATCGGTTAAGATGCACATATCAAGGATAGACTTGCCTGGGAAATGTCAAGGAGGATATCCGTCATCGGTTAAGAAGAACATATCAAGAATAAACCAACTGAACAAGAAGTAGGAATTACATCTATTGAATGCTTGATAGAAGACCATCAAAGAGAAAATTCGTCATTAGTTAAGATGAACATATCAAGGATAGACTCTGAGAGGGGGGAAATAGGAATTATATCTATCAGTTACTGGATAGAATACCATCAAGGAGAAAATCCATCACCGGTTAGGGTGAACATATCAAGGATTAACTCTGCGAAGGGGACAAAAGCAGGATTTACAACTACCGGTTACTGGGTAGGAGACCGCAAAGAGAAGGAAACCCATTATCAGTTAGGATGAACATATCAAGGATTAACTCTCTAGGAAACAAGAATAGGGATTACAACTACCTTTTTACTGAGTAGAATACCAAGGACGAGAATATTTGTCATTGGTTAGGATGAACATATCAAGGATAGACTCAGGCAGGGGAGAGAAAGACATCCGTCACCGGTTAGGGTGAACATATCAAGGATATACTTCCTGGGGAATCAGAAACAAATGAAACCATTGGGAATTCCACTATTGGGAAAACAGGGGTACTTTTGTCGAGTATTAGGCAAGAAGTAACAAACTGCAGACTAAGAAGAATATTACCAGTAACTGGGTAATAAGCTTTTAGGAGACTCAAAGCATCTATCTAGGTAAGAGCTAGAAAGAAACAATCAATTAAGACTCAATCCAATAAGGACATAACTCAAGGGGAGTGGTTCCATCCAGATAAACAACTAGGGAGGAAACTGAAGTGATAATCATCCACGAGGAAACAACTCAGTGGGGAAGAGAAGAAAGGTTAAAGTCTTTCTGCCTAAGGGGATAACACTCTACAATTGAGGGAGGACAGATACCGAACTTTGTATGGGGATAAAGTATCGCCACACAGAGAATGAGAATATCAAACAAGCAAGTCAAATATGATGGTGCCAATATGAAAATTATAGAATTATATGAATGTACATGTATATATATATATATATATATTATATATTATATATATATATATATATATATATTATATATGTATATGATGATTATGCTGACAACACAATCACGAAGGATACAAAGGTGTCACAAAGAATTTGAATCATCGGTACAATCCTCGGTCAGTCCACAAAAAGAGGGAGACAACTGCTGGAGAACAGAGAAATCGACATACCAAAGGCTCAAACCTAGCCGAGGGTGGAGATCTGTTGAGGAGAGGCAAAATTATCGAGTCTGCAGGGAATTTTAGGTCAACCCCATATTATATGGGAGACAACCATACAAAAGATAAACACAAAACAGCTACTCAGAAACCAGAAGGAAACTCTGACTGGGAGCGAGTCGGATGGCGAATGGTGGGCAAACCAACGCGATCTACTGGGGAAAACATCTTACTCTGCTGAAGATCAACCCTGCTGAAGAAACGCGAACTCCGTTGGGGAATATAGAAATGTTGTCGGGGAAATAACACGCCGCAAGGTACTGAATCAACCAACTTAGTTGGGGAAAAGAATCAGAACTCTGCGAGGGAACAAACACTTCGCAGGGGAACTGGATCAACATAAACAACTAGGAAGACCCGAAGGGTTAACTGCTTGGGGAACCTCTAATGCTTAGCACTTAAGGACTTGCTGCTCTTTGAAGTGTTGTTGATACTTCCTTTTAATTTGGTTTGAAAATTTCTTGTTTTTATATGTTTTAAGAAAAAAGATTTTTAAATTTTTAAATTTCCAAAATGATCATAATAAAATTTAAACTATTGGCTGAAGTAAATAAGAGTAGAAACAATTGGACAAAAGCTCAACTTTATTTAATGGGATGGTAGTCTGTAAATGACAAGACTCCGTAGATTTTTACAAAGTTGAAAATGGTAATTTACATGGAAAAGGGATACATTGAATACAAATGATCCTTAGTCCTTCTACCAACTCTTGATATCCATTGTGCTCTTGACCGCTGCTAGGATGATGAATCGATGTCAACCCTCGTGCTCAACTAAGGTCTTTCCGATACTGGCCGATCAGTAGACTGCAGTTACTTGCCATAATCCCTAATTTTTGCATAAGTTTCCCCAAGGTGGGGTACTCAACTTATCGGGAAATTTTTCTATTTTTATGTCTCTACTTTTTTCCTGGATCGCTCTTTCGGGTTTTCAATCCACCGAGACGCTCATTTTTGCCTAAGCCGCCCTTTCGGGTTTTCAACTTAGCGAGATGTTCTTTTCTTTTTAGGCGAAGTATTTCTTGACTGCATCTGCGTTCACGGGATGAGTGAACTCTTCACCATCCATAGTTATAAGAATCAAAGCACCGCCTGAAAAGGCTCTCTTAACAACATATGGGCCTTCATAATTAGGAGTCCATTTTCCCCTAGAATCTGGTTTGAACGACATGATCTTTTTGAGCACAAGGTCACCCTCTCTGAACAAACGAGGCCTGACCTTCTTATCAAAAGCTTTCTTCATTCTCTACTGATATAACCGAGCATGACACATGGCAGTCAATCTCTTCTCTTCGATCATATTCAGCTGGTCAAACCTAGTCTAACACCATTCAGACTCATTCAACTTGGCTTCCATGAGCACTCGTAATGGAGGAGTCTCAACCTCTACGGGGAGCATTATTTCCATACCATATACAAGAGAGAAAGGGGTTGCCCTTGTTGAAGTGTGGACGGATGTACGATACCCATGCAAAGAAAATGGGAGCATCTCATGCCAATCCTTATACGTGACAACCATCTTCTGAATAATCTTCTTAATGTTCTTGTTTGCAGCTTCAACAACCCCATTCATCTTAGGTCTGTAGGGAGAATAATTATGATATGATTCTTGATAAACCTTACAACAACCTGCTTGGTTACATTTGCATACGATGCCGTTTCAACCCATTTGGTGAAGTAGTCAATTGCCACCAAATGAAACAATGTCCATTCAAACCTTTGGGTTCAATCATCCCAATCATATCAATTCCCCACATGGATAAGGGCCATGGGGAAGAAATAACATTCAATAGTGTCGGAGGAACATGAATCTTATCAGCATATATTTGACACTTGTGGCATTTCTTCACAAATTTGCAACAGTCAGATTCCATTGTCACACAATAGTAACCTGCTCGCAACATCTTCTTCGCCATTGCATGTCCATTGGAATGAGTACCAAAGGAACCTTCATGCACTTCAGTCATCAACAAGTCTGCTTCGTGTCTATCAACGCATCTGAGCAAAACCATGTCGAAGTTTCTCTTGTACAGTAGATCACCATTAAAGTAGAAATTACCGGCTAATCTTCTCAAAGTCTTCTTATCTTCCAAAGATGTCCCAGGCGGGTAAATCTGAATTTGGAGGAAACATTTAATGTCGTAATACCACGGCTTCTCGTCTTTGATCTCTTCAATAGCAAACACATAAGCTTACCTATCAATACACATCACAGACAAATTGGGAACTTCATTCCAATACTTCACTACAATCATTGAAGCCAATGTTGCATGAGCATCTGTCATCCGGTTCTCATCTCAAGGGATATGATGAAACTCAAACTTTGTAAAGAAATTTGAAATCCTCCTCGCATAATCTCTATATGGTATTAAACCAGGTTGATTTGTCTCCCATTCACCTTTGATCTGATTCACAACCAAAGCTGAATCTCCAAAGACATCTAGATACTTGATTATGAGATTCATGGCCTCTTCAAGCCCCAAAATGCAAACTTCATATTCTGCCATGTTGTTCGTACACTTGAAAGTCAATCTAGCTATAAATGTTATATGTGTGCCTTGAGGAGTAATAATCACTACCCTAATGCTTTTTCCATATTTATTAACAGCTCCATCAAATACCATGCCCCAACGGGAACCAGGTTCTGGCCCTTCTTCAAGCAATGGTTCATCACAATCCTTCATTTTCAAGTATAAAATCTCTTCATCAGGAAAATCATACTGCATTGACTAGTAATCTTCAATGGGTTGATGAGCCAAATGGTCAGCCAAGATACTACCTTTGAACGCTTTCTGAGATCGGTATTCAATATCATATTATGACAACAACATCTGCCAAGGGGAAATCCTCCCAGTTAAAGCAGGCTTCTCAAATAAATACTTAATTGGATCCATTTTGGATATCAACCAAGCGGTATGATTTAACATATACTGACGCAGACGCTTAGCAGCCTAAGCCAATGCGTAATAAGTTTTCTCAAGCATAGAATACCAAGTCTCACAGTCGGTGAACTTCTTACTGAGGTAGTAAATTGCAAATTCTTTCTTCCCAGTCTCATCTTGCTACCCAAGAACACAACCCATACTATCTTTAAGCGCAGTCAAATATATGATCAATGGTCTTCCTTCAACAGGTGGAGACAAAATTGGAGGCTGAAGCAGATATTCTTTGATACTTGCAAAAGCTTTCTGGCAGTCTTCGGTCCAATCATAAGACCGGTCTTTTCTAAGAAGCTTGAATATAGGCGCACATGTGGTAGTCATGTGGGAAATGAATCTGGAAGTATAATTCAAGCGGCCGAGAAAACCTCTGACTTGCTTCTCAGTTTTAAGCGCATGAATCTCTTGTATTTCTTTGACCTTGGTAGGATCAACTTCAATACCCTTCTCGTTGACAATAAAGCCTAACAACTTACTAGAACGAACACCAAAAGTACACTTATTGGGATTCAAGCGGAGTTTATATTTCCTCAAATGCTGGAATAGCTTCAATAAATGCTCAACATGTTCCTCTTCATCAATCGATTTAGCAATCATGTCATCGACATATACTTCAATCTCTTTATGCATCATATCATGAAAAAGAGTAGTCATTTCTCTTTGGTAACTTGCACCAGCATTCTTTAGACCGAAAGGCAACACTCTATAACAGAATGTTCCCCAAGGTGTAATGAATATGGTATTCTCCATATCTTCGGGTGACATATTGATCTGATTATATCCGGAAAATCCATCCATAAATGAAAAGACTTTGAATTTAGCAGTATTGTGTACCAACATATCAATGTGTGGCAGAGGGAAATCATCTTTCAGACTGGCTTTATTCAAATCTCAATAGTCGACAAACATGCGGACTTTTCCATCTTTCTTTTGCAAAAGCACAATATTGGCCACCCATTGCGGATACTCAGCGGTCACAAGGAAACCGGCATCAATCTTCTTTTGCACTTCCTCTTTGATCTTCACAGCTATATAAGGATGCGTTCTTCTTAACTTCTGCTTGACTAGTGGGCATTCTGGCTTCAACGACAATCTATGCTCCACAATCTCAGAATCCAAACCAGGCATGTCTTGATAGGACCAAGCAAACACATCTGAATACTCTCGAAGAAGATCAATCAACCCCTTCTTAACATCTGGGAATTCATCACTCACTTCTACATCACTTTCCTCCTCGGCTTCAAACACAGGGAATTCAAAATTTGGAGAAGGAGAAGGATCATTGTATTCAATGGGGTTAGGAACCAACCTATATAACGATTTGATATTTTGATTTTAGAGAAGTGTATTTGTGACCAAATATTATGCAGATGGAAAATTATATTGTTTATTTATGTTTTTTGTGATTACCATTTTCACAATAAAGCAAAAAGCAAAAACAAAACATCATAGATGTGGATGAATAGAATTAATTTTATTAATGATCAATTTTAAAATGCCCAACAATGTTCACTTCTCCCTTAGGCATAGGAGAAGGACTTAAAAACAAATAAAAGCAATTACTTAGATCGATGCAAAATAACAGGAATATCAACAGCAGTCCAATTGTTGCAAGCCTTTCCATGCGTCACAAAATTAGTATAGTCTTCCTCTTCGTCATCCTCTAGCACAACAATTAAGTGTTGTTCATTGCCATGAATGAACCCTCCGCTACGGAAGCTGAGTTGCATATCTTCAGACCTTACGGTTGATGAACCTTTCTGGAACCCCAGACCGGTTCTGCCTTTGTTGTCGGAGACCTCTATCATGCGCCCCCACTAATCAACATTGCCTTCTTCCACAATCCTCTTAGCATCTTTCAACGAGGACATAGGTGCCCCAACTCTCTTTTCAGCAGCAATAGATAAGGCCTGGAACAGAGTTCCAACCTCATCCTCAACTTCAACATAAGAGAAAGATGACAGGTGGCTAACCAACAACGCTTTCTCTCCACCAACAATCACAAGCTTTCCATTCTTAACAAATTTTAGCTTTTGGTGCAATGTGGAAGTAACAGCTCCTACCTCATGGATCCATGGCCTTCCCAACAAGCAACTGTAGGCCGGGTGGATATCCATTACTTGAAAAGTAATTTGAAAATCACTCGGACCTATCTTAACTGGAAGGTCCACTTCACCAACAACTGTTTTGCGCGATTCGTCAAAATATTTGACGATTACCCCACTATACCTCATAGGTGCTCCTTTGTATGATAGCTTTGGCAAAGTTGACTTCGGTAGCACATTCAACAATGATCTGGTGTCAACAAGCACATTTGACAAAGCGTCTTCTTTGTAATTCATAGAAATGTGCAAAGCTAAATTATGATTTCTTCCTTCCTTAGGGAGTTCTTCATCGCAGAAGCTAAAATTGTTGCAAGAAGTGATGTTAGCCACAATATGATCGAATTGATCCACTGTAACATCATGTTCTAGAAAAGGTTATTCAAGTACTCTCTGCAGTGCTTCTCTGTGGGCTTCAAAATTCATGAGCAGAGATAACACTGAGATTTTTGAGGGGGTTGGAGTAGCTGCTCCACCATATTGAACTCACTCCTTTTGATCAAACGAAGCACCTCATCATCATCTTTAGCCTTCAAATCGCTGGATTCACTAGACTTACCCTTTGAAGCACTAATCGGATCCACAGCAGGCACTTCCACCTTCTTACTCACAATTGATTCTTCCTTATCCTTTGGGAACACTAGCCTAAACACACGACCACTGCGGGTCACCATGGTAACATCAACAATGCTCACCACAGAGCTAGTATTAGGTAACATGACCTCTTGACCACCTTCTATCATTGTAGCATTATACTTATATGACACAACTTTATCGGATGAATACGGGACTAGACCCGCTAAACGTATAACCAAAGGCGATATTGATCTATTGCTGACATTGTTATTGTTGCTGCTGTCGTACTGGATTACCAATCTCTATGGATGCTTGAAAATGGGCACTATGACATTTACATCATCATCTACATGACGGGATTGAACAATTTTAATCATTCCTTCATCCATCAGATGTTAGATGTCCCTTTTCACTATTTCACAACCCCTCGGGTTAATACTACAGACAACACAACCATCATGGTCATGCTCACAGTCACTCACCAAACAAATATCCTTATGCATCTACACCAAGGACCTCCGAATAAAGCGCACATCAAAAACATTAAACTCACCAGGACAACCATCCACCATGTTCACAGAAGAATTCCCATGAGGAGGCAACAAATTTGCTTTCACATTCGGCGCACGATCCTCGAAGGATACCATTCCACTCTTCATCAGCTTTTGAACCTCATACTTGAGCAGATAACAGTTCTCGATATCATGTCCGGGTGCTCCCTGATGAAAAGCACAACGGAGCTCAGGCTTGTACCACCATGGAAGTGGTTTTGGAATCTGCGGCGGGTTTCTTGGTTGGATTAGGTTCTTGAGAACCAAGGACGGGTACAATTTTGCATAAGACATAGGAATCGGGTCGAAAGAGACCTTCTTCCTCTCAAAGTTTTGTTGATGATGATTGTTGTTGGTATTGTTGTTGTTGTAGGTGTTTGCTCGTTCTTACGGTTGTTGTTGTTGACGTTGTGGTTCTTGAAATGGTGTTGATTGTTGATTAGAAAATACAGGGATAACTGAAGATACTTGATTATGATGTTTACGGGATAGTGGATTCCTCCTGATTTGAGGCCTCCTCTGCCTCCCACTGCTTATTGCATTCGCTTCATTATCCTTTTTCTTCCCAAAATTGCTACCATACCTCTTACTCGACGATACTTCATCTTTCGACAAACATCCTTCTCGGACTCCTTCCTCAAGCGTCATCCCCATGTTTACCATTTCGGTAAAGTCACTGGGGGAACTAGAAATCATTCATTCATAATAAAATAAACTCAGAGTTTTCAGAAAGATCTTTGTCATCTCTTTTTCCTCCAAAGGAGGATTGATCAGGGCAGCCAATTCCCTCCATCTCTGCGCATACTCTTTGAATGTCTCCTTATCTTTCTGAGACATGGACCTCAGCTGGTCTCTATCAAGCGCCATATCCACGTTGTACTTATATTGCTTGACAAAAGCCTTTCCCTAGTCATTGAAAGTACGAACGCTTGCACTGTCTAATCCCATATACCATCTGAGCGCAACACCAGTCAGACTATCCTAGAAATAATGAATCAACAATTGATCATTATCGGTTTGAGTAGACATCTTGCGAGCATACATCACTAGATGACTGAGCGGACAAGTATTCCCTTTATACTTTTCAAATTCAGGCACTTTGAACTTCACCGGGGTTTTGACATTGGGCACTAAACATAACTCAGCAACACTCTTTCCAAACAAGTCACTACCCCTTAGAGTCTTCAATTGCTTGCGCGGCTCAAGAAATTGATCCTTCATTTCATCCATTTTCTCGTAGACATCCGGAACCTCAGACGGTACAGAGTGATAAATGGTGTCTTCTACACGAGGTAAGGTGTGCACAGCGGGAGGTGGCTCAGACATGACTGGGCTAGATGTCGGCATGGAAGCAAAAGTAGGCGCAAAGCCTTCAGGCATAAAGTTGGACGACATTCCCCACGGGAATCCGATAGGCATAGTGGGTGCAAAATGAGCGGTAGCAGCAAGCGTGGTAGAGGTAGCCACCTCTGAAATAACAGTCCTCTGAGGAGGAGGAGTTGCAGGCGTTGGCGAAGATTGACTCTGAGCAGCAAGGACTGACTCCATCATGGCAGTCAGGCGGGCGATCTCGTCCTTCAGCTCTCTGTTCTCTTGCTCTAGATGCTCCATAATTTTGAAATGATTGGCGCGGGTGTTGTAGCGATGAGTTAGCTTGGCTAAAGCATAGAAGAAACACCAATGAGACATCTGGCAAAAGAGAAACCTCCTTTTGCAAACATATATATAAATAATTGTAATAATTTTTATATGACCAAAAATCTCTTTTCATTTATATAATTGGAAGGATTACACTGAGTACAATTTTAGAAACCAAATGAAAAAATACAAGAGAAAAGGAAACTAGTCATCCTAAGGATTCCTAACAACGTCAGAAGACCTAGTTGAAGGCGCGTACTTCCTTTGAATGCGTCGAATCTCGGTCTCAAAAGAAGCCTTCATCTGAGTCTTCTCGAGGACAAGCTGATCAACAATCTTCTTCCAAGTAACGAAAGGATGAGGCATGCTAGAAGATGAAACCTTTGGCTCTCTCGGTCTCTTCGTCTCTCGGTCTTTAGGTAGCTCAATAAGTGCATCTTTGTCCTTAGACTCCAACTGCAACTCTTCATGCTTCTGGCTCAAAGCATGGAAACGCTCTTCCCACATATCTTTCTCTTGCTTCATCTTGACGAGCGCGTGTTCCAACTCCTCTATATCTTGGTTAGGGAGAGTTAATGGCTCAACCACAACCATAGACATAGGTATTTCACAAGGATAAGGCATCTTCAACTCCAAAGCTCTCTTCTTCACCCAAAGAGTGTAAGCTTCCAAAGCTACACAATTGCGCGGACCAAGCTCGGATCTTCCTTTCCTATGCACATTATGCCAAGCATGGACAATCTTCTGCTTCAAATATTGGGGATCTTTACCCTCTTGATAGAAAATACCTTCTAACAAAGTGTTATTAGGTTTGTCTCTAAAGGGGAACCCAAGTTGACGACGAGACAAAGTAGGGTTGTAGTTAATTCCTCTTTGTGTACCAATGAGAGGCACATTAGAGAATTCACCACAACTATCAATAATCTCCAAACTGCTCAAAAATGGATCATACGAAACTATATCGTCATTAGTGAAAGACATAAGTCTCTAAGACCACCTTAGACATTGTTTGTTCTCCATAAAAGCAGGTGTCTAAGGCAAGTGCGAAATAAACAACTTGTACAGAAGTGGAATACAACAGACAATCGTTCCACCACCCTTAGAATTCCTTAGAGGGTTCATTTGGTACTCATTCCAATGGACATGCCATGGCTAGGAAAATGTTGAGAGCAGGCTACTATTGGCTGACAGTGGAGTCTGACTACTGCAAATACGTGAAGAAATGCCATAAGTGTCAGATTTACGCGGATAAGATTCATATTCCCCCGACACTTCTGAATGTGATTTCATCACCATGGCCTTTCTCCATGTGGGGAATCGACATGATTGGCATGATAGATCCGAAAGCGTCTAACGGACACAGATTTATTCTCGTAGCAATTGATTACTTCACCAAGTGGGTTGAAGCGGCGTCATACGCAAATGTGACCAGGCAGGTGGTAGTGAAGTTTATCAAGAATCAGCTTATATGCCGATATGGTGTGCCAGATAAGATCATTACTGATAATGGATCTAACTTGAACAACAAAATGATGAAAGAGATGTGTAGTGAGTTCAAGATAGCACATCATGATTCTTCTCCTTACAGACCCAAGATGAATGAGGCTGTTGAAGCTGCTAACAAGAATATTAAGAAAATTATCCAGAAGATGGTTGTTACATACAAAGATTGGCATGAGATGCTACCATTCACTTTGCATGCATATCGTACATCTGTTCGCACTTCAACAGGGGCAACCCCTTTCTCTCTTGTTTATGGCATGGAAGTCGTACTCCCAGTAGAGGTGGAGATACCATCAATGAAAGTCTTGATAGAGGCCAAGTTGACGGATGCTGAATGGGTTCAGAGTCGTTATGACCAACTGAATTTGATAGAAGAAAAGAGATTGACTACCATGTGCCATGGTCAGTTGTACCAGCAGAGAATGAAGAAAGCTTTTGATAAGAAGGTCAAGCCTCGTGTGTTCAGAGAAGGTGACCTTGTACTCAAGAAAGTCTTGTCTTTAGCGCCCGATTCCAGGGGCAAGTGGACTCCAAACTATGAAGGTCTATATGTTGTTAAGAGAGCCTTTTCAGGTGGTGCTTTGATACTTACAACTATGGATGGGGAGGATTTCACTCGTCCTGTGAATTCAGATGTAGTCAAGAAATACTTTCCCTAAAAAAATGAAAAAACAGAATAGCTCGCTAAGTTGAAAACCCGAAAGGGCGGCTTAGGCAAAAATGAGCGTCTCGATGGATTGAAAACCCGAAAGGGCGGTCCAGGCAAAAGTTAGAGACATGAAAAAAAAAGAATATTTGTATCCCGCTAGATTGAGTACCTCATCCTGGGGCAATCTAGGCAAAAATTAGGGATTTGGCAAGTAACTGCATCCTGACAAGACTTTGTTCTACATCTGTCATTCGTCAGGGATTCTTATTCATTCGTCATCAACCGAAGCTTCAAATACATCGGATTCAGAATTGGTGGAGAAATGGTCATTATGTTCAATGTAGCCCTTTTCCAATATATATCACCGATTTCAAATTTGTAAAGATCTATGGAGTCTTGCCATTTGCAGACTACCATTCCATCAAATAAATTTGAGTCTTTATCCAATTATTTGCACTCTTATTTGTTTCCATTCAGCAAATGTTTCACATGCTTTAATTGAGAAAATGTCATTATTTTAAACAATCAATTTTTTTTGATAAAACTGTTTTTAAACAAAGTGAACATTCACAATGACGAAAGGATACTTAAGAGATCCACAGTGCTCTCCCAAGGGTGGTGTGATCTCCAACAGGGTAAGACATTTGTTCATATTCCTGGCATAACTGTATCCTCTTCCCCCTGAATATTGTTGTGGTTTATCCCCCCAAGTGGAGTGCTTGTTGAGGTTATTCACCTCTCTTCCCTTCAAAAGAGCAGTGATCTTTCCTCCTCAGCAGATGTGTCCTCTCTGGAAGATTCGACTTTTGGTGGTTGGTTCCCAGAATCCCTTTATCCCTCGGATTGATTCCCCAGTAGAGTTGTTGTTGTGGCAAATTCTATTTGTGCATTAAACTCTTTTCCCCAGATGTGACTGATGATTCATCCCCTGCAGAGATTTTGTTGTTTCCTGGTATCTCTGATCCCCGGCAGATTGGATACTCTCCGGTGATCTTGGCTTTCGCTCTTGAGATGTAGTACCGGGTGGTTGATTCCTGGACCTGTTTGTGTTAGATATGTCTGTTTGTCAAGCATTCATCATGCATAAATCACGCATATACATGCATAATTATAACATTCAGATATTCATGTTGCATTCTTTGCCATATATCGTTGTTTGTTGTCTCCTGCTATTTGGTGATATATATCTCCCCAGGCAGGTGCGTGTGTCTGATCTCTCCATATAGAGTCAGCTCCATAGGCAGAAAGCGTCTATCCTTTTTTCCCATATTCCCCGTCAAGATATATCCTCGTGGATGATGTTTATTTCTGTTCCTTCCTAACACATACATTGGGATGTGTTCCCCTATTGAGTTATATCCTCACTAGGATGAGTCTTGATTCGGTGTGCCTCTTTGGTTTGATCCTAAACAGGCATCTTGTGACAGCTTCTTTTGCCTCCCTGTGGTATAAATGAATAATTGCTCGATATTTAATAATCATTCATATTATCCCCAGTAGAAGCTTGTGGTTTTCTACCTTATACCGGTAGTTGTAAACCCTATTCTCTTTCCCTTTGCAGAGTTAACCTTTGGTTCATCATAATTGATGACAGTTACTTTTCCGTGGTTTCCTACCCAGTGTCCGGTAGCTGTAATCCCCTCCTTGGTGGTTATCTTCATTCAATATTCGGTGTTGATATCCCCTTATTGTCCTGGATAATTGCTCTGATTTTGCAATTTATCCCCAGCGGGTCATCTTTCGTCTACCCTGTTGTTGTTGGTAACGATTGTTTCTCTTGAATTGGTCATCATTATATACCTAGTTTTGGTATCCCGATGCTTTTTCTTTTCGGTCGATTTATCCTTTATTAACCCAGTAACCGGTTGCGGATAATCTTCCATGCGAGTATGTTATCTACGTTTTTTACCCATATAACGGTAGTAGATAATATATCTCATGCGCTCTTCAGTCGAAGTTTTTTCCTTCCCCAGTCGAGTAAGATTCGTATTCCTGTTTTGGAATCGAATGTCCATCCGTTAATCGAGTTTGCTTTTTGCCCTCTTTTTGGATGATGAGTGTTTTGGGAACATTCCCCAATTCACGCCTTGGTTGGTTACCTATTATATGCCCAGTAACCGGCATCCTTGGTGTTCCTCCCTTTCTGCTCCCTATTATGACTTTTGTCCCATGTGGAGTCAGATTTCCCTGAGTTGAAATATACCTTTTTAGGTCTTCCTCAGATGTTTTGGTTGATTGATATCTCTCACCCTTATACCGGTCTTAGATACTCATTCTCCCCGAGCATGTTGTATCTCTCACCCTTATATCGGTGTTCAGATCACATGTATCTTTGAGCTTGTTACCCAGTAACCGGTAATACCTCATCTCGCTGCTTCCCCAGGAGAGTCTCTTTAGACATCCCCAGTGAAGTCCGTTGTGGATCGTTTTTGCTGTATTGGCATATTCCCCAATACGGACGTCTTCGAGTCAACTCATGTCTTTCCATTTGGTTTATTCCCTTTGGAATTCTGCTCCCCAAACTTTGAGTCGTGCCCTGCTCACGCATTTCTTTCTTATCCCCATAAGAGTCTCCAGGATTTTATCCCATAGAATGTATCACTCATTTGGATTGTCAGTGTCTCCTAATTTTCTTTACTCCTTTGCGGACACATACCCCACAAAGTATTATCCTTTTACATACATACATTTGCATCATGAGGTCTCTTAGGGACCAAAATTCGTCTCTTTGTTATTATTTAAGCCCATTCTATCTCGTCGAGACGAAGATTTTAACCTTCACTTCTCCGACTAGAATGACCTTAAATAGGGGCATCTGTAAGACCCTAATTTTGTCCCTAAGATCCCTCATGGCATCATAACATTGCATTGCATAGCCTCAAGGATCATTGAGCATCTTGGTTCCTTTTCCCTTTGGGTGGGACTCCTTGTGAGTGGTCTGAGATCACCAAGCATGATTGAATTGTATATCATTGCTTTTCTCATTTTTTTTACTAACCAAAAGCACAAAAATATGTCACTAACATCTTTTGTTTGTAGCTTGAGCAATCACAAGGTCCAAAGCTTTTAGAAGATCCTATGTACAAAGACATGGTCAAGAGGAGATGAAAACAAGCATGGTAATGGTTCCCAAAGCTCTCATCCATCAAATATGCCTCCCTAGTATCTCAATTCATCATTTTTGATCAAAGCAAGTCAAAGGATTTGAGGTTTGTTCCCCAGAGAAGCCCTAATTCATTTGTGCACCACAATGCCTTGCTCATGAAGCAACCTCAGCCCATGGTCAAATGAAATCAAGGTAAGTTCTTTAATTCATCATTTCATGCATATTTGAACTTATTTGAGTGTCCTCAATCATCAATTCATCAAGATATGAGGCATGGACTTGAGAAGTTGATCAGTCAATCCATCTGACTATCTTGAAATACACTGAGACCTAACGTTTTATGTGTTGGTCAAATGGAGATGGTTCCAAAAGAAAAAATGTTATTAAGGACAATGTGAACAACTTTCATGTTCATCAAAATTTGATTTGAAGCTTGGAAAACCATATGCCATTCCAATACATTATAGGTCATTTTGACTGAAACCCTAATTTTGGGTCAACTTCCCAAGGACATAACTCATTAATTTTTTAAGATTTTGAGGTGGGATCAAATGCATTGGAAAGATTGAGATGTCTACTTCAAATGTTATTTGAACAAAATTTCAAAATCTCAAAGTAAATACATGTGATAATGCAAGACATTATAGGTCCTTTTGGGACAAATGCATTAAAAGTCAAAAAAGTCCAACTTCAAGTGTCCATAACCCTTTCATCAGAAATCCAAATGATGCAAACGTTAAGTCCATTTTGATTGTCTTGAAAATATCTACAACTTTAATGTTGGAGGTTTTTCCATTTGAAGCTTTCATCATCAATAAAGAAGGGCTAGAAAGTTGGCCAATTTTAGAAACCTTGCCTTGACATGTTTTGCACATCACACTTTAAACTCAAATTTCATAAATTTCCACACTTCAAATTAGTTTTTGACCAACATAATAATTTTTCCTTACATCAATACCTTTCCAACCATTACTCACATGCCCATATTTAGATTTTTTAAATGGTACTTTTGAAGGGATGAATTTTTAGGTACAAAGAAAGAATTCACTTGAAATCTTGTTACATGAGCAATTGCCTTGCAATTCACACGTCCATTTCCATCTGGCTGGTGTTCAGAACTCGTTTGGCATTATTTTTGGGCCTTGTGCATGATCATGCAAGCCCATGCAATGAAGCTTCACATGCCATGCACACGGATTGCTCACACTCTCCTTGCCATTTTCTCTATAAATAGAGACTTCATTCCACCATTTCACACGCCTAATTCAACCTGAAATGCTGCAGAATTCATTCCCCAACCATCACTAAAGAAGCAATTGCATTTTTCTCAAAAAAATTTAGATCTAGAATTCAGCTTCATCTGGTTGTATTCTTAGATCTAATGCTTCTAGACCTTCACCATACATCTCATTGAACTTCTGTTTTAGCAAAGCAAGCAAGGTTTCAAGCTCAAATCACCAGAACTCAAGCTTACATTCCAACTGGTATTTCTTTCGATTCTCCTAATCCATTGACCTATTGGCTTAGATTTTGTGTTGGCTGAAGTCCTCTCAATAGAGGCATCATGTTTATGCTTTTAATTTTTGCAATTCATTAAGTTCATGATGAACACCAGATTTTTCAACTTCTGATTTCTTAAATCCTAGAGATCTAGAATGAAAATGGATGGTACAGGGATGATGTACATCATCCCAGCTTTCTATTGATGTATAGATCGCACATTTTGGTTAAGGTTTTAATTTCTGCAATTTGGCCGGAAACTGCAAGCTCACCGGAGAAGATGGTGGCTCTGGTGGCTTCATCACCTCCAGTTTAAATCTGGACCGTGTGATGGTGTTTCCAGATTGGATCCCGGGCGTCCATTGTTATGACTTTTATTTCTTTTCCATGTGCATCCATTGACTTGGATCCATGGTAAGCGCGCGCTGAGAGTCCTTGGATGTGCCACCTCATTTAATGAGGTTGATCCAATGTGCCATGATTTTTCTCATTTTCTGAATTTCTTTTTATTTTTGTTTAATTCCAATTATTTTCAAAAATCAATATCTCTTTCATTTTTAATCCAAAAATTATGGGACCAATTGCATTATTTCCCAAATAAATTCTAGTTTCTATTTCTGATTTTTAATAACCTTTATTTTGTTATTTGATATTTTTTGTGAATTTTCTCTTTTCTGGTTATTTTTAATTCATTTTAAATAGTTTTTGATATTCAAAAAATGCAAAAAATATTTTCCTAACCTATTTGAATGATGATGGATCTATGAAAAATATTCTCATCAAGTTTTGAATTGATTTGAGATTTATTTGAGATTTTAGTTCAATTAGGTTATTTTTATTCATTTTTAATTGATTAAAAATAGTTTCTGACTTTAAAATATGCTGAAATTTTTTGTCAAACTTTGTTTGACCTTGTTGAACTTAGAATAAATCACTTGGACCTTTCAAGGTTGATTTGAAGTGATTTTGAAGTTTGACCTTTCTTTAATATTTTAATTCAAGTTTATTTTAAATATTAAAAATGCCAAAAATATTTTATTCTTTTCTTGACATCCAATCTTCATCTCACTTCTGTTTTTGATTGTTTGACCTTGACTTTCAATGTTATTGGTCAAAATGTGAGGATTGGTATATGTTACTTCATTTAATGCACTTTAATTTGGTCATTTCCATTTCTCTTATCCATCTTCTCCTTCTTCTCCTACTTCTTTTATTTTTGATCAATGAGTTGAAGGTTGATAAGTTAGCATTGATTAGGGAGATTTAACCTTCCTTGATTCAAATCTAATTCATCTTGATCAATTGATCAAGTGAATGGCTTTGCATTAAGGATATGTTATCTTCTAAATCATGCAAAAGGCTTAAACCAATACAAGATCACTTCTCTTCTTCTTTTTGGCATGGCAAGTTGTTGGGACTTGGTTCACTAATCAAGACTCCTAACTTGTGTTTGTTGCCTACATTATTATTGACCGGCCTCAGATAGTTGTGACTTCTACATAAGTCCAATTACGATTGCTTAACATAGCGCTAAATTTGCCTTATGGCACACTAACTACTAACACTAACTATTGACAATTAACATTTACTTTATGCAATTTACTTTTATGCAATTTACTATTCTTGCACATATTATCCATTTGATTTTCCCTTTGCTCACTTGAGCACATGTTTATGTTAATGCCATTTGCCTTTTGCTCACTTGAGCACATAATTGTGTATATATTATTGTGCTTGTGTTTTTGTTTTGATTATTGTGGACCAAAATGCAAAGAAATGGACTTAGTTTCTAGGACTTTCCCTATGCAAAGAAATGGAGAATTGGACTTAGTTTCTAGGACCTTCCTTATGCAAAATTGGAGCAAAAGGATCTCAATGATGAAGATGGATTAGAAGGACCAAATCTCTAAACTCACACTTATCCTTTCTTGTTTTACTCCATGAAACTTTTGATGTGTGTACTTTTATGCTAGGAGTTTCCATTTGAACTTAATTGGAGGACCATTGCTATGTACATCTAAAGAGAGAGATGCAAAAGCCATTGGAGGATTATTAGAAGCATGACCTTGTGTTTGATTGTTTGAAATATTTGCTTTGTGGTTGCTTTGTTCCAAAGGATGGGAGCTACTTGGATCATCAATATGATCTCAAGAGAGGAACTCCTAGTGTGGTTTCATTTCTTATCCCTCACCTTTTTGTTTTGCTTAGGACTTAGCCATTCTTCTTCTTCCCTCCACTCTAACCCAAGCCAAAACTTTTTGTGCAAACATTTAACTATTATTTTCAAACATTAGAAACCTAAGCCTTATGCTTTTGATTTTCAAACTTTCTCTTCATAACACTTATTTTGAATTGAATCTTTAAGTCAATTTTGACCATTTTTTGTATAGACTTCTAATTGGTAAATATAACCCATTCAAATGTCTTTTGTGGTTCCAATGACCACTTTCTTAATCAAAATCTTTCATAACCTTTAGCTATAAGGTTTGAGTTATCCTTGTGGTAGATGTAATACTCACCTATATCCTTAGTGATGGACAATGAGTCTTCCATGCTTATTATAGGGTTAACCCCTCACTAGCATGTTGAAGTTATCCTCACATGGTGGATTTGTGGTTTGGTTGAGTTTTCTCCCTTTGATAACAAAAGACCTTAAGGCTTTTGGACCAATCAATTCACCAACTCGTTTTGAGATTTTTACCCCGAACTACGAGGTTTTAATCCTATCTTTTTATAAGATGGTACGTAGGCAATGGGTTTATCCATCCAAACACAAATGTAAATAACTTGTATATTCTCCTCTCATCTCTTCAATCATGTTTGCACAAACAAAATTTCACAAAAACAACAACCTTTGCAGCAAGTATGAAAAGGGCTCCCTAGGAGTACCTAGGATGTTTTGGGTGCCTAACACCTTCGCATTATATAACCAACCCCCTTACCCAGATCTCTGTTTCTTTTACTAGTTTTGTTAAAACTATTAGGTTTTTGTTCGCTTTCTAACCATTTCTTTGGATAAATAGAAGTGCGGTGGCGACTCGACTTGTATGATTTACCTTGGAGTTAGTCAATATCTCTAATGGTAACGAATACCCCGCTACACCAAGCCAAACTCATTTTGTGCAAACTTTGACATTATTTTCAAACTAGAAACCTAGGCCTTATGCCTTTGATTTTTCAAACTCTTTTCATTAATACTCATTGTGAATAAACCTTAAATCAACTTTGACCTCATTTTGTGAATACTTCTAATTTGTAAATACAACTCACTTCAAGTTGTTTTTTTTGTGGTTCCAATGGCCACTTTTGTTAAAAAAAATTCATAAATATTAGCCATAGGTTTGAGTTATCATAATGGTTGATGTAAACCTCACCTTATCCTTAGTGATTGGACTATAAGTCTTGCATACTTATTATAGGGTGGATCCCTCACTAGTATGTTGAAGCTCTCCTCACATGGTGGATTGTTGGTTTAGGTTGAGTTTTCTCCCTTTGATAACAAAAGACCTTAAGGCTTTTGATCAAATCAATTTACCAATCTTTTTGAGATTTTTACCCCAAACTACGAGGTTTTGATCCTACCTTTGTGATGGTACGTAGGTGTCGCAACCTGAAAAATACAGTGCGCGAAAAAACAACCGGCGAAAGAAAATGACAGAAGAGTCGCCACCGTGCATTATTCATCCCAAAGGAGGGAAAGGAAACGCTCGAAGTAAACCTGAAAAAGGAAAGGACAAAACGGGGTCTTGCAACCAAATCTTGGGTTCGGGAGTCGGTTATGCGAAGGGAAGGTATTAGCACCCGTACGCATCCGTAGTACTCTACGGGATCCACTTTTGTAGTTCTTGTCTAAAGGGTGTGTGTTTATCTTATGCTGTTATTTACTAAAAAAAAGGGGTTAAATGAAAATGACTCGCGCGGATGTCGCATCCACTGCATATGTATCTCATCTGAATATGAGAATCAGAGTCTTCGTAGCTCGGCTACCTAGGGGTTAAGGGTAATTGTGCTCGCTAAGACATCGCGTCTTATGCCTACGTATCTCATCTGGCCTGAGAATCAGAGCAAAACGTAGTTCGGCTAACTATGGGGTTATGGATTGGGTTTTCGACGAACGACGTCACTACGCAATCTACCGGATGCTCGACCTTTGGAGACTTACTCGCCTGTAGTAGAAGGAGTTAACGTGTTGCTTTGGGTTTTAGGGTTTGGGATGCTCAAGGGCAAAAACGCAGTCCTTGACGAAGGAACCGCGCTACCTGCAGGGATACGAACACATACAAAACAAACATGTATAAAGTAAATGTGCCAACAAGGGGCTCAAAAGTAAATAAACAAAAGAAAACAAATGCCTCCTATCGAGGTCTTCCAGCTAAGAAAGCGATAAAATGCGGAAAAGAGGTAAAAGTACCACACGGATAAAGATCCGAAGTAACAGCAATTAAAGGAGTAAGAAACCCAGGGATCTCCGAAGCTGATGCCATCAAAGAAAGGTGAGTCACTACAGGTAATCGGAATGAACCTTCAGGGGGTATCCCACAAATAAAGTGGGAAAACCACGCAAACCATCTCTGCAAGAGTCTGTGAGCCCTCACAAAAACTGATGGGAGAGACCGGTTGAAATCAAATGGCACGGCTGGGTTTGCAAGGCAATGTTAGGGTTTGCGTGAGATGAAAGTGTGTGAGTCAGATTGAATTTTCCAGAGCTGCCTGGGGGTTGCTCTGAGTTCTCTGTCAGGTTTCTCTTCAGGTTTTGTCAAGGGTTTTGTTCCAAGGAAACCTCAGAGTATTTTGCTTCCCTTCCTTTTTCTGTCTGATCTCCCTCTTTTACAACCTGATTTTCATGGCTTTGTGGGCTCATATGAGAGAGGTCCAAGTCCAAGTTTTTCTATTATATTTTATTTATTTTTTTATTATTTTTATTTATTTATTTATTTATTTTTGTAAAAAATTATATTTTTTTTTCTTTTTTTTTTAAAAAAAAAGTTTCTTGGATCTAATTCTGATTGACATGATGAAATGCAATATGAAATGCTAAATGAATGCATGAATGAGGAGGGCAAATTTTGGGGTGTTACAGCTGCCCCTATTCAATCATCAGCTAACCCGAGTAGGATGAAAGCGAACAGCTTATCAGACAAACGGGGTGAGCTGTGATTGAATACCAAAGAGACCGAAAATTTGCGCTCCGAGAACACCACAAAAACGTGGAAATACACCGCGCTGTTTATTTTTCTTCCGATCCTCTGGCTGGATCTGAATCAGTCTTCTGGCTTAATCTGGAGTTTCGATCCTCTGGCCGAACCTATACTCAATTTAGTCCTCTGGTTGGATATTAATTTTGATCCTCGGGCTGGATACGATTTTGATCTTCTGGCTAGATCTTCTTCGATCTTCTGGCTAGATCTCCTTTGTTTCGATTCTCTGGCTGAATCTATTTCCTTTGATTCTCTGGCTGAATCTACTTCGATCTTCTGGCTAGATCTAAATTGTTGCGATTTTCGATCTTCTGGCTAGATCTTCTTTGTTTCGATTCTCTGGCTGAATCTACTTCGATCTTCTGGCTAGATCTGGATTGTTTTGATGATAAATTCCCATCATTAGGATCCCGCATCTGAGGCATGCGCTGGTTGACCCTCTTTTGAAATCTACACCCAACCTTCATATTAGATATGCAGCTTCGAGAATATTCCACTTTTGGGCTTCGTACATATTCTTCGGGCTAGAACATGTTGTAACGACTCCTCAATTAGACTTGAGCTTGCTGGGGAAATAAAGCTTGTAGGCGACTTCACTGGGGAATCTTCAAATTGAGCCTTAGGTTGGCTTACTGGAACACGATTCTCAGGCTGAATCTTCGAAATGACCCTCAGGCTGGATCATTGGAACACGATTCTCAGGCTGAATCTTCGAAATGACCCTCAGGATGGATCACTGGAACATGATTCTCAGGCTGAATCTTCAAAACGACCCTCAGGCTAGATCACTCACGCTTGATCCTCTGGCTGGATCTCATGACCTTGGTTGTAAAGTAATTCTTCAGTCTGCTTGGAAGAACCTGTTTATCAGCTTATGTGCATGCTTGATATGATATGCATGGAAATGCAAATGTTATGCATGGTGTAAAAAGAAATCTGCTTGGGGAAGCAAACTCCGGTAGGGAACAGATCGTTGTATCAATCCTTGAATGCTCTGTGGGGAATGATCCGTCTGCCGGGACCAATGAGCCACCAAAAATAAATTGGCTGCTTAAAAAGTTGACCTTGCGGGGGGAGTATCAACTATGGAAACTTTGTTCGGCGAGGCTCTGTGAGGAGAGTCTGTGGGGAAAACACTTCTTGGGGAAATGTCGTAGGAAACGACCTTTGCTGGGGATATGAACTTGCTAATCGCTCTCAAGCTGGGGATTAACAAATCTATTAAAAATAGTCTGCTGGGGAATGAGATGAACACTGGGAACACCACCCTCTCATCTGTTGGTTATGCAATCACTTCGCTGTTGCTAGGAAGATACAGTCTGACACTGTCAACTCCGCTGAGGATATATAGTCGGGATACTGTCAACTCTGCTGGGGAACATGCTCTGCTGAGGAGAGACTTTGTCAACCGCTTGGGGATGAGGATTCATGACTTGGCATCCGGTTCCTGTGACCTGCAACCAAAAATACACGTATGCCTCGGGGGAATTACTCGGTTTGAATTCACCGTCCGGGATTAAGCACATTCAAAGCAATTTTAAATGTTTTCCTGTGCAAATCATCTGCAAAAGCCACCATTATGTTCATATGCAATATGTTTTATCAAAAATTCGGACATTTTTGCAAACAAACTGGTAAATGAAAAATAAAGAGGCTCTTTAATTGAATTATTCGACTCTTACTGGGGAGAAAATTTGTGCCAGGAATAGGCGAGGGTATCAGGAAGCTGATCCCTGAAAAGAGGTGATCGCTATAAAAAGAGAACTATCCTAATGGCAATGGGGATACGGGGTCCCACCGAGTTTCGACTCTGCTATGGCTCGTATGTCCTCAAGACGCTCTGCTCATCTTGCTTCTGAAGTGGATGATTAGTCGATCTTTAACCTTCGAAGATTGTCGGATTGAATGAAACGGTGATATAACACTGATGAACTCAAATCACAGTCATTCGCTTATTCCCTAACTTTTGCCTGGATCGCCCCTTTTTCGGGTTTTCAATCCACCGGGATACCCATTTTTGCCTGAGCCGCCCTTTTGGATTTTCGACTCACCGGGTGTACTCTTTTTTATATCCCTAATTTTTGCCCGAACCTCTTTATTCTTTTTTTTATTATTTTGGTTCGTCGGGATGCCCTTTTTTTTGCCTGGACTATTCTTTTTATCGTCCAGCAGGTCTATTTTATGCGAAGTATTTTTTTTTTAACTCTGTCTGAGTTAATAGGGGACGGGAATCCTTCGCCATCCATGGTTGTTAGCATCAAAGCTCCGCCATAGAAAATCCTTTTAACCACGTACGGACCCTCATAGTTCGGTGTCCATTTGCCCTTGTGATCTGTGTTGGGAGGAAGAAATCTTTTGAGTACCAATTCACCGACTTGATACCCCCGAGGGCGCACTTTCTGACCAAATGTTTTCTTCATTCGTCTCTGACCGAGATACGTCAATTCTGGGTACGTAGTTCCAGCATAGCACCTTAATCATCGAAGACAAGGTAAGCAAAGCATCAACAAATTGGTTTTCTTCAAAAGAAAGTCAACAATCTTCTCGTGTAGTCTCTGTAAGGAGCCAGATGAGGCTGAGGTGTATACCATTTCCCGTTGGTTTGATTGATGACCAAAGCTGAATCCCCGTATACATCCAGGGTTTTAATCTGTATATTGACGGCTTCCTCAAGTCTTAGGATACAAGCTTCGTATTCGGCTTCATTGTTGGTGCAGGGAAAAGTTATTCTGGCACCAAATGGCATATGAACCCCCTTCCGGTGTGATCAACACTACACCAACTCCGCAACCATTGACGTGGACCGCCCCATCAAACATCATAACCCATTTGGATTCAGGGTCAGGCCCCTCCTCCGGGAGTGGTTCCTCTCAATCTTTCGATTTGAGAAACATGATGTCCTCATCAGGAAAGTCAAACCTCATAGGTTGGTAATCATCAATCGGTTGCTCTGCAAGATAGTCTGACAAGACACTTCCCTTGATGGCTTTTTGTGAAGTGTATTGGATGTCATACTCTGTCAGTATCATTTGTCACCTAGTAACCTTTCCGGTAAGTGCTGGCTTTTCAAAAATATACTTGACTGGATCCCTTTTTGATATCAATAGAGTCGTGGGAGTCAACATATACTGTCTTAGTCGGCGAGCAACCCATGCCAAAGCGCGACAAGTTTTCTCGAGCAATGAGTATCTTTGTTCACAGTCGGTAAACTTTTGCTAAGGTAGTATATTGCATGCTCTTTTCGACCTGACTCGTCATGCTGACCGAGCACACAACCCATTGACCTTTCTAACACAGTCAAGTACATGATCAACAGTCTTTCCTCTCGGCCTGTAGACTTGCCCCGATCTTGATCTCTTTCTTGTCGTCTGCGGTACCGATGTTGACGGTCTCAATCACCTCCTGATAAGGTGTAATAGCTCGGTCCTCCTGTTTCAACAATTTGGCTAACCCTTCAGGCAATTCACAATCTTCCTCAACCCCTTCTTCGGCTTAATAGATAGGATTGTCGAAGTCATACTTGGCCATAGCAGTGTCGTTAGTAGTGAGATCCGGGTGGTCAGCTCTGCATGATGGAGGATCATGCTTTACCTTAGAATGAGAGATTTTTTTTTTGGAAAGAAAGAAAAAACGAAAAAAGAAACATTGCCATTTTTTTTGTAAAAGTAGAAAAAAACTGAAAGAAAGAGAACACAAAATTGTTTGCAAAAGCCGTCCTTTATTGATGATAAAAATAATTGCGAAATGTAACTAAATGGATGGCCCTACAAATGAGCTGTTACACCTTGGGCAAAGTGTAAGACTTTATTATGCATGTAATAAAGGAAAACAATAAAAATCACTCTTTCAGTAGAGTAACCCGGACGGTTTTTTCAGACGACCAATTGTCGAGCTTTTCTCCCGGGACACACGGGCGAATCCAGCTATCTAAGTCACAGTCGTTGTCTGCCTTGTCTTCATCTGCAGCATTGACGATGTGGGGAGAAACCAAACCCCCGCTGGAGAGAGTACCGGTTTCATTCTTTTGAGATCCCGGAGCATACCCCAATCCAAACTTGTCTTCTTTGATGACTGGCTCCACAAATTTGCCCAAGCCTTGGGCATTACCAGCTTTAACCACTTCGACAACTTGCTTGTATGAAGAGATAGAAGTCCCGACCTTCTCAAACTCAGGTGAAAAGACAGCTTCGGGCGCGACCTCATTGATGTTTATGGCTTCGAAGCCCTAACACAGCATCTCGTGCATCTCGCCGTCCATCTCTACATACTTAAATGTAGACAGGTGGCTAACAAAAATATCCTCTTCACCACAGACAGTGACGACCTGACCTTCTAGTTCATATTTGAGCTTCTGGTGGAGGGTAGAAGTAACAACACCGGCAACATGAATCCAGGGCCGACCTAGCAAACAACTATAGGCAGGTTGGATATCCATCACATAAAAGGTGCTCTTGAACACCTGCGGTCCAATCTTAACTGGCAACTCAACTTCGCCAAAGACAGCTCTCTTAGAGCCATCAAAAGCCCTCACAACTAAGTTACTTGGCCTCAGGATGGTCTCATCGCAATCCAACTTCATTAAGGCTTTCTTTGGAAGAACATTCAGAGAAGAGCCTGTATCAACCAAAACATGGGAAAGCATCACCCCTTTGCACTCCATTGTGATATGCAAGGCTTTGTTGTGATTCCTGCCCTCAGATGTCAGGTCATTATCGGTGAAACCTAGCCCCCGGCTAGCGTTTACATTGGAAACTACCGACTCCAGCTGGTTAACAGTTATCTCCGGTGGAACATAGGCCATATTCAGTACTTTCAACAAGGCTGCTCTGTGCGCCTCAGAGCACAGCAATAGTGAGAGAATGGAGATCTTTGAGGGTGTCTGATTTAGCTGGTCGACTACCTTGTAGTCACTTTTCTTGATAATCCTCATAAACTCATCCACTTCCTTCTCGAATGCGGTCTTAGGAGGATCTTCCTCAGTAGTAACCTCTTCGGAGGCCATCTGTTTCCCTTTAGCCTTGGCAGCTGCCTCGGCTTCAGTATTCGCGCGTAATGTTGATGGTGCAAATAGGCGTCCAATGTGAGTGAAGCCACCAACCCCTCCAACATTGTCTACAGCGGAGCTACCAATGTCAATGTCTTCTTCGTTAACTTTCTGCCCCTGGCAGTAGATATCAACCCCATAGTGCCACGGGATAGCACTGTCTTTCTCATATGGAACGGGTCCTGGTATTGTGATGGTGATCGGACCAACCAAAGTCGGTTGAGGGCTGTCAGAGTAAATTGCAACTGGTGCTGAACTTTCGATGTTCATCGCTGCTGGTTATGTACTTTCTGGGAAATATATTGTTGTCGGAGCGAGTCTCTCGGGAACACATATTTCTTCAGGAGTGAAATAAAACGTCACCGTCGATACATCATTCTTCACTGGACGGGCCTGATCGAACTGAAGACAACCTTCATCTATCAGTTGCTGAATACCCCTTCTCAAACTGTCACATCCATTTTCGAGAGCTTGACAATTTCTGCATTCTTCCCCACAGCCCGGGAAAATCTGTCCTTTCAGAAGTCGGTCTTTAACCACTTATAGCGAAGTCTTCACCTTAGTCACATCAGAAACCAAATTCAAAGTTTCCCCACTATCAACAGCATTAATCCTCTGCCCGCCGTGAGCCGGCATCGGGTTCTGGATAACATTAGGCACCAGAGCAAAATTGATAGCCTGGGCATCTCTCAAATCTTGTACCTTTAACTGGAGAGCCTTGCAACTATCTGTAGTATGGCCAGGTGCGTTGGAGTGAAAAGCACATCTGGCGTTGACATCATAACCTCTAGGCAAATTATTGGGATCGATTGGTGGGGCCAGAGTTCTCAATTTAAACAGATTCATGTCAATCAGCTTGGGAAGTAATACTGAATAAGGCATTGGGATTGGCTCGATGACCCGATCCGTCTGCCTTGGACGTTGTTGATAGTGTCTCTGCTGACCCGGATTACCTCCTTGTTGTTGATTGTTGTACCTGGGTTGTTGTTGCGGATGATATTGCGGTTGAGGAACAGGTGTTGGAATAGTGACTGCGGCCACTTGATCTTGATAATAATTAGGGCGTCCTCTACCCCTGCCTCTGTCGGCATACGCAACGCTTGCCTCGCCTTCTTTTCTTTGTTGACCGTTACCAGCAAACGGTCTCTTGGGACCTCATGAGTTGGAAGCACTATTGTCTTGAATTCGTCCCATCTTCAACAGACTCTCGATTCTTTCTCCAGCAATTACTATCTCTGCAAAACTGATTGACGGGCAAGCAGCCAATCTCTCAATATAATTGCCTTGAAGAGTGTTCATGAACATGTCCGCCATCTCCCTTTCAGACATAGGGGGTTGGACGGACGCAACAATCTGTCTCTAACGCTGAGCATACTCTCTAAAGGTTTCCTTGGCAGTCTGAGACATACCTTGCAACAAGGTCCGATTTGGAGCCATGTCCAAGTTGTATTGATATTGCTTGACAAAAGCCTCTGCCAAGTCTTTCCAGCTCTTGATGGTAGTACGAGACAAATGAGAATACCATTCACGAGAAGCTCCAGTTAGGCTGTCTTCAAAATAGTACATCCACAGCTTTTCATCTTTCGTGTGAGCTCCCAACCTTCCCAGAAAAGATTGGAGATGAGTGCGTGGGCAAGAAGCCCCGGCGTATTTCTCAAAAGTAGGGGGTTTGAACTTGTGAGGAATCCTTACTCCCTGAACCAGACCAAGATTTGTGACATCAAAGCCTAAGGAATTTTGAGACTCCAAAGATTTGAGCTTCTCAGCAAGCTCATCCATACGGCGAGTGGTCTCGAGGGCCTCGTCGTGCAAAGAAAATTGATCATACTGATAATCTTCAGTAACGGGGCGCCCGTTAATCCGAATTCCTTGATTCACATTGTACCTTCCGCCAATACCATTTCCAACATTCCCTATGTTGCCAACATTACCCGGGTTTCCATCAGCATTTGCGTTACCCGCGTTACCAGTGTTCACAGGGTTATCAGCGTTCCCAGGGTTACCAGGGTTTCCCTCAGCATTTGGTATCTCCACCTCTGGATCGGGTCTCGGTTGCTCAACCAACTCCCTCAGCTTTTCCTGGCCTTCTGCCATACCAGTCATCAATGTTATGAATTGATCCATCCTTTCACGCATATCAGCCAGCTCTTTCTGTACTTGGTCCATCACTAGCTGTGGACGATTTTCCTTTGTCGGGTACCTGTGGACTCGCTTGGGACCAATAACTGCCTGATACAGGGAACAAACATTAGACACTGCGGTGACACCTGCAAAATAGACAAGGGTTAATATGCATGCTATGCGATGCACTGCTTGTTCAGTTTTAAGGCACCCCCGTTTTGAAAGGGAATACCCTACAAATGAATAAGCATGAGATGTTGGATGCAAATATGCAGATGATGTTATGCAATGCAAAGGCATGTCAATCAGAATTGATGGATCCGCTTGAACATCTGTCAGGTTGCACTGCCTGGAGAGAAATTCACTGAGGAATATAATACAAGACCAAAACTCTGCTCCAGAAAACCGGGTTGGTTGGAGGTTATGGTTTCCTGAATTTAGCCCGCCCCTCACTGGTAGGTTCTAAGAACAGAAGTTCGTCAGCTTCAGCCCTTCAGTCGCGAATAATACGTTTACCACTGAAGGTTTGGTATTATTACGGGACAAAAGACCTCCATTGACTCCCCTCAACAGGACATCCTAATGGCAAGTTCCCAGTCTCGGGATCCTCGGATTGAGCAGCGAGAATGCACCCACCAGAGCTAACATAATCACGTCTCGGAGGAGAGGCCTCGACTGAGTTCTCGGAAAATGGTCACCAGAGTCGACGATTTTTGGAGGAGCATCCTGCCATTACGGAACACCCGTAAGACATGGTATATCCAAAAGAAACCTCGTCTTGGTGTGGTTCTTCACGAACGACTTAACGTAGCAACACGCCACGCAAGCCTCATGATTATCCACTCTAAAACCTGTGTGTACACTCAAGCCTGGGTAATGGGCTTATCTCTCATAGAACACCCCATCCTAACAAACAAACAAACAGATCCAACAGATACAACAGATGCATGCAAGCAAGTAAGCAAATAAATGTACAAAAGCATGAACACCCAATAAACAAGAAATCACACAAGCTAGGAGGGACTCGCTTAGGGAAGATGGACCAGCAAGAGGTCAACTTCTTTCAATCCCCAGTGGAGTCGCCAGCTGTCGCAACCTGAAAAATACAGTGCGCGAAAAAACAACCGGCGAAAGAAAATGACAGAAGAGTTGCCACCGTGCGTTATTCATCCCAAAGGAGGGAAAGGAAACGCTCGAAGTAAACCTGAAAAAGGAAAGGACAAGACGGGGTCTTGCAACCAAATCTTGGGTTCGGGAGTCGGTTATGCGAAGGGAAGGTATTAGCACCCCTACGCATCCGTAGTACTCTACGGGATCCACTTTTGTAGTTCTTGTCTAAAGGGTGTGTGTTTATCTTATGTTGTTATTTACTAAAAAAAAGGGGTTAAATGAAAATGACTCGCGCGGATGTCGCATCCACTGCATACGTATCTCATCTGAATATGAGAATCAGAGTCTTCGTAGCTCGGCTACCTAGGGGTTAAGGGTAATTGTGCTCTCTAAGACATCGCGTCTTATGCCTACGTATCTCATCTGGCCTGAGAATCAGAGCAAAACGTAGTTCGGCTAACTATGGGGTTATGGATTGGGTTTTGGACGAACGACGTCACTACGCAATCTACCGGATGCTCGACCTTTGGAGACTTACTCGCCTGTAGTAGAAGGAGTTAACGTGTTGCTTTGGGTTTTAGGGTTTGGGATGCTTAAGGGCAAAAAGGCAGTCCTTGACGAAGGAATCGCGCTACCTGCAGGGATACGAACACATACAAAACAAACATGTATAAAGTAAATGTGCCAACAAGGAGCTCAGAAGTAAATAAACAAAAGAAAACAAATGCCTCCTATCGAGGTCTTCCACCTAAGAAAGCGATAAAATGCGGAAAAGAGGTAAAAGTACCACACGGATAAAGATCCGAAGTAACAGCAATTAAAGGAGTAAGAAACCCAGGGATCTCCGAAGCTGATGCCATCAAAGAAAGGTGAGTCAGTACAGGTAATCAGAATGAACCTTCAGGGGGTGTCCCACAAATAAAGTGGGAAAACCACGCAAACCATCTCTGCAAGAGTCTGTGAGCCCTCACAAAACTGATGGGAGAGACCGGTTGAAATCAAATGGCACGGCTGGGTTTGCAAGGCAATGTTAGGGTTTGCGTGAGATGAAAGTGTGTGAGTCAGATTGAATTTTCCAGAGCTGCTTGGGGGTTGCTCTGAGTTCTCTGTCAGGTTTCTCTTCAGGTTTTGTCAAGGGTTTTGTTCCAAGGAAACCTCAGAGTATTTTGCTTCCCTTTCTTTTTCTGTCTGATCTCCCTCTTTTATAACATGAATTTCATGGCTTTGTGGGCTCAAATGAGAGGAGGTCCAAGTCCAAGTTTTTCTATTATATTTTATTTATTTTTTTATTATTATTTTTATTTATTTATTTATTTTTGTAAAAAATTATATATATATATATATATATATATATATATATATATATATATATTTTCGTTTTATTTGTCGTTTTTTTTTTTTTTAAAGTTTCTTGGATCTAATTCTGATTGACATGATGAAATGCAATGTGAAATGCTAAATGAATGCATGAATGAGGTGGGCAAATTTTGGGGTGTTACAGTAGGCAATGGGTTCATCCATTCAAACAACAAAATTGTAAATATGTATATTCTTTTCTCATCCCCCCAATCTTGTTTGCACAAATGTTTTCATAAATACCAACCTACGATGCACATTTGCAAAAAGGGCTCCCTTAGAGTACTAAGGATGTTTTGGGTGCTTAAAACCTTCCCATTTCATAACAAACCCCCTTACCCAGATCTCTGACATTTTTATTAGTTTTTGATTTGATAAAACTTCTTACTTGGTTTTTGTTTGCTTTTTAACCTTTCCTTTGGATAATTAAAAGTGCGGTGGTGACTCGAATTGTATGCTTACTTTTGATTTAGTCAATAAATCTAAAGGTAACGAATACCCCGCTACAGTAGGATTCTGCTTCTTCGAAATAATTGCTTAAACTAAATTAAATAAATTGTAGTAGTTCCCCAGTGTAGGAAACTACTACTTTGGCTAAATAAAAAATGGAAAGGGAAAGGGAAAATGAGAAACTCTCAACGGAATGGTAACTAAATTGCGGTAGAGGAAATAATGTTGCTGAAGAATAATAATACTAAAAAGCAGAATTGCTGTAGAAAACAAATTGCAGAGAAAAAATTAAACGTCCCCTTTCGTTTCCAACATCTATCTTTTTATATCCCCTAGTAGGTCATGGCAGTTGAGAGAAACAAGGATGACTTGGTTGAGTGAGGAATCCCCGGGAAAGTGGTTGTGGAACGAGAATTTAGGCACGTTGGCTCACTTCTGTTGACTGTTTCAAGGCGCTGATTGTGGCCGTGTGACGTTCGTCATGGGCCTGTGACGGTCGTTACATGTTGGGCGTGTCGGTCATTACATGCTTTATGACGGTCGTCACATCCATAATTTTTGTGTCCCTGTTTTCCGGTTTTTCTGCTGCTTTCTCTTCTGTTTCTTCTTCGTTTCCTTCCTTTTCTACACTTTGCTCATTTATGCATGGGGATTGAAATACCTGCAAAAATAACTCGAATACTTGCAGAATAATCCGAATATAAATGAAAGTGGTACGATTTTTGAGTGTAAATCAAGCCAAATATACGATATATTTTCGCGTTATCAAACTCCCCTAAACTTGAATCTTTGCTTGTCCTCAAGCAAATAAAATTTGAAAACACTAGTTAAACGCAAATACATTTCCAATTTCTACGTGGTTGTTAGGTACTTTGTTAATATGGCAGATACTCAAGTAAAACACTAAAGATACAGTGACGACACAAGCAATAAGAATTAACGTAGATCTCTCCTTTCTACAAGCCAGTTTGAATCATGCTATTATAGCTCAACCTAGTGTTTCTCGTTCCTATTTCACCCGGTTTAATTCTAGCGCAATCACATTAAGCCCTTTGCCTTCACACGCACTTAGTGAAGTAGCCGGTTAGTGACTTTGATCCTTTTCTTAGCACGGGGTCTGGTACACTAGTGTGGTACCCCTTTATGTATCCCATTTGAAGGTTGTGGGGGGATCGAACCGTAGTTCGCCCTACCGAGTCCAGTACCAGGTACCTTTGAACCAACCAGTCGGGTTTTTCTGTTCCTTCCTTTTGTATATCTTGCAACCGTTTGTATGGTTCATTTATCAATTTCTCGATAGAAAAAGTATGAAGGATCTTCTTAATTTGTAGGCATCAATCACTTATATTCATCGGCTCTTCATATGGTTTGTGCTTAAGACGGTGCTGACTGCTAGTATAAACTACTAGGGGTTAATCTAGGACGGAGACTTAAGGTATCAGTATAATGCGGTCACTTATCAAAATATTTTTTGCGAATAAGAGAAAACACGAAGAAGCTAGATTTTGCCGACTTAATATATCAGCTTCGCTGCTACAACATATTTCAGAAAAATATTCCATTTGCTGTACATTTCCCACCCATCCGAAGTTGGTTGATATCCTTGTCGGAGAGATACACTTGAACTGGGTATCCCTACAGTTATACCCAAAGATTCTAAATCCGTACTTATTTTCATGTTCTTAACTTTATAGGTGAAAGTGGGATCTCCAAATTCGCTAGTACCAAAATTCATATTAGCATAAAAATAGTTCACCAATTCGGGAAAGTAAGCACCACAATCAGAAACTAAGTTATCAATCCCTTGGTATTTTAGCAGCTCAGAGAAGTTAAAGCTATGTTCCGGAAAAGTTGAAAGTTTGCAGAAGGTGCTTGTTGCTCAACTTTAACTTTTTATCCACTTGATTCACTAACCTTGAGCTTGCCCTTTTCTCTTCTAGTTGAAACCATGGAAGAAGCTTGATGGTTAGGGTTTTAGAAAAGGATTTTCGGATTTGGAAGGGGGTAGCTATTTGTGATGAAGGATTTGAGGTGAATGAGGTATATAATGAGAAATTAAATGAGTGGGTTTTAATGAGGGAGGAGGAATTTGGAAGGAGATGATTATGAGAGTTGAAGAGAGTGAAGAGTACCAATGCAAGAGTTGGAAAGTGATGGAGACTAGGTCAAATAATCACTTAAAACACAAGACCAATCTCAAAAAAAAAAGATAAGATAAATAAATAAAGTGGCTGAAGGTTGCAGGGTTAATCGATTAACACTAGAGAAGCTTTGATAAGACTTGAAAACGTTGTCTTTTTGCAAGGAGTCTTGAACCATTCCTTTTTGCTAGTCTTTACTTGGTTGTAGAATATCTTCATCAAAATATATTGAGAAGCATGCCTTCATATTATCCCTCTTTTTGATGATGACAAACTTTTCTTGAAAATTACCTCCATTCTTGTTTTCTCTAACACATAGACTCCCCCTTGATCAAAGTTCTCCCTTGATCCATGATTGGGAGTTTCTAAAGTACTTTTTTCTAGATGCATTTATGCGTTAGAGAAAAGCATGCATACAATACACAAATAATTCTTCTCCCCCTTTGTCTTTAACAAAAAAGATAGGAAAAGACGATAAAGTGAAAATTATATCCATACAACATAAATAGTGTGCACAAAAACATATAGTGCACAAATAAGTGACATAAAACGCAAACACATATAAATATAGCAACACAACAACCAAAGTGTTCTAACAAAAGATAAAAACACAAACCTAGTCTGAAAAGGAGATTTAAAGACATAATGGAAATATAAAGACATAAGAAATACAAGATACAATCGTAATCACTTTCTGCCATCTCTACATTGTCACCTTCCTCATCGCTCTCTTCCTCACAAGCCCCTTGCCTTTGGTTCTTTAAAATGGTTCTATTGATGCGCTTAAGGTTGTGTAGCGGTAAATTCATGATCATCAGGCTCTAGATAAGCAAGACATCAAATAACAAGAGTCGCCACCGCGCTTTTATTGTTTCCAAGGGAAAAGGGGAAAAGTATGAACAAAACCTAAAAGTAAGAAGTTTTCAAATCCAAACTAATAAAATGTCAGAGATTACAGGTAAGGGGGTTGGTTACACAGAGGGAAGGTGTTAGTACTCAAAGTGTCCTAGGTACTCCTAGGGAGCCCTTTTTTGTGTGCATATGTATTTTGTACAAAATGATGTTTACAAACAAATAGAATGGAGATATAAGAAAAGAATTCATTAATTATATTTTTGTGTTTAACAAGACCTTCGGACTTATGCCTACGGGTAGTAGGAAATTCATGATCATCAAGCTATTGACAAGCTAGAGATCAAATAACAAGAGTCACCACCGCGCTTTTATTGTTTCCAAGGGAAACGGGGAAAATGTACAAACAAAACCCAAAAGTAAGAAGTTTTCAAATCAAAACTAATAAAAAGTCAGAGATCACAGGTAAGGGGGTTGGTTACACAGAGGGAAGGTGTTAGCACGCAAAGTATCCTAGGTACTCCTAGGGAGCCCTTTTTGGGTGCATATTTATTTTGTACAAAGTGATGTTTACAAACAAATAGAATGAGGGGATGAGAAAAGAATTCATTAATTATATTTTTGTGTTTGACAAGACCTTCGGTCTTGTGCCTACGTACCAACATAAAAATGAGGGATGAAAACCTCGTAGTTCGTGATACAAATTTCAAAATGGATGCATTACTTTAAACAAAATTTAAATTTGAAAGGCACAAAGGCCTAAAATGGTTTGAATGAGTTAGTTCTTTTTGGCTTTTTTTTGAAAGTTTAAGTGAAGTATAGTTAAGTCTACTTACAAGTTTGATTTAAGAAAAGATGTTTGAAAATGCAATGGCATAAAGACAAAGTTTCTATCTTTTTGCAAAAGTGGTCAAAGTTTAGAACAAAAGTAGTTCACCCAAAGAAGATTTTTAAAAAAAATGGAGGGAGATATTTTGACATTAAAGAAATGGGGAGAAGATGAAGAGACTATCCTATGTACAAAATTAAAAGTTTAGAGTTCAAAAGATCTGACCAAGTGGGTAGCAATCCAAAAGACAAGAATGTCAATAGAAACCCAGAATTCTCTTGAACTTTTAGAATCAAGCAACACACAAATGCACAATTATATTATGTTGAAGAGAAAGGCATCAAATAAAGGTGGCCATATTCAAGCTTATCCATTCCATGATCTTCTTCAAAATAGCCCATGTAACAAATGAATTCCATATATCACAGGTTCAAAATAACAGCTTCACAATGATCATGTTGCAGATGAACTTAAAGATGTCTTGAAAGATGTATCAGATGAATTTCAAATTGCAAGCACTTGGTTCTTCAATAAGTTGGCATTGGCCAAGTCCATTAGCATAGGAAGGTTGCTTAGATTCTAAGTCCATTTTTCCACGACCAAGCCAACAGTCCACTCAAAAGTTTTTTAGGGTTTTTTGTTATTATTATGTACATTAATGGTCAAAGACCACACAAACAAGCAAAGTATACACAAACAAAATATATCACACAATATGGTCCAAATGGACAAAGTGAAAATTGCATTAACATAAATAATTAGAATGATATGAACAATGGAAAATGAAATAGAGTGCTAAAAGCAAATTGCATTAAAGTAAAAGCTTGAAATTAAAAGTTAGTAGTTAATAGGTTAGAAGTTAGTATTGTTTTGCTTTTGCTTTTCATTTGAAGACATTCTTTGGAGAACACTCAACCCACTTATCGCAAGCATGAATCCTTGAGCCAAAACATCTTCCAAAGGAAAGAAGGAAGGCCAAGTTTCCATACAATACCATGAAAGAGGGGAGACTTACAATCTCACTAACTAGAATGCTTATGCCTTTTATGTCACAAATTTAGCGCTATGTTAAGCAATCGTAATTGGACTTATGTAGAAGTCACAACTATTTGAAGCCGAACAATAGAATTTTGGTGTTAATGCATGTTAGAGACATAGTATAATGGACTATGCTCATGAAACATACCACACACAAAGAATATGCAAAAGGTGTGGTCTAATCTCATCCATACTCATGTCAATTTTTCAATCAACTAGCAGTAGGACTTTGAGATGTCATAGGCCAAATGGAATGAATGAAGAAGAGGAATGAGATGAAGTGGGAGGGGAATGGATCAAAACACAAATTGGTCAAAGGAGGACTTTTACCAAATTAATATCATCCATTCATTTTGGGAGATGGAATGTACATTCCATGAATCCCCTAAATCCAATGATATTAATTTGACAAAGTCAAATCAACTTTGACCAAGGCCCAACAACAAGAGTCAAACATAAACAAGCCATCACAATTTGTCAACAAATTTATTTGGCATTTATTCAAATTAAAAATTCTAAAATAGTGCATTTAAATTAAATATGGTTCGTCCAATTCCTAAAATCTCATCAAACCACCAAAGAAATGGCCATGAGATTTATCATAGGTCAAACAAGGTCAAAGGACCTTGGAGAAAAAATTTCATAATTTTTGGACATATAAAAATATTAATAAACAATTAAAAACAAATGCAAAATCAATTAATTCATGAAAAATATTAATAATGATCCAAAAAATAATTTTAATTCAGAATATGAAAGAGAAAAATATTTGAATATTTTTGGTGAAAGTCCCATATTTTTAGGATCAATATTGAATTTAATATGAATTATTGAAAATAATGCAATTAAAATGAAAATTAAAATATCAGAAAAAACGTGGACCACTTGATCTCCCTCATTAATTGATGTGGCAGATCAAATGGCCAGAAACGCGCTATCCACGATGGACATTAGTCAGCGCACTACACAATTGGTATTTGTAGCGGGAAATTCATGATCATCAAACTATTGACATGCTAGAGAACAATTAACAAGAGTCGCCACCGCGCTTTTATTGTTTCCAAGGGAAAAGGGAAAAAGTACGAAAAAAACCCAAATAGTAAAAAGTTTTCAAATAAAAACTAATAACAGTCAGAGATCACAGGTAAGGGGGTTGGTTACACAGAGGGAAGGTGTTAGCACCCAAAGTGTCCTAGGTACTCCTAGGGAGCCTTTTTTGTGTGCATATGTATTTTATACAAAGTGATGTTTTCAAACAAATAGAGTGGGGGGATGAGAAAACAATTCATTAATTATATTTTTGTGTTTGACAAGACCTTCGGTCTTGTGCCTACGTACCAACATAAAAATGAGGGATCAAAACCTCTTAGTTCGTGCTATAAATTTCAAAATGGATGCATTGATTTTAACAAAATTTAGGTTTGAAAGGCACAAATACCTAAAATGGTTTGAATGAGTTAGTTCTTTCTGGCTTTTTTGAAAGTCTAAGTCAAGTATAGTTAAGTTCACTTACAAGTTTGATTTAAGAAAAGAAGTTTGAAAAGGCAATGACACAAGGCCAAAGTTTCTATCGTTTTTGCAAAAGTGGTCAAAGTTTAGAACAAAAGTAGTTCACACAAAGAAGGTTTTTAAAATGGAGGGAGAGATTTTGAAATTAAAGAAATGGGGAGAAGATGAAGAGACTACCCTATGCACAAAATTTAAATGTTTAAAGTTGAAAAGATATGACCAAATGGGTAGCAATCCAATAGATAAGTATGTCAATAGAAACCCAGAATTCCCTTGGACTTTTTAGAATCAAGCAACACACAAATGCACAATTATATCAATCTTGAAGAGAAAAGGAATCAAATAAAGATGCCCTCATCAAGCTTATCCACTTCAATGATCTTCTTCAAAATAGCCCATGCAACAAATGAATTCCACAAGTCACAGGTTCAACATAACAGCTTAACAATGATCAATGTGGCAGATGAATCTTAGAGAGATCTTCAAGGATGTATCAGATGAAGTTCAAATTATAAGCACTTGGTTCTTCAACAAATTGGCATTGGCCAAGTCCATTAGCAAAGGAATGTTGCCTAAGTTCTAAGTCCATTTGGGCAAGGTCAAACCAACAGTCCACTCAAAACGTTTTTTAGAGTTCTTGTTTTTATTATGTACATTAAATGGTCAAAGACCACAGAAACAGACAAAGCAACACAAGCAAAATATATCACACAATATGGTCCAAATAGATAAAGTGAAGATTACATTAACATAAATAATTAGGATGATATGTATAATGGCAAGTGATATAAAGTGCTAAAACTAAATTGCATTAAAGTAAAGACTTGAAATTAAAAGTTAATAGCTAGTAAGTTAGTAGTTAGTTTTGTTTTGCTTTTGATTTCAAGACATTCTTTGGAGAACACTCAACCCACTTGCCATAAGCATGGATCCTTGAACTAAAACATCTTCCATAGAAAGGAAAGAAGGCCATGTTTCCATACAATACCATGGAAGAGGGGAGACTTACAATCCCACTAACTAGAATGCTTATGCCTTTTGTGTCACAAATTTAGCGTTATGTTAAGCGATCGTAATTGAACTTATGTAGAAGTCACAACTATTTGAGACCGGTCAATAAACTTTTGGTGTTAATGCATGTTGGAGACATAGTATTATGAACTATGCTCATTAAACATACCACACACAAAAAATATGCAAAAGGCGTGGCCTAATCTCATCCATACTCATCTTAATCTTTCAATCAACTAGCATTAGAACTTGGAGTTGTCATTGGCCAAATGGAAATGAATGAATGAAGAAGGGGAATTAGATGAATCGGAAGGGGATGAATGAGATCACAAATTGGTCAAAGGAGGACTTTTACCAAATTAATATCATTCATTCATTTTGGGAGATGGAATGTACATTCCATCAATCCCCTAAATCCAATGATATTAGCTTGACAAAGTCAAATCAACTTTGACCAAGGCCCAACAACAAACAATCAAACTCAATTAATACAATACAAATGGTCAACACAATTAAAATGGCATTTATTCAATTAAAAATAATAAAATAATACATTAAATTCAAATATGTTTTGTCCTAATCCTAAAATCTCATCAAAACACCAAAGAAATGGCCATGGGATTTATCATAGGTCAAACAAGCTCAAAGGACCTTGGAGGAAAAAATTCAGAATTTTTGGACATTTAAAAATATTTTTAAGCAATTAAAAACAAATGAAAAAATCAATTAATTCATGAAAAATATTAATAATGATCCAAAAAATAATTTTAATTCAGAATATGAAAGAGAAAAATATTTGAGAATTTTTGGTGAAAGTCCCATATTTTTTTGATCAATATTGAATTTAATATGAAATATTGAAGAAAATGTAATTAAAATAAAATTTAGAAAATGCTAAATTACATGGACCATCAGATCTCCCTCATTAATTGAGGTGGCAGATCTGATGATCCAAAACACACGTTCCATGTGTGTCCAAGTGAATTGCGCTGTATCATTGATAATTACAAGGGAAAGTTAAGATTAAAACGTGAAACATGGATCATGTGGCTCAGACACAAGACACATCATCAGCGGAGCTAGAGCTTCGGTTGTCTTCTCCGGTGAGCTTCAATGGATTGGTCAACATGAACCATCACCAAAATTACAAACAGGGACATGATCTTAAAGAAAAAAACATCACTGAGCACGAATATGACCTCCAATTCTTCCAATTCCAAATATATTAAGAGATATGTGGAATTGAAAATTGAGGTACATGACCTGAGTTGCTTCGATTTGGCCTCAAAGAAACTCAATCTTATTGCCTACATTGGTAGGACTTCAGACAACCAAAGAATCAATGGAATTGAGCAATAATTTAAGAGAATCGAAGAGTTTAAAATTTCTGCAAATTACCTTCAATGGAGGTCTGAACACGATGGATCTTGATCTGAATTATGCTTTCCTTCACTTCAATTGCTTGCAGAAGAGGAATGGAAAGGTTTAGAAGCAATGGACTCCTGGAGAATTGAATTCCAAAACAGTGGAGATTCAATCTCAAATTCAAATGAATTTATCAGGGTTGTCCTATGAGAGTGAAGGGTTTTCAATGGAGATTCAAAGCTAGCGCAATGTGTGTGTGTGATTTCTGAGCAAATGCAGATGTATTTATAGCCAAATCCATGTGATATTTGCACACTCTTTTCAACCTTCCAGATTTGGCAAATGATGATAGCATGGTGCATGGGCGCGCATAGGCCCATGAACTGATGGCTTGAAGTCCAAAATGAATGATCAGATATGTTGGAGCTAGCTTAGAATGCAAGGCAATTGAACATTGTTGTTTGAAGTTGGATCCATGCCAAATGATGTCATCCTGTTTAAGCTCTACGCAGCTTATGCATTTCTCATTCAAAATGAATAAATTTGAGCTCTTTGGAAAAGTGAGATCAAGAGGAACAACTTTGATGTTGAACACTTTTTCATTTGGAGCTTGGAACATGGAGAAATTTGAGGTGGAAGTTTGGAAAAATTTGACATATCAAAATTTTTCTAAGTGTCAAGCCATATGTCTCAATATTCCACCTTGCTTAACTTTTTGTAGGAGCTTCAAATGAGAAAAGTGTCTTCATCAAAGTTGTAGCTCTCTGAAATAACTTATAGAGTTATTCATTTTTGAAGTTTGGAAAAATCACTTGATCAATGGTATAGGTCAAAAGTGACCTATAATGTAGCCTCATATAACATGCTCAAAAAAGTTGAATTAGCTCCCACTCCAAACATAAAAGTTGAATTAGACACATTTAATTTGATTGTGCATCTTGGAAATCTTTCATATCATAAAAGTTGAGCAAGTTATGGCCTTGGGAAGTTGACTTTCAAATTAGGCTTTAGACAAAATGACCTATAATGTTTAAACATAGAAAATGATTTTCCAAGCAAAAATAGCTCTAGGTCTCAACATGAAAGTTGTTTGGAATGTCATTTAGAGTAAGTTTTCTCTTGTAATCATTTTCATATGGTGAAAATTGTAGGAGATAGGGTCTAGGGAGACCCAGTTTTGATCAGATGAATTCATCTGGTCAACCACCATCAATCAATTTGCTAATGTCCAATTCTCTTGACTTTCCTGGCTCATGGTAGATCATATATGCATAAGATGATAAAATTTGAAGTGTCCCTTGAGAAATTTGCTCAATTGGTGAGATAGCTTGTTGGAGAAGTTACTCAAGATACCCAGTCAAACTAGGGTTTCCAAGGCAAATCACCTTCAAACTCTTGAAGCAAACGTGATCAACATAACATGTAGAGATCAATGAGACTCATATATGATGTTCATAACCATTCTTGAATCAATTATTGGTTGTGCTCTTTGTTCATGAGGGTCTCAAACCCTAGATGTGATCAATGAATCAATGAGATCATGCCCTACCTACAAAAAGAGTTAGATAGATGCAAAGACATATTTTGGTATTTTAGTTAGTAAAATGATAAAATACAAGTATTATATAATCATAAAGTGCTTGGTGATCTCTCCCAAAACAAACCCAATGAAGGAGGGGTAAGGAGGATGCCAAGATATGATCCCAATGCTAATGCATATGATGAAATTGCATGAGGGATTTTAGGGTCAAAATTGGGGTCTTACAGCTGCCCCTATTTAAGGACATTCTAACTGAGGAGGTGAAGATTAAAATCTTCGGCTCGACTCAGTAGAATGGGCTTAAATAACAACATATAGAAACGAATTTTGGTCCCTAAGAGACCTCATGATGCATATGTTATGAATGTAAAAGTAAATTCTTTGTGGGGAAATATTGCCACAAAGGAAAAAGAAATTAGAGAGACCGAAAGTCTGTAGGAGTATAATGCATTCCGTAAGGATAACTCACTAGGGGGACCGAGACTCTTGAGGGGATAAAAAGGAGTTATGCGTAGGCCAGACTTCGACTTAAAACTACTGGGGGACTAGAGGGATTCCATACAAAATGGAAAGACTCAGCTGGGGAAACAAAAACATTTGCAGGGAATACGAGTAAGTCAGGATAAAATTGGGGTACTCGACTCGTGTAAGGGAAAGCGATTTCACTAAGGAAAAAATGCATTGAACTCAACTGGGGAGAAATACAATTTTCAACACAGGAGGAGAAGAAATCTATTATCTACTACCTGTTACTAGGTAAGACGATAATAAAGATCTGACATAGAGACCATCCGTCATCGGTTAGGATGAACATATCATGGATGACTAGCTGGGAACCGCCAGGAGGAAGTATTCATTACCGGTTACTGGGTAAGAATAGCCTTGCTGGGGAAAACTATAGACAAGAATAGGATTTACAACTACCAGTTACTGGGCAGAAGACCAAGGGTGAGAGTATCAGTCATCGGTTAGAATGAACATATCAAGGATAAACTCGACAGGGAAGAAAATTCGTCACCGTTTAAAGTGAACATATCAAGGAATGACTTTCCTGAGGATGTTAAGGAGGATACCTGTCATCGGTTAGGATGAACATATCAAGGATATACCAATTGAACAAAAGGGCTGAATTATATTTATCAAAAACTGGATAGAGAACTGTCAAAGAGAAAATCTGTCACCGGTTAGGATGAACATATCAAGGATTAATTCTACGAGGGGACAAAGATGGGATTTACAACCACTGGTTACTGGGTAGAAAACCAATCAAAGGGAAAATCCGTCACCGGTTAAGATGAACATATCAAGTATAGACTCTGAAAGGGGAGAAAATAGGAATTACATCTATCAGTTACTGGATAGATTACCAAAGAAGAGAAAATCTGTCAACGGTAAGGTGAACATATCAAGGATTAACTCTGCACAGGGAAAAAGTAGGATTTAAAACTACCGGTTACTGGGTAGAAGACCAACAGGAGAAGGAAACCCGTCATCGGCTAAGATGAACATATCAAGGATTAGCTCTCTGAGGAACAAAATAGGGATTACAACTACCTTTTTACTGGGTAGAATACAAAAAGCGAGAATATCCGTCATTGGTCAAAGTGAACATATCAAGGATAGACTCCTATGGGGGAAAGAAAGATATCCGTCATCGGTTAAGATGAACATATCAAGGATATACTTCCAGGGGACTCTACTGAGGAGAAAAAGGGTACTTTTGTCGGGTATCGGGCAAGAAGTAACAAACCGCAAACTAAGAAGAATATTACGAGTTACTGGGTAATAGACTCTTAGGGGACCAAAATATCTATCTCAAGGGCTCAACTCTAGCTGAGGATGGGGGAGATTTGCTGAGGATAGAACTTCCAAATTTGTGGGGAATTTTTAGGTCAACACCATAAAAATGGAAGACAACCCTATAGAGAAATAAATCAGCACAAACTGCTCAGAAACCAGGAGGAAACTTTGACTGGTAGCAAAGATACATGGCGATTGGTGGGGACACCAAAGCGATTTACTGAGGAAAATTAAGCATCTCTGAAGAAGATCCACCTGCTGAGGAAATACGAACTCTACTAGGGAAGGCCGAAACTTTGTTGGGGACAAGGACACTCCACAAGGTATCTGAATCAAAGAAAGAAGTCCCACTAGGGATCAAACACTCTACCGGGGAACTGAATCTGTTAGCTGGGGATAACAGCAACCCATTGAGGAAATGAATAAACACTAAATGTCTAGGGATGCCCGAAGAGTAACTGCTTGGAGAACCTCCGATGCTTCACACTCAAAAACTTGCTTTTCACTGAAATGCTGTTGATATTACTGTTACTTGCTTTGGAAAAGTTCTTGCTTTTATATTTTTAAAGAAAACTTGATTTTGATTTAAAACTTTAATTTTAAAATGATCATAATAAAATTTAAAACTATTGGCTGAAGTAAATAAGAGTAGAAACAATTGGATAAAGGTTCAACTTTATTTAATAGAATGGTATCCTGTAAATGACAAGGCTCCATAGATTTTACAAAGTTGAAAATGGTAATTTACATGGAAAAGGTTACATTGAATACAAATGATCCTTAATTCCTCTACCAAATTTTTATATCCATTGTGCTCTTGACCGCTGCTGGGATGATGAACTGATGTCAACCCTTGTGCTCAAACAAGTCTTCAAAATCACTGAAGATCAGCAGAATGCAGTTACTTGCCATAATCCCTAATTTTTGCATAAGTTTCCCCAGGGTGGGGTACTCAACTTATCGGGAAATTCTTTCTGTTTTTTATGTCTCTAATTTTTGCCTGGACCGCCCTTTCGGGTTTTCAATCCACCGAGACGCTCATTTTTGCCTAAGTCTCCCTTTCGGGTTTTCAACTTAGCGAGTTGTTCTTTTATTTTTTAGGCGAAGTATTTCTTGACTGCATTTGCGTTCACAAGACGAGTGAACTCTTCACCATCCATAGTTGTAAGAATCAAGGCACCGCCTGAAAAAGCTCTCTTAACAACATATGGGCCTTCATAATTGGGAGTGCATTTTCCTCTAGAATCTGGCTTAAACGACAAAATCTTCTTGAGAACAAGATCACCTTCTCTGAACACACGAGGTTTGACCTTCTTATCAAAAGCTTTCTTCATCCTCTGCTGATACAACTGACCATGACACATGGCAGTCAATCTATTCTCTTCAATCAAATTCAACTGATCAAACCTGGTCTAACACTATTCAGCTTCAGTCAACTTGGCTTCCACGAGCACACACAACGAAGGAATCTCAACCTCTACGGGGAGCACTGCTTCCATACCATATACAAGAGAGAAAGGGGTTGTCCCTGTTGAAGTACGGACATATGTACGATACCCATGCAAAGCAAATGGGAGAATCTCATGCCAATCCTTATATGTTACAACCATCTTCTTGATAATCTTCTTGATGTTCTTATTCGTAGCTTCAACAACCCCATTCATCTTGGGTCTATAGGGAGAAGAGTTATGATGTGCAATCTTGAAGTCTTTGCATAGAGCTTCCACCATATTATTATTCAAGTTTGATCCATTATCAGTAATAATCTTACTTGGCACACCATAACGGCATATGATCTGATTCTTAATAAACCTTACAACAACTTTCTTTGGTTACATTTGCAAACGATGCCGCTTCAACCTATTTTATGAAATAGTCAATTGCCACTAAAATGAAAAAATGTCCATTCGAAGCTTTGGGCTCCATCATCCCAATCATATCAATTCCCCAAATGGAGAAAGGCCACGGGAATATATAACATTCAATAGTGTTGGAGGAACATGAATCTTATCAGCATAAATTTGACACTTGTGGCACTTCTTCACAAATTTGCAACAGTCAGATTCCATTGACAGCCAATAATAACCTGCTCGCAACATCTTCTTTGCCATTGCATGTCCATTGGAATGAGTACCAAAGGAACCTTCATGCACTTAGGTCATCAACAAGTCTGCTTCGTGTCTATCCACGCATCTGAGCAGAACCATGTCGAAGTTCCTCTTTTACAGTACATCACCATTCAAGTAGAAATTACCGGCTAATCTTCTCAAAGTCTTCTTATCTTTCAAAGATGTCGTAGGTGGATAAATCTGACTTTGGAGGAAACTCTTGATGTCATAATACCACGACTTCTCATCTTTACTCTCTTCAATAGCAAACACATGAGCTAGCCTATCAAGACGCATCACAAATAAATTTGGAACTTCATTCCAATATTTCACCACAATCATTGACCCCAATGTTGCAAGAGCATTTGCCATCTGATTCTCATCTCGAGGGATATGATAAAATTCAACCTTTGTAAAGAAAGTTGAAATCCTCCTCGCATAATCTCTATAGGTACCAAACTGAGTTGATTCGTCTCCCATTCTCCTTTGATCTGATTCACAACCAAAGCCAAATCACCGAAGACATCCAAATATTTGATTCTGAGATTCATGGCCTCTTCCAGCCCCATAATGCAAGCTTCATATTCTACCATGTTGTTTGTACACTTGAAAGTCAATCTAGTTGTAAATGGTAGATGTGTGCCTTTAGGAGTAATAATCATTGCCCCAATGCCATTTCCATATTGATTAACAGCTCTTTCAAATACCATGACCTAACGGGAACCAGGTTCTGGCCCTTCTTCAAGCAATGGTTCATCACAATCTTTCATTTTCAAGTACAAGATCTCTTCATCAGGAAAGTCATAATGCAATTACTGATAATCTTCAATTGGTTGGTGAGCCAAATGATCAACCAAGATACTACCTTTGATTGCTTTCTGAGATCGGTATTCGATATCATACTCTGATAACAACATCTGCCAACGGGAAATTCTCCTAGTTAAAGCAGGCTTCTCAAATATATACTTGATTGGATCCATTTGGATATCAACCAAGTGGTATGATTCAACATATACTGACGTAAACGCTTAGCAGCCCAAGCCAATGCGCAACAAGTCTTCTCAAGTATAGAATACTGAGTCTCACAATCGGTGAACTTCTTACTGAGGTAGTAAATTGAAAATTCTTTCTTTCCAGTCTCATCTTGCTGACCAAGAACACAACCCATACTATTTTCTAGCACAGTCAGATACATGATCAATGGTCTTCCTTCAACAGGTGGAGACAAAATAGGAGGTTCAAGTAAATATTCTTTGATACTAGCAAAAGATTTCTAGCAATCTTTGGTCCAATCACAAGACTGATCTTTCCGAAGAAGCTTGAATATAGGCGCACATGTGGCAGTCATGTGGGAAATGAATCTGGAAATATAATTCAAGCGGCCGAGAAAACCTCTGACTTGCTTCTCAGTTTTGGGCGCAGGCATCTCTTGTATTTCTTTCACCTTGGCAGGATCAACTTCAATACCCTTCTCGCTGACAATAAAGCCCAACAACTTACTAGAACGAACACCAAAAGTACACTTATTGGGATTCAAGCGAAGTTTATACATCCTCAAACGCTGGAATAACTTTAACAAATGCTCAACATGTTCCTCTTCATTGATTGACTTAGCAATCATGTCATGGACATAAACTTCAATCTCTTTATGCATCATATCATGAAAAAGAGTAGTCATTGCTCTCTGGTAAGTTGCACCAACATTCTTTAGACCGAAAGGCATCACTCTATAACAGAACGTTCCCCAGGGTGTAATGAATGTGGTCTTCTCTATATCCTCGGGTGCCATCTTAATCTGATTATATCCAAAAAATCCATCCATAAACATAAAGACTTTGAATTTAGCAGTATTGTCTACCAACATATCAATGTGTGGTAGATGGAAATCATCTTTCGGACTAGCTTTATTCAAATCTCTATAGTCAACACAAATGCAGACTTTTTCATCTTTCTTCGGCACAGGCATAATATTGGCCACCCATTGCGGATACTCAGTAGTCACAAGGAAACCGACGTCAATCTGTTTTTGAACTTCCTCTTTGATCTTCACAGCCATATCAGGATGCGTTCTTCTCAACTTCTACTTGACTGGCGAGCATTCTAGCTTCAACGGCAATCTATGCTCCATAATCTCAGAATCTAACGCAAGCATGTCTTGATAGGACCAAGAACACACATTTGAATACTCTTAAAGAAGATCAATCAACCCCTTCTTAGCATCTGGACACAATCGAGACTCAATCTTGACTTCCTTCACATCATCTTCGTTACCCAAGTTGACTAGCTCAATCTACTCTTTAAACGGCTGAATAATCTTTTCATCTTGCTCAAGAAGACGTGACAATTCCTCACTCACCTCTATATTTTGATTTTAGAGAGGTGAATTTGTGATCAAATATTATGCAAATGGATAATTATATTGTTTATCTATGTTTTTTGTGATTACCATTTTCAGAATAAAGCAAAAAGTAAATATAAACATCAAAGATGTGGATGAATAGATTTAATTTTATTGATGATAAATTTAAAATGCCCAAACAATGTTCACTTCTCCCTTAGGCATAGGAGAATGATTTTTAAAATATAACAGGAATATCAACGGAAATCCTATTGTTGCATGTCTTTCCATGCGTTACAAAGTTGGTGCAGTCTTCCTCTTTGCTGTCCTCTAGCACAACAGCTAAGTGTTGTTCATTCCCATGAATGAACCCTCCTCTACAAAAACTGAGTTGCATCTCTTCAGATCTAACGGCTGACGAGCCCTATGGAACCCCAAACCAGTTCTTCCTTTGTTGTCGGCGACCTCTACCACGCGCCCCCACTGATAAACAGGATCGACTTCAACAATCTTCTGTGCATCTTTCAGAGAGGACATAGGTGCCCCAACTCTCTTCTCAGAAGTAATAGATAAGGCTTGGAACGAAGTTCCAACCTCATCCTCAACTTCCACATACGAGAAAGATGACAGATGGCTAACCAAAAATGTCTTCTCTCCTCCAACAATTACCAGCTTGCCATTCTTGACAAATTTGAGTTTCTGATGCAGAATGGAAGTAACAGCCCCAACCTCGTGAATCCATGGCCTTCCCAATAAACAACTGTAGGCCGGGTGAATATCCATTACCTGGAAAGTAATATGAAAATCACTCGGACCTATCTTAACTGGAAGGTCCACTTCTCCAATAACTGTTTTGTGTGAGCCATCAAAGGCTTTGACAATTACTCCAATGTACCTCATAGAGCTCCTTGGTAAGATAACTTTGACAATGTTGACTTCAGAAGCACATTGAGTGACGAACCGGTGTCAACGAGCACGTTTGACAAAGCATCTTCCTTGCAATTCATCAAAATATGCAAAGCCAGATTGTGATTTCTTCCCTTAACAGGTGGTAGATAATATATCTCTTTTACTCTTGTGTTGGAGTTATCTTCCTCAGTTGAGTCTTGATTCGTATTTCTTTGTGAAATAGAATTTACTTTTGTGTTTGGCTATTTAATATTCGTTATGATTTACGCCTTTCCGTGGTGGACTGTTTCTTGCTGTGTTTGTTTTATCCTTATACATGCAGATTATTTTCTTCCTCCAGTCTGAGTTTTTCCATTGATTTATTTTCCTGGAAACCCCCTCGTGTCTCCAGCTGTTTTTAAGTCGTAGCATGGCCTAAGCGTAGATTTTTATCCTCCAAGTCACTGTCCCCTTATTGAGTTTTCCTTATGGAATGCATTGTGCTCCTGTGGACTTTCAGTTTCTCCGGATTCTTTTCCTTTGTGGCAATATATTCCCCACAAAGATTATTTTTGCATTCATATCATATGCATCATGAGGTCTCTTAGGGACCAATTTTTTTTCCTAATATTGTTATTTAAGTCCATTCTACTACGTTGATACGAACATTTTAACCTTCACATCCCTGGATAGAGTTACCTTAAATAGGGGTAGTTGTAAGACCTCAATTTTGATCCCTAAGATCCCTCATGCCATCAAATAGAACTGTATTGGTATTGGGATCACATATTGTTATCCTCCTCACCCTATCATGCATTGGGTTTTCATTGGGAGAGATAATTAAGCATATTTGATTGTATCATACTTTATTTTCCTTGTTTTCTAACCAAAATACCAAAAATATGTCTAGTGTATCTTTGTTTCTTTTGTAGGTAGTCTGTGTATCCACATATGCCTCATCAAGCTCACAACTAGGGTTTGAGACCCTCAGTGCAAGGAATCAAGCAAAGCAAAGGCCCACATTTTTTCTAAGTATCATATATGTATCCCCATGTTCCTTATTGGTCATTTTGATCAAGAATTCATCAAGAGTTTGAAGCTTGTTTGTCAATGAAGCCCTAACTCATTTGGGTATCTTGTGTGCCTTCCAAAGCAAGTTTCTTCAAAATTTGTTCAAAGATATCATGGGATACTTCATTGAACATCATCATAAGAATATATGATCCTCCATGATCCCCAAATAGCAAAGGAATTTCAAGTTTGCAAGTTGGTTCGATAAGGTTGACCAGAAAAGTCAATGGGTCAAATCTAGGATTCCCTAGACCCTATCTCCTACAATTTTTGTCATATGAAAATGATTCCAAGAGAAACGTTACTATTTGTGACATTCCAAAAAACTTTCATGTTGGAATCAAGAGCTAATTTTTCTTGGAAACGCATTTTTTATGGTGAAAGATTATAGGTCATTTTATTTGTGCCCTAGATAGGAGGTCAATTTCCAAGAACCATAACTTGCTCATAATTTATGATATGAATATGATCCAAATTTCATGATTAATTTTGAGATGTCTTCTTCAACTTTTCTTCTTTGATAAAAGTCAAATTCCACTTGAAAGGGGATGTTCCATGAGGAAACATTATAGGTTCATTTTGGTCCTCATCATTGAACAAGCAATTCTCCTCAACTTCTAAAATCCATAACTCCATGACGCAAGCTCCAAATGGTGTCAAATTTGTGATCAAATTGAATATAATGGAAAGAGTCACATCTTTCAAGAAGGAACCAAGGTCATTTGAAGCTTATAGCAAAAATTATTCAAGGTGGAAAAAGGGGTCATTTGACTTTTAACTTAGAAAATTTTCAAGTGTGTTTGATTCCTCGAACTTCAAGGTCAGAATTCATCATGTTACAAGATTCAAATGGAAAGAGTCCCAACATCAAAGTAGCTTTCCAAAAAGCTCAATATCATTCCATTTGGACAAGAATTAAAGGGGTTGCGCATAGCTTCTTTACATGGTCCAATTTGGCAACTTTCGAACTTAAATATCACACAACTTTGCATGGCTCCATGTTATGATCTCAACATCATTTGTGCACGAATTTGGACTGATTGGATTGAAGATTTGGGCTTGAACACATGCCCATGCACCCATGCACATGAGTTACTATTTTTGGATTCAAATTTGAAAGATGTGGAAATCGTATTGCATTGCCTATAAATTGAACTCCATTTGAAGGGAACCCTTGCCCAAGCTTTGCCCAGCAATCCCATAGCCATACTTGAGAGAATACCTTGAAGATTTCATTAAAATCGAGATTCTAGTTCAACATCTATTTCTGAACTAGAACTCCAAGGACTCACATCCATTTTGATTCTAATCATCTCCTGCAAGTAAGAGGAAGCAAGTCCAAGTGGAATTGCATCAAGATCGAGCCTCATCACTGCAACCCGAAGGTGAATTTTCAAAAACTTCTTTTTTTCTTGATTCTGACTCATTTCTTAAGGTTTTTGCTTGATTTGTGGTTGGCTAAAGTCCTACCAATGTAGGCATTGATATTGAGGTGCTTTGAGGTTGAAAAGAAGGAACTCAATTTTGGAACCTCAATTTTCAACTCCATGTTTCTCATTATAGAGTGAGGGTTGGAAAAATTGGAGGTCATATTTGGAATCTTCATGATTTTATCTTCAAAATAGTGTATGATCCATTCATTTTGGTTCCCTTTTTATCTTGACCTGTCCGGTGAGGTGGTCGAAGAAGATGACCGAACTTAGGGCTCCGGTGGTGTGTTGGCGTAGTCTAGGCCATCTGATCCATTTGCCACGTTCTAATCTGGTCCATCCAATATGATTACCACTTATGCATGCGAGTTGACTCAGGTGTATGGTGGATGATACGCACTTGACATTCAGATCTGCCACCTCAGTTAATGAGGGAGATCTGATGGCCCTTGTTTTTCTGATTTAATTCATTTTCCAATTTAATTTTTTAAATAGCATTTTCTCATTTAATTCACTATAATTTCAATTTTAGTCCAAAAATTATGGGACTTTCACCAAAATTTCACAAATAATTTCCTCTTCCATTTTCTGAATTAAAATTAATTTTGTGATTGAGTTTGATATTTTTAATGAATTTTGTGATTTTTGACTTATTTTTAATTGATTTTAAATACTTCTGAATTTTCAAAAATGCTAAAAGAATTAGTCAAATGTCCTTTAACCTTATTTGACGTATGATAAATCCCTTGGCCATTTCTTTAGTGATTTGAAGGGATTTGAGGTTTTTTCCCTTTTAAAATGTATTTTTCTTTATTTAAAATTTGATTTTAATTACTCTAATATTTTGTTGAGCATTTGTATTGACTTTGTGTTGATTCAACTTCTGTTTGGTCTTGATCTTGGTTGAATTGGAGACTAATTTTATCAATACCATTGGATTTAGGGGGTTGATTAAGTTTGAACTTCATCCCTCAAGATAAATGGATGGTATTGATCAAGTGAGGTTCATCCCTTGATCAATTTCAGATTCTTTTTAACTTCATCTCTTCAACTTCATCTCTCTTCTTCCCATATCCCTTTCATGGCCAATGATTTCTCATGGATCAAAATGCTAGTTGATTCATCAATGAGCTTGATTGAGATAGGTTCATCGCCTCTTATTTTTTTGTGTGGTATACTTTAGGAGTGTGGTCTTTATACCTTGTCTATAGCATGCATTAACACCAATATTATTATTTCCTGACTTTAGATAGTTGTGACTTCTATATAAGTTCAATTACGATTGCTTAACATAGCGTTAATTTTTGTCCCAAAGGCATTAGCATTTTTGTAAGTGAGATTGTAAGTCTCTCATTCCTCATGGTATTGTGTGAAGATTTTACCTATTTCCCATCTGTGAGAGCCAGTGTCATACTTATTGATTTATCCAAGTTAGAGCCCTTATCATAAATGATGGCTAGGTTTATATCTTGATGCTTGTGAGTGGATGGTTGGGAGTTCTCCAAAAAATGACTTAAACAATTTTCTTCTTCCACTAACATTCACTAACATTATCTTTATGCTGACTTTATTTAAATTTCATTTACTTTAATGCAATTTAAATTCTTGCACTTTATCATTCATTGTCATTTACATTTCTTGCAATTTGTTTATGTTTCAATCATTTTCACTTTGCTCACTTGAGCCATATTTTGTGCTTGTATTCTTTTGTGTGCTTGTGATCTTGTCTTGTTAATGGTCTTAAGACCTTAAAACACTTAATAAAAACAAAAACCCTTAAAAGTACATTGGTGGACTGTTGGACCTCTATCTGAGACTTGATTTGGACATTTGGACTTAGAGGAGGCAACATCCCTGAGCTATGGAAGAACTTGGCCAATGACATTATTTGAGACCTTTGTTGGCCAATGCCATTCATCTGATACAAGCCTTGAGAGACCCCTTTGGTTTATCTATTGTACTGACTCTTTCTTTGTGCCTATATTGTTATTTTGGCCCCATTGATATTATCTTATGGTTTCTCTTTGAGTTTGTTTCAAGGGATATTTCATTTGATACCTTTAAAGGACATTGAAGAATGCTTGATTTGGAGTGATTGCTTGGATGTATGGTTATATTTATTTGATACCTTTTGGTATACTTATTAATTGCTTAGATGATTATGCTTTGTTGCTTGCTTGACAATCCCAAGGAAATAGGTTTCTATCTAACACTATTGTCTTGTGGATGATTCCCATTGGTTAGATCTTTTCAAATTTAAAATTTTAAATATTGTCTAGTATAATCCCTTCATCTCCTCCTACTTCTTTAATTTCAAAATCTCTCCCTCATTTTCAAAAACTTATTTGTTTGTCGTTTTTAACTTAGACTTGTTTTAATGAGTAGAAACCTTGACCTTATGCCATTGATTTTCAAAATATTTTTCTTAAGCAAAATTGTAAATGAACTTAATCATATTAACCTTATTTTTCAAAAAGACAAAAAGAACTACCAACCTCATCTAATCCTTTTTCCTATTTTGTGACTTTCTCCTTTAACTTTTTCAAAAAGAGCATTTAGATTTTAGTTATCTTTGGTTGAGATATAATTCTCCCATTCCAAGATATGTTTATTGTAAGTCTTTCCATATATTAGGGGTTAGTGGCATACTTATTGATTGAATCCAAGTTGGAGCCCTCCCTCTTAAATTATGTAAAGCCCTCATTATCGGTGGATGTTTGGTTGAGTATTCTCCCTTTGATAACAAAATATCTTTAGGCTTTTGTTAAAATCAATCCACCCATCTTTGAAGTTTTTACCACAAAATACGAGGTTTAAATCCCTCATTTTTATGTTGGTACATAGGCATAAGACCGAAGGTCTTATCAAACACAAAATTGTAAATAAATGAATTATTTTCTCATCCCCTCATTACATTTTTTAGCAAACATATTTTTCAACTAAAATATTTTCCGACAAAAAGGGCTCCCTAGGAGTATCTAGGACAATTTGGGTGCTAATACCTTCCCTCTGTGTAACCATCCCCCTTACCTGTAATATCTGATATTTTATTAGTTTTGATTTGAAAACTACTTATCTTTGGGTTTTGTTCGTACTTGTTCCTTTTCCTTTGGAAACAATAAAAGTGCGATGACAACTCTGGTTTTATTGACGTTGAGCTAACCAATAGCTTAATGATCATGAATCTAACGCTACACCAGTTACTAGGCAGAAGATAAAAAAGCAGGATTTACAACTACTAGTTACTAGGTAGAAAACCAAAAGGAGAATATGTGTTACCAGTTACTGGGTAACATATGAAGGATAAACAACCGAGGGAAAAATTCAAAGAGATTTTTGGTTAACTACCAGTTACTTGGTAGATAACATTAAAAGAACCACGTGGAAAAAACGATAAACAATTACAAGTTACTAGATAATTGAGCAATGACAATTTGCTGGCGAAAAGAGAAGATAACTCGTTAGGGGAAACAAAGGTAAATTCACTGGGGATATCAAAGAAGTAAATCACCTTTTACCGATTATTGGGTAAATTAACACAGGTAAAGTACTCAACATCAAGAAAGGTATTACCATTTAGTGGGTAATAAACTCTCGGAATACCAAAAGATCTATCTAAGTAAGAACTAGAAATAAACGGTCAAATAAGACTCAACCCAATAAGGATATAACTCAAGGGCAGTGGTTCCATCAAGATAATGAACTGGGAAGGAAACAAAAATAATAATCATCCACGAGGAAATAACTCAGTGGGGAAGAAGAAAGGATAAACTCTTTCTACTTAATGGGCTAACACTTTACATTGAAGGAGGACAGACACGACAAATTTGCATGGGGAAATGATATCACCAAAGTAGGGGATCATAAAAATCAGGTCAATACATAAAAAATGCACAATGAAATATCTAATGTTATGCTTATGCATGTATATGCACGAGTATGTATATGATTAGGCTGAAAAACGAGCACATAGGATACAAACATGAAGATCCATTCATCACAACTAAATACTCGGCTAATCTCAACAAGATGGAAACACCAACTGGAGAACCTTCTATGGATTAAAATAAATCCTTGAGGATATAAACACTATATTCAAATATTCAATTCCTCACGGATCCACATCTCAAGCTGAGGGATATATATATATATATATATATATATATATATATATATATATATATATATATATATATATATATATATATATATATATATATATATATATATATATATATATATATATATATATATATATATATATATATATATATATATATATATATATATATATATATATATATATATATATATATATATATATATATATATACTTCATAGCAACAAGTCAATATTACGGGAGATTTTAGGTCAATACCATATCAAATGGGAGACAACCCTACATGGGACGGCTACATCAAAACTGCTCAGAATTAAATAATGTCTGAATAGGGAGATCTTTCATCCAAAGAGGAAACTCCACGCGGAATCCACATCATAACAAGAGGCAAAACTCTGAGTGGGGGAACCAGTGAGAAACCAAACAACAACTGGATACTTCATCAATCAAGATCAACTATGTAGGGACTTCATTGGGGATCAAATTCCGTCAGTACAAATCATGCGTGGGGATTATCTCTAATGACAAAATAAATTCCACACGGGGATGCAAAATGCAAATAGATTCCTCAAAAGGAAAACAAACAGTCATAAGACTCTTTTTGGGGGATTGAGAAATAAACCAATTCCAAGGTGCCAAATATCAACCAGACTTGCAGGAACTCACAAAGGGATAAACAAAGCCACAACTACGCAACAACCAAATAAAGGTGTGTGGGGATCTGAAAACCAAATAAGTGTTTTATTGGAGATCTAGGGTTCAATCACAAAATATGCAAACCGAGGATGAAAATCCACAAAGGCTCTTAGTTGGAGAAAGATGATGAACTACAAGGAGAACAATACATCCTCTCTACTAGGTATAAAAAACAAACTGTTTGAGGGGCAAACACCTCCAAACATTGCTTGGGGAAGGCAACATTGCTTCACATGTCAAGACTTACCATTTTCAGATTATTGTTGACATTCCTTTTTCGAATTAAATGTTTTTAAAGTAAATGCCTTATTATTTCAAGAAAAATGGTTATTGATTGATTGATTTATTTCAGAATTATCATCATAAATATGCAATTTTAGTAAACAAAAACAAATAAGAATAACAACTAATTGGATAAAGGCTCAACTTTATTTAATAGAATGGTAGTCTGCAAAAGGCAGGACTCCATGGATCTTTATAAAGTTTGAAAATGGTAATACACATGGAAAAAGGCTACATTGAATACAATAAACACTACTTTCCATGCTGACTTTGAAATCCAATTGTGCTTTGTCCTTGGTTGAGAATGATGAATTAGAACCAAATGGCTAGCGATGTTGTTTCCACAATCAGGTCTAGCCGGATGCAGTTGCTTGCGATAATCCCTAATTTTTTCCTAGATTGCCCCAAGGTGGGGTAATCAATCTACTAGGATGATTTTTCTATTTTATATCTCTAACTTTTACCTGGATCGCCCTGTTGTATGCCCTCTATAAGTTTGCTTAAAGGATCAAATTCAAATTATACTTGTGATCGCGTCCAAACATGTTTGTCGGATGATGGCTGCAAGTGCATTTTCTATCGTGTAGTTTTAAAAGATTATCGAACCCACGAAGAGTAACAGTTAAACTCATGTTATCTATTGTTGCAGTGCAAAACTAAGGCTAAAGGTTATAAGGTTATGAACGAGAATAAATATACTAATTTCTAAAGGTTTAAAAGTTATGATAAAATGAACCCGAAATATGGATTTCGTGTTCCTAAGGTCTTAGATAGAACTCGGGCACTAAATACGACAATATTACGTTATGTAGAAAATATCGACTTAACGGTCCCATCTCACACTCTGGCGCTATAGACAATGACCACACCTCCTAACCACAAGATTTTTCTCTTTCTCTCCCGTTCTAAATAGAAAGCCTAGTTTCCACAATCTGGTTCCTTCCTCACACTCTCGCGGTATCAGACTGAACCTTGATTTTTTGTTCACTCTCGTTCCATAACAATAAAACATACAAAATAAATCTAGAACATAATTAAATCATATATTCGCGCCTATTATTTCTACTGAGTTTCTTCGGTAACGACGGTCTTCATATGCCGGACTCTGACAGAATTAGCAAGACATAATTTTAATTAAAATAACATGATCACAACAACTAAACATGATCACTCTCGTGCCATGAGTCCCAAAAGTCAAGAGAATGTCAAGCTAGCAAGTTGGTTCATGGTGGTTGACTAGAGAAAGTCAACTAGTCAAAACTGGGGTTCCCTAAACCCTATCTCCTACAATTTTTATCATATGAAAATGATTCCAAGAGAAAAGTTATTATAAATGACATTCCAAACAAATTTAATGTTGAGGTCAAGAGCTAATGTTTCTTGGAAAGTCATTTTTTATGGTGAAAGATTATAGGTCATTTTGTTTGAACCCTAGTTTGGAGGTCAACTTCCCAAGACCATAAGTTGCACAAGTTTTATGAGATGAAATCCATTCAAATTGCATGATAAAATTAAAGATGTCTACTTAAACCTTGATGTTTGAAGGAGGTGCAAATTCAACTTGCAAAGGCATGTGCCAAGTGAAAACATTATAGGTCATTTTGGGCCAATACCATTGAACAAGTGATTTTCCTTCATGACAAATACAAATGAGGTCAAATTTGTGACCAAATTGAATAGGTTTGCAAGAGATACAACTTTTATGAAGGAAATGTTCTGATTGGAAGTTCATATAAAACGTTATTCAAGGTGGAAGAAGTGAACATTTGACTTGGGACTTAGAAAATTTTCAAAATATGTTTGATTTCCCAAACTTCCACCTCAAAATTCATCATGATCCAAGCTTCAAATGAAAACTTGTTCAACATGAAAGTTGTTCCTCTTGATCTCACCTTTCCAAAACATCCAAGATCATCTCATTTGGATTAAAATTGAGGTACTTTCGCATGGCTTCATTATGGAGAGTGTTTTGGCAAGATTGAACTTCCCATGATCATTTCCTTTTGCATGCTTGCACATGATGCATTCAGTACTCTTTACACACGAATTGGAAGGGGATTGCATCATCCTCAAGGACCAAATCATTTCCCATGCACCCATGCAAGGAGGTTTCTAATTTTATCCAAATTTCAAGTGGTGCAAATATCAAGTGCATTGCCTATTTAAACAAGCTTAAAGCTTCAGATTCATCATCAACACCCTGCCCAAGCTTTGCTAAACCATTGCAAAGCCTCACTGCCAAAGAATTTTTTAAGATTTCTCTTGAAATCGAGCTTGAACTTCACCTTCTATTTGGAAGTTCAAACTCCAGAAATTCACTTCCCTTTTCATTCCATTTGGTTTCAGCAAGCAAGAGGAGGAGAAAGCAATCAAATCCAGATCAAGATCAAGTGAAATTAGATCAACTCGAAGGTGATTTTTCAGAAACTTCTTCTCTTTGATTCTCTCTCAGTTCTCCATTATTCTTGTTGATTTTTGGTTGTCTAAAGTCCTACCAATGTAGGTGTAGCGGTAAATTCATGACCATCAAGCTATGGATAAGCTAGACGTCAAGTAAACCAGAGTCGCCACCACGCTTTTATTGTTTCCAAGGCAAAAGGGAAAAGTACAAACAAAACCCAAATAGATAAGAAGTTTTCAAATCAAAACTAATAAAATGCCAGAGATTACAGGTAAGCGGGTTGGTTACACAGAGGGAAGGTGTTAGCACCCAAAGTGTCCTAGGTACTCCTACGGAGCCCTTTCTTATGTGCATATGTGTTTTTGTACAAAAGATGTTTGCAATAAATAGAGTGGAGGGATGAGAAAAGAATTCATTAATTATGTATTTGTGTTTGACAAGACCTTCGGACTTGTGCCTACGTACCAACATAAAATGACGGATCAAAACCATTAGTTCGTGGTATCAATTTCAAAGTGAGTGCATTGCTTTTAACAAAATTTTAAGTTTAACAACGGCACAAGTGGCCTAAAATAGTTTGAATGAGTGTTAGTTCTTTTAGTATTTTTAAAATTTAAAGTCAAGTATAGTTAAGTTTATTTCCAAGTTTATTTAAGAAAAGAAGTTTGAAAATCCAATGGCATAATGCCAAAGTTTCTAATTTGCAATATGGTCAAAGTTTAGAAAAAAAACACAAGCAAAGAATATTTTTTTTAAAAAAGGGGAGAGATTTGAAATTAAAGAAATGGGGAGGAGATGAAGAGACTAATCCTAAGCATAAATTTAAAAGTTGAGAGTTGAAAAGTTCTGACCAATGGGCTGCAATCCAATAGACAAGAATGTCATATAGAAACCCAAATTTCCCTTAGACTTTAGAATCAAGCAACAATCAATATACAAATAGAAAGTTGGAGAGCAAGGCATCAAATAAAGATAGCCACATCCAAGCTTAGCAACCCCATGGTCTTCTTCAAGATTTCCCGTGCATTAGATGAATTCAAAGATGAGCATAAGACACAGGTTCAAAACAACAGCTTCATAATGATCATATTGCAGATGAACTTAAATGGACCTTCACTTTTTTATCTGATGAATGTTCACTTCACAAGTACTTGATTTATGAAAGTTGGCATTAGCCAAGTCCTTTGCATAGGGAGTGTTGCCTAAATTCTAAGTCCAATAGTCTCAGATCAAACCAACAATCCACAAAAAGTGTTTTTTAGGGTTTTTGTTCTTATTATGTACATTAAGGTCAAAGGACCACACAAACACACAAGTATATACAAACAAAATATATCACAAAATATGGTCCAAGTGGACAAAGGGAAAATGACATTAAAGTAAACAACTTGAATGGTATGAATAATGGCAAATGGATAACGCTTAAAAGTTAAAGTGCATTAAAAGTAAATAACTTGAAATTAAATGTTAGTTGTTAATTGATTATAAGTTAGTATTTCTTTTGCTTTATTTTTGTTTAAGTCATTCTTTGGAGAACACTTAACCCACTTATCACAAGCATGGTTCCTTGAACCAAGACATCTTCCAAAAGAAGGAAAAAAGGCCATGTTTCAAACAATACCATGAAAGAGGGGAGACTTACAATATCACTAACTAGAATGCTATGCCTTTTGTGTCACAAATTTAGCGCTATGTTAAGCAATCGTAATTGGACTTATGTAGAAGTCACAACTATTTGAGGTCGGGCAATAGAACTTTGGTGTTAATACATCTTAGAGACATAGCATGATGAACTATTCTCATGAAACATGCCACACACAAAAAGAATATGAAAAATGGGGGACCTAATCTCATCCATACTTATGTTGATTTGAAATCAACTAGCCTTAGGATATAGAGATATCATAGGTCCATGACATGAATGGATAAATAAGAGGAATGAGATGAAGAGGGAGAGGGAATGGATTAAACACAAATTGGTCAAAGGAGGACTTTTCCAAATTAAGATCATTCATTCATTTTGGGAGATGGAATGTACATTCCATCAATCCCCTAAATCCAATGATCTTAACCTAGCAAAGTCAAATCAACCTTGACTAAGGCCCAACAACACAAGTCAAACTCACACAGTCAATTAAAATGGCTCTAAACAATTAATTTGCATTTAAACAATTAAAAATAATAAAAATATGCATTAAATTAAATTATGGTTGGTCAAATTCCTAAAATCTCATCAAAACACCAAAGAAATGGCCATGAGATTTATCATAGGTCAAAGGACCTTGGAGAAAAATTTTCATAATTTTTGGAAACATAAAAGTATTTTTAAATAATTAAAAAAGTTCACAAAATCAATTAAATCATGAAAAATATTAATGATGATCCAAAAAATATCTTTAATTCAGAAAATGAAAGAGTATTTTATTTTTAAAAATTGATGAAACACTCATATTTTTTGGATCAATATTATATTTAATATGAATTAATAAAAATGAAATAAATAAAATGAAAATCAATTAATCTGGAAAAAAACCATGGACCACATGATCTCCCTCATTAATTTAGGTGGCAGATCAAGTGGACCAAAACACGTGTTCCATCGTGCACTTGAGTCAGCGCGCCACACAGTTCGTATTCAAAAGGAACGCTCATGATTAAAACAAAATAACTTGATCCTGTGGCTTAGGACCTATCCAACTCATCGCCGGAGCAAACCATCGGCCGTCTTCTCAGGCGACCTTGGCCGGACTGGTTCTCTCATCACCATCACAAAAATGAAAAAGAAGGACATAATTTTAAAGCAAAAATGGCACTGATCACGAATCTAGCCTCAATTCATCCTAACTCCAAGTATATTCAGAGATACATAGAGTTGAAATTTAAGGTACATGAACTGAGTTGCTTCGATTTGACCTCAAAGCAACTCAATCTTCTTGCCTACATTGGTAGAAATTTAGACAACCAAGGATCCAAGAGAATTAATGAGAATTGAGAGAGAAGAAAAAATCTGGAAAATACCTTCAATGATGTGCAAAACTCGATCTCTCTTGCTTCAATTCTTGCTTGATCTCACTCAGAAAGCTTGCTGGAGTGGCTTAGGATTGAAATAAAGCTTTGGATCCCTGGAGTTTTGTATCTCCAAACAGTGAGATTCAAACTCAATTTTAAAAAGAAAATTCTCAGGTTTTCCTTTCAATTGTGAGGGTTTGAAGTGTTGAGGCAAAGCTGGTGCGCAAGGGTCTGTAATTCTGATGCAATGCAAGGGACTCTTATTTATAGCTGAAGTAAGTGATATTTGCACCTTTCAAAGTTGTTTCCAAATTTGGAAAATGAGTGATGCATGTTTGCATGGACGTGTATAGGCCCATGAAGCTAATCAATTAAGTCTATAATCACATGTAATTGAATCTGAAAATGAATTGAAATGCAAGGCAAAAGTGTGCAGCTGTTTGAAGTTGATTCTTGCCTAATGATGATGATGTGTTCAAGCCACGCGCAGACCACTCAAACCTTATCTAAAATGGATGAATTTGAACTATTTGGAAAGGTGAGATCAAGAGGAACAACTTTTATGTTGAACACTTTTCCATTTGAAGCTTGTATCATGATGAATTTTGAGGTGGAAGTTTTGGAATTTCAACATGTCAAAAAAAACTTCTAAGTGTCAAACCTTATGTTCAATTGTTGCACCTTGGCAAACTTTTTATGTGAGCTTCAAATGAGAAATGTGTCTTCATCAAAGTTTTACCTCTTTCAAAACCTTAAAAATGGTCACAAATTTGACCTCATTTGGCTTTGGTATGAATGAGTTATGCATTTTTGAAGTTGAGGAAAATCACTTGTTCAATGGTATTGGTCCAAAATGACCTATAATGTATCCTCATATCACATGCTCAGAAAAGTTGAATTAGATCTTCTTACATACATCAAAGTTGAATTAGACACCTTGAATTTGATTTTGCGACTTGGAAATCTTTCATCTCATGATAAATGAGCAAGTTATGGCCTTGGGAAGTTGACCTCCAAATTAGGGTTTAGACAAAATGACCTATAATCTTTCAACATAAAAAGTTACTTTCCATGCAACCCTAGATCTATACCTCAACATGAAAGTTGTTTGGAATGTCATTTAGAGTAACTTTAATCTTGGAATTATTTTCATATGACGAAAATTGTAGGAGATAGGGTCTAGGGGACCCCAGTTTTGATTAGATGAATTCCTCTGGTCAACCACCATCAACCATCTTGATAACTTACAATTCTATTGAATTTTTAGACATATGGGAGATCATATATGCATAAGATGATGAAATTTGAAGTGTCCCTTTAAATGTTTGATCAATTGGTGAAGAATCTTGTTGAAGAAGTTACACAAGATACTCAGATGAACTTGGGTTTCCAAGGCAAACCAACTCCAAACTCTTGAAGAATTCTTGATCAAAATAACATGTGAAGATTAAAGGGAATCATATATGATTCCTTAGGGCCATTAAGGATAATTTATTGGTTGAGCTCTTAGCGATGAGGGTCTTAAACCCGGGATGTGTGCTTGATAGATCAAAGGTGATCAAGTGTCCTACCTACAAAAGAGTTAGACAAATGCAAAGAGATATTTTTGGTATTTTGGTTAGTAAAGATAATAAAATACAAAGTATGATACAATCACATAGTGCTTGGTGATCTCTCCTAAAACAAACCCAATGAATTAACGGGTAAGGAGGATGCCAAGGTATGATCCCAATGATAATGCATGTGTAGAGGTAAATTCATGATCATCAAGCTCTGAATAAGCTAGACATCAAATAACTAGAGTCGCCACCGCGCTTTTATTGTTTCCAAGGGAAAAGGAAAAAAGTACGAACAAAACCCAAAAGTAAGAAGTTTTCAAATCAAAACTAATAAAATGTCAGAGATTACAGGTAAGGGGGTTGGTTACAAAGAGGGAAGGTGTTAGCATCCAAAGTGTCCTAGGTACTCCTAGGGAGCTCTTTTTATGTGTATATGTATTTGGTACAAAATGATGTTTACAAACAAATAGAATGGGGGGATAAGAGAAAAATTCATTAATTATATTTTTGTGTTTGACAAGACCTTCGGACTTGTGCCTACGTACCAACATAAAAATGAGGGATCAAAACCTCGTAGTTTGTGATACAAATTTCAAAGTGGATGCATTGCTTTTAACAAAAATTAAGTTTGAAAGGCTCAAAGGCCAAAAAATTGTTTGAATGAGTTAGTTCTTTTTTGTCTTTTTGAAAGTTTAAGTCAAGTATAATTAGATTTATTTACAAGTTTGATTAAGAAAAGGAAGTTTGAAAATTCAATGGCATAAGGCCAAAGTTTCTATCTTTTTCAAAGTGGTCAAATTTAGAACAAAACTAGTTCAAACAAAGAAAATTTTAAAAATGAGGGAGAGATTATGAAACTAAATAAATGGGGAGGAGATGAAGAGACTAATCCTATGCACAAAATTAAAAGTTAAGGGTTGAAAAGATTTGACCAATGGGTAGCAATCCAATAGACAAGAATGTCAATAGAAATACAAATTCCCTTGGACATTTAGAATCAAGCAACACACAAATGCATAATTATATCAATCTTGAGGAGTAAGGCATGAAATAAAGATAGCCACATCCAAGCTTTAGCCACTCCATGATCTTCTTCAAGGTAGCCCATGTAACAGATGAATTCACAAGTAGCAGGTTCAAAATAACAGCTTCACAGTGATCATGTTGTAGATGAGCTAAAATGGATCTTCAATGATGTATCATATGAATTTTCCAATCACAAGCACTTGGTTACATGAGAGTTGGCATTGGCCAAATCCTTTAGCATAGGAATTTTGCCTAAATTCTAAGTCCATTTGTCCAAGATCAAGTCAGCAGTCCACACAAAAGTTTTTTAGGATTTTTGTTGTTATTATGTACATTAATGGTCAAAGACCACAAAAATAAACAAAGTATCCACAAAATGGAAAATATCACACAATATGGTCCAAGTGGACAAAGTGAAAATTGCATTAACATAAAAATTAGAATGGTATCAATAATGGAAAATGAATAAAGACTAAAATTAAATGGCATTAAAGTAAATGGCTTGAAATTAAATGTTAGTTGTTAATGAGTTAGAAGTTAGTATTGTTTTTCTTTTGTTTTTTTTTTGCTTTTTAGTCATTCTTTGGAGAACACTCAACCCACTTATCACAAACATGGATCCTTGAGCCAAGACATCTTCCAAAGAAAGGAAAAAAGGCCAAGTTTCCACACAATACCATGAAAGAGGGGAGACTTACAATCTCACTAACTAGAATGCTATGCCTTTTGTATCAAAAATTTAGCTCTATGTTAAGCAATCGTAATTGGACTTGTGTAGAATACGTGATTTAAAATCTAGCTCTATGTTAAGCACCACTCACTATTTATTATGTTAAATACGTGATTTAATATAATTGTCAATGCCGCGAAAACCTACAGGGTCACACACAAAGGACGGATTGATGAGAGATAGAGTAACTAAGGAACACCGTAAGGTACGGTGCACTTAAGTGAATTGTAGAACATCGTAAGGTACGGTGTACTTAAGTAGAATACGAAATATGCTAAGGTACCACGCGCTTAAGTGAATTTGGCATATTATAAGATATGGGCCACATACACTCAAGTGGGCTTTTTAGCTTGAAGCCCACACAAGTGGTTCTATAAATAGAACCCTTTTGTAGAAGCATTTAGCAGTTGCAATTTCGTTTCTCTCTCTCTCTCACTCAAAGCCTTCATTCATAGCAACTAGCAATGAGATTGAAGGAATCTGTTCATGTGGACTGAGTAGAGGCGTTGTCATCGTTCAATGTTCATGATCGCTCTGTAGATCTGCATCAAAGGTTACAATCACCATAAGAGGTAACGATTCTATCACTGATCATGCCCATTGGTAAGGATCATTAAAGGAGAAATTTTAAATTCCGCTGCATTTTGGATCGCCCTTCTCCTTCAGTGGTATCAGAGCCACTTACGAAACCATGCATCTGATAGCTGTTTATTTTCTGTATTTTCTGTATTAATACGATTAAAAGACAGAATGAAACAAAGAATAAACGAGTAATTAAATTGAGATCGATCTAGTTATATATATGATATAAGTAATCCTGATGCAAAATACGGTATATATGATATACTGTTTCTGTTTCGTTCATTCAAACACTTAATGGTTGTTTTCCTTTGAGCGATCAATGGTCGTTTGCTTCTTGATCCGACATTAGTATGGTGAAGCAATGACATATTGATCAATCATACTGAATCAACAATCGAGATGTGTTTGACGGTCTGAAATTGGTGCATTAGGGTTAATGACGGCACAAGGGTTGTGTTGTCAAAGAGTTATGCATTAGGGTTAATGACGGCACAAGGGTTGTGTTGTCAAAGACTTATGCATTAGGGTTAATGAAGGCACAAGGATTGTGTTGTCAAAGACTTATGTGATTAGGGTTGTGACTGCGCAAGAGTTGTGCTTTAAAGTATCAAGTGGTGATGCAAAAAACAACGTCGATTTCAAATGAATTAATCATTAAAATTTTCGGCCCCCCGGCTAACTCTGTGTAGTGTGATCGGTCGCCGAAATTTAATTTGGTTTTAATTAATTAAAAGAATTAAAATTAATATTAATAATTTGTTTATTATTATTGTCTTGTGGTGATCGGTTATGGCCTTAGTTTTCCTTTATTTTGTTTTGGGTTTTAAAATACGACCTGCGTGTCGTGCCTCTCTTTTAATCTCTTAATGTAACTTCTTTTCTCATCTCACTCGCTTATATGTAAAACGAGTTTCTTTTATGTAATGTAATGTTATGAAGAAAGAGGAGAATTCAATACCAAAGGAGGCCAACCTTGAAGATCTTGCTTGGAGAAGCTTAGATCGTTATTAGGTTAGCTTAGGTTCTCTCATTGGCTTGGGAGAACAATTGCGCTAGGGGCCATAACTGTTTCATTATGTATGTATGTTGATGCATGTGAGATACGATTTATATGATAAATAAGCCGGTGAGATCAGAATAATTTCAAATTCCCTTAAATTAAATATTAAGTTTATGCTTTCCAAGTTTTAACACTCATCAAGACTAGTATCGGATAATGTAGGTTTCGCCTACGCGAGGTGCATGTTCTATATTAGTAAGGTGCGATGGGATAATTGTAATATCCAATTGTTAAAACAATGGGTCAAACTTAACTAAACAAATTATAATAAGATTATATATGTTTAGAAGCGAGAGTCGGAAATGATCCATGTGATGGATTGGAATAAGGAGTTATTCACCCAACTAAAATATTTGAGAGTTGTATTAGATACAATTGGAAGGAGTTCCTACCTAAAAAACCTAGTTTTGTGTAATCCGCCTACGCGGACTTAAAACAAAGTGAAATATGGATCTCATCCCACTAGAAAATCTTCCAACGGGATTTTCCGAATCAAATGGTGAGGGTCATTTGTTTTGAGTAAAATAGTGGGAGCATATTTAATTAAAGGCCTAATTAAATATGTTATTGATACTTATATTTTCATTATTTTCATGTAGATTACCATGACAACAAACACCTCTAACAACATTTTGCGATCAATCCTTGACAAGGAAAAATTGTCTGGGACAAATTTTCTGGATTGGCACCGAAATTTGAGGATTGTCCTAAAAAATGATGGAAAGCTGTATGTCTTGGAGAAACCTGTTCCTGAAGAGGAACCTCCTAGTTCTGCACCTAAGGCAGAAAGAGATGCTTATAAGAAGCATGTCGATGATGCCAATGAAACTGCTTGTCTCATGCTAGCTACCATGAACTCAGAGTTGCAAAAGCAACATGAGAACATGGCAGCATTCGATATGATCGAACACCTGAAGATGCTCTATCAAGAGCAAGCAAGGCATGAAAGGTTTGAAGTTTCAAATGCCCTTTTTCAAGGCAAGTTAGCTGAGGGAGCCCCTATAGGTCCCCGTGTGCTCAAGATGATTGGGTATGTGGAAAACCTTGAGAGGTTGGGTTTTCCCCTCGGAAAGGAACTTGCGACTGATTTGATCTTGCAATCGTTGCCAGACAGATTCAGTCAATTTGTCCTAAATTTCAATATGAATGATATGGGCAAATCTCTTCCTGAACTGCTAGCCATGTTAAGAACTGCTGAGCAGAATTTGAAGTCAAAAGGGAAGTCCATTCTGATGATCGGAAATGGAAAGAGACAAAACAAAAGGCCCACCAAGCAGGGTGATAAAGGGAAAGGCAAGGAAGTTGCCAAACCCAAACCCATTGTTGCTGCTTTGAAGCCTAGTGGAGGCATAGCAAAAGAAGGCACCTGCTTCCATTGCGGTAAGACCGGACACTGGAAGAGAAACTGCCCAAAGTACCTGGAAGATAAGAAGAATGGAGTAGAGACTTCAACTTCAGGTATTTTTGTTATTGAAATGAATTTATCTACTTCTGCATCATGGGTATTAGATACTGGATGCGGTTTTCACATTCGTACCAATGTGCAGGGACTAAAAAGGAGTAGAGATTTGGCAAAAGGTGAAGTCGACCTACAAGTTGGCAATGGAGCAAAGGTTGCTGCTTTAGCCATAGGAACTTATGTTTGACTTTACCTAGTGGTTTAATAATTCAGTTAGAGAACTGTTATTATGTACCTGCAATTAGCAGGAATATTATTTCCGTTTCTTGTTTGGACAAGTTTGGTTTTTCAGTTATAATAAAGAACAATTGTTGCTCAATTTATTTGAATGATATATTCTATGCTACTGCACAAATGAACAATGGACTATATGTCCTTGATCTTGAAATGCCTATTTATAACATTAATACTAAAAGGATGAAACCTAATGAGTTAAATCCAACTTACCTTTGGCATTGTCGATTAGGCCACATAAATGAGAAACGCATTTCCAAACTCAATAAAGATGGACTCTTGGACTCTTTTGATTATGCATCATATGAGACATGAAGATCTTGTTTAATTGGAAAGATGACAAAGTCTCCATTGACATGAAAAGGTGAAAGAGCTAATGATCTTTTGGCCCTCATACATACTGATGTATGTGGACCACTGAACATACCAGCCAAAGGAGGTTTTCAGTATCTCATCACATTTACTGATGATTTCAGTAGATATGGTTATGTGTATTTAATGAAACACAAATTAGTGTCCTTTGAAAAGTTCAAGGAATTCAAGAATGAAGTACAAAGCCAACTAGGTAAGAATATTAAACTCTTCGATCAGATCGAGGTGGTGAGTATTTAAGCCTAGAGTTTGATGACCATCTGAAAGAGTGTGGGATCCTATCCCAACTTACTCCTCCTGGAACACCCCAATGGAATGGTGTATCTGAGAGAAGAAATCGAACCCTGTTAGACATGGTCCGATCCATGAAGAGTCACGCCGATCTTCCAAACTCCTTTTGGGCACATGCACTATTGACAACAGCTTACACACTTAACTATGTTCCATCCAAAAAGGTTGAGAAGACACCATATGTGATATGGAGTGGTAAGAAACCACATATGTCTTACATGAAGATTTGGGGTTGCGAAGTTTATGTGAAACGACAAAATTCAACTAAGCTTGAGCCCAAATCTTACAAATGCTTATTTATGGGGTATCCTAAAGAAACAAGAGGGTATTACTTCTACAATCCTTCTGAGGGCAAAGTGTTTGTCGCTCGAACTGGAGTTTTCCTAGAAAGGGATTTTATTTCCAAAGGAATCAGTGGGAGGAAAGTAGAGCTTGAAGAAATTCAAGAAATACAAAGCATCGACACACCTATGGAGGAATTAGAGCAGGAAACACAAGTAGTTGTGGAAGGGAAACCTGCTCAAGTAGAACAAGACCAGCGTAGGTCAAGCAGGATATGTCACATACCTAAGAGATATGGATATCTCATAACTGATCAAGGTGATGTATCACTCATGGATAAAGATGAGCCTGTGACCTACCAAGAGGCCATAACTGGTCCCGAGTCTGAGAAGTGGCTAGAAGCCATGAAATCTGAAATGGATTCCATGTACACAAACCAAGTTTGGATCTTGGTAGAGCCTCGTATAGGAGTTAACCCTATAGGATGCAAGTGGGTCTTCAAAAAGAAGACTGATATGGATGGTAAGGTACATATACCTATAAGGTAATACTGGTTGCAAAAGGATATAAACAAATTCATGGGGTTGACTATGATGAAACCTTTTCACCAGTTGCAATGCTTAAATCTGTTCGGATTTTACCTGCTATCGTTGCATATCATGATTATGAAATATAGCAGATGGATGTCAAAACTGCTTTCCTTAATGGGAATCTTCTTGAGGATGTGTACATGACCCACCCTGAAGGATTTGCATACCAGAAGAAGCCCAAAAGATATGTAAGTCACAAAGATCAATCTATGGATTGAAGGAAGCTTCCAGAAGTTGGAATCTTCTTTTTGTGAAACGGTAAAATAATATGGATTCATCTAGAACGAAGATGAGCCTTGTGTCTACAAGAAGGTTAGTGGTGTAACACCCCAAAATTTGCCCTCCTCATTCATGCATTCATTTAGCATTTCATATTGCATTTCATCATGTCAATCAGAATTAGATCCAAGAAACTTTTTTTTAAAAATAAAAAATAAAATAAATAAATAAATAAATAAAAATAATAATAAAAAAATAAATAAAATATAATAGAAAAAACTTGGACTTGGACCTCTCTCATTTGAGCCCACAAAGCCATGAAAATCAGGTTATAAAAGAGGGAGATCAGACAGAAAAAGGAAGAGAAGCAAAATACTCTGAGGTTTCCTTGAAACAAAACCCTTGACAAAACCTGGAGAGAAACCTGACAGAGAACTCAGAGCAACCCCCAGGCAGCTCTGAAAAATTCAATCTGACTCACACACTTTCATCTCACGCAAACCCTAACATTGCCTTGCAAACCCAGCCGTGCCATTTGATTTCAACCGGTCTCTCCCATCAGGTTTGCCTCATTCCCATGATTTTATGCTCTTAATTTGGATCATCTGAATGTACGAGATATGATGGATGAATTTCATTATGTTTTTGCCCACGGGTTTAATTATGCATGAATGGGTGAAACCTATGCCTTGAATGTTTAATCACATGATTTCTGAAATGTATGCCACAAGGTTTGAGGTTTCTGAAACCATACTGTTATCCATGAAAAAAATGCTTATCGTGTTTCACTAACCTTTTTATTGAGTTTTTGTGAGGGCTCACAGACTCTTGTAGAGATGGTTTGAGTGGTTTTCCCACTTTATTTGTGGGATACCCCCTGGAGGTTCATTCCGATTACCTGTACTGACTCACCTTTCTTTGATGGCATTAGCTTGGGAGATCCCTGGGTTTCTTACTCCTTTAATTGTTGTTACTTCGGATCTTTATCCGTGTGGTACTTTTACCTATTTTCCGCATTTTAACGCTTTTCTTAGCTGGAAGACCTCGATAGGAGGCATTTATTTTCTTTTGTTTATTTACTTATGAGCCCCTTGTTGGCACATTTACTTTATACATGTTTGTTTTGTATGTGTTTGTATCCCTGCAGGTAGCGCGGTTCCTTCGTCAAGGACTGCCTTTTTGCCCTTGAGCATCCCAAACCCTAAAACCCAAAGCAACACGTTAACTCCTTCTACTACAGGCGAGTAAGTCTCCAAAGGTCGAGCATCCGGTAGATTACGTAGTAACGTCGTTCGTCCAAAACCCAATCCATAACCCCGTAGTTAGCCGAACTACGGCTTGCTCTGATTCTCATTCCAGATGAGATACGTAGGCATAAGACGCGATGTCTTAGCGAGCACACATCCCCCCAACCCATAGGTCAGCCGAGCTACGAAGACTCTGATTCTCATATTCAGATGAGATACGTATGCAGTGGACGCGACATCCGCGCGAGTCATTTTCATTTAACCCTTTTTTTTTGGTAAACAACACAAGATAAACTCACACCCTTTAGACAAGAACTACAAAAGTGGATCCCGTAGAGTACTACGGATGCGTAGGGGTGCTAATACCTTCCCTTCGCATAACCGACTCCCGAACCCAAGATTTGGTTGCGAGACCCCGTCTTGTCCTTTCCTTTTTCAGGTTTACTTCGAGCGTTTCCTTTCCCTCCTTTGGGATAAATAACGCACGGTGGCGACTCTTCTGTCGTTTTCTTTCACCGGTTGTTTTTCCGCACACTGTATTTTTCAGGTTGCGGCAGCTGGCGACTCTGCTAGGGAGTGAAAGAAGTTGACCTCTTGCTGGTCCATCTTCCCTAAGCGAGTCCCTCCTAGCTTGTGTGATTTCTTGTTTATTGGGTGTTCATGCTTTTGTACATTTATTTGCTTACCTGCTTGCATGCATCTGTTGGATCTGTTGGTTTGTTTGTTGGGATGAGGTGTTCTATGAGAGATAAGCCCATTACCCAGGCTTGAGTGTACACACAGGTTTTAGAGTGGATAATCATGAGGCTTGCGTGGCGTGTTTCTACGTTAAGTCGTTCGTGAAGAACCACACCCAGACGAGGTTTCTTTTGGATATATTATGTCTTACGGGTGTTCCGTAACGGCAGGATGTTCCTCTAAAAATCGTCGACTCTGGTGACCATTTCCCGAGAACTCAGTCGAGGCCTCTCCTCCGAGACGTGATCATGTTAGCTCTGGTGGGCGCATTCTCGCTGCTCAATCCGAGGATCCCGAGACTGGGAACTTGCTATTAGGATGTCCTGTTGAGGGGAGTGAATGGAGGTCTTTTGTCCCGTAATAATACCAAACCTTCAGTGGTAAACGTATTATTCGCGACTGAAGGGCTGAAGCTGACGAACTTCTGTTCTTAGAACCTACCAGTGAGGGGCGGGCTAAATTCAGGAAAGCTTAACCTCCAACCAACCCGGTTTTCTGGAGCAGAGTTTTGGTCTTGTATTATATTCCTCAGTGAATTTCTCTCCAGGCAGTGCAACCTGACAGATGTTCAAGCGGATCCATCAATTCTGATTGACATGCCTTTGCATTGCATAACATCATCTGCATATTTGCATCCAACATCTCATGCTTATTCATTTGCAGGGTATTCCCTTTCAAAACGGGGGTGCCTTAAAACTGAACAAGCAGTGCATCGCATACCATGCATATTAACCCTTGTCTGTTTTGCAGGTGTTACCGCAGTGTCTAATGTTTGTTCCCTGTATCAGGCAGTTATTGGTCCCAAGAGAATCCACAGGTACCCGACAAAGGAAAATCGTCCATAGCTAGCGATGGACCAAGTACAGAAAGAGCTGGCTGATATGCGTGAAAGGATGGATCAGTTCATGACATTGATGACTGGTATGGCAGAAGGCCAGGAAAAGCTGAGGGAATTGGTTGAGCAACCGAGACCCGATCCGGAGGTGGAGATACCAAATGTTGAGGGAAACCCTGGTAACCCTGGGAACGCTAATAACCCTGTGAACACTGGTAACGCGGGTAACGCAAATGCTGATGGAAACCCGGGTAGTGTTGGCAACACAGGGAATGTTGGAAATGGTATTGGCGTAAGGTACAATGTGAATCAAGGAATTCGGATTAACGGGCGCCCCGTTACTGAAGATTATCAGTATGATCAATTTTCTTTGCACGACGAGGCCCTCGAGACCACTCGCCGTATGGATGAGCTTGCTGAGAAGCTCAAATCTTTGGAGTCTCAAAATTCCTTAGGATTTGATGTCACAAATCTTGGTCTGGTTCAGGGAGTAAGGATTCCTCACAAGTTCAAACCCCTTACTTTTGAGAAATACAACGGGGCTTCTTGCCCACGCACTCATCTCCAATCTTATCTGGGAAGGTTGGGAGCTCACACGGAAGATGAAAAGTTGTGGATGTACTATTTTGAAGACAGCCTAACTGGAGCTTCTCGTGAATGGTATTCTCATTTGTCTCGTACTACCATCAAGAGCTGGAAAGACTTGGCAGAGGCTTTTGTCAAGCAATATCAATACAACTTGGACATGGCTCCAAATCGGACCTTGTTGCAAGGTATGTCTCAGACTGCCAAGGAAACCTTTAGAGAGTATGCTCAGCGTTGGAGACAGATTGATGCGTCCGTCCAACCCCCTATGTCTGAAAGGGAGATGGCAGACATGTTCATGAACACTCTTCAAGGCAATTATATTGAGAGATTGGCTGCTTGCCCGTCAATCAGCTTTGCAGAGAAAGTAATTGCTGGAGAAAGAATCGAGAGTCTGTTGAAGATGGGCCGAATTCAAGACAATAGTGCTTGCAACTCATCAGGTCCCAAGAGACCGTTTGCTGGTAACGGTCAGCGAAGAAAAGAAGGCGAGGCAAGCATTGTGTATGCCAACAGAGGCAGGGGTAGAGGACGCCCTAATTATTATCAAGATCAAGTGGCCGCAATCACTATTCCAACACCTGTTCCTCAACCGCAATATCATCCGCAACAACAACCCAGGTACAACAATCAACAACAAGGAGGTAATCCGGGTTAGCAGAGACACTATCAACAACGTCCAAGGCAGACGGACCGGGTCATTGAGCCAATCCCAATGTCTTATTCAGTATTACTTCCCAAGCTGATTGACATGAATCTGATTACATTGAGAACTCTGGCCCCACCAATCGATCCCAATAATTTGCCTAGAGGTTATGATGTCAACGCCAGATGTGCTTTTCACTCCAACGCACCTGGCCATACTACAGATAATTGCAAGGCTCTCCAGTTAAAGGTACAAGATTTGAGAGATGCCCAGGCTATCAATTTTGCTCCGGTGCCTAATGTTATCCAGAACCCGATGCCGGCTCACGACGGGCAGAGGATTAATGATGTTGATAGTGGGAAAACTTTGAATTTGGTTTCTGATGTGACTAAGGTGAAGACATCGCTATCGGTGGTTAAAGACCGACTTCTGAAAGGACAGATTTTCCCGGGCTGTGGGGAAGAATGTAGAAAATGTCAAGCTGCCGAAAACGGATGTGACAGTTTGAGAAGGGGTATTCAGCAACTGATAGATGAAGGTTATCTTCAGTTCGATCAGGCCCGTCCAGTGAAGAATGATGTATCGACAGTGACGTTTTATTTCACTCCTGAAGAAGTATATGTTCCCGAGAGACTCGCTCCGACAACAATATATTTCCCAGAAAGTACAGAACCAGCAGCGGTGAACATCGAAAGTTCAGCACCAGTTGCAATTTACTCTGACAGCCCTCAACCGACTTTGGTTGGTCCGATCACCATCACAATACCAGGACCCGTTCCGTATGAGAAAGACAGTGCTATCCCGTGGCACTATGGGGCTGATATCTACTGCCAGGGGCAGAAAGTTAATGAAGAAGACATTGACATTGGTAGCTCCGTTGTAGACAATGTTGGAGGGGTTTGTGGCTTCACTCGCAGTGGACGCCTATTTGCACCATCAACATTACGCGCGAATACTGAAGCCGAGGCAGCTGCCAAGGCTAAAGGGAAACAGATGGCCGCCGAAGAGGTTACTACTGAGGAAGATCCTCCTAAGACCGCATTCGAGAAGGAAGTGGACGAGTTTATGAGGATTATCAAGAAAAGTGATTACAAGGTAGTCGACCAGCTAAATCAGACACCCTCAAAGATCTCCATTCTCTCACTATTGCTGTGCTCTGAGGCGCACAGAGCAACCTCGTTGAAAGTACTGAATATGGCCTATGTTCCACCGGAGATAACTGTTAACCAGTTGGAGTCGGTAGTTTCCAATGTAAACGCTAGCCAGGGGCTAGGTTTCACCGATAATGACCTGACATCTGAGGGCAGGAATCACAACAAAGCCTTGCGTATCATAATGGAGTGCAAAGGGGTGGTGCTTTCCCATGTTTTAGTTGATACAAGCTCTTCTTTGAATGTTCTTCCAAAGAAAGCCTTAACGAAGTTGGATTGCGATGACACCATCCTGAGGCCAAGTAACTTAGTTGTGAGGGCTTTTGATGGCTCTAAGAGAGCTGTCTTTGGCGAAGTTGAGTTGCCAGTTAAGATTGGACCGCAGGTGTTCAAGAGCACCTTTTATGTGATGGATATCCAGCCTGCCTACAGCTGTCTGCTAGGTCGGCCTTGGATTCATGTTGCCGGTGCTATTACTTCTACCCTCCACCAGAAGCTCAAATATGAACTAGAAGGTCAGGTCGTCACTGTCTGTGGTGAAGAGGATATTTTTGTTAGCCACCTGTCTACATTTAAGTATGTAGAGATGGACGGCGAGATGCACGAGATGTTGTGTCAGGGCTTCGAAGCCATCAACATCAATGAGGTCGCGCCCGAAGCTGTCTTTTCACATGAGTTTGAGAAGGTCGGGACTTCTATCTCTTCATACAAGCAAGTTGTCGAAGTGGTTAAAGCTGGTAATGCCCAAGGCTGGGGCAAATTTGTGGAGCCAGTCATCAAAGAAGACAAGTTTGGATTGGGGTATGCTCCGGGATCTCATAAGAATGAAACCGGTACTCTCTCCAGCGGGGGTTTGATTTCTCCCCACATCGTCAATGCTGCAGATGAAGACAAGTCTGACAGCGACTGTGACTTAGATAGCTGGATTCGCCCGTGTGTCCCGGGAGAAAAGCTCGACAATTGGTCGTCTGAAAAAACCGTCCGGGTTACTCTACTGAAAGAGTGATTTTTACTGTTTTCCTTTATTACATGCATAATAAAGTCTTACACTTTGCCCAAGGTGTAACGGCTCATTTGTAGGGCCATCCATTTAGTTACATATCGCAATTATTTTTATCATCAATAAAGGACGGCTTTTGCAAACAATTTTGTGTTCTCTTTCTTTCAGTTTTTTTTACCTTTACAAAAAAAATGGCAATGTTTCTTTTTTCATTTTTTCTTTCTTTCCAAAAAAAAAAATCTCTCATTCTAAGGTAAAGCATGATCCTCCATCATGCAGAGCGGACCACCCGGATCTCACTACTAACGACACTGCTATGGCCAAGTATGACTTCGACAATCCTATCTATTAAGCCGAAGAAGGGGTTGAGGAAGATTGTGAATTGCCTGAAGGGTTAGCCAGATTGTTGAAACAGGAGGACTGAGCTATTACACCTTATCAGGAGGTGATTGAGACCGTCAACATCGATACCGCAGACGACGAGAAAGAGATCAAGATCGGGGCAATTCTACAGGCCGAGAGGAAAGACCGTTGATCATGTACTTGACTGTGTTAGAAAGGTCAATGGGTTGTGTGCTCGGTCAGCATGACGAGTCAGGTCGAAAAAAGCATGCAATATACTACCTTAGCAAAAGTTTACCGACTATGAACAAAGATACTCATTGCTCGAGAAAACTTGCCGCGCTTTGGCATGGGCTGCTCGCCGACTAAGACAGTATATGTTGAACCACAACTCTATTGATATCAAATATGGATCCAGTCAAGTATATTTTTGAAAAGCCAGCACTTACCGGAAAGGTTACTAGGCGACAAATGATACTGACAGAGTATGACATCCAATACACTTCACAAAAAGCCATCAAGGGAAGTGTCTTGTCAGACTATCTTGCAGAGCAACCGATTGATGATTACCAACCTATGAGGTTTGACTTTCCTGACGAGGACATCATGTTTCTCAAATCGAAAGATTGAGAGGAATCACTCCCGGAGGAGGGGCCTGACCCTGAATCCAAATGGGTTATGATGTTTGATGGGGCGGTCCACGTCAATGGTCGCGGAGTTGGTATAGTGTTGATCACACCGGAAGGGGGTTCATATGCCATTTGGTGCCAGAATAACTTTTCCCTGCACCAACAATGAAGCCGAATACGAAGCTTGTATCCTAAGACTTGAGGAAGCCGTCAATATACAGATTAAAACCCTGGATGTATACGGGGATTCAGCTTTGGTCATCAATCAAACCAACGGGAAATGGTATACACCTCAGCCTCATCTGGCTCCTTACAGAGACTACACGAGAAGATTGTTGACTTTCTTTTGAAGAAAACCAATTTGCTGATGCTTTGCTTACCTTGTCTTCGATGATTAAGGTGCTATGCTGGAACTATGTACCCAAAATTGACGTATCTCGGTCAGAGACGAATGAAGAAAGCATTTGGTCAGAAAGTGCGCCCTCGGGGGTATCAAGTCGGTGAATTGGTACTCAAAAGATTTCTTCCTCCCAACACAGATCACAGGGGCAAATGGACACCGAACTATGAGGGTCCGTACGTGGTTAAAAGGATTTTCTATGGCGGAGCTTTGATGCTAACAACCATGGATGGCGAAGGATTCCCGTCCCCTATTAACTCAGACGCAGTTAAAAAAAATACTTCGCATAAAATAGACCCGCTGGACGATAAAAAGAATAGTCCAGGCAAAAAAAGGGCATCCCGATGAACCAAAAAAAAAGAATAAAGAGGTTCGGGCAAAAATTAGGGATATAAAAAAAAGAGTACACCCAGTGAGTCGAAAACCCAAAAGGGCGGCTCAGCCAAAAATGGGTATCCCGGTGGATTGAAAACCCGAAAAGGGGGCGATCCAGGCAAAAGTTAGGGAATAAGCGAATGACTGTGATCTAAGTTCATCAGTGTTATATCACCATTTCATTCAATCCGGGAATCTTCGAAGGTTAAAGATCGACTAATCATCCACTTCAGAAAGCAAGATGAGCAGAGCGTCTTGAGGACATACGAGCCATAGCAGAGTCGAAACTCGGTGGGACCCCGTATCCCCGTTGCCATTAGGATAGTTCTCTTTTTCTAGCGATCACCTCTTTTCAGGGATCAGCTTCCTGATACCCTCGCCTATTCCTGGCACAAATTTTCTCCCCAGTAAGAGTCGAATAATTCAATTAAAGAGCCTCTTTATTTTTCATTTATCAGTTTGTTTGCAAAAATGTCCGAATTTTTGATAAAACATATTGCATATGAACATAATGGTGGCTTTTGCAGATGATTTGCACAGGAAAACATTTAAAATTGCTTTGAATGTGCTTAATCCCGGACGGTGAATTCAAACCGAGTAATTCCCCCGAGGCATACGTGTATTTTTGGTTGCAGGTCACAGGAACCGGATGCCAAGTCATGAATCCTCATCCCCAAGCGGTTGACAAAGTCTCTCCTCAGCAGAGCAAGTTCCCCAGCAAAGTTGACAGTATCCAGACTATATATCCCTAGCGGAGTTGACAGTGTCAGACTGTATCTTCCTAGCAATAGCGGAGTGGTTGCATAACCAACAGATGAGAGGGTGGTGTTCCCAGTGTACATCTCATTCCCCAGCTGATTATTTTTAACAGATTTGTTAATCCCCAACTTTAGGGCGATTAGCAAGTTCATATCCCCAGCAAAGGTCGTTTCCTACGACATTTCCCCAGGAAGTGTTTTCCCCACAGACTCTCCTCACAGAGCCTCGCCAAACAAAGTTTCCATAGTTGATACTCCCCCCGCAAGGTCAACTTTTCAAGCAGCCAATTTATTTTTGGTGGCTCATTGGTCCCGGTAGATGGATCATTCCCCACAGAGCATTCAAGGATTGATACAGCGATCTGTTCCCTACCGGAGTTTGCTTCCCCAAGCAGATTTCTTTTTACACCATGCATAACATTTGCATTTGCATGCATATCATATCAAGCATACACATAAGCTGATAAACAGGTTCTTCCAAGCAGACTGAAGAATTACTTTACAACCAAGGTCATGAGATCCAGCCAGAGGATCAAGCGTGAGTGATCCAGCCTGAGGGTCGTTTTGAAGATTCAGCCTGAGAATCGTTTTCCAGTGATCCAGCCTGAGGGTCATTTCGAAGATTCAGCCTGAGAATCGTTTTCCAGTGATCCAGCCTGAGGTTCATTTTGAAGATTCAGCCTGAGAATCGTGTTCCAGTGATCCAGCATGAGGGTCATTTCGAAGATTCAGCCTGAGAATCGTGTTCCAGTGATCCAGCCTGAGGGTCATTTCGAAGATTCCGCCTGAGAATCGTGTTCCAGTAAGCCAACCTAAGGCTCAATTTGAAGATTCCCCAGTGAAGGCGCCTACAAGCTTTATTTCCCCAGCAAGCCCAAGTCTAATTGAGGAGTCGTTACAACATGTTCTAGCCCGAAGAATATGTACGAAGCCCAAAAGTGGAATATTCTCGAAGCTGCATATCTAATATGAAGGTTGGGTGTAGATTTCAAAAGAGGGTCAACCAGCGCATGCCTCAGATGCGGGATCCTAATGATGGGAATTTATCATCAAAACAATCCAGATCTAGCCAGAAGATCGAAGTAGATTCAGCCAGAGAATCGAAACAAAGAAAATCTAGCCAGAAGATCGAAAATCGCAACAATTCAGATCTAGCCAGAAGATCGAAGTAGATTCAGCCAGAGAATCAAAGGAAATAGATTCAGCCAGAGAATCGAAACGAAGGAGATCTAGCCAGAAGATCGAAGAAGATCTAGCCAGAAGATCAAAATTGTATCCAGCCCGAGGATCAAAATTAATATCCAACCAGAGGACTAAATTGAGTATAGGTTCAGCCAGAGGATAAAAACTCCAGATTAAGCCAGAAGACTGATTCAGATCCAGCCAGGGGATCGGAAGAAAAATAAACAGCGCGGTGTATTTCCACGTTTTTGTGGTGTTCTCGGAGCGCAAATTTTCGGTCTGTCTTTGGTATTCAATCACAGCTCACCCCGTTTGTCTGATAAGCTGTTCGCTTTCATCCTACTCGGGGTAGCTGATGATTGAATAGGGGCAGCTGTAACACCCCAAAATTTGCCCTCCTCATTCATGCATTCATTTAGCATTTCATATTGCATTTCATCATGTCAATCAGAATTAGATCCAAGAAACTTTTTTTTAAAAAATAAAAAAATAAAATAAAAATAAAAACGAAAAAATAAAAAACGAAAAAAATAAAAATATAAAAACGAAAAAAATAAATAAAAAAAAATAAATAAAAAATAAATAAAAATAAAAAATAAAAAAAATAAAAATAAAAATAAAAATAATAATAAAAAAATAAATAAAATATAATAGAAAAAACCGTGCCATTTGATTTCAATCGGTCTCTCCATCAGGTTTGCCTCATTCCCATGATTTTATGCTCTTAATTTGGATCATCTGAATGTACGAGATATGATGGATGAATTTCATTATGTTTTTGCCCACGGGTTTAATTATGCATGAATGGGTGAAACCTATGCCTTGAATGTTTAATCACATGATTTCTGAAATGTATGCCACAGGGTTTGAGGTTTCTGAAACCATACTGTTATCCATGAAAAAAATGCTTATCGTGTTTCACTAACCCTTTTATTGAGTTTTTGTGAGGGCTCACAGACTCTTGCAGAGATGGTTTGTGTGGTTTTCCCACTTTATTTGTGGGATACCCCCTGGAGGTTCATTCCGATTACCTGTACTGACTCACCTTTCTTTGATGGCATTAGCTTGGGAGATCCCTGGGTTTCTTACTCCTTTAATTGCTGTTACTTCAGATCTTTATCCGTGTGGTACTTTTACCTCTTTTCCGCATTTTAACGCTTTTCTTAGCTGGAAGACCTCGATAGGAGGCATTTGTTTTCTTTTGTTTATTTACTTATGAGCCCCTTGTTGGCACATTTACTTTATACATGTTTGTTTTGTATGTGTTCGTATCCCTGCAGGTAGCGCGGTTCCTTCGTTAAGGACTGCCTTTTTGCCCTTGAGCATCCCAAACCCTAAAACCCAAAGCAACGCGTTAACTCCTTCTACTACAGGCGAGTAAGTCTCCAAAGGTCGAGCATCCGGTAGATTGCGTAGTGACGTCGTTCGTCCAAAACCCAATCCATAACCCCGTAGTTAGCCGAACTACGGCTTGCTCTGATTCTCATTCCAGATGAGATATGTAGGCATAAGACGCGATGTCTTAGCGAGCACACATCCCCCCAACCCATAGGTCAGCCGAGCTACGAAGACTCTGATTCTCATATTCAGATGAGATACGTATGCAGTGGACGCGACATCTGCGCGAGTCATTTTCTTTTAACCCTTTTTTTTTTTGTAAACAACACAAGATAAACTCACACCCTTTAGACAAGAACTACAAAAGTGGATCCCGTAGAGTACTACGGATGCGTAGGGATGCTAATACCTTCCCTTCGCATAACCGACTCCCGAACCCAAGATTTGGTTGCGAGACCCCGTCTTGTCCTTTCCTTTTTCAGGTTTACTTCGAGCGTTTCCTTTCCCTCCTTTGGGATAAATAACGCACGGTGGCGACTCTTCTGTCATTTTCTTTCGCCGATTGTTTTTCCGCACACTGTATTTTTCAGGTTGCGACAAGTGGGAGCATGATCGTTTTCCTGGTATTATATGTAGATGACATATTACTCATTGGAAATGATGTCCCTACCCTACAATAAGTAAAGTCTTGGTTAGGGAAATGCTTTTCTATGAAGGACCTAGGTGAAGCAGCCTATATATTAGGAATCAAAATCTATAGAGATAGATCACAAAAATTGTTTGGCCTAAGTCAGAGTACATACATAGACAAAGTGCTGAGACGCTTTAATATGCATGATTCCCAAAAAGGATTCATACCTATGCAACATGGCATGTGTCTATCAAAAACACAATCCTCTTCAACTAAGGAAGAAAGGGATCGCATGAATAAGATTCCATATGAATCTGCAATAGGATCTATCATGTATGCCATGTTATGTACTCAACCAGATCTCTCGTATGATTTAAGTGCAACGAGTAGGTACCAATCTGATCCTGGTGATGCTCATTGGGTAGCTGTCAAGAATATCCTTAAGTATTTGAGAAGGACTAAGGACTCATTCTTGATATATGGAGGTCAAGAAGAGTCGGTTGTAATTGGATACACTGATGCTAGCTTCCAGACAGATAAGGATGACTTTAGATCGCAATCTGGTTATGTGTTTTGCTTAAACGGTGGCGCTGTGAGCTGGAAAAGTTCAAAGCAAGATACAGTTGCTAATTCTACAACCGAGGCCGAGTATATTGCTGCCTCAAGTGCAGCAAAGGAAGTTGTTTGGATCAAAAAGTTCAATAGTGAACTTGGCATAGTTCCTAGCATTATGGATCCCATTGGTTTATATTGTGATAACAATGGTGCTATCGCACAAGCTAAGAAGCCTAGATCTCACCAACGATCCAAACACATACTTAGGCGTTATCACCTCATTCGAGAGATAATAGATAGAGGAGATGTGAAAATATGCAGAGTACCAACACTTGACAATATTGCTGACCCACTAACAAAGCCTCTTGCGCAGCAGAAGCATGATGGCCATACTAGATCTATGGGCATTAGGGGTATGCCTGATTGGCTCTAGTGCTAGTGGGAGATTGTTGGTGTAAGCCCTAGAGGCCAATACTTTTGGTACTTGTATCGAATTATTTATTAATAATAAAAGGCTTTTTCTTTATTATGTTTGTTTAATAAAGTCCCTAGAATAGATAGTCCGTTTAATGTATCAAGTGTGACTTAATCATGAGATCATATTAAACATAAGGACACTATTCTTAAAGTATCTATAGTCGAGCTTTATTGTGAAGTGGGATAACATTAAAGTATGAAGACTATTATGTTTATAGACTGATGATCACATCTCATGGATCATGGATAAGGAGTTATCAAGTCTTAAACATAGGTATGAATATTAAGAGTAATATTTATACTGGATTGACCCGCTATGAGAATACTATATAGAATGTTATGCAAAGTGTCATAAGTTATTCTCATGGTGATAATGGTGTATACCACCCTCGACCTGAAACCACTATGGGCCCTAGATGTAGAGTCGAGTGCCTTATTGTTGATCAAACGTTGTCCGTAATTGGATGACCATAAAGACAGTTGATGGGTACTCCACGAAGCATGCTAATGGACATGAGTGACCTAGATGGAATTTGCCCATCCTGCGTAACAAGATAAATGTCTATGGGCCCAAAATTGAACTGGACAAGGATGACACGGTCTATGCCTTGTGTTCAATATAAACATAAGGACAAAAGGGTAATTGTGCACATTAGTATTACCACAGAAGGATTTGTCAGATCACATGACATTTTCGTGTCTTGGGTAGCAGTGATGTGTTGCTAGATACCGCTCACTGTTTATTATGTTAAATACGTGATTTAATATAATTGCCAATGCCGCGAAAACCTACAGGGTCACACACAAAGGACGGATTGATGAGAGATAGAGTAACTAAGGAACACCGTAAGGTACGGTGCACTTAAGTGAATTATAGAACATCGTAAGGTACGGTGTACTTAAGTAGAATACAAAATATGGTAAGGTACCACGCGCTTAAGTGAATTTGGCATATTATAAGATATGGGCCACATACACTCAAGTGGGCTTTTTAGCTTGAAGCCCGCACAAGTGGTTCTATAAATAGAACCCTTGTGTAGAAGCATTTAGAAGTTGCAATTTCGTTTCTCTCTCTCTCTCTCTCACTCAAAGTCTTCATTCGTAGCAGCTAGCACTAAGATCGAAGGAATCCGTTCGTGTGGACTGAGTAGAGGCGTTGTCATCGTTCAAAATTCGTGATCGCTCTGTAGATCTGCATCAAAGGTTACAATCGCCATAAGAGGTAACGATTCTATCACTGATCATGCCCATTCGTAAGGATCATTAAAGGAGAAATTTTAAATTCTTCTACATTTTGGATCGCCCTTCTCCTTCATTTATAACTACCGGTTACTGGGCAGAAGACCAAAAAGGAAAGAATATATGTCACTGGTTAAAGTGAACATATCAAGGATAGACTCAAAGGGAAGAAAATCCGTTACCGGTTAAGATGAACATATCAAGGATAGACTTGCCTGGAGATGTTAAGGAGGATACCCGTCATCGGTTAGGATGAACATATTAAGGCTAATCCACCTGAACAAAAAAGGTAGGAATGACATATACCGAATCCTGGATAGAATACCATCAAAGAGAAAATCTGTCATCGGTTAGGATGAACATATCAAGGATAGACTCTGAGCGAAAAACAGGGATTACATATATTAGTTACCGGATAGAATACCAACAAAGAGGAAATCCGTCATCGGTTAGGATGAACATATCAAGGATAAACTCTGCAAAGGGGAGAAAAAGTAGGATTTACAACTACCGGTTACTGGGTAGAAGACTGCAAAGAGAACGAAACCTGTCATCGGTTAGGATGAACATATCAAAGATTAACTCTCTGGGAAACAAATAGAGATTACAACGACCTTTTTACTGGGTAGAATACCAAAGATGAGAATATCCGTCATCGGTTAGGATGAACATATCAAGGATAGACTCACAGCAGGGGAAGAAAATATATGTCACCAGTTAGGATGAACATATTAAGGATATACTTCCTAGGGAGACGTGAAAACGAATCTGCCGGGGAGAAAAGAGGTTACTTTTTACGGGTATTAGGCGAGAAGTAAAAAACTGCAAATTAAGAAGAATACTACCTATTGCTGGGTAATAGACTCTTAGGGGACCAAAAATAACTATTTAGGTAAGATCTAGAAAGAAACGGTCAATCAAGACTCAACCCAATGAGAATATAACTCAAGAGGAGTGATTCCATCTAGATAATCAACTAGGGAGGACACTGAAATAATAATCATCCACAAGGAAATAACTCGGTGGGGAAAGGAGAAAGGTTAAAGTCTTTTTGCTTAGCGGCACTGACACTCTACAATTGAAGGAGGACAGACACACCAAACATGGATGGGGATAAAGTACCACCATAATAGAGAGTAAGAATTACAAGAATCTCAAAGTGTAACGATACGATAATGAAATTATATAAGTATATCTATATGCATATGTATATATGATGATTATGCTGACAACAATCGCAAAGGGTACACAAATGTTGCATGTTTGAATCATTGATACAATTCTCAGCCCATTCACCAAAGAGGGAAACAACAGCTGAAGAAAAGAGAGATCAACATCCCAAAGGGTCAACCCTAGCTGGGGAAGAAAATAGGAGATCTGTTAAGGAAACTGCTACTATCTCGGCGGGGAATTTTAGGTCAACACCATATCAAATGGGAGACAACCCTGCAGGGAATAAACACAAATAGCCTCTTAGAAACTAGGAGAAAACTCTGACTGGGAGCGAATTTGATGGTGACTTGTGGGGAAACCAATGTTTTACCGAAACTGATGCAAACTACTCTAACGAAACTCTTGTACTCAACTGGGGAACAACCATAAATCAGTTGGAGACAACGACGAATTAACAGCTTGGGAAATCAACAAACACTGGGTGCTAAACATGCTATCAGGGATGAAAGAGGAATCACGCCTACTGCACGGGGAGAACCGATAATGCTCCACACTTAGGGCTTACTGCTTTCAGACCAATGTTGATATTCCTTTTAAATGAAACTGATTGCTTAGAATTAATGCATTTATATGTTTAAGAAAATATTCTTTTTGATTAAAATTTTAATTTTCAAAATGATCCTAATAAAATTTAAAATTATTTGACTGAATTACATAAGAGTAGAAACAATTGGATAAAAGCTCAACTTTATTTAAATAGAATGGTAGTCTGTAAATGACAAGACTCCATAAATCTTTACAAAAGTTGAAAATGGTAATTTACATGGAAAAGGGCTACACTGGATACAACAATCACTAATCCTTCTACCATCTCTTGATATCCACTATGCTCTTGCCTGCCACAAGGGATAAGAATCCGACGATGTGCTCAAGAAAATCTTCAAATCTGAAGATCAGCAGGATGCAGTTACTTGTCATGATCCCTAATTTTTGCATAAATTTCCCCAAGGTGGAGTACTCAATTTATCGGGATAATTCTTTCTGTTTTATGTCTCTAACTTTTGCCTCCATCGCCCTTTCAGGTTTTCAATCCACCGAGAGGCTCATTTTTGCCTAAGCCTCTATTTCGAGTTTTCAACTTAGCGAGTTGTTCTTTTCTATTTTAGGCAAAGTATTTCTCGAATGCATCTGCGTTCATAGGTCAAGTGAACTCTTCCCCATCCATAGTTGTAAGAATCAAAGCAACGCCTGAAAAGGCTCTCTTAACAACATATAGGCCTTCATAATTATGAGTCCATTTTCCCCTTGAATCTGGTTTAAAAGATAAGATCTTCTTGAGCACAAGGTCACCTTCTCTAAATACACGAGGCTTAACCTTCTTATCAAAAGCTTTCTTCATTCTCTGATGATATAACTGACCATGACTCATGGTAGTCAACCTCTTCTCTTCAATTAAATTCAGCTGATCATACCTGGTTTGACACCATTCAGCCTCAGTCAACATGGCTTCCATGAGCGCACGCAATGATGGGATCTCAACTTCTATGGGGAGCACAACTTCCATACCATAAACAAGTGAGAAAGCGGTTGCCCCTGTTGAAGTGCGGATGGATGTACGATACCCGTGCAAAGCAAATGGGAGCATCTCATGCCAATCCTTGTATGTCACAACAATCTTTTGGATGATCTTCTTGATGTTCTTGTTTGCAGTTTCAACAACCTCATTCATATTAAGTTTGTAGGGAGAAGAATTATGGTGTGCAATCTTGAAGTCTTTGTAAAGAGCCTCCACCATATTGTTATTCAAGTTCTATCTATTATTAGTAATGATCTTACTCGGCACACCATAACGGCATATAATCTGATTCTTTATAAACCTCACAACAACTTGCTTGGTTACATTTGCATATGATGCCGCTTCAACCCATTTTGTGAAGTAGTCAATAGCAACCAAAATGAAACAATGTCCGTTTGAAGCTTTAGGTTCAATCATGCCAATCATGTCAATTCCCCACATGGAGAAGGGCCATGGAGAGGAAATGACGTTCAATAGTGTCGGAGGAACATGAATCTTATCTGCAAAAATTTGACACTTGTGGCATTTTTTCACAAACTTGCAATAGTCTGATTCCATTATCGGCCAATTGTAACCTGCTCGCAACATCTTCTTAGCCATCGCATGACCATTGGAATGAGTACCAAAGGAACCTTCATGGACTTCAGTCATCAATGGGTCTGCTTTGTGTCTATCCACGCATCTGAGAAGAACCATATCGAAGTTTCTCTTGTACAATACATCACCATTTAGGTAGAAATGTCGGCTAATCTTCTCAAAGTCTTCTTATCTTTCAAAGATGCCCCAGATGGGTAAATCTGACTTTGGAGGAAACACTTGATGTCGTAATACCACGGCTTCTCATCTTTGGCTTCTTCAACAGCAAACACATGAGCTGGCCTATCAATATGCATCATAGTCAAGTTGGGAACTTAATTCCAATATTTCACTACAGTCATTGAAGCCAACGTTGTAAGAGCATCTGCCATTCGGTTTTCATCTCGAGGGATATGATGAAACTCAACCTTTGTAAAGAAAGTCGAAATCCTCCTCGCATAATCTCTATATGGTATCAAACCGGGCTCATTTGTCTCGCATTCACCTTTGATCTGATTCACAACCAAAGTTGAATCTCGATAGACGTCCAAATACTTGATCCTGAGATCAATGGCCTGTTCAAGCCCTATAATGCAAGCTTCATACTCAGCCATATTATTTGTACACTTGAGAGTCTATCTAGCTGTAAATGGAAAATGCGTGCCTTGAGGAGTAATAATTACTTCCCCAATGCCATTACCATATTGATTAACAACTCTATCAAATACCATGCCCCAATGGGTACCAGGCTCTGGCCCTTCTTCAAGCAATGGTTCATCACAATCTTTCATTCTCAGGTACAAGATCTCTTCATCAGGAAAATCATATTGCACTGACTGGTAGTCTTCAATTGGATGGTGAGCCAAATGGTCAGCCAAGACACTACCTTTGATTGCTTTCTCATCGGTATTCGATATCATACTCTGATAACAGCATCTACCAACGGGAAATCCTCCCAGTTAAATCAGGCTACTCAAATATATACTTGATTTGATCTATTTTGGATATCAACCAAGTGGTATGATTCAACATATATTGACGCAGACGCTTAGCATCCCAAGCCAATGTGCAACAAGTCTTCTCTAGCATAGAATAACAAGTCTCACAATCAGTGAACTTCTTACTGAGGTAGTAAATATAATATTCTTTCTTTCCAGTCTCGTCTTGCTGACCAAAAACACAACCCATACTCTCTTCAAGCACAGTCAAATACATGAGCAACGATCTTCCTTCCACAGGCGGAGACAAAATCGGAGGCTCAAGCAGATATTCCTTGATACTATGAAAAGATTTCTGGAAGTCTTCGGTCCAATCACAAGACTGATCTTTCCGAAGAAGCTTGAATATAGGCGCACATGTGGCAGTCATGTGTGAAATGAATCTCGAGATATAATTCAAGTGGCCGAGAAAACCTCTGATTGCTTCTCAGTTTTGGGCGCAAGCATCTCTTGTATTGCTTTGACCTTGGCAGGATCAACTTCAATACCCTTATCACTGACAATAAAGTTGAACAACTTACCAGAACGAACACCAAAAGTACACTTATTGGGATTCAAGCGAAGTTTATACTTCCTCAAACGATGGAATAACTTTAACAAATGCTTAACATGTTCTTCTTCATCAATAGATTTGGCAATCATATCATCAACATAGACTTCAATATCTTTGTGAGTCATATCATGAAAAAGAGTAGTCATTGCTCTTTGGTAAGTTGCACCAGCATTCTTTAAACCGAGAGGCATCACTTTATAACAAAATGTTCCCCAAGGTGTAATGAATATGGTCTTCTCCATATCTTTGGGTGCCATCTTGATCTGATCATATCTGGAAAATGGGGCCATAAACGAAAAGACTTTGAATTTATCTGTGTTATCTACCAACATATCAATGTGTGGCAGAGGGAAATCATCTTTCAGACTGGCTTTATTCAAATGTCTATAATCAACATACATACGGACTTTTCCATCCTTCTTCGAAACAGGCACAATATTGGCCACCCACTGCAGATATGCAGCGGTCACAAGGAAACCCGCATCAATCTTCTTTTGCACCTCTTCTTTGTTTTTCACTGCTATATCAGGATGAGTTCTTCTCAACTTCCGCTTGACCGGCGGGCATTCTGGCTTCAACGACAATCTATGCTCCACAATCTCAGAATCCAACCCAGTCATGTCTTGATAGAACCAAGCAAACACATTTGAATATTCTCGGAGAATATCAATCAATCCCTTCTTAACTTCTGGACATAGTTGAAACCCAATCTTGACTTCCTTCACATCATCCTCAGAACCCAAGTTGACTAACTCAATCTCCTCTTCAAATGGCTGAATGGTTTTTTCCTCTTGCTCAAGAAAAAGAGACAATTCATCACTTACTTCTTCATCACGTTCCTCCTCAGCCTCAAACATAGGGAATTCAAAATTTGGAGAAGGAGAAGAATCATTGTATTCAATGGGGTTAGAAACCAACCTGCATAATGATTTGATATTTGATTTTAGAGAAGTGAGTTATGACCAAATATTATGCAGATGGACAATTATATTATTTATTTATGTTTTTTTGTGATTATCATTTTCAGAATAAAACAAAAAGTAAAAGTAAAACATCATAAATATGGATGAATAGAATTATATCTTATTGATGATAAATTTGAAAATGCCCAAACAATGTTCACTTCTCCCTTAGGCATAGGAGAAGGATTTTCAAAAACAAATAAAAGCAATTACTTAGATCGATGCATAATAACAGGGATATCAATAGTAGTCCAATTGTTGCAAGCTTTTCCATGCGTCAAAAAATTGGTGCAGTCTTCATCTTCATCACCCTCTAGCACCACAACTACGTGTTGTTCATTACCATTAATGAACCCTCCTCTACGGAAACTGGGTTGCACATCTTCAGCTTTAACCACTGATGAACCTTGTTAGGAACCCAAACCGGTTCTGCTCTTGTTGTCGGAAACCTCTACCATCTGTCCCGACTAATCAGACTGACCATCTTCGACAATATTCTTTGCATCATTAAATGAGGAAATGGGTGCCCCAACCCTCTTTTCTTCAGTAATAGATAAGGCTTCAAACGGAGTTCTAACCTCATCCTTAGCTTCTACGTAAGAGAAAGATGACAGGTGGCTAACCAACAACACCTTCTCCCCTCAAATAATAACAAGCTTTCCACTTTTGACAAATTTCAGCTTCTGATGCAATGTTGAACTAACGGCTCCGGCCTCATGAATCCATGGCCTTCCCAACAAGCAGCTATAGGCCGGGTGGATATCCATTACCTGGAAAGTAATTTGAAAATCACTCGGACCTATCTTCACTGGAAGGTCCACTTCACCGATCACTATTTTGTGAGAGCCGTCAAATGCCTTGACGATCACGCCGCTATATCTCATAGGAGCTCCTTGGTATGACAGCCTAGACAAAGTTGACTTCGGAAGTACATTCAATGAAGATCTGGTGTCTACCAATACATTGGACAGAGCGTCATCTTTGTAGTTCATTGAGATGTGCATAGCCAAATTATGATTTCTACCCTCCTCGGGGAGTTCTTCATCATAGAAACTGAGATTATTGCAGGAAGTGATGTTAGCTACAATATGATCAAACTGATCCACCGTAATATCATGTTCCACATAAGCTTGCTCTAGAACTTTCTACAGTGCTTCTCTGTGCGCTTCTGAATTCATTAACAAAGATAGTACTGAAATCTTGGAGGGAGTTTGGAGCAACTACTCCACCATATTGAACTCACTCTTCTTTATCAAACAAAGCACCTCATCATCATCGTTAGGATTCAATCCGTTGGATTCACCAGACTGACACCTTGGAATGCTAACATCAACCTTCTTGGTAATAGACAAATCTTCCACATTCTTTGGGAACACCGGCCCAAAGACACGACCGCTACGGGTCACCTTAGTAACATCAGCTACGCTTACAACAGAACTAGTCGTAGGTAAAGGAACCTCTTGACCATTCTCTAGCATGATTGCATTATACTGATATGGGACAGCCTTATCGGATGCATACGGGATGGGGCCTGCTAATCGTATAACCAACGATGATACCGATCTGTTGCTGATGCTGTTACTGGTGCTGCTCTCATACTGAATCACCAATCTCTCATAAGTTTTGAAAACTGGGACTATAAGATTGACATCGTCATCTACATGATGGGACTAGACAATCTGAATCAAGCCTTCACCCATCGACCTCTGGATGTCTCTCTTCACAACCATACAACCTGTGGGATTGGCACTACAAATAGCACAACCATCATGGTCATGCTCACAATCGTTAACCAAGCAAATATCCTTGTGCATCCTCACCAAGGACCTTCTAACTCGCTAGGATAACCATCCACCATATTAACAGATGAATTCCCATGGGCAGGTAGTGGTTAGCTTTGATGTTAGGGGCACGGTCCTCAAAGGACACCATTCCACTCTTAACCAACTTCTGGACTTCATATTTTAACAGGTAGCAGTTCTCGATATCATGACCGAGAGCTCCTTGATGAAAGGCACAACGGAGTTCCGGTTTGTACTACCATGGAAGTGGTTCAGGAATTTGAGGTGGGTTTCTTGGTTGCAACAGGTTCTTGAGAACCAAATATGGATATAATTCTACGTACGTCATAGGAATGGGGTCGAAAGAGACCTCATTCCTCTCAAAATTTGATTGTTGTTGATGATGATTGTTGGTATTGTTGTTGTTATAGGTGTTTGCTCGTTGCGGTGGCGGTTGTTGTTGTTGTTGTTGTATTGGTGTTGACTTATTGGTTGAAAATACTGGGATCACAGATGATACTTGATGATGATGTTGACGGGATGGTTGACTTCTTCTTACATGATCCCTCATTTTTCTCACAACGGTCACTGCATTGGCTTCACTTTCCTTCTTCTTACTGAAATTACTACCGTACCTCTTCCTGGACGATGCTTCCTCCTTAGATAACCGTCCCTCTCGGACACCTTCTTCTAGCCTCATCCCCATGTTTACCATTTCGGTAAAATCACTAGGGGCACTGGCAATCATCTGCTCATAATAAAATGAGCTCAGGGTCTTGAGAAAATTCTTAGTCATCTCCTTCTCTTCCAAAGGAAGGGTAATCTGAGAAGCAAGCTCTCTCCATCTTTCTGCATACTCTTTAAACGTCTCATTTTCCTTCTGAGACAACGACCTCAACTGGTCCCTATCTGGGGCCATATCAATATTATATTTGTACTGCTTTACGAATGCTTTGCCCAAATCATTGAACTTGCAGATGCTCGCACTATACAATCCCATGTACCACCTCAGAGCGGCACCGGTCAAGATCTTTTGAAAATAATGGATCAACAATTGATTATTATCAGTTTTATTAGACATTTTTCTGGCGTACATCACAAGATGACTGAGTGGACAGGTATTTCCCTTGTATTTTTCAAAGTCTGGAACTTTGAACTTCACCGGGATCTTAACATTTGGAACCAAACAAAGTTTCACAACACTCTTTCCAAACATATCTTTACCCCTCAAAGTTTTCAACTCCTTACGCAACTCAAGGAATTGGTCCTTCATCTCGTCCATCTTCTCGTACACATCAGGTCCCTCAGACAGCTCATAATGATAAATGGTGTCTCCCACACGGGGCAGAGTATGCACCGCAGGAGGTGGCATAGACATGACTGGGCAAGATGCTGGCATGGAAGCAAAGGTAGGCGCAAAGCCTTCAGGGACAAAATTAGGCGGCATTCCCCACGGGAATCATGACCATCAAGCTATGGATAAGCTAGAGATCAAATAACAAGAGTCGCCACCGCGCTTTTATTGTTTCCAAGGGAAAAGGGAAAACGTACGAACAAAACCCAAAAGTAAGAAGTATTCAAATCAAAACTAATAAAATGTCAGAGTTTATAGGTAAGGGGGTTGGTTACACAGAGGGAAGGTGTTAGCACCCAAAGTGTCCTAGGTACTCCTAGGGAGCCCTTTTTGTGTGCATATGTATTTAGTACAAAAATGATGTTTACAAACAAATAGAATGGGGGGATGAGAAAAAAATTCATTAATTATATTTTTGTGTTTGACAAGCCCTTCGGACTCGTGCCTACGTACCAACATAAAAATGAGGGATCAATCACATAGTGCTTGGTGATCTCTCCCAAAACAAACCCAATGAATGAAGGGCTAAGGAGGATGCCAAGGTATGATCCCAATGATAATGCATGTGATGAGATAGCATGAGGGATCTTAGGGTCAAATTTGGGGTTTTACACCCCTCATTTGGAAGAAAAGGAGATGACCAAGATTTTTCTCAAGACCCTGAGCTCATTTTACTATGAGCGCATGATTTCCAGTGCCCCCAGTGGTTTTACCGATATGGTAACCAATGGGATGAGGTTAGAAGAAGGTGTTCGAGAGGGACGATTGTCTAAAGAGGAGGTTTCGTCTAGCAAGAAGTATGACAGTGGGTTTTCCCATAAAGAAAGAAGGTGAGACTAATGCAGTATCAGTTAGGAGGTAGTGAAGGCCTCATGTTAGAAGAAGTCCACAACCCCGTCAACATTATCACCAAGTATCATCTGTTATTCCAGTGTTTTCCAACAATCAATCAATTCCAGTTCAACAACAACGTCAACAACTGTCACAACAAAGAACAAACAACTACAACACCAACACCAACAATCATCAACAACAATAAAACTTCGAGAGGAAGAAGGTGTCTTTCGACCTGATTCCTATGTCTTATGATGAATTGTATCCATCATTGGTTCTCAAGAACCTTTTACAACCGAAAAATCCTCCGCAGATTCCAGAACCACTTCCATGGTGGTACAAGCCAGAGCTTCACTGTGCCTTTCACCAAGGGGCTCCAGGCCATGATATTGAGAACTGTTACCCCCTGAAGTATGAAGTCCAGAAGTTGGTTAAAAGTAGGATGGTGTCCTTTGAGGACCGTGCGCCGAATATCAAAGCTAACCCACTACCTACTCATGGTAACCCTTCAGTTAACATGGTAGATGGCTGTCCTGGGGAGTTCAAAGTATTTGATGTCTGTTTCATTAGAAGGTCCTTGGTGACAATGCACAAGGATATATTTTTGGTGAGTGATTGTGAGCATGACCATGATGGTTGTGCAATTTGCAGTGCCAATCCCCGAGGTTGTATTGTTGTGAAGAGAGACATCCAGCGGTTGATGGATGAAGGTATGATTCAGATTCTTCATTCTCGTCACTTGGGTGACGATGTGAATGTTATAGTTCATGTATTCAAAACTCCAGAGAGAGTGGTGATTCAATTTGACAGTAGTAGCAGTAACAGTGTCAGCAATAGATCGGTATCACCGTTGGTAATACGGTTAGCGGGTCCAGTCCCGTATACATCCAATAAGGTTGTTCTGTACCAATACAATTCTACTATATTATATAATGGTCAAGAGGTTCCATTACCTACGACCAGTTCTGTTGTGAGCATTGTTGATGTTACGAAGGTGACCCGTAACGGTCGTGTTTTTGGGTCGGTGTTCTCAAAGAATGTTGAATATGTATCTGGCAGTAAGAGTGTTAAAGTGCCTGCAGTTGATCCGATTAGCGCTCTAAAGTTTCAGTCTGGTGAATCCAACGGTTTGAAGTCTAATAATGATGATGAGGTACTCCGGTTGATTAAGAAAAATGAGTTCAATATGGTGGAGCAGTTGCTCCAAACTCCCTCCAAGATTTCAGTGTTGTCTCTACTTATGAACTCTGAAGCACACAGAAAATCTTTGCAAAAGGTATTGGAGCAAGCTTATGTAGAGCACGATGTTACGGTGGATCAGTTTGATCATATTATGGTTAACATCACTTCCTGCAACAATTTGAGCTTCTCTGATGAGGAACTTCCTAAGGAAGGTAGAAATCATAACTTAGCGTTGCATATTTCGATGAATTGCAGGGAGGATGCTCTGTCTACCGTATTGGATGATACTGGTTCTTCCTTGAATGTTCTTCCCAAATCAACTCTTTCTAGATTGACATATCAAGGAGCTCTGATGAGATATAGTGGCGTGATCGTCAAAGCATTTGATGGTTCTCACAAGACCGTGATTGGTGAAGTGGACCTTCCTATGAAGATAGGTCCTAGTGATTTCCAAATTACTTTCCATGTAATAGATATCCACCCGGACTATAGCTGCTTATTAGGAAGGCCATGGATACATGAGGCAGGAGCAGTTACGTCAATGTTGCACCAAAAATTAAAGTTTGTCAAGAATGGAAAGCTTGTTATTATCGGTGGGGAGAAGGCTTTGTTGGTAAGCCACCTGTCGTCTTTCTCTTATGTAGAAGCTGAGGATGAGGTTGGAACTCCATTCCAAGATTTATCTATTGCTGAGAAAAGAGAGTTGAGGCACCTATGTCCTCCTTCAAAAGACGCTCAGAAGATTGTCGAAGATGGTAGTTCTGACCAGTGGGGACAGATGATCGAGGTCACCGACAACAAGAGCAGAGCTGGTTTGGGATTCCAACGAGGTTCGTCTGAGTTTAGAGTTGAAGATGTGCAACCCAGTTTCCATAGTGGAGGGTTCATTCATGGTAATGAACAACACTTAGCTGCCGTGATCGAGGGTGATGAAGATGAAGACTACGCAAATTTTGTGACGCATGGAAAAGCTTGCAAAAATTGGACTGTTGTTGATGTTCCTATTATTATACATCGCTCTAAGTAATTGCTTTTATTGTTTTTGAAAATACGTCTCCTCTCCCTATGGGAGAAGTGAACATTGTTGGCATTTTCCAATTTGGTCATTAATAAAATTCTATTCTATTCATCCACATCTATGATGTTTATTTTTACTTTTTTCTTTTTCTGAAAATGGTAACCACAAAAAACATAATTAAAATATGATTTGTCCATCGACATAATATTTGGTCACCAAATCACTTTTCTAAAATCAAAATATCAAATCATTATGCAGGTTGGTTTCTAAAACCATTGAATACAATGATCCTACTCCTTCGCCAAACTTTGAATTTCCTGTGTTTGAGGCTAAGGAAGGAAGTGATGAAGAAGTATCTGATGAATTGTCTTATCTACTTCAGCACGAGGAAAAAGCCATTTAGCCTTATTTCCTGGTCCTATCAAGACATGCCTGGTTTGGATTCTGAGATTGTGGAGCATAGATTGTCGTTGAAGCTTGAATGCCCGCCAGTCAAGCAGAAGTTGAAGAGGACTCATCCTGATATGGCAGTGAAGATCAAAGAAGAAGTGCATAAGCAGATCGACGTTGGTTTCTTTGTTACCGTTGAGTATCCGTAGTGGGTGGCCAATATTGTGTATGTTCCTAAGAAGGATGGAAAAGTCTGTATGTGTGTTGATTATAGAGATTTGAATAAACCCAGTCCGAAAGATGATTTCCCTCTATCACACATTGATATGTTGGTATACAATACAACTAAATTCAAAGTCAAAAGCAAAGCATACAAAGATAGAGTCGCCACCACACTTTTATTTATCCAAAGGAATGGCTAAAAAGCGAACAAAAGCCTAAGAAGTTTTACACATAGAAAACTAATGAAAGGTCAGAGATCTGGGTAAGGGGGTAATTATGCAAAGGGAAGGTGTTAGGCACCCAAAGCATCCTAGGTACTCATAGGGAACCCTTTTCACAAATTGTTGCAAAAGATATTGTTTATGAAATATTTATTGTGCAAACATTGATTGGGAAGATGAGAGAAGAGTATACAAGTTTTTTATTATTTTTGTGTTTGGATGGATAACCATTGCCTACGTACCTTTACAGGATCAAAACCTCGTAGTTCGGCTAAAAGATTTCCAAAAAGTAAGTGCGTTGATTTTAAACAAAAGCCCTAAGGTCTTTCATTATCCATGGGAGAAAAATCAACCTATACAACCACAAGTCCACCATGTGAGAAAAGCTTCAACTTGCTAGTGAGGGACCATGCCCTATAATAAGCAAGGAAGTCTTACAATTCAATCACTAAGGACAAAAGGTGAGATTCACATCAACCACTAAGATAATTGAGATCTATGGCTAATGTATGAAAACTTATCAAGAAAGTGGACAAGGGCCACAAAAACAATTAAATGAGTGTAATTAGTCAATTAGGATTATTCATAAAAAGATGGTCAAAGTATGATTAGAATTCAATTCAAAAGAAGTATTATGAAAATGAAGTTTGGAAATCAAAGGCTTAAGGCCTAGGTTTCTAATTTGAAAAGAAATGAAAATGTTTGCACAAAGTTTTATGGTTTTGGGTTAACATGCAAATGGAGGTTTAAAGAACAAAAAGGTGGGAGGTTAAGGGATGTAAAACTTCTTAGATGTTCACCTCTTGAGATCATATGTAGATGATTCAAGTGATTCCTTTGGAAAAGGCAACAAGCAAGTAACAGGTAAACAAAGTATCAGGCAAAGCCAACATAAATGGAAACCAGATGCCAATCAATGGACTTACACTAGACTCACAAAACCAAGAAAACAAATGCAATAAGCAAGAGGAAGCAAGTTGCCAATAAATGGTCTTACACTCGACTCCAAGGAAATGATCACAGGAAACAGATAGCCAATCAATGGTCTTACATCTGACTCCTCACAAGACAAAAATAAAATAGGAAATGGAATGCCAATCAATGGTCTTATGTCCACCTCCACAAAACAAAGATGGAAACCAGATGCCAATTAATGGACTTACACTAGACTCCTAGGAAATGGAATGCCAATCAATGGTCTTAGTCCCAACTCCTACCAGATCACAGGAAACAACTGCCAATAAATGGACTTACAATTGACTCCTCAATGGTCAAAACAAAATGTTACCAAGTATGAACAATGATCATGAGATGATATACAATTAATGTTCAAAGATGAAAGCAATGCACAGAGGCACACACAAACAATTATGCACATATGGGCAAACAAACAACAAGCAACCAATTAGCACACACTATACACAATCAATGGGCTCAAGCAAGGTTAGACTTTAGAAGCAAGCCAACTGGAATGGGGTGTTTTGAGCTCTTAACCCTAACATTGAGAGTTAGGGTGAAGCAGATGAAATGGAGATGAGGGGTGTGCCTCATAGCTCTTATCCCTGGCCTGGGAGAGCTTTAATCAATAGAAAGTGTGGGAGTTCAGAATGAGGGAACTCTTCTCCACATATGGTTGACTCTATAAGATCTTGGGTTCTTATTCCCAATGCATCAACACATGGTGTGAGCAAAGTGAATGACACAACTGAATAGCAGGGGATGGATTGCACATCCCTTTTATCTGCCAATTGCCTCTTAAGAGGACTTTACCTGCTTGGCACAAAATTAAACAAACAAAAACATGGCCTCTTAAGGAGGGCTTCAGACAGGTGCCTGCCAATAACAGCAGGTCTTCCAGACTACATGAAGATTAGGGGTTATACCTAAGTGGTATGCCAACCACAAGCAAAAGCAAAGCAAAGTTCAAATGAACTTAAAGCAACTTAGGTACCTGTGTAAACAACTAAAAAAATCAATACAATACTCAGACAAACAGACAACAGTCAATAACAAACAGACAATCCCAATGTACAACACATAAGCCATAAGGCAAACTCAAGTGGCTTATCATCAACCTACAAAACAGCAAATGTTAGCAATCAAAAGCAAATATCAACATTCAAATGGTGAAGCAACATTAACCATGGAATTTGGATGCTTGAACCTGAAATTCAAAGCTCACATGTAAGTACACACCACTAGGTCAAAGCCTAGGGTCAAAGGTGAAGAAAAAATTTAAAACAGGAGCTGAAATTCAACACAATGCAACTTCAAACACATATTAACATATGCTAAAAAGGATCACATCAAAATCATCAAGCAAAGGCATTTCATGTGCAAAGGAAGTCAAAGGCAATTTCAAAGCTCATATTTGGACATTGAGAAAGAAAATTCTAAATCAAAACAGAAATGTTTCAAATAATTCTGGAAAAATTCATGAGCATTCAACACATCCAACATGATCAACATACAAAAAATCAGAAGTATCAAAGATCATTTGGCATGGAAATTAAATTGCACAAATTGAACAATCAAATGTGTCACACAAATTGTCACACCATGCAAACACATGCATAAAACAAAAATGGTAAATGAGAAAAATACCAAACCAAGCCTAAAACATCCACCAATGTGTCTAGAATCATCATGTAAAATTTCATGTCCATTGGATTAAAATCAAGCATTTCACAATAGAAAGAGCAAGGCAAGGTCACACATGTACACATGTTCACATATTCTAACACCAATCAAAATCCAGCCATGCACAACTTTAAAATTTAACATCGTTAAATTCTAGACAAGCAGAGGATCATGCTACAAAAAATTTGGAAATATTTGAGCCATTTTTCAATTTGTTATGCATTTTTAAAGTTGACATAAAAAATGAAAATAAAAAATGAACATGTAGCATGTAATTTGGAGGGAAAGGTAATAATGCTGAATGAATTTGAAAATTGTAGCACGCCAGGAATCAAACCGAGTAGCATTTCAAAAATGAGCGCGCCATCACAAAACGGCACCGTTTTGCCTGCAAACCATAGCGAAAATCAATTGGACGCAAAACCGTCGCTACTCCGACGCTAGGATGAAAATCTTCATCTTCCTCATGAAGATGAAGATGAACAGTAGCAACATCAAGAACAAATTTTCCAGAAATTCCAAACAAGCATATCATTTCAAAGATCTTTCAATGGAGATCACAGATCAAGCAATAGCTAAGCATAATTCCACATAATCAATGAGAATCAAGCAAAATAACATTTGTGCACAAAACTTCCATCACACATAACTAACTCAATAATGCATCATTTTTCATGAAATTTTCACCAGAATCATCAGCAACATGAGATCTACAAGAATATGCTAATGAATTTGAGAATTAAGAGATTCGAAACTTGACCTCTTAAAGAGCAGATCCTTGAATTCGCATGATCTGAAGCTTTGAATGATCCAAATCCACTCTATAATGCTTGTGATGATGTTTGATGAAGAAAAGGAAGCTTGACAGGTGCTGGATCTAGCTCAAAACAGAATTTCCATGGCAATGTTCTTGAGCTTGCTATGCACAACTCTTGCTCGAATTCAACAATCTAACACTTGATCTGCACTCAATTCACACCAAAGAACAAGAATATGAACTAAAATTGCAATGTTATTTGGAAAAAATTTGAATTATGAATGAGAGAAAATTTTGGAGGGAGAGAGAATTTGGATCTTGAAATGTGAAAAAATGATTAACCTCCTTCAAATTCTGTTAGATTTAGGTATTTATATCAAGTCCTAATCACCTTGCTAATCCATACTTAACTTGGTTAATTAAAATAAGGTGTTTTGAAAAAAATCAAAATGCATGGTGCATGGACTAATCCCACGTGAACAGTACCACTTCCTTGATCAATTACACTTAAAATCATTTTTTAAACACAATGGCAATGGTAGAAAGTTCCCATGATGCACCATTTTTGAATTTTGCAATTTCCCTCCAAAAAAGGCATGGATTAACAAATGATCATGTGATGACAATTCATGCAATGTGATGATTGATTTGGAAACTTCATTTCATGAGAAGAAAAATGCAAAAAGAGCCACCAAAATTGGAGTTATGAATCAAAAGATATGGCCATTTGAAGTTCCATGTACACTTGGCAATGATTGGATCATATCTCCTCAACCATTCATCAGATGCTCATAATCTTGGACTTTTTGAAAATGGGAGAGAGAGATCTTCAACTTTCTTGTTGGACAAAATTCCATTTGAAGCTTCTTTGATGTTGGAAAGTTGAGTTGAAGTTGGATCAAAAACATGCCATTTTTGAAAAGTTGAAATTATAGGTCACTTTCCATTTTTGGAAACTTTTGACTTGACCTCAAATTCTTCAACCTTGATCTTTGGTATGATGCATAAGCATGATTTGGACATGAATGGGATGAAGAAACTCAATTCTCACATTCAAAATACACAGTTGACTTTTCAGTTGACTGCATTGGCCACAAATGACCTGAAAATGTTCTGATGAATTTGGGGCCTTTGCCACTTGGGAACTTGCTCCAAAATGAACGTATAGCTCACATGAGCTCAAAATAATGATCCCATGATCCACATCTCAAGGTGTCCAATGATCCTTGAGGCAATGCAATGTTATGATATGATGCCATGAGGGATCTTAGGGACAAAATTGGGGTCTTACAATAATCAGATAAAGACGGCACCCGAAGATATGGAGAAAACCGTATTCATTACACCCTCAGGAACATTCTGTTATAGAGTGATGCCTTTCGGTCTAAAGAATGCTGGTGCAATATACCAGAGAGCAATGACTAATATTTTCCATGATATGATACATAAAGAGATCAAAGTCTATGTTGATGATATGATTGCCAAATCCATTAATGAAGAGGGACACATTGAGCATTTTTTGAAGCTATTCCAGCGCTTGAGGAAGTACAAACTGCACTTGAATCCCAATAAGTGTACTTTTGGTGTTCATTCTAGTAAGTTGTTGGGCTTTATTGTCAATGAGAAGGGTATTGAAGTTGATCCTGCCAAGGTAAAAGAAATACAAGACATGTTTGTGCCCAAGACTGAGAAGCAAGTCAAAGGTTTTCTCGGCCGCTTGAATTATATCTCCAAATTAATTTCACAAATGACTGCCACATGTGCGCCTATATTCAACCTTCTTTGGAAAGATCAGTCTTGTGATTGGACCGAAGACTGCCATAAAGCTTTTAATAGTATCAAAGAATATCTGCTTGAGGCTCTGGTTCTGTCTCCGCCTATTGAAGGAAGACCATTGATCATGTATCTGATTGTGCTTGAAGAGAGTATGGGTTGTGTTCTTTGTCAACAAGATGAGACTGGAAAGAAAGAATATGCTATTTACTACCTCAGTAAGAAGTTCACAGATTGTGAGACTCAGTATTCTATGCTGGAGAAGACTTGTTGCACATTGACTTGGGATGCTAAGCGTCTACGTCAATATATGTTAAATCATACCACTTGGTTGATATCCAAAATGGATCCAATCAAGTATTTTTTGTGAAGCCTGCTTTAACTGGGAGGATTGCCCGTTGGCAAATCTTCTTATCAGAGTATGATATTAAATACTGATCTCAGAAAGCTATCAAAGGTAGTGGCTTGGCTGACCATTTGGCTCACCAATCGATTGAAGATTACCAGTCAGTGCAGTATGATTTTCCCGATGAAGAGATCTTGTACTTGAAAATGAAGTATTGTGATGAACGATTGCTTGAAAAAGGGCCAGAACCTGGTTCTCATTGGGGCATGGTATTTGATGGAGTTGTTAATCAATATGGTAATGGCATTGGGGCAGTAATCATTACTCCTCAAGGTACGCATTTCCCGTTTACAACTAGATTGACTTTCAAGTGTACAAACAATATGGCTGAGTATGAAGCTTGCATTATGGGTCTAGAAGAGGCCATTGATCTCAAAATCAAGTAGTTAGACGTCTATGGAGATTCGACTTTGGTTGTGAATCAAATTCAAGGTGAATGGGAGACAAATCAACCCGATTTGATACCATATAAAGATTATGCTAGGTGGATTTCAATTTTCTTTATAAAGGCTGACTTTCATCATATCCCTCGAGATGAAAACCGGATGGAAGATGCTCTAGAAACTTTGGCTTCAATGATTTTGGTGAAGTATTGGAATGAAGTTCCCGATCTGACTGTGATGCATCTTGATAAGCCATCTCATGTGTTTGCTGTTGAAGAGGTCCAAGATGAAAAGCTGTGGTATTTTGATATCAAATGTTTTATCCAAAGTCAGATTTACCTGCCTGGGGCATCTTTGAAAGATAAGAAGACTTTAAGAAGATTAGCCAACAGTTTCTACCTGAATGGCGATATGCTTTACCAGAGAAACTTCGATATGGTTCTGCTCAGATGCGTGGATAGACACGAAGCAGACCTGTTGGTGACTGAAGTCCATGAAGGTTCCTTTGGTACTCATTCCAATGGACATGCTATGGCAAAGAAGATGTTGCGATCAAGTTACTATTGGCTGACAATGGAATCTGACTGTTGAAAATTTGTGAAGAAATGCCACAAGTGTCAAATTTAAGCAGATAAGATTCACGTCCCTCCGACATTGTTGAACGTCATTTCCTCTCCATGGCCCTTCTCCATGTGGGGAATTGATATGATTGGTATGATTGAGCCTAAAACGTCGAATGGACATCGTGTCATCCTAGTGGCAATTGACTACTTCATAAAGTGGGTTGAAGCGACATCGTATACGAATGTAACCAAGTAAGTTATTGTGAGGATTATCAAGAATTAGATTATATGTCGTTATGGTGTGCCAAGCAAGATCATTACTGATAATGGATCGAACTTGAACAATAATATGGTGGAAGCTCTTTGTAAAGATTTCAAGATTTCACATCATAATTCTTCTCCCTACAGACACAAGATGAATGAGGCTATTGAAGCTGCAAACAAGAACATCAAGAGGATCATTCAGAAAATGGTTGTGACGTTAAAGGACTGGCATGAGATGCTCCCATTAGCTTTACATGGGTATTGTACATCTGTCTGCACTTCAACTAGGGCAACCCCATTCTCACTTGTTTATGGCTTGGAAGTTGTGCTCCCAGTAGAGGTTGGGATCCCATCATTGCGTGTCTTGATGGAACCCAAGTTAACTGAGGTTGAATGGTGTCAGACCAGATATGATCAACTGAATTTAATTGAAGAGAAGAGGTTAGCTGTCATGTGTCATGGTCAGTTGTATCAGCAGAGAATGAATAAGGCTTTTGATAAGAAGGTCAGACCTCGTGTATCAGAGAAGGTGACCTTGTGCTCAAGAAGATTCTTACAACTATGGATGGTGAAGAGTTCAGTCGTCCTGTGAACGCAAATGCACACAAGAAATACTTCGCCTTAAAAGAAAAGAACAACTTGCTAAGTTGAAAACCTAAAAGGGCGGCTTAGGCAAAAATGAGCATCTCGATGGATTGAAACCCGAAAAGGCGATCCAGGCAAAAATGAGAGACATAAAAACATAAAGAATCATCTGGATAAATTGAGTACCCCACCTTGGGGAAATTTATGCCAAAATTAGGGATTATGGTAAGTAATTGCGTCCTGCTGATCTTCAGTTTTGAAGACATTCTTGAGCAAATCGGTCAATTCTGATTCACCTTCCCCGATGAAGTCGCCAAGAGCATAGTGGATATCTAAAGTTGGTAGAAGGATTAGTGATCATTATATTCAATGTATCCGTTCTCCATGTAAATTACCATTTTTCAACTTTTGTAAAGATCGATGGAGTCTTGTCATTTACAGACTACGATTCCATTAAATAAAGTTGAACTTTTTATCCAATTGTTTCTACTCTTACTTAATTCAGCCAAATAGATTTAAATTTTATTATGATCATTTTTTAAATTAAATTTTAAATTAAAATCATTTTTTCTTAGATATATAAAAGCAGTTACTTTAAGCAATCGATATCATTTAAAGGAATATGAACAACAGTTTGAAAAGCGGTAAGCCTTAAATGCGGAGCATTATTAGTTCTCCCCAAGTAGAGGGTGTAGTCCCTGTTTCATATCCGACATCATTTCAGTAGCCGAGTTTTGTTGGTTTCCCTAGCCGAGTTTGTTGGCCTCCCTTGAGTTGTAGGTGTGTTATTTCGGCAGTTTGCACAATTTTGGTAGAATTTTAATTCCTCGCAAATCGTCAGAGTTACTCCGGATGTTGAGCAACTATTGTGTTAGTCCCCTGCAAGGTTGTCTCGCATTTAATTTTGTGTCGACCTAAAATTCCCCGCAGAGTTTGTAGCAATTTCCTCAGCAGATCCTCTCCTTGTGCTTTACCTAGCCAGATTGGACTTTCAAGATATTTATTTCTCTCCAGAAGTTGTTTCCCTCCTGTGAGGATTGGCTAGGGATTGTATCAATGATTCAAATTAAAGACATTTGTATCCTTTGTGATCTTTTTGTCAGCATAATAATCATATATACATATACACTCATATAATTTCATTTATTGCACTTTGTGATCCATCATTCACTTTGATCCTCTGCTATGGTGGTTTACTTTTTCCCCATGCAAATTTGGTTTGTGTGTCCTCTTTCAATTGTAGAGTGTCAGCCCATTAAGAAGAAAGACTTTAACCATTCTCTTTCCCCACTGAGTTGTTTCCTCGTGGATGATCATTATTTCAGTTTCCTCCCTAGTTGATTATCTGGATGGAACCACTCCCCTTGAGTTACATCCTCATTGGGTTGAGTCTTTAATTGACTTTTCTTTCTAGTTTTTTCCTAGATAGATGCTTTTAGTCCCCTGAGAGCCTATTACCCAGTAACTGGTAATATTCTTCTCATGTTTGTCACTTTTGTCCAATACCCGACAAAGGTACCCTTGTTCCCCCAGATGATTCGTTTTCACGTCTTCCAGGAAGTATATCCTTGATATGTTCATCCTAATAGATGACAGATATTTTCTTCCTTTGTGTGAGTCTATCCTTGATACGTTCATCCTAACCGGTGACAAATATTCTCTCCTTTTGGTATTCAATCCAGTAACCGGTAGTTGTAATCCCTATTTTTTTCCTAGAGAGTTAATCCTTGATATGTTCATCCTAATCGGTGACGGATTTCCTTCTTTTTACGGTCTTTTGCCCAGTAACCGATAGTTGGAAATCCTGCTTTTATCCCCTTTGCAGAGTTTATCCTTGATATTTTCATCCTAACCAATGACGTATACTCTCTTTTTGGTATTCTATCCCGTAACTGATATATGTAATTCCTATTTTCCCCCTCTGAGTCTATCCTTGATATGTTCATCCTAACCGATGACGGATATTCTCTTTTCGGTATTCTATCCAGCATTCGATAGATGTAAATCCTACATTTTCAGGCAGTTTATCCTTGATATGTTCATCTTAACCGGTGACGGATATCCTCCCTATATTCCCCAAGCAAGTCGATCCTTGATATGTTAATCTTAAACGGTGACGAATTTTCTTTCCTTTGAGTCTATCCTTGATATGTTCACTTTAACCAATAACGGGTATTCTCTCTCTTTCGTCTTCTACCCAATAACTGGTAGTTGTAAATCCTATTTTGTGGGTTTTCCCCATAACTGTTCATTCTTACCCAGTAATCGGTAACGAATACACCTTCTGGTTGCCTTCAGCGAGTCATCCTTGATATGTTTACCCTAACCGGTATCGGATGTCCTCCTTGTCAGATTTTTTTTATTCCCTTACCCAGTAATCGGTATTGGATAATATATTTCTACTCCTCCTGTGTTGAAGATCACTTCTTCCCCAGTCATGTTTGAGTGTGTATTCCCGTTGCGGAACCCCTGTTTCTTGCTTGGTTTGAGTATTTCAGCTTTGTTCTGATTTACCCATTTCCCATGCAGGTGTTCCTCTTGTTCCCCGGCTGAGTCTTTCCATTGATTCATTTTTATGGAATCCATCGAGTCCCCTAGTTATTCTTAAGTCGTAGCCTGGCCTACGCATAACCCTTTTTCCCAAGAGTCTATGTCTCCCTAGTGAGTTTCCTTTCGGAATGCATTATACTCCTATGGACTCTCAGTCTCTCCGAATTCTTTTGCTTTGTGGCAACATTTCCCCACAAAGATTATCATATGCATCATGAGGTCTCTTAGGGACCAAAATTTGTTTCTATATGTTGTTATTTAAGGCCATTCTACTGAGTCGGTGCGAAGATTTTAACCTTCATCTCCTCAGTTAGAACGTCCTTATATAGGGGCAGCTATAAGACCTTAATTTTGACCCTAAGATCCCTCATGCTATCTCATCATATGCATTAGCATTCGGATCACATCTTGGCATCCTCCTTACCCCTCATTCATTGGGTTTGCATTGGGAGAGATCACCAAGCACATGCTATTTTATCATACTTTGTATTTTATCATTTTTACTAACCAAAATACCAAAAATATTTCTTTGTATAGTCTAACTCTTTTGTAGGTAGAGCATGTGCTCACCTTTGATCTATCAAGCTCACATCTAGGGTTTAAGACCCTCAATGCAAGGAGCTCAATCAAAAACTGGTTTACTATGGCTCTTAGCATGATATATGGATACTCATGATCTTCACATATTATTTTGATCAAGAAATCATAATGAGTTTGGAGTTGGTTTTCCTTGGAAACCCTAATTCATCTGTGTATCTTGTGTAACTTCTTCAACAAGCTTCTTCACAAATTGATCAAATATTTCAAGGGATACTTCACATTTCATCTTCTTATGCATATATTATCCTCCATGAGCCCCAAAGGTCAAGAGAATGGCAAGCTAGCATGTTGGTTCATGGTGGTTGACCAGAGGAATTCATCTGATCAAAACTGGGGTTCCCTAGACCCTATATCCTATAATGTTTATCATATGAAAATTATTCCAAGATCAAAGTTACTCTAAATGACATTCCAAACAACTTTCATGTTGAACTCTAGAGCTAGTTTTGTTTGGAAAGTCATTATTTATGGGGGCAGATTATAGGTCATTTTGTCTAAACCCTAATTTGAAAGTCAACTTCCCAAGACCATAACTTGCTCATTTTTATGAGATGAAATATTTCCAAGTTTCACAATCAAACTCAAGATGTCTACTTCAACTTTTATGTTTGGAGGATGAGAAAATTCAATTTTTATGTGCATGTGATATGAGGTTACATTATAGGTCATTTTGGACCAATGCCATTGAACAATTGATTTTCCTCAACATCAAAAATGCCTAACTACTTCATATTAAATCCAAATGAGGTCAAATTTGTGATCATTTGAAGCTCACATAAAAAGTTGGCCAAGGTGGAATAAATGAACATATGGCTTGGCACTTAGAAACGTTTTTGACATGTTTGATTTTCCCAAATTCCACATCAAAATTCATCATGATCCAAGCTTCAAATGAAAAAGTGTTCAACATTAAAGTTGTTACTCTTGATTTAACCTTTCCAAAAAGTCTAATTTCATCCCATTTGGACAAGATATGAGTGACATGCGCATGGCTTGAACAATGGATCATCATTTGGCATAAGTGAGCTTGAACCTTCCATACAAAAATGCATAGCTTTCCAACATGACTTCAGTAATGTTTGTACTCAATTATGGACCAGAAGGAGTGATTACATGGGCCTATCACACGCCATGCACCCATGAAATGTACATTGCTATTTTTGGATCTTCATTTCAAGTGTGCAAATATCAATCCATATGGCTATAAATAGAACCCCTATGCCATCAGAATTAAAGACCCCTGTGCACCAGCTTTGATTCCCAACCTTCATACCCTCTTATTCAAAGGATAATTGTGAGAATTTCCATTGGAAATGGAGTTTGAATCTCCACTACTTTGAGATTCAAAACTCCAAGAGTCTTGTGCCTTTTGTTCATCCAATTCCACTCCATCAAGTGTCTTGAGCAAGATCAATAGCAAGCAAGAGCAGGATCGGTTGAATATAGACCTATATTGAAGGTATTTTCTAGTAATTTTCATCTCTTCGATTCTCACTCAATTCTCCATAATTCTTCTTGATCTTTGGTTGTCTGAGTCCTACCAATATAGGCCATAAGATTGAGTTGCTTTGAGGTCAAATTGAAGCAACTCAGATCATACACCTCAAAATTCAACTCCCTGTATCTTTCAATATACTTGGAGTTAGGAGAAATTGAGGCCAGATTCGAGCTCTTGAGCATTTTTACTTTAAATTCAAGTCCTTATTTCTAATTTTGGGGATGGTTGTGAGTGAACTAGTCTGGTGAAGCTCATCGGAGAAGGAGACCGGAGCTTTGGCTCCGGTGGTGTGCTGGCATTCATCTGAACCACATGATACATTTCAAATGTTTTAATCTTGTGCCTTGGTTTTGCATACCATCCCTGCAGCGCTTTGACTTGTGTCCACCATGGAACACGCGCTAGCAGCCATTTGATATGCCACCTCAATTAATGAGGGAAATCAAGTGGTCCAAGTTTTTTCTATTTTCTGATTTTTCACTTGATTCGGTTTTTTTTTCATTAATTGATATTAATTTTAATATTGATCCAAAAATATGAGAGTTTCACCAAAAAAATTTAAATAAATTCCTCTTCCATTTTCTAAATTAAAATTATTTTTTGGATCATTATTAATATTTTTCATGATTTAGTTGTTTCTGTGAATATTTTTAATTGTTTAAAAATAGTTTTAAGTTTCCAAAATTAATAAAAAAAAATCTCCAAGGTCCTTTGACCTTGTTTGACCTATGTTAAATCTCATGGCCATTTATTTGGTGTTTTGATGAGGTTTTAGGATTTTGACCAACCATAATTTAATTTAATGTTTTATATAATTGATTTTAATTGTTAAAGTGCAAAATAAATTGTGTTGAGCTTTTGATATTGACTTGTTGAGTTTGATTTGTTTTGTTGGGCCTTGGTCAAGGTTGATTTGACTTTGTTAAGTTAATATCATTGGATTTAGGGGATTGATGAAATATACATTTCATCTCCCAAAATGAATGAATGATTTTAAGTTGATAAAAGTCCTCCTTTGACCAATTTGTGTTGATTCCATTTCCCCTCCCTCTTCATCTCAATCCCATTCTCTTCTCATTCATTTCATGGACCTATGATGTCTCTATATCCTAAGGCTAGTTGATTGCAAAATCAACATAAGTGTGGATGAGATTAGGTCCACCCCTTTTGCATATTCTTTTTAAGTGTGGTATGTTTTAGGAGTATGGTTCATAACGCCATATCTCTAACATGCATTAACACTAAAATTTCTATTGCCCATCCTCAAATAGTTGTAACATCTAGATAAGTCCAATTACGATTGCTTAATATAGCGCTAAATTGTTGACATAAAAGGCATAACATTCTAGTAAGTGAGATTGTAAGTCTCCCCTCTTTCATGGTATTGTGTGGAAAATTGGCCTTTTTTCCTTCCTTTAGAAGATGTCTTGGTTCAAGGATCCATACTTGTGAATAGTGGGTTGAGTGTTCTCCAAAGAATGACTTAAACAAAATAAAAGCAAAAACCATACTAACTTCTAATCAACTAACAACTAACATTTAATTTCAAACCATTTACTTTTATGCACTTTAATTTTAAGTCTTTATTCATTTGCCATTATTCATACCATTCAACTTGTTTACTTTAATGCCATTTTCTCTTTGATCATTTGAGCCTTATCTTGTGGATTTTTTGTGTTTGTATATACTTGATTGTGTTTGCGGTCTTTTGACCCTAATGTACATAATAACAACAAAAACCCTGAAAGACATTTTGTGTGGACTGTTGGATTTGCTCTAAGACATTGGACTTAGAATTAGGCCGCCCTCCCTATGGAAAAGGACTTGACCAATGACAACTTTCATGAAACCAAGTGCTTGTGATCTGAAACTTCATCTGAAGCATGTATTGAAGATCCATTTGAGTTCATCTGCTACATGATCTTGTTGAAGCTGTTATTTGGAGCCTGTGCCTAGTGCCTATATTTGAATTCATCTGATACATTAAAGATTATGAAGGAGATCATGAAGTTGCTAAGCTTGGATGTGGCTATTTTTGTTTGATGCCTTTCTCTTCATCTTGCTATTTGTGTATTGATATTGCTTGATTCTAAAGTCCAAGGGAAGTTTGGGGTTTCTATATGACATTCTTGTCTATTAGATTGCAGCCCATTGGTCAGATCTTTTCAACTCTTAACTTTTAAACTTTTGCTTACGATTAGTCTTTTCATCTCTTCCCCACTTCTTTAATTTCAAATCTCTACCCTCTTTCAAAATCATATTTCTTTGTGATTTCTAAACTTAGACCATATTGCAAATTAGAAACTTTGGCCTTATGCCATTGAATTTTTTAAACTCTTTTCTTAATTAAATTTGTAAATGAACTTAACTATACTTGACTTAAAATTTCAAAAAACAAAAAGAACTAACACTCATTCAAACTTTTTAGGCCTTTTGCGCCTTCGTTAAACTTAATTTTTTGTTAAAAGCAATGCATCCAATTTGAATTTGTTACCACGAACTACGAGGTTTTTATCCCTTATTTTATGTTGGTACGTAGGCACAAGTCCCAAGGTCTTGTCAAATACAAAAATATAATCAATGAATTCTTTTCTCATCCCTCCACTATTTTTATTTGCAAACATCATTTTGTACAAAAACACATATGTACACAAGAAAGGGCTCCCTAGGAGTACCTATGACACTTTGGGTGCTAACACCTTCCATCTGTGTAACCAACCCCCTTACCTGTAATCTATGGCATTTTATTAGTTTTGATTTGAAAACATCTTATTTTTGGGTTTTGTTCGTACTTTTCCCTTTTCCCTTGGAAACAATCAAAGCGCAGTGGCGACTCTGGTTTTATTACCGCTACAAATTTGCACTTCCTCCAAACATCAAAGTTTAAGTAGACATATTGAAATTGATCATGAAATTTGAATGGCTTTCATCTCATACAAAATGAGCAAGTTATGACCTTGGGAAGTTGACCTCCAAATTAGGGTTTAGACAAAATGACATATAATCTTTCACCATAAAAAATGACTTTCCAAGCAAAAATAGCTCTTGACCTCAACATGAAAGTTGTTTGGAATGTCATTCAGAGTAACTTTTCTATTGGAATAATTTTCATATGATAAGAATTGTAGGAGATAGGGTCTAGGGAACCCCAGTTTTGACCAGTTGAATGCCTCTGGTCAACCATCATGAACCAACTTGCTAGCTTGACATTCTCTCGACTTTTGAGAATTATGGCGGAACATATATGCATAAGATGATGAAATATGAAATATACCTTGAAATAATTGACCAATTGGTGAAGAAACTTGTTGAAGAAGTCACACAAGATACCTAGATGAATTAGGGCTTCCAAGGCAAACAAGCTTCAAACTCTTAATGATTTCTTGATCAAGATAACATGTGAAGATCATAGGGATTCATATATGATACTTAGATCCATAGTAAACCATTTCTTGATGGAGATCCTTGCATTAAGGGTCTTGAACCCTAGATATGACCTTAATAGATCAAAGGTGAGCATACACACTACCTACAAAAGCAGTTAAACTATACAATGATATATTTTTGGTATTTTGGTTAGTAAATAAAGAAAAATGAAGTATGATACAATCATATGTTCTTGGTGATCTCTCCCAATGCAAACCCAATGAATGAGGGGTATGGAAGATGCCAAGGTGTGATCCCAATGTTAATGCATATGATGAGAATAACATGAGGGATCTTAGGGTCCAAATTGGGGTCTTACAATAGGAAACAAGATTGAGTTTCATTGAGGTCAACTCGAAGCAATTCAGTTCATGATCCTCAAAATTCAACTCCCTCTATCTTTTCATATACTTGGAATTGGACAAAATTGAGGCCAGATTCGAGCTCCTGAGCATTTTTTCTTTAAATCCATGTCTTTCTTTTTCATTTTGGTGATGGTTGAGGGTGGGCCAGTCAGGTGAGGTCCACCGGAGAAGAAGACCGAAATTCTAACTCCGACGATGTGTTGGAAGCATCTCAACCATAGGATCCATTTAAATTATTTTAATCTTGAGCGTTGCTTCTAATTACCACGCGTGCATCTCAAATGACTTAGACCTTTGTGGAACGCACGCTCTAGTCCATCTGATCTACCACCTCAATTAATGAGGGACATCAGGTGGTCCACATATTTTTGAATTTCTTAAATTTCTTTTAATTACTATATTAATTTCATTATTGATCCAAAAATATGGGACTTTCACCAAAAAAATTCAAATATTTTTCTCTATCATTTTCTGAATTAAAATTATTTTTTGGATCAATATTGATATTTTTCATGATTTAATTGTTTTTGTGTATATTTTGAATTGTTTAAAAATACTTTTGACTTTTCAAAAAAAATGAAATTGTTTCTCCAAGGTCCTTTGTCCTTGTTTGACCTATGATAAATCTCTTGGCCATTTATTTGGTGTTTTAAAGAGATTTTAGGTTTTTGATAAAAACATAATTTAATTTAATGCATTTTAATTTGATTTTTTATTTTTTTATTATGAATAAATTGTGTTGATCCATTTTTATTGACTTGTGAAGTTTGACTATGTGTTTGGGTCTTAGTCAAGGTTGATTTGACTTTTGTTGGATTAAAATCATTGGATTTAGGGGATTGATGAAATGTACACTTCATCTCCCAAAATGAATGAATGATTTTAATTTGATAAAACTCCTCCCATGACCAATTTGTGTTTGTCTCATTTCCCCTCCCTCTTTAATCCCATTCTTTCCCATCCCCTCCATAGACCAATGACATCTCAATATCCTAAGGCTAATTTGTTCATCAATAACTTTATGTTAAGATGAACCAATACAAGTATGGATGAGATTAGGTCCATCCTTTGATTCATTTTATTTTCTTTTTGAGTGAGGTATGTTTTAGGAGTATGGTTTATTATATCATATCTCTAACATGCATTAGCACCTAAATTTCTATTGCCCCGGCCTCAGATAATTGAGACTTCTACATAAGTCTATTTATGATTGCTTAACATAGACCTAAATTTTGATCCTAAAGACATAGCATTCTAGTAAGTGGGATTGTAAGTCTCCCCTATTTCATGGTATTGTGTGGAAACTTGGACTTTTTTCCTTCCTTTGGGGTTCAAGGATCCATGCTTGTGAATAGAGGGTTGAGTGTTCTCCAAAGAATGATTTAATCAATTGAAAAGAAAAACACCACTAACATCTAAATAACTAACATTTGACTAACTTTTATTTTAATTTCTTTTAATTTCAAGTCATTTAACTTATGCAATTTAATTTCAAGTCATTTACCAATCCATTTACCATCTACATATCATTTTACTTGTTTATGTTTATGCCATTTTCACTTTGCTCATTTGAGCCACATATTGTGATTGTATATATTTGTTTGTGTATCTTGTCTGTGTTTGTGGTCTTAGGACCTTAAAATACTTAATAAACAACAAGAACACTAAAAAATGTTTGTGTGGACTGTTGTATTTGATCTGAGATTTTGGACTTAGAATTAGGCAACATTCCCTATGCAAAAGGACTTGGCCAATGCCAACATTTATGGGACCAGGTTAATATAATTTGAGCTTTCATATGATGCAAGTATTTGGATCCACTAGAGTTCATATGCTAGATGATCTTAATGAAAATGTAACTTAGAACCTGTGTCTAATGCCTTATTATGAGCCAATCAAGGAGTATGTCATCTGATACATGGGAAGATTAAGAAGAAGATTGTGAAGTTGCTAGCTTGGATATGGCTATCTTTATTTGATGCCTTGCTCTTCATTGTGCTACTTTCTTATTGGTACGTGCTTGATTCTAAAGTCCAAAGGAAAACTGGGTTTCTATATGACACTCTTGTCTATTGGATTGCATCCCACTAGTCAGATTTTTTCAACCCTTAACTTTTATTTTTTGCTTAGGATTAGTCTCTTCCTCTCCTCCCATTTCTTAAATTTAAAATCTCTCCCCCTTTTCAAAATCTTCTTTGCTTGTGATTTCAAACTTTAACTTTATTGCAAACTAGAAACTTTGGCCTTATACCATTGCCTTTTTCAAACTCTTTTTTCTTAATCAAACTTGTAAATGAACTTAACCATATTGACTTAAAATTTCAAAATACAAAAAGAAATAACACACGTTCAAACTCTTTTAGGCCTTTTGTGCCTCTTTTAAACTTAAAATTTTGATAAAAGAAATTCACTCTCTTTGAAGTTGATACCACGAACTACGAGGTTTTGATCCCTCATTTTTATGTTGGTACGTAGGCACAAGTCCGGACGTCTTGTCAAACACAAAAATATAATTAATGAATTCTTTCCTCATCCCCACACTGTATTTATTACAGATATCTTTTATACAAAAACACATATATACATAAAAAAGGGCTCCTTAGGAGTACCTAGGACACTTTGGATGCTAACACATTCCCTTTGTGTAACCAACCCCCTTACGTGTAATCTCTGGCATGTTATTGGTTTTGATTTGAAAACTTCTTATCTTTGGGTTTTATTCGTACTTTTCCCTTTTCCTTTTGAAACAATAAAAGCGCGGTGTCGATTCTGGTTTTATTGATGTTAAGTTGATTCATAGGTTAATGGTCATGAATTTACCGCTATATAAATTAAGTGGCGACTCTGCTGGGGAGTTGTCCTCAGTGGGTTTATCCTACTTTTTTATATGTATGTATTTGTATATTTGATGTCTATATATTTTCTTGTGTGATATAATCTGCTTGTTGTGCTTGGTGATCTCTGAGTGGTGAGATAGATTCTAACTCGAACTTGAGTGCAATTAAGATAGGAGGATGGTATAGTCATGTTTGACTTGTGTGGAGTAGTCCTTAACAACTTGAGTACAATTACTTTCTCTGATTTGGGGTCCGAGAAGCTGAGGACCACAAAATATTTAACCCAACTTGGTCTATTTAGGATGTAGTGTGGAGACTGTTCAAGTGTACACTTGATAACAGTTGTTACGCGGTACTACACTCAGACGAGTTTCTCTTGCGAATATTATGGGTTGATGAGTCAGTCATCCTAACCTTTAATATCCGATAGATGGAATTAAGACTCTGGGAACTCTTTAGAACATGATCTACAGGTTTTTATCCTTAGTACACTCCTTTGGGATGGTTCTTAACTTGACTCCATGCTCGTGACTCTCAACAAACCCTTGATTTTTGATTGATCCAATCAAGTCTTGTCAATATCAATGGAACTTAGGTGTTGATAAGGTGAAAGCCATAATCCCCCAAAATGGATGATTGATCTTGACAATGACTTGATTCATCCCTTGACCTTTGTTTGTTTGCCTTGTGTGTGATCCCTTATTTATGATTGTTGCATTCATGCATTCATGCATATCATAACATTCATCACACGAAAAATAACTTCAAGGAACTGAGGTTTTATTTGCAAACATTTTCAGACCATGGATTATGGACAAAGGAACACTAAGAAGTACAGTTTCAGATGTCTTGATTTGAAAGATCTAAGGAAGCTATCATCTTTTTTATTAGATCCTTTGGACTTCAAGCAACATCATGGGAAGCTCCTATCTGTATTGTCTGCTGATGTTGTTGAAGGACTCTTAAGTGTGTTGGTTCAGTTTTATGACCCTCTCTACCATTGCTTCACTTTTCCCGATTATCAGCTTATTCCTACGTTATAAGAGTATGCCCACCTCTTGGGAATACCTGTTTCTGACAAGGTGCCTTTTAGTGGATTGGAAGAGATTCCCATATCTCATATCATAGCTGAAGCTCTGCATCTGAAGAAATCTGAGATTCAGGCTCATTGGGTGAAGAAAGGAGGTATTTTTGGGTTGACTTATGAGTTCCTTATTGGGAAGGCTACTGTGTTTGCCCAAGCCGGTAGTATGGATGCTTTTGAAGCCATCCTTGTATTGCTCATCTATGGTTTGGCTTTGTTCCCTAACATTGATGGTTTTGTTGATGTTAGCGCCGTTAGAATTTTCTAGATTGGGAATCATGTGCCTACTCTGTTGGGTGATATGTACTTCTCTTTGAATTTAAGGAATTCTAAAGGTGGTGGAACTATTGTGTGATGTGTTCCTATTATGTACAAGTGGTTTATTTTGCACTTGCCTTAGACACCTGCTTTTATGGAGAACAAACAATGTCTACGGTGGTCTCAAAAACTTATGTCTATCACTAATGATGATATAGTTTCGTATGATTCTAGATTGAGTAGTTTGGATATTATTGATAGTTGGGGGAATTCTCTAATGTGCCTCTCATTGGTACGCAAGGAGGAATAAACTACAACCCTGCTTTGGCTCGTCCTCAACTTGGGTTCCCCTTGAGAGACAAACCTAATTACACTCAGTTAGAAGGTATTTTCTATCAAGAGGGTAAAGATCCCCAACATTTGAAGCAGAAGATGATACATGCTTGATATAATATGCATAGGAATGGAAGATCCAAGCTTGGTCCATGCAATTGTGTATCTTTGGAAGCTTACACTTCTTGGGTGGAGAAGAGAGCTTTGGTGTTGAAGATGTTGTATGCTTGTTGTAACACCCCAAAATTGGCCCTCCTCATTCATGCATTCATTGTTTAGGTCATTTAGCATTTCATATTACATTGCATCATGTCAACCAGAATTGGCTCCAAGAAGCTTGAACATCATCCAAGACACTTTGTGGGTTTTATTCAAATGATTAAGGAAAAGACTTGAGTTACTTCCAACAGGTCCAAATGGGGCCTGTTCACCATACAAATCGCCAAGCTGGAAGAAGCAAGAATCTGCCGCTGACATGTTATGCTCGCTAGGCGAGCAGAAGCTTCGCCTAGCGAAAAGAACTGTCATGCTCGCTAGGCGAAGGGCGCGCATTCCAGAAAATGACAGAAAAGCCTCGGGCCTCAGCTGACCTCATTCCAAGCCCACAAGTCCACGAATTTAGCCTATAAATATAAGAGTTTCAGTAGAGTTTCGAAGACGGGGAAAAATTCACTAAGAAATAGACTTGGAGTTTCACGTAGAGTTTCAAACCTAGGAACTACTCTGCAGCGACCTTCGGGCAACCCTGAGAAGTCCACTCCGCCTCACGCAAACCCTAATGCTGCTTTGCCAATCCTTTCGTGTCCTTCAACCGATCCCTCATCAGGTATGCCTTTGTTCCTATTACTCTGTGCCTTGAATACCATGAATGTATGAGGTAACCTCAGGTTTTGCCCACAGGGTTATATTTGTGTATGAATATGTGATTTATGCCTTGACTGTTTAACAATTTCGTTTCTGAGATGAATGCCATAGGATCTGGAATCTTTAACATCGTGCAGGTGCCAATGAGAAATCCAAAACCCGCAGGTGCTCGCTAGCCGCTTCGCTAGGCGAGCACGCAACGAAGCATCGCTAAGCTTTCGCTAAGCGATGCAGGCGCGAGTATGACAGTACTCGTTCTTTTTGCTTGTTTTGTTCTAACCTGTCTTGTGTTGCCATGGCCTTGTTATCTTTTGATTTCATCCTGTTTGCCTAACCCTTTTTGTTGAGTTTTTGTGAGGGCTCACATACTCTTGCAGGGATACCCTCCGGAGGTTTATTCCGATTTCCCGTACTGATTGGTTTTCTTTGATGGTGTTAGCTTGGGAGGATCTCAGGGTCGCTAATCCCTTAACTGCTGTAACTTCGGATCTTGATCCGTGTGGTATTTTACTTCTTCCCCTTTTATTTTTACCGTTTTCTTAGCTGGAAGACCTCGATAGGAGGCAATGTTTGAGCCCCTTGGTGGCATTTTACTTTGAGATACATGTTTTGTGTTTTGTATTCGTACCCCCACGCATAGTGTGGTTCCTTCGTTAAGGGTTGCCTGTTTGCCCTCGAGCATCCTAAACCCTAAAACCCAAAGCAACACGTTTACTCCTTCTACTACAGGCGAGTAAGTCTCCAAAGGTCGAGCATCCGGTAGATTGCGTAGTGACGTCGTTCACCCCGTAACATAACCCTTAACCCCGTAGTTAGCCGAACTACGGCTTGCTCTGATTCTCATTCCAGATGAGATACGTAGGCATAAGACGCGATGTCTTAGAGAGCACAATTACCCCCAACCCATAGGTCAGCCGAGCTACGAAGACTCTGATTCTCATATTCAGATGAGATACGTATGCAGTGGATGCGACATTCGCGCGAGTCATTTCTCTTAACCTTTTTAGTAAATAAACACAAGATAAACCCACACCCTTTAGACAAGAACTACAAAAGTGGATCCCGTAGAGTACTACGGATGCGTAGGGGTGCTAATACCTTCCCTTCGCATAACCGACTCCCGAACCCAAGATTTGGTTGCGAAACCCCGTCTTATCCTTTCCTTTTTCAGGTTTACTTCGAGCGTTTCCTTTCCCTCCCTTGGAATAAATAACGCACGGTGGCGACTCTTCTGTCTTTTTCTTTCGCCAGTTGTTTTTTTTCGCACTGTATTTTTCAGGTTGCGACAGCTGGCGACTCTGGTGGGGACATAAGAAGTTGACCTCTTGCTGGTCCATCTTCCCTAAGCGAGTCCCTCCTAGCTTGTGTGTTTTCTTGTTTATTGAGTGTTCATTCTTTTGCACAGTTACTTATTTTCCTAATTGCATTCATGTACATATGTTTGCTGTATCTGCTGCTGTTTGTTTGTTTGTTGGGATAGGGTGTTCTATGAGAGATAAGCCCATTACCCAGGCTTGAGTGTACACACAGGTTTTAGAGTGGATGTTCATGAGGCTTGCGTGGCATGTTGCTACGTTAAGTCGTTCGTGAAGAACCACACTCAGACGAGGTTTTTCTTGGATATATTATGTCCTACGGATGTTCCGTAACGACATAATGTTCCTCTAGAAATTGTCGACTCTGGTGACCATTTCCCGAGAACTCAGTCGAGGCCTCTCCTCCGAGACGCGATTATGTTAGCTCTGGTGGGTGCATTCTCGCTGATCAATCCGAGGACCCCGAGACTGGGAACTTGCTTTAGGATGTCCTGTTGAGGGGAGTCAGTGAAGGTCTTTTATCCCGTAATAAAGCCAAACCTTCAATGGTAAACGTATTATTCGCGACTGAAGGGCTGAAGTTGACGAACTTCTGTTCTTAGAACCTACCAGTGAGGGGCGGGCTAAATTCAGGAAACCTTAACCTCCGACCAACCCGGTTTTCTGGAGCAGAGCTTTGATCTTATATTATATTCCTCAGTGATTTTCTCTTCAGACAGTGCAACCTGACAGATGTTCAAGTAGATACAGCAATCCTGATTGACATGCCACTGCATTACATTCACATCATCACATCATTTGCATTCATATCATTTAACACATGTTTATCCATTTCTAGGGGGTTTACATCTTCTTCTTGATTCCGGTCGGGGGTTTTCTGGTTCTCTTAAGATGGATATTGGCAGAAAGAGACTCGTCGCCTACATGTTCCCGGTGGTCTGTCTGGAGCCCATCCAACAACTGATGAAGTTAATGGATCCTGGTTCTCTAGAAGGATTCCGAGAGGATTACGGTTTGATTCTAAGTTTCGTCACAGTTCTTTCCAAAGATCAACATGATGCTCTCTTCACACTGCTACAGTTCTATGACCCTCCATTGAGGTGCTTCACATTCCCGGATTATGTTTTGGTCCCTACTTTGGAGGAGATTGCCATTTTTCTCAGAGTTCCCATCAAGTCACAGTTGCTATTCTACAGCTCGGAGTGTCTGCCCGATCTCAGCATGGTTGCTTCAACCACATATTTGAGGGAATCAGTCTTGAAGGCTAATATGTGTCAGAAGGGAAAAGTTAATGGTTTTCATCTGAATTTCTTACTGGGAGAAGCAAAGAAGAAACTGGAAGATGGTGACCAGAGGGGTTTCAATGCTGTGTTGGCTCTTTGTGTGTATGGGATTGTCTTGTTCCCTAATGTTGCCAAATTTGTGGACATGGACGCGGTACGCCTCTTCGTGTTGAGAAATCCAGTGCCGACCTTGCTAGGAGATTTCTTTCATTCAGTGCACCACAGAAATGAGAATAGAAAAGGAGGATTGTTGAATTGTTGTGCGCCTTTGTTTTATAAGTGGTTCAGTTCTCACCTACCCAAATCAGGAGCATTCGTTGATGTCAAGGACTCGTTGAGTTGGTCGAAGAGATTGATGGGGTTGAGAGCTGAAGATATTTCTTGGTGGTCTGACCGGAGTTTGCTTCGGGCGGATATTATTCACAGTTGTGGGAACTTCCCGAATGTTCCGTTGGTAGGAAGAAGAGGAGGAATCAACTATAATCCTTCTCTTGCGGTTAGACAGTTTGGATATGCCTTAAGAACTCCGCCGTTGGAAAAGGATGTGGAAGAGAGTCTGTTTTTCCATTCTTCGCCTGATTTGACTGTATCCCGTAAGGAAGCTGAGGCCTGGCTCAAGGTGATCAAGAAAGGAAGAACTGTTCTTGGGAAAGGAGATTGTAGAACTTACCCTCAATATGGAGAGTGGCTTCAAGGAAGAATCGAAGAGTTTGGTCTACCGTTTCCTATTGAAGAACCTTTGTATCCACCTACTCTTGAGCAGTCAACAACGGTGAGCCGAGAGAAGTATGACAAGTTGAAGAACGCCATGGAAGGACTTCAAATCGAGAACTCGGAGTTAAGGGAGAAGTTGCAAGACTATGTGCATCAGTTCCGTAAGTCAGAATATCAGAAGGAGGAAGCCAGGAGGAAATTTGCTGTGGAGGTGGATTTCTTCAGGAAGACAGACGAAGCCTTGAAATTATCCAGTTCTGAGTTGAGGCGAGTCAAGCAACAGTTAATGGAGGCTCATGGTAAATTAGCTGGGTGGCAAGAGCAATGGGATGCATTTTCAACTTCTCGGAAGGCAAAGGAGGAAGAGACGGTGGCCGAACTGACTGGTCAGGTAGAGAAATTGAAGACTTTGCTGAAGGAGAAGAACCATGAGCTGCTGTGCACCCGATCAACTAATGGTTATATCACAGATCAACTCAATGAGGCTCAAGGATATATCGAAGAACTCAAGACGCTGGCAAGTTTGAAGAAATCCAGACTTGAAGAGGTATTTGGAGAAGATGATGGGAATTACTACAGAGAACACATCAACGAACTGGATGGGATCATTCACAAGAGGAATCTGCTTATCCGGCGTTTGATAGAATCTCCAGATCATCCTGACACGGTGGCATTACTGGATGAAGTGAGGAACGGTCCTTATGGGTTGTATACAGGAGGCTGATTTCTGATTTGTTTGTTCCTCTCTTTACTTACTGCTTTGGTGCTGTGTAGTGATGATCCACAGGCTTGTTGTGGAGATCCTCCTTTGATGTATTTTTTTTTGCTAAGGCCCTTTCCTTGAACTCATTTGTATGATGGTTTCCCTTTATTGCATCTCGATCTCAGAAGTTTATCCAGGACTCAGTCTTCTTGCACTATTCACCTGATGTGAGACTGGAATCAAGGGGGTAGAATACCTTTTAGATTTGATAAACATGTCATTGCATTTACATATTCATTGTCATATCTTGCATAACAGGTACCGCTGCGGTGTTCTCATATTGTTTGGTGTTCCACTAGCAGGATAGCTGACTCAGGCATTCACCGGTACGGTACTCGCAGAAACCAACAGAGAGCAATGGAAGGTGTACAAGCAGAGCTCGCCGAGATGAGGACCCGCATGACCCAATTCATGGATGTGGTTCAAGGGGTGGCTCAGGGACAACAAGAGCTCAGGCAGATGATACAGAGGAATCCCCCTGCTCAACCAGAGACAGTGACTGATCCTCCAGCTGGAGAGGTTAACGGACCCAGTGGACCGGGGCCTATCCCGATCCCGCATGCCAACTCCGGTCAACAGCCCGTTCATGATAATCAGGACGATCAGTTCCCCCCACTTCAGGAAGACTTTGGCATGGGCCATGGCATAGACCCCATGTTTAGGAGATTGGAAGAGAGGTTGAAGGCAATAGAAGGACAGAATCCTTTGGGAGTAGATGTTGCTGACTTGGGGCTCGTCCCAGGGGTGAGGGTGCCACCAAAATTCAAAGTCCCGGTCTTTGACAAGTACAAGGGCAACTCTTGCCCCAAGACTCACGTGCAAGCCTATTTCCGTAAAATGGTTGCATACTCTGATGACGAGAAACTACTTATGTACTTCTTCCAGGACAGCCTAGCTAGGGCATCCTTGAAATGGTACATGAGGCTGGATAGAGCCCATATTCGTTGCTGGAGGGATTTGGCGGAGGCTTTCGTGAAGCAGTATCAGTATAATGCAGACATGGCTCCGGACAGAACTCAACTTCAGAATCTGTCTCTTAAAAGCAATGAGTGCTTCAGGGAATACGCTCAACGCTGGAGGGAGACTGCTTCCCGTGTTCAGCCCCCTATGTTGGAAAAGGAGATGGCCAACATGTTCATGAATACGTTGCCTGGACCTTATCTGGAGCGTCTGGTGGGGTGCAATGCTTCCAACTTTGCTGATGTGGTCTCTACCGGAGAGAGGGTGGAGAATTACCTGAAGACCTGTAAAATCCAAAGTGGAGGTGGATCTTCGTCAGGGGTAAAAAAGTCATTCGCTGGAGGGCATAAGCAGAGAGAGGAGGGAGTGAATTCTTTGACTTCCTATCAGAACAGAGGTGTTAGAAGGAGCAATTTCCAGAATTATCATCAACAACCGTATGTTGCGGCGGTGACCATTCCAGCTGCAGCACCACTACAACAACAACAATCACAACGTCAACCAGCTCAGTATCAACAGCAGCAACAACCGGGTAACAGACCCGCTTATCAACAGAGGCAAAGGATGATGGACCGGCGTTTCGACACCCTTCCAATGTCGTACGCTCAGTTGCTTTCTAGTCTTCAACAACTACAACTTGTGCAACTGCGCACTCTGGCTCCTCCTGTTGGTAGACTTCTGGTGGGTTACGACGCCAATGCTAGGTGTAGCTTCCACTCTGGGGCACCTGGCCACAATATTGAGATCTGCAAAGCTTTTAAGCACGTAGTTCAAGACCTCATAGATTCAAAGGCCATCGACCTTGCACCGGCTCCGAATGTCGTTAACAATCCCATGCCCCAGCATGGTGGTGCGAACGTTAACATGATAGAGGGAAAACCCAAGTCCATTAAGGATGTGTTGAAGTTGAAGACTCCATTGTTGGATATCAAAGGATGCTTGCTAAAGGCCGATGTTTTCCCCGGTTGTGGGAAAGTTTGTTTGGATTGTGCTGCACAGGAGAAGGGTTGTTCGAAGCTACAGCAGGGTATCCAGGCCTTGCTCGACAAGGGTATCCTCCAGGTTGAAGATTTGTCTATCCAAGAGTCTACGGAAGGGGTTGAGGAAGAAGGGTTTGAAGATGCTACTGAAGAGTTCCTAGATGTTGTTCCTGCTGATTCTGTAGTCCATGATGATGTATTTACTCTTTCCAATATGGTTGATTCTGATGTAATTGAACTTGATTCCGATGTTTCGGATGTTTATGCTCCAACAAATGAGGTTTCTGAGTACGACGGTGACATTGCTACTATAACTATTTTCTATCCAACTAATAAGATCAGTGTGCCAGAGGCGCAACCCGTGCCACCAGTGCGACAATCTACTATGACCATCACAACCCCTGGTCCTTTACCTTTCACCAGTGAAAGGGCCATTCCGTGGCATTATGGGGGGAACGTATACACGCACGATCATAGGGCGAAACGGCCACTGAAAGTAGAAGAGGGTCAAAAGTTTGAAATTGAAAGTCCCGCAGTGGATAATGTTGGTGGAATCGGGCGATTCACCAGGAGTGGTAGATTGTTCTCACCACCGGTTGCCCGAGCTGATAATGCTGAGGCTGTGGTGAAAGCCAAGGGCAAAGAAGTCGTGAATGAGGGTACCTCTGCACCCCAAGATGGTTCTGAGCCCACTTTTGCAAGGGACGTGGACGAGTTTCTGAGAATCATAAAGAAAAGCGATTACAAGGTAGTCGATCAGTTGATTCAGACTCCATCCAAGATATCCATTCTCTCACTCCTGTTGTGTTCAGAGGCACACAGGGAGGCACTTCTGAAGGTTCTTAATGCTGCATATGTGCCTCAGGAGATCTTAGTGAACCAACTAGAAGGGATCGTTGCCAATGTCCATACAAGCAACAGGTTGGGTTTTACTGATTCTGACTTAACACCAGCTGGACGCAATCATAACAAGGCTCTGCACATCTCATTGGAATGCAGAGACACCATGTTATCTCATGTTCTGGTGGATACAGGTTCCACCCTCAATGTGCTACCCAAGAGGGCCCTGTCGAGGTTAGAAGTAGAGGGTTTGGTCTTGAAACCTTCAGATCTTATTATGAGAGCCTTCGATGGTTCTAAGAGATCGGTGTTTGGAGAGGTAGAATTGCCAATTCTGATTGGATCACAAACCTTCAACACTGTGTTCTACGTGATGGATATCAATCCTTCCTACAGTTGCTTGCTGGGTCGTCCTTGGATCCATAATGCTGGGGCAGTCTCTTCAACTCTACATCAGAAGATTAAGTTTCCGGTCAACGGACGAATTATCACCGTCTGTGGTGAGGAAGAAATTCTGGTCAGTAACCTGTCTACGTTCAAGTATGTAGAAATAGAAGGTGAAATTCAGGAGACTCTGTGTCAGGCTTTTGAGTCAGTTCAGATCAAGGATGCAGCTCCGGTGGAAGAGGTTAAAGCGGGTGCCTCTATCTCATCCTTTAAACAGGCACAGGCTTTGGTGGATTCAGGTGTTGCTCCCGGTTGGGGGCGTCTGTTGGAATTACTAGTGAAGGAAGACAAGTTCGGGATTGGGTACCAGCCAACCCTGACTTCTACAACTTCAGCACTTCAGACTCATCAGGGGCCGATCACTTTCTCCAGTGCTGGCATCATTCAGTATGGTCAAGTCTCGGCAGTCGACGAAGAGGGTGGGGATAGTGATTGTGACATTGACAACTGGGTGCGTCCGAGGATCCCGGGTGAAGTCATCAACAATTGGTCTTCTGAGGAGATTGTCCAAGTCACTTTTCTGAAGGAGTAATTTTCTTTGTTTATTCATGCATGTCCAAGTCTTACGTTCCGCCCAGGGCGTAATGACTCATTGTAGGGCTCATCTATGTGACACTTGCATTTTTTATCATAAATAAAGGACGTATTTTTGCATTCAAATATTTCGTTCCCTGTCTTTCTATTTTTGCAGTTTTACAAAATAAAAAAATGGCAATGTTATGTTTTGTTTTCACTTCTTGTTCACACTCATAAGCACATACCATCACTCATGCAGATGCACATCACCGGATCCTATTGATAACGGTTCTGCTATGGCTCGCTTCGACTTTGAAAATCCAATATTTCAAGCTGAAGAAGAGGATGATGAATATTGTGAACTCCCTGAAGAACTTACCAGGTTATTAAAACAAGAGGAAAGGGTTATTCAACCGCATCAAGAGTCTGTTGAAGTGATTAATCTCGGCACCGAAGACGCCAAGAGAGAAATCAAAATAGGGGTTGCTTTAGAAGACAATGTGAAGAAAGGGTTGATTGAATTGCTGCAAGAATACGTTGACATCTTCGCCTGGTCTTATCAGGACATGCCTGGGATGGACACAGACATCGTGGTACACCTCTTGCCTCTCAAAGAAGGTTGTCCTCTGGTCAAGCAGAAGCTCAGAAGAACAAGACCAGAGATGGCTGTCAAGATAAAGGAAGAAGTACAAAAGTAGTTGGATGCAAGGTTTCTAGCAGTCACCAATTATCCGCCATGGGTTACAAACATCGTCCCAGTACCTAAGAAGGATGGAAAGGTACGGATGTGTGTCGACTACCGGGATCTGAACAGAGCTATCCCTAAAGATGATTTCCCATTACCTCACATCGATGTTTTGGTGGACAATACAACTCAGTTCTCGGTATTCTCTTTCATGGATGGCTTTTCTGGCTATAACCAAATCAAGATGGCACCAGAGGACATGGAGAAGACAACTTTCATAACCCCGTGGGGCACCTTCTGCTACAAGGTGATGCCGTTTGGTCTGAAAAATGCCGGAGCAACATATCAACGAGCGATGGTGACTCTGTTCCATGATATGATTCATCATGAAATCGAGGTTTATGTGGACGATATGATTGCCAAATCTCAGACAGAAGAAGAACATTTGGTGAATTTGCAGAAACTGTTTGAGCGTTTGAGGAAATTCAAACTGAGACTTAACCCGAACAAGTGCACTTTCGGGGTGAGATCGGGAAAATTGCTGGGTTTTATCGTTAGCGGAAAAGGGATTGAGGTGGATCCCGACAAAGTAAAAGCGATACAAGAAATGCCAGAGCCAAGAACGGAGAAGCAAGTCCGTAGTTTCTTAGGGAGGTTGAACTACATTGCAAGGTTCATCTCTCACCTAACAACCACGTGTGAGCCAATTTTCAAATTGCTGAGGAAAGATCAGGCTATCAGGTGGAATGAAGATTGTCAAAGGGCTTTCGAGAAGATAAAAGAGTATCTACAGAAACCTCCGATCCTTATACCTCCAGTTCCTGGGAGACCTCTGATAATGTACCTATCAGTGACTGAGAACTCGATGGGGTGTGTATTGGGACAGCATGACGAGTCTGGTCGAAAAGAGCATGCCATATACTACCTTAGCAAAAAGTTTACCGACTGTGAAATCAAATATTCGCAGCTTGAGAAAACTTGTTGTGCTTTGGCCTGGGCTGCTCGCCGACTGAGACAGTATATGTTGAACCATACTACCTTGTTGATTTCTAAGATGGATCCAGTGAAATACATATTCGAGAAGCCGGCTCTCACCGGACGTGTCGCTCGTTGGCAAATGATTTTAACAGAGTATGATATCCAGTATACGTCACAGAAGGCCATCAAAGGGAGTATTCTGTCAGACTACCTTGCCAAGCAACCGATTGATGATTATGAACCGATGAAGTTTGAATTCCCTGATGAAGACATCATGTTCCTCAAGATAAAAGACTGTGAAGAGCCAGTTGTTGAGGAGGGACCTGATCCAAATGAAAAGTGGACTTTGTTGTTTGATGGGGCTGTCAATGCTAGAGGAAGTGGAATTGGCGCTGTTATTACTACTCCGAAAGGTGCCCACATACCTTTCACCGCTCGTTTGACTTTTGAGTGCACAAATAACGAAGCTGAGTACGAGGCCTGTATCTTGGGTATTGAGCAAGCCATTGATCTGAGAATCAAGACTCTGGACATCTTCGGAGATTCAGCTCTGGTGATCAATCAAGTAAATGGTGATTGGAATACTCTCCAACCCACTCTGGTCCCCTACAGAGATTACACGAGAAGACTGTTGACTTTCTTCACAACAGTAAAATTGTATCATATACCTCGTGATGAGAACCAGATGGCAGACGCACTTGCTACTCTATCCTCCATGATCAAGGTAATTCGTTGGAACCATGCTCCCAGGATCGATGTGATGCGCCTTGACAGGGCCGCGTATGTGTTTGCTGCTGAACTGGTAGTCGATGACAAGCCCTGGTATCACGATATCAAGTGCTTTCTGAAGAATCAAGAGTACCCTGCAGGGGCATCCAACAATGACAGAAAGACTTTGAGAAGATTGGCAGGCAGTTTCTTCTTGAACAAAGACGATGTGTTGTATAAGAGGAACTTCGACATGGTTTTGCTCAGATGCGTGGACAGACACGAGGCGGACATGTTAATGCAGGAAGTTCATGAAGGGTCCTTCGGTACTCATGCCGGTGGACATGCAATGGCTAAGAAATTGTTGAGAGCGGGTTATTATTGGATGACCATGGAATCAGACTGTTTCAATTATGCTCGGAAGTGTCATAAATGCCAGATTTATGCTGATAAGGTGCATGTACCGCTGAATCCTCTGAATGTGATGTCTTCGCCGTGGCCGTTTGCTATGTGGGGCATTGACATGATTGGAAAGATTGAGCCGACTGCTTCCAATGGGCATCGCTTCATCCTTGTTGCCATCGACTATTTCACCAAGTGGGTCGAAGCAGCGTCATTTGCGAATGTCACCAGACATGTGGTTGCCCGTTTCATCAAGAAAGAAATCATTTGTCGCTATGGGATTCCCGAAAGAATCATTACTGATAATAGTTCTAATCTCAACAACAAAATGATGAAGGAGTTGTGTCGGAACTTCAACATTCAGCATCACAATTCTTCCCCTTACCGCCCTAGGATGAACGGCGCTGTTGAGGCGGCAAATAAGAACATAAAGAAGATTGTGCAGAAGATGGTCGTCACGTACAAAGATTGGCATGAGATGCTACCCTTCGCCTTGCATGGGTACCGTACTTCAGTACGTACATCGACCGGGGCAACCCCTTACTCCCTTGTGTATGGTATGGAAGCAGTCCTACCTGTTGAAGTGGAGATTCCTTCTCTAAGAGTCTTGTTGGATGTCAAGCTAGACGAAGCTGAATGGATTCGGACAAGGTTCACTGAGTTGAGTCTTATCGAAGAGAAGAGAATGGCAGCCATTTGTCATGGGCAGTTGTATCAGAGTTGGATGAAGAGAGCTTTTGATCAGAAGGTGCGTCCTCGTTGTTTCCAAGTCGGAGATTTAGTGTTGAAAAGGATCCTTCCTCCTCAGACAGATCACAGGGGCAAGTGGACTCCTAACTATGATGGACCGTATATTGTCACCAAGGTTTTTGATGGTGGGGCTTTAATGCTTGCAACTATGGATGGTGAAAACTTCACTTCCCCTGTGAACTCAGACGCAGTTAAAAAATACTTCGCATAAAATAGACCCGCTGGACAGTAAAAAAGAGTAGTCCAGGCAAAAATGGGCGTCCCGGCGAACCAAGAAAATGAAAGGGTTCGGGCAAAAATTAGGGACAAAAATAAAAAAAGATTGTACACCCGGTAAGTTGAAAACCTGAAAAGGCAACTTAGGCAAAAATGGGTATCCCGGTGGATTGAAAACCCGAAAAGGGCGATCCAGGCAAAAGTTAGGGATTAAGCGAATGACTGCGTTCTGAGTAGTTCTGAATCTCATCTCGTGCCAATGACTAGAAATTTTTGAAGGATAGGAAACAGTCCAATCACTCTTTCAGAAGGCTGATTATCTGGAGGATCTTGAAGACGAGCAAGTCATAGCAGAATTGGAACCCAATAGAAATCCATTTCACATTGCCATTAGATTAACTTTTGTTTTTATCTATTGTGCGATTACCTCTTTCCAGGGATTGCTTCTTAATGTAAATGCCTATTCAGAGGCCATTCAATCAATAAAATCATGTTATTCAGTATATCTCTGTTTTCATCTTCATTTTACTGTTTTGTTTGCAAAAATGACGTCCGAATTTTTGATAAACATTACATCATGACACGTAAGGGCTTTACAGGTACATGCTTAATAAACATTTAAAATTGCTGTAAATTTTAAGTGCTTTGGATCGTCTATTCAGAACAGATACCCTCGGGGCATTTCCTTAAAATTCCCTGCAGATGATCGTGAATATCTTCCCCAGTGAAGCCACCAACAGATAAGTTCGGTGTCTTATCCCTGCAGAGCTGATCAGAGCGTTGGATTCTTCAATCCCCTGCAGGTTCTCACTACTGTACTTCCCCAAGCGGTTGTTTCAGAATATACACTCCCCAGTAGAGTTGACAGTACCAGATTGTATATCCCCAGCGGAGTTGGCAATGCCAGACTTTATCTTCCCAGCAGAAATGGCTGCTCCTTAGAGTTCGATGCCAGATCGATCATCCCAATGCCAGATCCATGTTTTATTTCCTTGAAGCAGAACCTCGGTACCGTATCGGTGTTTGCTTCCCCTGCTGAGACATCTCTCGCAGATCGTGGTTGCCAGAACCACCGTCGCTTCCCCAACAGCAGGTTTTCAATGCCGTTCTCTCCCCAGTCAGAGTCTCGATGTTTCGTCATTGCTAGAACACCGCTTGGCGGGTCATTTCCCCACAGAGTTCTTTGCACTGTGCATCTTCCACAGCCTTGCCAGGGTCCAGAAGATGGTGATCATTTCCTCAGCGGATCCCCTTGCCTCAGCTTGGCATTCTACCCACCATTCCACATCCCTGCATGTAGAATCATATTGCATTGCATCCTTCCAAATCGCGTAGCATTTCCATTTTCATGGAGCATTACGCCATTGAAAAATTCAAACATACGCATGTAAGCATAAAACATTCTCGGTATCCCAGGTGATAAGCTAGAAGTTGTTTCCAGTACTCAGAATGAAGATTGTTCATGACTTACCTTTGTTATCCCCAGCAAGTGTCATTGGCCCATGCGCCGCCTCTATTATCATTCCCTATTTCTGCCGATGCTGACAGGCATGAAGTTTCCCGGTATCCAGACCGAAGTGGCATTCAGGCCAGTTTCCCGGTATCCAGACCGAAGTGGCATTCAGGCCAGTTTCCCGGTATCCAGACCGAAGTGGCATTCAGGCCAGTTTCCCGGTATCCAGACCGAAGTGGCATTCAGACCAGTTTCCCGGTATTCAGATCGAAGTGGCATTCAGGCTAGTTTTCCCGATATTCAGATCGAAGTGGCATTCAGGCCAAGTCTTTCCGATGTTCAGATCGAAGAAGTTTTCGACGTTCAGGTCGATGCGACTTGTGGCATTCAGGCCAAGTCTTTCCGATGTTCAGATCGAAGAAGTTTCCGACGTTCAGGTCGAAGTGGCATTCAGGCCAGTTTTCCCGATATTCAGATCGAAGTGGCATTCAGGCCAATTCTTTCCGATGTTCAGATCGAAGAAGTTTCCGACGTTCAGGTCGATGCGACTTGTGGCATTCAGGCCAATTTTCCGATGTTCAGATCGAAGAAGTTTCCGACGTTCAGGTCGATGCGACTTGTGGCATTCAGGCCAATTTTCCGATGTTCAGATCGAAATCCTTTCCAGTATTCAGACTGATGAGCGGCATTCAGGCCATGGTTATTTTTGTGTTACCATTTATTTTGGTATCCAAGTTAACATTCTTTTTCGGTATTCAGACTGACTCTCACCGTACCAGACGGATTCTTCTTTCAAGACCACCTCTTTGCCGATTCTGACAGGCATGGTTATATCACTCCACTTCAATGCAAATTTATGGGCTGCTATTGTATTCAATCCCTTGATACCTCGAAAGTACGAAAGCCGCTGCTATCTTCTTTTCGGGTCTCCAGCTGATTGAATAGGGGCAGCTGTAACACCCCAAAATTGGCCCTCCTCATTCATGCATTCATTGTTTAGGTCATTTAGCATTTCATATTACATTGCATCATGTCAACCAGAATTGGCTCCAAGAAGCTTGAACATCATCCAGGACACTTTGTGGGTTTTATTCAAATGATCAAGGAAAAGACTTGAGTTACTTCCAACAGGTCCAAATGGGGCCTGTTCACCATACAAATCGCCAAGCTGGAAGAAGCAAGAATATGCCGCTGAGCTGTTATGCTCGCTAGGCGAGCAGAAGCTTCGCCTAGCGAAAAGAACTGTCATGCTCGCTAGGCGAGCAGATCCTTCGCTAGGCGAAGGGCGCGCATTCCAGAATATGACAGAAAAGCCTCGGGCCTCAGCTGACCTCATTCTAAGCCCACAAGTCCACGAATTTAGCCTATAAATATAAGAGTTTCAGTAGAGTTTCGGAGACGGGGAAAAATTCACTAAGAAATAGACTTGGAGTTTCACGTAGAGTTTCAAACCTAGGAACTACTCTGCAGCGACCTTCAGGCAACCCTGAGAAGTCCACTCCGCCTCACGCAAACCCTAACGCTGCTTTGCCAATCCTGTCGTGTCCTTCAACCGATCCCTCATCAGGTATGCCTTTGTTGCTATTACTCTGTGCCTTGAATACCATGAATGTATGAGGTAACCTCAGGTTTTGCCCACAAGGTTATATTTGTGTATGAATATGTGATTTATGCCTTGACTGTTTAACAATTTCGTTTCTGAGATGAATGCCATAGGATCTGGAATCTTTAACATCGTGCAGGTGCCAATGAGAAATCCAAAACCCGCAGGTGCTCGCTAGCCGCTTCGCTAGGCGAGCACGCAGCGAAGCTTCGCTCAGCTTTCGCTAAGCGATGCAGGCGCGAGTATGACAGTACTCGTTCTTTTTGCTTGTTTTGTTCTAACCTGTCTTGTGTTGCCATGGCCTTGTTATCTTTTGATTTCATCCTGTTTGCCTAACCCTTTTTGTTTAGTTTTTGTGAGGGCTCACATACTCTTGCAGGGATACCCTCCGGAGGTTTATTCTGATTTCCCGTACTGATTGGTTTTCTTTGATGGTGTTAGCTTGGGAGGATCTCAGGGTCGCTAATCCCTTAACTGCTGTAACTTCGGATCTTGATCCGTGTGGTATTTTACTTCTTCCCCTTTTATTTTTACCGTTTTCTTAGCTGGAAGACCTCGATAGGAGGCAATGTTTGAGCCCCTTGGTGGCATTTTACTTTGAGATACATGTTTTGTGTTTTGTATTCGTACCCCCACGCATAGTGCGGTACCTTCGTTAAGGGCTGCCTGTTTGCCCTCGAGCCTCCTAAACCCTAAAACCCAAAGCAACACGTTTACTCCTTCTACTACAGGCGAGTAAGTCTCCAAAGGTCGAGCATCCGGTAGATTGCGTAGTGACGTCGTTCACCCCATAACATAACCCTTAACCCCGTAGTTAGCCGAACTACGGCTTGCTCTGATTCTCATTCCAGATGAGATACGTAGGCATAAGACGCGATGTCTTAGCGAGCACACATCCCCCCAACCCATAGGTCAGCCGAGCTACGAAGACTCTGATTCTCATATTCAGATGAGATACGTATGCAGTGGATGCGACATTCGCGCGAGTCATTTCTCTTAACCTTTTTAGTAAATAAACACAAGATAAACCCACACCCTTTAGACAAGAACTACAAAAGTGGATCCCGTAGAGTACTACGGATGCGTAGGGGTGCTAATACCTTCCCTTCGCATAACCGACTCCCGAACCCAAGATTTGGTTGCGAGACCCCGTCTTGTCCTTTCCTTTTTCAGGTTTACTTTGAGCGTTTCCTTTCCCTCCCTTGGGATAAATAACGCACGGTGGCGACTCTTCTGTCTTTTTCTTTCGCCGGTTGTTTTTTTTCGCACTGTATTTTTCAGGTTGCGACACTTGTGAAAGACCCATGTATATGGTTGTGATTGAGCCATTAACTCTCCCCGACCAAGATGAAGAGGAGTTCGAAGATGCACTCCCCAAGATGAAGCAAGAGAAAGATATATGGGAAGAGCGGTTCCATGCTTTGAGCAGAAAGCATGAGGAGTTTCACTTTGAGTTGAAAGACAAAGACGCACTTATTGAAATTCTTGAAGACCGAGCAGTGAAGAGACAGAGAGAGCCAGAGGTTCCATTTTCCTCTAGTATGCCTCAGCCTTCCGGTGTTTGGAAGAAGATTGTTGATCAGCTTGTCCTCGAGAAGGCTCAGATGAAGACTTCTTTTGAGTCTGAGATTCGATGCATCCAAAGGAAGTACGCGCCTGCGGCCAGATCATCTGACATTGTTGTTAGGGGATCCTTAGGATGATTAGTTTCATTTTTATCTTGTATTTGTATTTTGGTTTCAGAAAATTATACTCAGTGTAATCCTTCCAAATTTTATGAATAAAAGAGATTTTTATGGTCAGTCAAACTGTTATTATTGTTATTGTATATTTACAAATAAAATAGTATGTTTCTTGAAAATAAAAACAAACAAAACATTGCATTTCATGCATCATTCCCATAATAGGTTTTCTTCTTATAGATGTCTTATTGGTTATTCTTCTTTGCTTCAGCCAAGCTGACTCACCAATATAACACTCGTGCCAATCAACCAAGAATCATGGAACACTTGGAACAAGAGAACCAATAACTGAAAGATGAAATTGCTCGCTTGACTGCCATGATGGAGTCTGTTTTAGCTGCTCAGCGTCAGTCTTCTCCAATTCCCATAACCCCTCCTCCTCAGAGCACTGTCATCTCAGAGGTTGCTACCTCAACCGTGCCTGCCACTCAGTTTGTTGCGACTACGCCTGCCAGATTCCCATGAGGAATGCCACCGAACTTTGTGCCTAAAGGGTTTGTGCCTACTTTTTCTTCTATGCCGACATCTAGCCCGACCATGTCTATTCCTTCTCCAGTTGTTCACACTTTGCCTTATGTTGAGGACACCATCTACCATTCCAAGCCGTCTAGGGGTCCAAATGTTTATGAGAAGATGGATGAGATGAAGGATCAATTTCTTGAGCTGCAACAGGAATTGAAGACCCTGAGAGGAAAATACCTGTTTATTAAGAGTGCTGCTGAACTTTACTTAATGTCGAATGTCAAGATCCCGATGAAGTTCAAAGTTCCTGACTTTGAAAAATATAAGGGAAATACATGTCCATTTATCCATCTTGTCATGTATGCCAGGAAAATATCTATGCAAACTGATAATGATCACTTATTGATTCACTACTTCCAAGACAGTCTGACTAGTGCCGCTCTGAGGTGGTATATGGGGCTAGACAGTGCAAGTATTCACACGTTCAACGATTTGGGAGAAGAATTTGTAAAGTAATATAAACATAATATGGACATGGCGCCCGATAGAGACCAAATGAGGTCGATGTCTCAGAAGGACAAAGCTACATTCAAAGAATACGCCCAGAGGTGGAGAGAGCTTGCTACTCAGATCAACCCTCCGTTGGAAGAAAAGGAGATGACCAAGATTTTCCTTAAGACCCTGAGTTCGTTTTATTACAAATGAATGATTGTTAGTGCCCCCAGTGACTTTCCTTAAATGGTAAACACGAGGATGAGATTAGAAGAGGGTGTCCGTGAGGGACGTTTGTCTAAGGAAGAGGTATCATCAAGCAAGAAGTCTGGAAGCAGTTTCTCTAGAAAGAAGGAAGGTAACACCAATGCAGTAGTTGTAGGGAGGCAGAGGAGGGCTCATGTCAGAATAAATCCGCTACCGCATCAACATCATCGTCAAGTTTCATCCGTTATTCCAGTACTTTCTAACAACCAATCAATGCCAGTTCAACAACAACGTCAACAACAACCACAAGAAAGAACAAACAAATACAACAATAACACCAACAATAATCAACAACAACGGAATTTCGAGAGGAAGAAGGTCTCTTTTGACCCTATTCCTAGGTCATATGCCGAACTTTATCCGTCTTTGGTTCTCAAGAACCTACTTCAACCAATAAATCCTCCTCAAATTCCAGAACCACTTCCATGGTGGTATAAGCCAGAACTCCATTGTGCCTTTCATCAAGGAGCTCCTGGCCATGATATAGAAAACTTCTACCTGTTGAAGTATGAGGTACAGAAGTTAGTGAAGAGTGGGATGGTGTCTTTTGAGGATTGTGCGCCGAATGTGAAAGCTAACCCATTGTTGCTCATGGTAATTCCTCTATTAATATGGTAGATGGTTGTCCGGGAAGATTCCAAGTGTTTGAGGTGCGATGTATCTGTAGGTCCTTGGTGGATATGCATAAGACTTTGTGTACCATCAATGATTGTGAGCATGACCATGACAGTTGTGCAATTTGCAGTGTAAATCCCCATGGGTGCTCAACCATCAAGAGAGATATCCAGAAGTTGATGGATGAGAATGTAATCCAAATTCAATAGTCGAGGGATATAGATGATGTCAATGTTATAGTACCACTGTTTAAAACCCTTGAGCGGGTAGTGATTCAATTTGACAGCAGCAACAGTAACAACGTCAATAGATCGGTATCGCCGTTAGTAATACGGTTAGCAGGCCCCGTCCCGTATGCATCCGATAGAGTTGTTCCGTATCAGTATAATGCTACTATGTTGGAGGATGGTCAAGAGGTTTTGTTGCCTACGACTAGTTCCGTTGTAAACATTGCTGATGTTACGAAGGTGACCCGTAGCGGTCGTGTGTTTGGACCTGTCTTCCCAAAAGATGTGTCTGTTGGTAAGAAGGTTGATGTACCTGTGGCAAATCCGATTAGTTCTCCAAAGTGCCAGTCTGGTGAATCCAGCAATTTGAAGTTTGTTGATGATGATGAGGTACTACGTTTAATAAAGAAGAGTGAATTCAATGCGGTGGAGCAGCTGCTCCAAACTCCTTCGAAAATTTCAGTGTTGTCTCTTCTCATGAATTCCGAAGCGCACACATAAGAATTGAAAAAAGTGTTGGAGCAAGCTTACGTAGAGCATGATGTAATACTGGATCAGTTTGACCACATTATGGCTAACATGACTTCCTGTAACAACTTTAGTTTTTGTGATGAAGAAATTCCCGAGGAAGGCAGAAATCACAATCTAGCGCTGCACATATCGATGAATTGCAAGGAGGATATGTTGTCAAATGTGTTAGTTGATATTGGTTCTTCTTTGAATGTACTCCCCAAATCGACTTTGTCAAGGTTAACATATCAAGTCGCCCCTATGAGGTACAGTGGTGTGATTGTCAAAGCTTTTGATGGATCTCACAAGACTGTTATAGGAGAAGTGGTCCTTCTAGTGAAGATAGGTTCGAGTGATTTCCATATTACTTTCCAAGTAATCGAAATCCACTCAGCCTATAGTTGCTTATTTGGAAGGCCATGGATACATGAGGTTGGATCTGTGACATCCCCTCTACATCAAAAGTTGAAATTTGTGAAGAATGGCAAGCTTGTCATTATGGGTGGAGAGAAAGCATTGTTGGTAAGTTACCTGTCGTCTTTCTCATATGTGGAATATGGGGATGAAATTGGAACCTTATTCCAAGCTCTATCTATTGTTGAGGAGAAGAATGTTACGGAACCTATGTCCTCTTTTAAAGAAGCTTGGAAGATTATCGAAGACGGCAGTTCTGATCAATGGGGTCAGATGCTAGAGGTCACCGAGAACAAGAATCGAGCCGGTTTGGGTTTCCAGCAAGGGATGTATGTTGTCAAAGCTGAAGATATACAACCTAGTTTCTGTAGCGGAGGGTTCATCCATGGTAATGAACAACACTCAGCTGCAATGATCGAGGGTGATGAAGATGAAGACTGCACCAATTTTGTGAAGCATGGAAAGGCTTGCAACAATTGGATCGTTGTTGATGCTCCTGTTATTGTCCATCGCTCTAAGTAATTGTCTTTATTATTTTTGAAAATACTTCTCCTATGCCTAAGGGAGAAGTGAACATTCTTGGGCATATTTCAAATTGATTATCAATAAAATGCAATTCGGTTCATCCACGTCTATGATGTTTTTATTTTTACTTTTTGTTTTTCTAAAAATGGTAATCACATAAAACATAAATAAATAAATAATAATTTTCCATTTGCATAATATTTGGTCATAATTAACTTCTCTAAAATCAAAATCTAATCATTATGCAGGGTGGTTTCTAAACCCATTGAATACAATGATCCTACTCCTCCTCCAAACTTTGAATTCTATGTGTTTGAGACTGAGGAAGAAAGTGATGAAGAAGTATCTGATGAATTATCTCGTCTACTTGAGCACGAGGAAAAAGCCGTTTAGCCATTCAAAGAGAAAATTGAGTTAGTCAACTTGGGTTCCGAGGATGATGTGAAGGAAGTCAAAATTGGGTCTCGACTATGTCCAGAGGTTAAGAATGGGTTGATTGATCTTCTCTGAGAGTATTCAGATGTGTTTGCTTGGTCTTATCAAGATATGGCTGGTTTGGATTCTGAGATTGTGGAGCATAGATTGCCGTTGAAGCCAAAATGCCCGCTAGTCAAGCAGAAGTTGAGAAGAACTCATCCTAATATAGCAGTGAAGATCAAAGAAGAAGTGAAAAAGAAAATTGATGTTGGCTTCCTTGTAAATTTTGAGTATCCACAGTGGGTGGCCAATATTGTGCATGTTCCAAAGAAGGATGGAAAAGTTCGTATGCGCGTCGATTATAAAGATTTGAACAAAGCTAGTCCGAAAGATGATTTTCCTCTACCATAAATTGACATGTTGGTAGACAATACAACTAAGTTCAAAGTCTTTTCATTTATGGACGGATTTTCCGGTTATAATCAGATCAAAATGGCACCCGAAGATATGGAGAAGACCACATTCATTACACCCTAGGGAACATTCTATTATAGAGTGATTCCTTTCGGTTTAAAGAAAGATGGTGCGACTTACCAGAGAGCTATGACCACTCTTTTTCATGATATGATGCATAAAGAGATTGAAGTCTTTGTTGATGATATGATCGTCAAATCAAGTAATGAAGAAGAACACGTCGAGCATTTGTTGAAACTATTCCAGCGTTTGAGGAAGTACAAACTCCTCTTAAATCCCAATAAGTGTACATTTGGTGTTCGTTCTGGTAAGTTGTTGGACTTTATTGTCAGTGAGAAGGGTATTGAAGTTGATCCTGCCAAGGTCAAAGCAATACAAGAGATGCACACGCCCAAAACTGAGAAGCAAGTCATAGGTTTTCTCGGCCGATTGAATTACATTTCATGATTCATTTCGCACATGACTGCCACATGTGCGCCTATATTGAAGCTTCTTCGGAAAGATCAGTATTATGATTGGACCGAGGATTTCCATAAATCTTTCGATAATATCAAAGGATATCTACTTGAACCTCTGATTTTGTCTCCGCCTGTTGAAGGAAGACCGTTGATCATGTATTTGGCTGTGCTTGATGAAAGTATGGTTTGTGTTCTTGGTCAGCAAGACAAAATTTGAAAGAAAGAATCTGCAATTTACTACCTCAGTAAGAAATTCACCGACTATGAGACTCGGTATTCTATGCTAGAAAAGACTTGTTGCGTATTGGCTTGGGCTGCTAAGCGTATGCGTCAGTATATGTTGAATCATACCACTTGGTTGATATCCAAAATGGATCCAATCAAGTATATTTTTGAGAAGCCTGCTTTAACTGGGAGGATTGCCCATTGGTAGATGTTATTGTCAGAATATAATATCGAATACCGATCTCAAAAGGCTATCAAAGGTAGTGTCTTGGCTAACCATTTGGATCACCAACCGATTGAAGATTATTAGTTAGTACAGTACGATTTTCCTAATGAAGAGATATTGTACTTGAAAATGGAAGATTGTGATGAACCATTGCTTGAAGAAGGGCCAGAATCTAGTTCCGATCGAGACCTTCCCTTTCTCTTGCCCTAGTTGCAATCGAGACCTTTGTTCCCGTAGTTAGCTGAACTACGTCTTGCTTTGATTCTCATTCCAGATGAGATACGTAGGCATAAGACGCGATGTCTTAGCGAGCACACTTCTCTTTAGCCCATAGGTAGCCGAGCTACGAAGACTCTGATTCTCATACTGAGGTGAGATACGTATGCAGTGGATGCGATATCCTTGCAAGTCATTTTCTTCTAACCTTCTTTTAGCAGATAGTACATTAGATTTACCTACACCCTTTAGACTAGAACAACAAGAGTGGATCCCGTAGAGTACTACGGATGCGCAGGGGTGCTAATACCTTCCCTTCGCATAATCGACTCCCGAACCCTAGATTTGGTTGCGAGACCTTGTCTTTTCCTCTCTTCAGGGTTTCTTAGATTGTTTCTTTTCCCTCCTTTGGGATAAATAACGAACGGTGGCGACTCTTCTGTTTCTTTTTCCTCGCTGGTTGTTTTTTTTCGCACGTTGCGACATCGGGGTCCAGGCAAACTATTGATGATGTGAGCCTACAACTCAACTGCCGAGGTGATCAACAAACTCCGCTGGGTATACCTGATTACTATTGGGGAGGAAAAGGTTGCCAAACCCACTACTTGGGGAAGACCAACAATGCTTCGCACTTTAGGACTTACCTGTTCTCAGATTGCCGTTGATATTCCTTACTGTAATTGATTTCCTTTTAAAGTAATTGCTTTCATTATTTAGGAAAAATGATTTTTTTAATTTATTTCAAAAGTATCATCATAAAATTCAATTCTATTTAGCTGAAAAATAAATAAGAGTAGGAACAATTGGACAAAAAGCTCAACTTTATTTAATAGAATGGTAGTCTGTAAATGACAAGACTCCATAGATCTTTACAAATAGTTGAAAATGGTAATTTTCATGGAAAATGGCTACATTGAATACAATGACCACTACTCTCTTCCTACCAACTTCAATATTCGTTGCGCTTTTTGGCTTTGTTTGAGAACGACGAATCAGAACCGACTGACTTGCTCAAAACTGCTTTCATGACTGGGGAATCAGCCGACTGTAGTTACTTGCCATAATCCCTATTTTTTTGATAGATTTCCCCATGGTGGGGTACTCAATCTATCGGGATTTGTTTTTCTGTTTTATGTCTCTAACTTTTGCCTGGATCGTCCTTTCGGGTTTTCAATCCACCGAGACGCTCATTTTTTCCAAAGCCTCCCTTTTGGGTTTTCAACTTAGTGAGTTGTTCTTTTCTTTTTTTAGGCGAAGTATTTCAAGACTGCATCAGCATTCACAGAACGAGTGAACTCTTCACCATCCAAAGTTGTAAGAATCAAAGCACCGCTTGAAAAGGCTCTCTTAACAACATATGGGCCTTCATAATTAGGAGTCCATTTTCCCCTAGCATCTGATTTGAAAGATAGAATTTTCTTGAACACGAGGTCACCTTCTCTAAACACACGCGGTTTGACATTCTTATCAAACGCCTTCTTCATTCTCTACTGGTATAACTTGGCTTCCATCAAGATACGCAATGATGGAATCTCAACCTCTATTAGGAGCACAACTTCCATACCATAAACAAGAGAGAAATGGGTTGCCCCTGTTGAAGTGCAGATGGATGCACGGTACCCATGCAAAACAAATGGGAGCATCTCATGTCAATCCTTATACGTCACAACCATTTTCTGAATGATCTTCTTGATGTTTTATTTTGCAGCTTCAACAACCTGATTCATCTTTGCCTGTAGGGAGAAGAATTATTGTGTGCAATATTGAAGTCTTTGCAAAAAGCTTCCACCATATTATTATTCAAGTTCGATCCATTATCAGTAATGATCTTACTTGGCACACCATAACGGCATATAATCTGATTCTTGATAAACCATAAAACAACTTGCTTGGTCACATTTGCATACGATGCCGCTTCAACCCACTTTGTGAAGTAGTCAATGGCCACCAGAATGAAATGATGTCCGTTCGAAGCTTTAGGCTCAATCATGCCAATCATATCTATCCCCCACATGGAGAAGGGCCATGGAGAGGAAATGACATTCAATAGTGTCGAATGAACATGAATCTTATCTGCATAAATTTGACACTTGTGGCATTCCTTCACAAACTTCCAACAGTTAGATTCCATTGTCATCCAATAGTAACCTGCTCTCAACATCTTCTTTGCCATAGCATGTCCATTAGAATGAGTACTAAAGGAACCTTCAACGGGTTTGCTTCATGTCTTTCCACGTATCTGAGGAAACCCATATTGAAATTTCTCTTGTAAAGCACATCACCATTCAGGTAGAAGTTGTCAGCTAATCTCCTCAAAGTTTTTTATCCTTCAAAGATGCCCCAAGCGGGAAAATCTGACTTTTCATCTTTGACCTCTTCAGCAGCAAACACATGAGTTGGCCTATCAAGACGCATCACAGTCAGATTAGGAATTTCATTCCAAAATTACACCATAACCATTGAAGCCAACGTTGCAAGAGCATCTGCCATCCGCTTTTCATCTCGAGGGATATGATGAAACTCAACCTTTGTAAAGAAAGTCGAAATCCACCTCGTGTAATCTCTATATGGTATCAAACCAGGTTGATTCGTTTACCATTCACATTTGATCTGATTCACAACCAAAGTTGAATCTCCATAGACGTCTAGATATTTGATTCTGAGATCAATGGCTTCTTCAAGCCCCAAAATGCAAACTTCATACTCAGCCATAATGTTTGTACACTTGAAATTTAGTCTAGTTGTAAATGGAAAATGAGTTCCTTGAGGAGTAATAATCACTGCCCCAATGCCATTGCCATATTGATTAACAGCTCCATCAAATACCATGCCCTAACGGGAACCAGGTTCTGGCTCTTCTTCAAGAAGTGGTTCATCATAATATTTCATTTTTAAGTACAAGATCTCTTCATCAGGAAAATCATATTATACTCACTAATAGTCTTCAATAGGTTGGTGAGCCAAATGGTCATCCAAGACACTACCCTTTATCGCTTTTTGAGATCGGTATTTAATATCATACTCTGATAACAACATCTGCCCACAGGCAATTCTCCCAGTTAAAGCAGGCTTCTCGAAAATGTACTTGATTAGATCCTTTTTGGATATCAACCAAGTAGTATGATTCAACTTGTACATGCGTAGAAGCTTAGCAGCCTAAGCCAATGCACAACAAGTCTTTTCAAGCATAGAATATCGGGTCTCACAGTCGGTGAATTTCTTACTGAGGTAGTAAATTGCATACTGTTTCTTTCCAGATTCATCTTACTGACCAAGAACACAACCCATACTCTCATCAAGCACAATCAAATACATGATCAACGGTCTTCCTTCAACAGGTGGAGACAGAATTGGAGGCTCACATGTGGCACTCATATGCGATATAAATCTTGAGATATAATCTAACGACCAAGAAAACCTCCGACTTGCTTCTCAGTTTTGGGCGCAGGCATTTCTTGTATTGGTTTGACCTTGGCAGGACCGACTTCAATACCCTTCTCACTGAAAATAAAGCCCAACAACTTACCAGAACGAACACCAAAAGTACACTTATTGAGATTCAATTGGAGTTCATATTTCCTCAAATGCTGGAGTAACTTCAACAAATGCTCAACATATCCCTCTTCATCAGTAGATTTGGAAATCATATCATCAACATAAACTTCAATCTCTTTATGCATCATATCATGAAAAAGAGTGGTCATAGTTCTCTGGTATGTTGCACCAACATTCTTTAAACTGAAAGGCATCACTCTATCATAGAATGTTCCCTAGGTGTAATGAATATGGTCTTCTCCATATCTTCAGGTTCCATTTTGATCTGATTGTAGCCAGAAAACCCGTCCATAAACGAAAAGACTTTGAACTTAGTTGTATTGTCGACCAACATATCAACGTGTAGTAGAGGGAAATCATCTTTCGGACTAGCTTTGTTCAAATCTATATAATCGACACACATGTGGACTTTTCCATCTTTCTTAGGAACACGCACAATGTTGGCCACCCACTGTGGATACTCAGAGGTAACAAGAAAACCAACATCAATTTCCTTATGCACTTCCTCTTTGATATTTACTGCCATATCAGGATGAGTTCTTCTCAACTTCTGCTTGACCAGTAAGCATTCTGGCTTCAACAATAATCTATGCTCCACAATTACAGAATCCAACCCAGGTATGTCTTGATAGGACCAAGCAAACACATCGGAATATTCTCGAAGAAGATCAATCAACCCCTTCTTAACCTCTGAACACGGTTGAGACCCAATCTTGACATCCTTCACATAATCTTCGGAACCTAAGTTGACTAGCTCAATCTGCTCTTCGAATGGCTAAATTGCTTTTTCTTCATGCTCAATGAGATGAGATAATTCATTAGATACTTCTTCATCAATCTCTTCCTCAACCTTAAACACAGTGAAATCATAGTTTGGAGAAGGAGTAGGATCATTGTATTCAATGGGTTTGAGAACTGACCTGCATAATGATTTGATATTTTGATTTTAGAGAAGTGCATTGTGACCAAAATATTATGCAGATGGAAGATTATTATTTATTTTATGTTTTGTTTATGATTACCATTTTCAGAAAAAGCAAAAAGTAAAAATAAAACATCATAGATGTGGATGAATAAAATTTCATTTTATTCATGATAATTGAAATGTCTAACAATGTTCACTTCTCCCTTAGGCATAAGAGAAGGATTTTTCTTAAAAATGAACAACAAATTACTTAGATCGGCGAACAACAATAGGAACGTCAACAACAAGCCAATTGTTGCAAGTCTAGCAATGCGTTACAAATTTGGCGCAAGCTTTGTCTTCATCGTCACCATCCTCGATCACAGTAGCTAAGTGTTGATCATTACCATGAATGATCCTTCCACTACAGAAACTCGGTTGGACATCTTCAGCTTTAACGTTGAACGGCCCTCGTTGAAATCCTAATCCGGCCCTATTCCTATTCTCATCAATTTCTACCAGACGACCCCACTGATCAGTGCTGCCAGTCTCAATAGCTTTCTGAGTATCCTTCAAAGAAGACATGAGTGCCCCATTTTTCTTCAGTTCAGCAATAGACAAGGCTTAGTACAGAGTTCCAACCTCCTCCTCAGCTTCAACATAAGAAAAGGATGACAGATGGCTCACTAAAAGCGCCTTCTCTCCACCAACAACGAAAAGCTTGTTGTTCTTCATAAATTTAAGCTTCTGGTGTAGAGTAGATGTCACTGCTCCAGCTTCATGAATCCATGGCCTTCCCAACAAGCACTTATAGGCCGGGTGAATATCCATCACTTGAAAAGTAATCTGAAAATCACTTGGACCTATCTGAATTGGAAGGTCCACTTCACCAATGACGGTTTTATGAGAACCATCAAACGCTTTGACAATCACACCATTGTATCTCATTGGGGCGCCTTGGTAGTAAAGTATGGACAAAGTTGACTTTGGAAGCACGTTCAGAGACGAACCAATATCGACCAACACATTGGAAAACGCGTCCTCCTTGCAATTGATCGAAATATGGAGCGCTAGATTGTGATTTCTACGTTCCTTAGGAAGCTCTTCATCACAAAAACTCAAATTATTGCAAGAAGTGATGTTAGCATCAACATGGTCAAACTGATCCACAATAACATCGTGTTAAACATAGGCTTACTCGAGTACCATCTAGAACGCTTCTCTGTGTGCCTCAGAATTCATCAACAAAGACAACACCGAAATCTTTGACGAGGTTTGGAGCAATTGCTCCACCATATTGAACTCACTTCTTTTTATCAAACACAATACCTCATCATCATCATCATTAGTCTTCAGTTTGCTGGATTCACCAGACTGACACACTGGAGCACTAATTGGATTCACCACTGGCATCTCCACCCTCTTACTGGTTGCGGCATCTTCTACCTCCTTTGGAAAGACCAGACCAAACACACAATGACTACATGTCAGCTTCGTAATATCAACTATATTCACCATAGAATATGCTACTGGTAAAGGAACCTCTTGCCCATTCTTCACCATGGTGGCATTATACTGATAAGGTACAGCTTTATCGGATGCATATGGAATAGGGCCCACTAACCGTATTACCAACGATGATACCGATCTATTAACGTTGTTGGTGCTACTACTATCAAATTGGATTACTACCCGCTCAGGGGTCTTGAACACATGCACAATTACATTCACATAATCTCCCAAGTGACGGGACTGGAAAATTTGGATAAGACCTTCATCCATCAACCTTTTAATATCCCTCTTGACAATAATACATCCTCGAGGGTTCACAGTGCAGATCACACAACCATCATGGTCATGCTCACATTCATTAACCATATAAACATCCTTATGCATTTCCACTAAGGATTTGCTGGTATAGCGGATATCATAAATCTTGAACTTTCCAGGACAACCATCTATCAGGTTGACTAAAGCATTACCATGAGCGGGCAATGGATTGGCTTTCACATCAGGCGCTGGGTCCTCAAAGGACACCATCCCACTCTTCACAAGCTTTTTTACTTCGTACTTCAGTGGATAACAATTCTCTATGTCATTGTCAGGGGCTCCTTGGTGAAAGGCACAACGAAGTTCAGGTTTGAACCTCCCAAGATGAATAGGGTTGTTGAAGCTGCAAATAAGAACATCAAGAATAACATTCAGAATATGGTTGTAACTTACAAAGATTGGCATGAGATGCTCCCATTTAATTTGCATGGGTATCGTACATCCATCCGCACTTCAACAGGGGAAACACCTATCTCACTTATTTATGGTATGGAAGTTGTGCTCCCGGTGGAGGTTGAGATCCCATCACTGCGTGTCTTGATGGAAGCCAAGTTGGCATAAGCTAAATGGTGTCAGACCAAGTATGACCAGCTGGATTTAATTGAAGAGAAGAGATTAACTGCCATGTGTCATGGTCAATTGTACCAGCAGAGAATGAAGAAAGCTTTTGATAAGAAGGTCATACCTCGTGTGTTTAGAGAAGTTGACCTTGTGCTCAAGAAGATTTTATCTTTCAAGCCAGATTCTAGGGGAAAATGGACTCCTAATTATGAAGGCCCATATGTTGTTAAGAGAGTCTTTTCAGGCGGTGCTTTGATTCTTACAACTATGGATGGTGGAGAGTTCACTTGGCCTGTGAATGCCAATGCAGTCAAGAAATACTTCACTTAAAAAAGAAAGGAACAACTCGCTAAGTTGAAAACCCGAAAGGGCGGCTTAGGAAAAATTGAGTACCCCACCTTGGGGAAATTTATGCAAAAATTAGGGGTCATGGCAAGTAGCTGCATCCTGTTGTTCCTTAGTTTTAAAGACATTCTTGAGCATGTCATTTGGTTCTGATTCGTCTTCAACCAAAGCCAAGAGCATAATGGATATTGAAGTCGGTAGAAGGATTAGCGATCATTGTATTCAATGTAGACCTTTTCCATGTAAATTACCATTTTTTCAACTTTTGTAAAGATCTATGGAGTCTTGTCATTTACAGAATCCCATTCTATTAAATAAAGTTGAGCTTTTATCCAATTATTTCTACTCTTATTTATTCAGCAAAATAGAATTTAAATTTTATGATGATCATTTCGAAATTGAAATTTTAAAATCAAAATCATGTTTTCTTAAATAATAAAAGCAGTTCCTTTTAAAGAGCAATCAATTTCATTTAAGGAATATCAACAGCGGTCTGAAAACTGGTAAGCCCTAAAAATGAGAAGCATTGTTGGTTTTCCCCAAGCAGTTGGCGTGATCTCTGTTTCATCCCCTAACAACATTTTAGCATCTCCAGCCGAATTTTATTGGTTTCCCCAGCCGAGTTTGCATTTGCCTCCCGTGAGTTGTAGGCGTGTTTTCTCAGCGATTTGCATAGATTTAGTCCCCAGCGGATTTCATTCGGCACTGATTCTAGAGTAGTATGTCTGATCCTCTGCGTGGTTGTCTCCCATTTGATATGGTGTTGACCTAAAATTCCCGGCAGAGTTGATAGTGCAGATTTTCAGCAGATCTTTATCTCTTCCCCAGCTAAGGTTGAGCCTTTCAGAGAGATGATTCTCATTCTCCCTTCACCCCTCTTTCTCCAGTTGGTTGCCTCCTGTTGAGATTGGCCGAGTGTTGAATTCACGCTCAGACTAGTGACCTTTGTATCTTTTGTGATTGTTTTGTCAGCATAATCATCATATATACATATACATATACATTCACAGATTTCATTATTGCATTATTATTGCACTTTGTGATTCATTCCTATTCCGATTCTCTGCTATGATGATATCCTTTTCCCCAAGCAATTTGGTATGTTTGTCCTCTTTCAATTATGGAGTGTCAGCCCCCTAAGCAGAATGAATTTAACCTTTCTCATTCCCCACTGAGTTATTTCCTCGTGGATGATTGTTATTTCAGTTTCCTCCCCAGTTGACTATCTGGATGGAACCACTCCCCCTGAGTTATGCCCTCATTGGGTTGAGTCTTTGATTGACCATTTCTTTCTAGATCTTACCTAGACAGATGCTTTTGATCCCATGAGAGTCTATTACCTAGTAACTGGTAATATTCTTCTCGATTTGTGAGTATTTCACTTTTGCCCAATACCCGACAGGAGTAATCTATTTCCCCAACGAATTCGTTTTCGTGTTTCCCCAGGAAGTCTATCCTTGATATGTTCATCCTAACCGATGACGGATATTTTCTTCCCCTACTTTGAGTTTATCCTTGATATGTTCATCTTAACAGGTGACAGATATTCTCTTTTGGGTATTCTACCCAGTAAAAAGGAAGTTGTAATCCTTATTTCATTCCCAGAGGGTTAATCCTTGATATGTTCATCCTAGCCGCTAACGGATTTCCTCCTCTTTGCGGTTTTCTGTCCAGTAACCGGTAGTTATAAATCATGTTTCCCCTTTTGCGGAGTCTATCCTTGATATGTTCATCCTAACCGGTGACAGATATTCTCTCCTTTGGTATTCTATCTAGTAATTGATAGATATAATTCCTATTGCTCCCCTCAAAATATGTCCTTGATATGTACATCCTAACCGATGACGGATATTCTTCCCTTCGAGTCTACCCTTGATATGTTCAATTTAACCAGTGACAGATATTCTCTTTATTTGGTCTTCTTCCCAGTAACCGGTAGTTGTAAACCCTATTTTTGACTTTTTCCCAGCAGTTTATTCTTACTCAGTAACTGGTAATGAATACACCTCCTGGTGGTCCCTCGGCGAGTCATCCTTGATATGTTCATCTTAACCGGTAACGAATGTTCTCCCTGTCAGAATTTGTTATCCCCTTACCCAGTAACCGGAAGTGGATGATACATTTATGTTACTCCTGTGTTGAAGAATATCTCTTCCCCAATTGAGTTTGAGCGCGTATTTCCTCCATGAAGTCGCCTTTCCCTGCTTGGCTCGAGTATTTCAGCTTTGTTTTGATCTGCTTGTTTCCCCTGCAGATGTTCCTCTTATTTCCCGGTGGAGTCCTCCCACTGATTTATTTTCATGGAATCCCGCGTGTCCCCCAAATTTTTTTTTAGTCGTAGCCTGGCCTACGTGCAATCTTTTTATCCCTTAGTGTCTCTGCCTCCCTAGTGAGTTTTCCTTATGGAATGCAGTTTGCTCCTGCGGACTTTTAGTCTCTCCGGATTCTTTTTGTTTGTGGCAACGGTTTCCCCACAGAGATTATTTTTAACATTCCATGTCATATGCATCATGAGGTCTCTTAGGGACAAAAATTTGTTTCTATTATTTTTATTTAAGTCCATTCTACTGAGTCGACATGAATATTTTAACCCTCACCGCCTCATCTAGAATGTTCTTAAATAGGGGCAGCTGTAAGACCCCAATTTTGACCCTAAGATCCCACACGTTATCTCATCATATACATTAGCATTGGTATCATACCTTGGCATTCTCCTTTCCCCTCATTCATTGGGTTTGCATTGGGAGAGATCACCAAGCACATTTGATTGTATCATACTTCATTTTTCTTTATTTTACTAATCAAAATACCAAAAATATGTCGTTGTATAGTTTAACTCTTTTATAGGTAGTGCACATGCTCACCTATGCTCTATCAAGCTCATACCTAGGGTTTAAGACCCTCAATGCAAGTATATCAATCAATAAATGGTTTAAATTGGCTCTAAGTATCATATATTGATCCCCATGATCTTCATATGTCATTTTGATCAAGAAATCATCAAGAGTTTGGAGTTGGTTTGCCTTGGAAACCCTAATTCATCTGGGTATCTTATGTGTCTTCTTTAACAAGTTTCCTCAACAATTGATCAAATATTTCAAGGGATACTTCACCTTACATCATATTATGCATATACGATCCCCCATGAGTCCCAAAATTTAAGAGAATGTCAAGCTAGCAAGTTGGTTCATGGTGGTTGACCATAGAAAGTCAACTGGTCAAAACTGGGGTTCCCTAGACCCTATATCCTACAATTATTATCATATGAAAATGATTCCAAGATAAAATTTACTCTAAATGACATTCCAAATAAATTTAATGTTTAGGTCAAGAGCTAATTTTTCTTGGAAAGTCATTTTTTATGGTGAAAGATTATAGGTCATCTTGTCTGAACCCTAGTTTGGAGGTCAAATTCCCAAGACCATAACTTGCTCAATTTTTGTGAGACGAAATCCATTCAAATTGCATGATCAAATTCAAGATGTCTAATTCAACTTTTATGTTTGGAGGAGTTGCAAATTTAACTTGCAAATGCATGTGCCAAGTGAAAATATTATAGGTCATTTTGGGCAAATACCAATTAACAAGTGATTTTCCTTAACTTCTAAAATGCACAAATCCTTCATGCCAAATCCAAATGAGGTCAAACTTAGTGACCAGATTGAGGAGGTTTGAAAGGTATACAACTTTGATGAAGGAACTTTTCTCATTTAAAGTCCATAGAACAAGTTATTAAAGATGGAAGAAGTGAACATTTGACTTGGGACTTAGAAAATTTTCAAATATGTTTGATTTCCCAAACTTCCACCTCAAAATACATCATGATCCAACCTTCAAAGAAAAACATGTTCAACATGAAAGTTGTTCCCCTTGATCTCACCTTTCCAAAACATCCAAGATCATATTATTTGGATCAAAATTTAGGGAATTGCATATAGCTTCATTATGGAGAGTGTTTTGGCAAGATTGAACTTTACATGATCATTTCCTTTTCCATGCTTTCACATGATGCATTTAGTACTCTTTACACACGAATTGAAAGTGGATTGCATCATCCTCAAGGCCGAAATCATTGCCCATGCACCCATGCAAGTTTATCCAAATTTCAAGTGGTGAAAATATCAAGTGCATTGCCTATTTAAACAAGCTTAAGGCTTTAAATTCATCATCAACACCCTACCCAATCTTTGCTAAACCATTACAAACACTCACTGCCATAGAATTTTCTGATATTTCTCTTGAAATTGAGCTTGACCTTCACCTTCTGTTTGGAAGTTCAAACTCCATAAATACACTTCCCTTTTCATTCCATTTGAGCAAGAGGAGGAGAAAGAAATCAAATCCAGATCAAGATCAAGTGAAATTAGATCAACTCGAAGGTGATTTTTCATAAACTTCTTCTCTTCGATTCTCTCTCAATTCTCCACTATTCTTGTTGATTTTTGGTTATATTAAGTCCTACCAATATTGGCAACAAGATTGAGTTGCTTTGAGGTCAAATCCAAGCAACTCAGTTCATAATCCTCAAAATTCAACTCTCTGTATCTTTGCATATACTTGGAATTGGACAAAATTGAGGCCACATTCGAGCTTCTGAGCATTTTTTCTTTAAATCCATGTCTTGCTTTTTCATTTTGGTGATGGTTGAAGGTGGACCGCTCTAGTGAGGTCCACCAGAGAAGAAGACCGGAGCTCTGGCTCTGGCAATCTGTTGGAAGCGTCTCAACCATAGGATCCATTTAAATTATTTTAATCTTGAGCGTTGCTTCTAATTACCACGTGTGCATCTCAATTGACTCGGACCTTTGTGGAACGCGCACTCTGGTCCATCTGATCTGCCACCTCAATTAATGAGGGAGATCAGGTGGTCCACGTATTTTTGAATTTCAGAAATTTCTTTTAATTGCTTTATTTTTCATTAATTCATATTAATTTCATTATTTATCCAAAAAATATGGGACTTTCACAAAAAAAATTCAATAATTTTTCTCTTTCATTTTATGAATTAAAATTATTTTTGGGATCAATATTGATATTTTTCATGATTTAATTGTTTTTTGTGTATATTTTCAATTGTTTAAAAATACTTATGACTTTTCAAAAATAATGAAATTTTTTCTCTAAGGTCTTTTGACCTTGTTTGACCTATGTTAAATCACTTGGCCATTTTTTTGGTGTTTTGAAGAGATTTTAGGTTTTTGATAAAAACATAATTTAATTTAATACATTTTAATTTGATTTTTAATTTGTTTTATTGTGAATAAATTGTGTTGAGCCATTTTTATTGACTTGTGAAGTTTGACTATGTGTTCGGGCTTTGGTCAAGGTTGATTTGACTTTTGTTGGATTAAAATTATTGGATTTAGAGGATTGATGAAATGTACATTTCATCTCCCAAAATGAATGAATGATTTTAATTTGATAAAACTCCTCCCATGACCAATTTGTGTTTGTCTCATTTCCCCTCCCTCTTCATCTTCAATGCCATTCTTTCCCATCCCCTCCATGGACCAATGACATCTCAATATCCTGAGGCTAATTGGTTCATCAATAACTTTATGTTAAGATGAACCAATACAAATATGGATGAGATTAAGTTCACCCTTTGGTTCATTTTTTTTTCTTTTTGAGTGTGGTATGTCTTAGGAGCATGGTTCGTTATACCATATCTCTAACATGCATTAGCACCTAAATTTCTATTGCCCTGCCTCAGATAGTTGAGACTTCTACATAAGTCCAATTACGATTGCTTAACATAGAGCTAAATTTTGATTCTAAAGGCATAGCATTCTAGTAAGTGGGATTGTATGTCTCCCCCTTTTCATGGTATTATGTGGAAACTTAGCCTTTTTTCCTTCCTTTGGAAGATGTCTTGGTTCAAGGATCCATGCTTGTGAATAAAGGGTTGAGTGTTCTCTAAAGAATGATTTAATCAATTGAAAAGCAAAACACCACTAACATCTAAACAACTAACATTTACTAACTTTTATTTTTATTGTTTTTAATTTCAAGTCATTTACCTTATGTAATTTAATTTCAAGTCATTTACCATTCCATTTACCATTAACATGTCATTTAAATTGTTTATGTTTATGCCATTTTCACTTTGCTCATTTGAGCCACATATTGTGATTGTATATATTTGCTTGTGTATCTTGTTTAGGTTTGTGGTCTTAGGACCTTAAAATACTTAATAAACAACAAAAACCCTAAAAAATGTATGTGTGTACTGTTGGATGTGATCTGAGATTTTGGACTTTGATTTAGGCAACATTCCCTATGCAAAAGGACTTTGCCAATGCCAACATTTCTGGGACCAAGTTAATATGATTTGAGCTTTCATCTGATGCAAGTATTTGGATCCACTTGAATTCATATGTTACATGGTCTTAATGAAAATGTCACTTGGAACCTGTGTATAATGCCTTATTCTGAGCCAATCAAGGAGTATGTCATCTGATACATGGGAAGATCAAGAAGAAGATTGTGAAGTTGCTAGCTTGGAGGTGGCTATCTTTATTTAATGCCTTGCTATTCATTGTGCTACTTGCTTATTGATATTTTCCTGATTCTAAAGTCCAAAGGAAAAGTGGGTTTCTATATGACACTCTAATCTATTGGATTGCATCCCACTGGTCAGATCTTTTCAACCCTTAACTTTTAATTTTTGCTTAGGATTAGTCTCTTCATCTCCTCCAATTTCTTAAATTTCAAATCTCTCCCCCCTTTTCAAAACCTTATTTGCTTGTGATTTCAAACTTTAACTCTGTTGCAAACTAGAAACTTTGGCCTTATGCCATTGCCTTTTTAAAACTTTTTTTTCTTAATCAAACTTGTAAATGAACTTAACCATATTGACTTAAAATTTCAAAAGACAAAAAGAACTAATTCACATTCAAACTCTTTTGGGCCTTTTGTGCCTATTTTAAACTTAAAATTTTGATAAAAGCAATTCACTCATTTTTATGTTGGTACGTAGGCACAAGTCCGAAGATCTTGTCAAACACAAAAATATAATTAATGAATTCTTTTCTCATCCCCACACTATATTTATTGCAAACATATTTTATACCAAAACACACACACATAAAAAAGGGCTCCCTAGGAGTAACTAGGACACTTTGGGTGCTAACACCTTCCCTTTGTGTAACCAACCCCCTTACCTGTAATCTCTGGAATTTTATTAGTTTTAATTTGAAAACTTCTTATCTTTGGGTTTTTTCATACTTTTCCCTTTTCCTTTGGAAACAATAAAAGCGCGGTGGCGACTCTGGTTTTATTGGTGCTAAGTTCATTCATAGCTTAATCGTCATGAATTTACCGCTACAACCACCACGCTTCTAATGTTTCCAAAGGAAAAGGGAAAAGTAAGAACAAAACCCAAAGATAAGAAGTTTTCAAATCAAACTTAATAAAATGCCAGAGATTACAGGTAAGGGGGTTAGTTACACATAGGGAAGGTGTTAGCACCCAAAGTGTCTTAGGTACTCCTAGGGAGCCCTTTTTTATGTGTGTATGTGTGTTTGGTATAAAGGATGTTTAAAAAAGAGAGTGTGGGGATGAGAAAAGAATTTATTGATTATATTTTTGTGTTTGGCAAGACCTTCGGACTTCTGGCTATGTAACAACATAAAAATGAGGGATCAAAACCTCGTAGTTCATGGTATCAAAGTCAAAATGATTGGATTGCTTTTAATCAAAATTTAAGTTAAAAGAGGCACAAAGGGCCCAAAATTTTGAATGAGTGTTAATTCTTTTTGTCTTTTGAAATTTTAGGTCAATATGATTAGATTTATTTACAAGTTTAAATTAAGAAAAAGGTTTGAATATTCATAGGCATAAGGCCAAAGTTTCTAATCATTTAAACAGAGTCTAAGTTTGAAATCATAAGCAAAGAAGATCTTTGAAAAGGGGGAGAGATTTTGAAATTTAAGAAGTGGGAGGAGATGAAGAGACTAACCCTAAGCATAAATTTAAAAGTTAAGTGTTGAAAAGATCTGACTAATGGGATGCAACCCAGCAGACAAGAATGTCATATAGAAAACCCATTTTCCCTTTGGACTTTGAATCCATCAATAATCAACAAGCAATTAGCAATATCAGACATCATGAAGATCAAGGCATCAAATAAAGATGGCCACATCCAAGCAAGCAATTCCCTTAGCTAGCAGTCTTCTTTGTATCAGATGAAATATTCCTTGATCAACTTAGAAGAAAGCATCATACGTAAGATCAAAGTAACAGTTGCATCAAGAGCATGTAGCAGATAAGTTCAAATAAGTCCCAATACTTGCATCATATGAAGGTTAAATTCACAATAACTTGGTCTCAAAATATTGGCATTGGCCAAGTCCTTGTGCATATGGAGTGTTGCCTAATCCTTAGTCCAAAAGTTCAGATCAAGCTCAACAGTCCACTCAAACATTTTTTAGGGTTTTTGTTGTTTATTAGGTATTTTAAGGTCCTAATACCACAAGCATAATTAAAATACACAAACAAATATATACAATCACAAGATATGGCTCAAATGAGCAAAGTGAGAATGGCATAAACATAAACAATTTAAATGGAATGTAAATGGCAATGAATGATAAATGACTATAAATTAAATAGCATAAATTAAATGACATGAAAGTAAAGCAAGATTAATAAGAGTTAGTCAATTGTTAGTCAAAGTTAATTGGATGTTAGTAGTGTTTTGCTTTTTAATTGATTAAGTCATTCTTTGGAGAACACTCAACCATCTATTCACAATCATGGATCCTTGAACCAAGACATCTTCCATAAGAAGGAAAAAAGGCCAAGTTTCCACACAATAGCATGAAAGATGGGAGACTTACAATCTCACTTACCAGAATGATATGCCTTTGAGGGTCAAATTTAGCTCCATGTTAGGCAATCGTAATTGGACTTATGTAGAAGTCATAACTATCTGAGACCGGGAAATAAAAATTTAGGTGTTAATGCATGTTAGAGATTTATTATAATGAACCAAACTCCTAAAACATACCACACACTAAAACAAAAGATCAAAAGGGATGGACCTATCTCATCCAAACTTATATTGGTTCATCTGACACAAGGTCATTGATGAACCAATTAGCCTTAGGATATTGAGATTTCATTGGTCAATGAAAGGAATGGGAAAGAATAGGGATGAAGATGAAAGGGGAGGGGAAATGAGAGAAACACTAATTAGTCATGGGAGGAATTTTATCAAATTAAAATCATTCTTTCATTTTGGGAGATGAAATGTATATTTCATAAATCCCCTAAATCCAATGATTTTTATCCAACAAAAGTCAAATCAACCTTGAACAAGGACCAAAAATAGTCAAACATCACAAGACCACAAAAATGGGTCAACATAACTTTTACACAATTAATCAATTAAAAATCAAATTAAAAATGCATTAAAATACAATTTAATTTTATCAAAACCTAAAATCTCTTCAAAACACCAAATAAATGGCCAAGAGATTTATCCTAGGTCAAACAAGGTCAAAGGACCTTAGACAAAAAATTTGATGATTTTTAAAACGTCAGAACTATTTTTAAACAAATAAAAATATGCACAAAAGCATTTAATTCATAAAAAATATCAAAATTAATCCAAAAAATAATTTTAATTCAGAAAATGAAAGGGAAAATATTTTAAGATTTTTGGCGAAACTCCCATACTTTTTTGATTAAAAGTGAAATTAATATGAATTAAACAAAATAAAGGGATTAAATGAAAAATCTGAAAATAAAAATAAATTCAGAAAAACAAGGCCCATCTGATCTCCCTCATTAATTGAGGTGGCAGATCTGATGGCCAAGCGCGCGCTTCCATCCAACACCTCAGTCAACTTGTGTACACGCGTAGTAAGCAAAAGCAAGGGCTGAGATTAAAATGTTGGACCAAGATCAGATGGTTGGAACCTTGCCAACACACCATCGGAGTCCTAGCTCTGGTCATCATCTCCTATGAGGACCACCAGACTGGTCCAACCTAAACTTCATAAAAAATGGAAAAAAGGACACTAATTTGAAGAGGAAATGCTCAGGATCACGAATTCGACCTTAATTTTCTCCAATTTCAAGTATATAAAAAGATGCGGGGATTTGAATTTTGAGGATCATGAACTGAGTTGCTTCGATTTGACCTCAAAGCAACTCAATCTTGTTTCCTACATTGGTAGGACTTCAGCCCACCAAAAATCACAAAGAATAGTGAAGAATTGAGAGAGAATCGAAGAGATGAAGTTTTTGAATTTTCACCTTCGAGTAACTTCAAATTTGCTTGATTCCTCTTCCTCTTGCTTGCAGTGATCAGTTGAGATGGAAAGGGCAACAAATTCTTGGAGTTTGAATTTCAAAACAGGAGGTGAAATTCAAACTCGATTTCAATGAAATCCTCAAGAAATTCTATGGAGTGAGGGGTCCGAGTTGTCTTGGCAAAGCTTGGGCAAGGTGTTGATTCATTTCTGAGCTCATAGCACTTGTATTTATAGGGTTATCACATGCTTTCCACACACTTCCATTTGAAATCCAAAAATAGCAATTACCTCATGCAAGCTTACATGGGCGTGTACAAAGCCCAAAGAATGATTGGAATAGGTCCAAAAATGTGCACATGTGATGCTGAAAGTAATTCATGAAGCCATGCAATATGGAAAGGGAAATGGTTGTGAGAATCTTCCAAATGGGACCATGCATTGCACCCATGCGCAAGTCCTTCAATTTTGATCCAAATGAGATGATCTTGGACTTTTTAGAAAGGCGGGATTAAGGGGAACAACTTTCATGTTGAACACCTTTCCATTTAAAGCTTGGATCATGAAGAAGTTTGTGGTGGAAGTTTGGAAAATCAAACATATATGAAAATTTTCTAAGTACCAAGTCAAATGTTCACTTCTTCCACCTTGAATAACTTTTGCTATGGACTTCAAATGGAAAAAGTTATTTCATAAAAGTTGTATCTATGTCAAATCTCATCAATTTGGTAACAAATTTGACCTCATTTGGATTTGTCATGAAGGAGTTATGCATTTTAGAAGTTGAGGAAAATCACTTGTTGAATGGTAATGGCCCAAAATGACCTAGAATGTTTCCTCTTGGCACATGCATTTGCAAGTTGAATTTGAACTCCCTCCAAACATAAAATTTGAATAGGACATATTTAATTTTATCATGGAACTTTAATGGCTTTAATCTCATAAACATTGAGCAAGTTATGGTCTTTGGAAGTTGACCTCCTAACTAGGGTTCAGACAAAATGACCTATAATCTTTCACCATAAAAAATGACTTTCCAAGGAAAAATATATCTTGACTTCAACATTAAAGATGTTTGGAATGTAATTATGAGTACCTTTTCTCTTGGAATCATTTTCATATGACAAAACGTGTAGGAGATAGGGTCTAGGGAACCCCAATTTTGACCAGTTGACTTTCTCTGGCCAACCAACATGGACCAACTTGCAAACTTGACATTCTCTTTATATTTGGGACTCATGGAGGATCATATATGTGTAAGATTATGTAATATGAATTATCCCTTGAAATATTGTATCAAATGTTGAAGAAACTTGTTGAGGAAGTCACACAAGATACGCAAATGAATTAGGGCTTCCAAGTCAAACAAGCTTCAAACTCTTGATGAATTATTTATCTAAATGAGATGTAAAGACCATGGGGATCCATATATTATGTCTTGAGTAAATGTGAACCATCTTTTTATTAGTCTCCTTGCATTGAGGGTCTCAAACCCTAGATATGAGCTTGATGAGGCATTGGTGGATGCACACACTACCTACAAAAGCAACAAACTATACATTGATATATTTTGGTATTTTGGTTAGTAAATAATGAAAAACAAAGTATGATACAATCAAATGTGCTTGCTGATATCTCCCAATGCAAACCCAATGAATAAGGGGTAAGGAGGATGCCAAGGTGTGATCCCCAAAGCCAATGCATATGATGAGATAACATGAGGGATATTAGGGTCAAAATTTGGGTCTTACAACTGCCCCTATTTAAGGACATTCTAACTGAGGATGTGAAGGTTAAAATCTTTATATCGATTCAGTAAAATCGACTTAAATAACAACATCTAGAAACAAATTTTGGTCCCTAAGAGACCTCATGATGGAGATGATATGAATGTTAAAAATAATATTTATGGTGGGGAAATATGGCCACAAAGGAAAAGAATCCAGAGAGACTGGAAGTCCATAGGAGTATAGTGCATTCCATAAGGAACACGCACTTGGGAGACAGAGACTCTGAGGAATAAAAGTTGTGCGTAGGCCAAACTACGACTTGAAAACTGTTGGAGATACGAGGGGAATTCCATGAAAATAAATCAAATGAAGGACTCGGTCTAGGGATAAGGGAAAATCTGCAGGGGAAACGGGTAAATCAGAACAACCCGAAATACTCGAACCAAGCAGGGAGATGGCGACTTCACTAGGGAGATATGCACTCAAACTCAACTAAGGAAGAAAGATTTTCAACACAGGAGTACCAAAAGTACATTATCTATTACCGGTTACTGGGTAGGAAGATGACATACTCTAGAAGAGAGGCATCGGTTACCGATTAGGGTAAACATATCAAGGATGAGTCACTAAGAAAAAGGAGGTGTATTCGTTACCGGGTACTGGGAAAGAATAGCCTACTGGGGAAAATATCAAATAGGATTTACAACAAACGGTTACTGGGCAGAAGACCGAAGGGAGAGATTATCTGTCACTGGTTAAAGTGAACATATCAACGATAGACTCATAGGAAGAATATCAGTCATTGGTTAGGACGAACATATCAAGGATAGACTACCTGGGGAAATGGGAAGAATATTTGTCACCGATTAAAGTGAACATATCAAGGATAGACTGCCTGGAAGAAGTAGGAATTATATCTATAGGTTATTGGATAGAATACCAAAGAGAGAATATCTGTCACTGGTTAGGGTGAACATATGAAGGATAGACTCAACAGGGGGAAACAGGATTTACAAGTACCAGTTACAGGGAAGAGAACCACAAAGAGAAGAAAACCCGTCATCAGTTAGGATGAACATATCAAGGATTAACTCTCTGGGGAACGAAAAGTAGGGATTACAACTACCTTTTTACTGGGTAGAAAACCACAAAGGAAGAATTATCTGTCATCGGTTAGGATGAACATATCAAGGATAGACTGCTTGGGGAAACATGAAAACGAATCTGATGGGGAAAATATACGAAGTAGATTATTTTTATCGGGTATTGGGCAAAAGTAAAGTACTTAAAAATCGAGAATAATATTACCAGTTACTAGGCAATAGACTCTTGGGGGACCAAAAGTATCTATCTAGAAAAGAGCTAGAAAGAAACGGTCAAACAAAGACTCAACCCAATGAGGATATAACTCAGGGGGAGTGGTTCCATCCAGATAATTAACTGGGGAGAAAACTGAAAGAATAATCATCCACGAGGAAATAACTCAGTGGGGAATGAGAAAGGTTAAATTCTTTCTGCCTAAGGGGTTGACACTCTACAATTGAAAGAGGACAGACGCACCAAACCTGTATGGGAAAATAATGTCACCAAAACATGGAAACAGTATAATGAAATCAAATGCGATAAAAAATGTGTAATGAAATGTCTGATGTATGAATATGTTTGTATATGATTGATGATTATGCTAACAAAACTATCGCAAAGGATACAAATGTCACAGATTTGAATTATCGCTACAACACTCGGCTAATCTCGACAATATGGAAAAACCAACTGGAGAAACATGTTGGGGGATGGATACAAATCATCTGGCTCTGAATGTCTCAACCTTGGCTGGGGAAAGAGAAAAGATCTGCCGAGGATCAAAATTGTCGACTCTACGGGGATTTTTTGATCAACGCCATATTAAATGGGAGATGACCTCACAGGGGACCAAATTGAACACTGCTCTGAATCAACACTGCTGGGAATCAGAAATGAACTTTGTTGGGGACTACAGGAGATAAGACTCTGTACGGGTGTAATACCCCAAATTTACCCTTCATTTTTTCCTGGAAGCATGGGATTTTGTTTTACACTTCATTAGCATCATACTAGGTCATACTCATTGCATACTGCATTAGTGACATGGAAATCAGGTTTTAACAGAAAGAGCACACACAAAGCAAGATTGAGAATTGGACTTCATTCTCTGAGTATACAAGCCTCAAGGGTCTCAAAGGGCTCCAAGTATCTTTTGTGGTCCTTAGTTCATCAATGAAGGATTCAGAGCTATCAGAGTGTTCATCTGGATTTAATCAGGAAATTAGGGTTTTATGGCTACCTGCAACAGGCAATGTTTGGTTGGAAGTAGATGATCTCATCCATGTCATGATTGGAGAGGCTTCTTGGCCTAGGAAGACTCACAATTATCTCAGAAAGATCCATTGGCAAGCAGTGCAATCAGTTCCCGATCAGTTTTGCCCTAAAATTAGGGTTTGGTATAAAATCAGTTTATCTCTGATTCTTTGGGTGAAACTTTTTTCCATGGCCCTCCATATGTCCACAAGGGTCTACATACAAAAAATCAGCTCTTTATTTGAGCCAGAAGTGCTTCAATTGATCATTGGAATCGGGAATCAGACAGTTTGGGAAAGTCAACTATGGGGCCAGAAAAGTCAACTGCTGACATTTTGAGAGTGGAATCTCAAAATCCATGCCTAGGGGATCCTACATGTGAAATTTGATCAAGGTTGGATCATGGATTCATCATTTAATCAGGAATTGGAAAAGTTACTTAATTTGGAAATGGTTGACTTTCCATTTAGGGCAAGTTTTCATGATTGTTGCACTCACTTTAAGCCCATTTTCCATCAGGATAAAAGCTCCATTTGAAATTTACTCCAAAATGAAAGTTGTTCCTCTTGTTACAAGCTTTCTAGAAATATAAAGTTTGCTCCATTTGGATCAAAATTGAGAAAGTTATGCTTAGTCAAAGTGAGACATTTTTTAGGACACTTAGAAATATTTCTGTCTCAAAATTTTCAAAGTTTGTCAAGACTTCTTGGCCAGATTTCTTGCGCTTTAAGGCATCATTTGAAATTGTTTTCTTCACAACAATTGTACCTTGCCATGTTCTCTTTCACCTCCTTTTGGAATCATCTCATTTGGATCCATGGTTTGAGAGATGCATTCATCTAAAGTTGGCATCATGACTTGAATTTCTAGGCAGCATGTTAGGCCAAACTGGCCCAACCATTTTGGCATGGTGAGACCTGAACTTGAGACCCATTTTTCACCTTCTTCCATTCATCATTTCCACTTGTGCTCAACATGAAATATGCTATACTCCATGAGTTCTTGCTACTGTTTGCATTATTTCATCATTTGGTGACTTGATCATCAAGTTACATGGCCTCAAAGTCACCCCTTTGGACCTTTTTCTTGCCAAACCAAACCAACCAAGGCATGCTGCACAGACCAGCCCACGTTTTTGTTACCTCATTTGGCCTTGAACTCTTATTTCCACTCACTTAAACTTTGCCAAAATAAGTAATTTTCTAACACCACCTCACATTGCAACCAAAATGCACCATTTGCTCACATCATGGACAAGTTATTTTTGAGCCCATTAAGGATTTATTGACCCACATATTTAAGCCATAAACCCTAATCTGAAGGCAAGGCATTGTGATTTTCGAGCAAAGCATGAAAGAGGCCATTCAAGCTAGTTTCCATTTCTTAGCAAAGATCTCAAGTTGCAGCACCAAGAGAGCAGCACCATCTGATTCCATTTTCTCTATAACCAAGAGGCAGTGGACCAAGCTTCCACTAGGTACCTTTATTAATCCTCTTCCATGGCCATGTATTTCTTACTATGGTTATTATCATTATTGTTTACCATGATTGTTTCATGCCATTACCATGCTCATCATTATTACCATGCTAATATTATGTTATGCCTGCCTCTGAAGTCCTCAGTATGAGGCATTGTTCATGTTATTTGAGTTTGTGTTGTTGCTTGTTGCTCATATCCGTGGCCATGTGGACATCTTGTTGACAATATTTCTCCATGTTTAAGCCACCATTTAACCTAAAACAAGATACCATGTTAAACCTTGCACTTCATACTTGATATCTGGGCTTTGTTTCATGTCATTTGATGCCCTATGGTGGTTGCATTTCGTTGTTGAAGTTGGAAGAAAACCCCTGTATTTTCGTGTTTGCATGGCATTAGGGTTTGTTCCATGAAGAAGACGATGGCGTGTCGCCTCATGAACCGTTAGATCCAATGCATGTGTTTTAATCCTGCCCGCTAGCTTGTTTTTGTCCTGTAGTCACTTAAGCTGCCTTGACCAATTGATAGAATATCACATGAATTATTTTATTAAATGTTATTTTCATTATGTCACGCTGGATTTAATGGTTGTGGACCATGGGCCGATGCCATTCGCTTTCCACACCCCTGCATTTCAGGGCCCATTAGCACATAACCCATTTTTCAGTTCAGTCTAAAATGCCAATGCACCCCCTTTTCATTTCTTTTTTTTTAATTCTCATTTATTTTTTGTTTTGATTTTAATTGATTTAAAATATTTTCTTTGTCCATAAAATTATCCAAAAATATTTTCCATTTTTCTTGGTGCCTTATTTAATTTTATTTAATTTTTATTTTTGCATTTATTTAATATTGATATTTTATTTTAATTATTCATTCCAAGTGGTTTATTTTAGCATACATTTTGTTATTGATTTTATTTTTATAACTTAAAATTATTTTCAGCCTTTGATTTTTGGGATGAAGGTTGACCACTGTCCCATGGTCAACCTGACTATTTCTTGGATTTTCATTTCACAATTTGCCATTTATTCTTGATTTATTTTTAACCTAGTTTGGTTGGTTGACTTCTAGTTTGACCTCTGATTTATTTTAATTAATTCATACACTAATTTTCATTATTTTTGAAATCTTTTTGGGGGATGATGATGTCCTGACCCCACCTTATTTATTTTAATTTTTCATAATTTTCTTGATTAATTTGCTATTTATTTGATAATTCTTAAGTTGGCTCGAATTTTCAGTTGACTTCTTTATGATCGATGTTTGATTTAGGGATTGCTTATGGCAATTGAAGAGATCTTTTTATCATCCCTTGTTCATCTCATATGCCATGTATTAGAGGCCTTTCATATTGGTTTTATTTGGTCCTTACCTCATTTCATGATTAAATTATTCAGTGGACCCCTTGTGTGCATCTTTTCATCTATCTAATTCATCTGTCATTTGTTATACTTGTTTCTTTCATCGATGCTCCTATTGTTTGATTATTTAACATGTTCATACTCCCATACCTTGTTTAATGCTCTATTATTTCATTCTTTGATTCTTTGATTTGATTATATACCTATTTACTTATCTGATTTAATTGATAATTGTTGCCTACTTGTATGATGATTGAGGCATATATTCTTATTGTTTGATTGCCATGAACCATCCCCATTCATAACAAATGTACCCCTCTCCCATAAAGTGTATAATATTTATTCTTTCATTATTTATTCATTTGTTAATACAAGAATTAAAACAAACATCCGATAATCATTTCAAAACAAGATCAAAAGCTCGATCCAACGTCGAGTAATCATTTTCAAAACTTAACAGAACCAGCACGTATTCATCTATCCTCTTGTAAGTCGATTGCTTCAAGCATCGCCATCTACCTGTAAGTCAATTGCCTCAGGCATCGCCATCTATCCTTATCCGTGGCTCCCATCCTTGCTCCATCCGTTGTCTTTTGTTCCGTTTAGGTAGCACCCATTAGGTAGAACCCTTTGTATGACAACATAGGTAGATTTCCCTTATTTCTTTGCATGCTAACATTAGGTAGATGTTCCCCTTTATAAATCCTAACACATAGGTCCACATTGAATGACAACTCTAGGGCAGAGCTTCCCCACTTTTAGACCTTCTGTGCGTCTCCGATCTTGTAGCATGTCAGTCTGTTCTATTGCAAAGAGGTAACTGCCTAAGACTCGATTCAGCGAGCTGCGACACCTACTGCTAGGATGTTGAACACATTGTCCACTTTCCTTTGACACAGCTGGTGTCCTCTTTTGTAAGTCCATGTTCAGATGGCAATCCTTAACCCCTAGTTAGTCGAACTAAGACAACTCTGATTCTCATGCTCAGATGAGATACGTAGGCACGAGATGCGATGTCTTGCTGAGTTTTTTGACTGACGACTAACAACTAATCCTTGCTTGTTTTTGCCCTTGCTGCGATCCTTTTCTCTCGCCCTCATTGCGTACATCTTCTCATATACGTCTGGACCCTCAGATGGCTCAGAGTGATAGATGGTGTCCTCAACATAAAGCAAAGTGTGAACAATTGGAGCAGGCACTAACATGACCGGGCTAGATGCCGACATAGATACAAAGGTGTGTGCAAACCTGTAAGACCCAAATTTTGACCCTAAGATCCCTCATGCAATTCCATCATAAGCATTAGCATTGGGATCATACCTTGGGATCCTCCTTACACCTCTTTCATTGGGTTTATTTTGGGAGAGATCACCAAGCACTTTGTGATTGTGTCATACTTGTATTTTATCATTTTACTAACTAAAATACAAAAAAATATGTCTTTGTATCCATCTAACTCTTTTGTAGGTAGGGCATGATCTCCTTGATTCATTGATCACATCTAGGGTTTAAGACCCTCATGAACAAAGAGCACAATCAAAAATTGATTCAAAAATGGTTATGAACATCATATATGAGTCCTAATTGCTTCTACATGTTATATTGATCAAGTTTTCTTCAAGAGTTTGAGGGTGATTTGCCTTGCAAACCCTAGTTTGATTGGGTATCTTGAGTAATTTCTCCAACAAGCTATCTCACCAATTGATCAAATTTATCAAGTGAAATTTCAAATATCATCATCTTATGAATATATGATCTACCATGAACTAAGAAAGTCAAGAGAATTGGAAATTAGCAAGTTGGTTGAGGGTGGTTGGCCAGGTGAATTCATCTAATCAAAACTGGGTCTCCCTAGACCCTATCTCCTACAATTTTCACCATATGAAAATGATTCCAAGAGAAAACTTACTCTAAATGATATTATAAACAACTTTCATGTTAAGGCCTAGAGCTAGTTTTGCATGAAAAATCATTTTCTATGTTGAAACATTATAGGTCATTTTGTCTAAACCCTAATTTGAAAGTCATCTTCCCAAGGCCATAACTTGCTCAATTTTTATGATATGAAAGATTTCCAAGTTGCATAATCCAATTCAATGTGTCTACTTCAACTTTGATGTTTGGAATGGGAGCTAATTCAACGTTTTTGAGCATGTGATATGAGGCTAAATTATAGGTCACTTTTGACCTATATCATTGATCAAGTGATTTTTCCAAACTTCAAAAATGCATAACTCTATCATTTCAAATCCAAATGACATTAAATTTGTGACCATTTTGAAGGTCTTTGAGAGATATACAATTTTTATGAAGACACTTTTCTCATTTGAAGCTCCTATAAAAAGTTAAGCAAGATGGAATATTGAGACATATGGCTTGACACTTAGAAAATTTTTGATATGTCAAATTTTTCCAAACTTCCACCTCAAATATCTCCAAGTTCCAAGCTCCAAATGGAAAAATGTTCAACATAAAACTTGTTCCTCTTGATCTCACCTTTCCAAAGAGCTAAAGTTCATGCATTTTGGATGAGGAATGCATAGGCTGCGCATGGCTTAAACAGGATGGTATTATGTGGCATGGATCAAACTTCAAACAACAATGCTCAATTGCCTTGAAATCTAATCCATCTCTAATGCATATGAACTTCATTTTGGACTTTCAAACAATCATTTCATGGGCCTATGCGCTCCCATGCACCATGCTTCCATCATTTTTCCAAAATTGGAAAGTGAGAAGAGTGTGCAAATATCACTTGATTCTCCTATAAATACAACTGCATTTGCTCAGAATTGACACACACACTGCGCCAGCTTTGAATCCCCATAGAAAACCCTTCATACTAAGAGGATAAACTTGAAAAATTTAGTTGAATTTGAGCTTGAATCTCCACTATTTTGGAATTCATTTCTCCATGACTCCATTGATTCTAAGCCTTTCCATTCCTCTTCTGCAAGCAATTGGAGTGAAGCAAAGCACGATTCAGATTAAGATCTATCAAGCTCAGACCTTCATTGAAGGTAATTTGCAGAAAATTTGATCTCTTCGATTCTCCTTGTTTCTTGCTCAATTCTATTGATTATTGTGTTGGGTGAAGTCCTACCAATGTAGGCAAGGTGTTTGAGTTGCTTTGAGGCTAAATCGAAGCAACTCAGATCGTGAACCTCATTTTTCAATTCCACATATCTCTCAATATAGTTGGAATTTGAAGAAATGGAGGTGATATTCCTGCTCAGTGATGTTTTCTTTTTAAAATCATGTCCCTGTTTGAAATTTTGGTGATGGTTCATGTTGACCAGTCCGACGAAGCTCGTCGGAGAAGACAACTGGAGCTCTAACTACGGTGATGAGGTTTCTTTGGTCTAAACCGTGTGATCCTTGCTCCGCGTTATAATCTCAGCAATTCCTTGTGAATACCATGTTTGCCACACAGTTGAATAGGACATTGGTGGAACGCGCGCTGTGGATCATCAGACATGCCACCTCAATTAATGAGGGAGATCTGATGGTCCACGTACTTTAGCATTTTTTGAATTTCCATTTAATTCCATTTTTTTTCAATAGTTCATAATAAATTTGATATTGATCCAAAAAATATGGGACCTTCACCATAAAATTTCAAATATTTTCCTCTTCCATATTCTGAATTAAAATTATTTTTTGGATCATTATTAATATTTTTCATGAATTAATTGAATTTTCATTTGTTTTTAATTGTTTAAAAATATTTTGAAGTATCCAAAAATTATGAAATTTTTTATCCAAGGTTCTTTGACCTTGTTTGACCTATGATAAATCACATGGCCATTTATTTGGTGTTTTGATGTGATTTTAGGATTTGGACTAAACATATTTGGATTTAATGAATTATTTTAATATTTTTAATTGAATAAATGTCATTTTAATTGTGTTGACCATTTGTATTAACTTATTTGAGTTTCTCATTTGTTGTTGGGCCTTGGTCAAGGTTGATTTGACTTTGTCAAGTTAATATTATTGGATTTAGGGGATTGATGGAATGTACATTCTATCTCCCAAAATGAATGAATAATATTAATTTGGTAAAAGTCCTCATTTGACCAATTTGTGATCTCATTCATCTCTTTCCCTCTTCATCTAATTCCCCTTCTTCATCCATTTATTTCAATTGGCCAATGACATCTCCAAATTCTAATACTAGTTGATTGAAAGATCAACATGAGTATGGATGAGATTAGGCCACATCTTTTGCATATTTTTGTGTGTGGTATGTTTAATGAGCATAGTTCTTAATACTATGTCTCCAACATGCATTAACACCAAAAGTTCATTGCCCGACCTCAAATAGTTGTGACTTCTATATAAGTCCAATTACGATTTCTTAACATATCGCTAAATTTGTGACATAAAAGGCAGAAGCATTCTAGTTAACGAGATTTTAAGTCTCCCCCCTTCCATGGTATTGTGTGGAAACTTGGCCTTCTTTCCTTTCTTTGGAAGATGTTTTGGTTCAAGGATTCATGCTTGTGGCAAGTGGGTTGAGTATTCTCCAAAGAATGTCTTGAAATCAAAAGGCAAAACAAAACTAACTATTAACTTACTAACCATTAACTTTTACTTTCAAGCTTTTACTTTTAATGCAATTTATTTTTATTGTTCCATTATCATTTGTTATTATACATATCATTCTAATTGTTTATGTTTATGCAATTTTCATTTTGTCCACATGGACCATATTGTGTGATATACTTTGTTGCTTTCTTTGATTAGTCTTTGACCATTAATGCACATAATAATAACAAAAACCTTAAAAAACTTTTGAGTGGACTGTTGGTTTGAATTTGCCCAATTGGACTTAGAACTTAGGCAACATTCCTTTGCTAATGGACTTGGCCAATGCCAATTTGTTGAAGAACCAAGAACTTGCAAGTTTTGAATTCATCTGATAAATCATTCAATATCTCTCCAAATTCATCTGCCACATTGATCATTATTAAGTTGTTATGTTGAACCTATGACTTTTGGAGTTCATCTGTTATATAGGCTCTTCTGAAGAAGATCATTAAAGTGGATAAGCTTGGATGAGGCCATCTTTTTTTATGCCTTTTCTCTTCAAGATTGATATAATTGTGCATTTGTGTGTTGCTTGATTCTAAGAGTCCAAAAGAATTATGGGTTTCCATTGACATACTTGTCTATTGGATTGCTCCCATTTGGTCATATCTTTTTAACTTTAAACTTTTAAATTTTTGTGGATAGGGTAGTCTCTTCATCTTCTCCCTATTTCTTTAATTTCAAAATCTCTTCCTCCATTTTCAAAACCTTCTTTGTGTGAACTACTTTTATTCTAAACTTAGACCACTTTTGCAAAAGATAGAAACCTTGGCCTTATACCATTGTATTTTCAAACTTATTTTCTTAAATCAGACTTGTAAATAAACTTAATCATACTTGACTTAAACTTTCAAAAAATCCAAAAAAATAACTAACCCATTCAAACCATTTTAGGTCTTTGTGCCTTTCAAACTTAAATTTTGTAAAAACCAACACACTCATTTTGAAATTTATAGCACGAACTACGAGGTTTTGATCCCTCATTTTTATGTTGGTACGTAGGCACAAGATCGAAGGTCTTGTCAAACAAAAATATAATTAATCAATTCTTTTCTCATCGCCCAATTCTATTTGTTTGTAAACATCACTTTGTACAAAATACATATGCACCCAAAAAGGGCTCCCTAGGAGTACCTAGGACACTTTGGGTGTTAACACCTTCCCTTTGTGTAACCAACCCCCTTACCTGTGATATCTAATTTTTATTAGTTTTAATTTGAAAACTTCTTACTATTTGGGTTTTGTTCGTACTTTTTCCCTTTTCATTTGGAAATAATAAAAGCACGGTGCCGACTCTTGTTAATTGATCTCTAGCTTGTCAATAGCTTGATGATCATGAATTTCCCGCTACAAATCCCTTCAGGCATAAAGTTGGATGGAATTCTCCAAGGGAATCCAGTAGGCATGGAAGGACCGAACTGGCTGGCAGAAACGGGAACAGTCGAGGTAGTAACCTCAGAAATGACAATCCTCTAGGGAGGAGTTGCGGGAGTTTGTGAAGACTGATTTTATGCAGAAAGACAAACTACAACATAGAAGTCAACCGTGCAATCTTATCCTTCAGCTCTCTATTCTCCTGTTCCAAATGTTCCATGATCATGGGTTTATTTGCGCGAGTGTTGTATCGGTGAGTCAACTTGGATGAAGCACAGAAGAATAACTGATAAGACATCTGGCAGAAGAAAACTTGTTATGCATATGATGCATGAAATGCAATGTTTTTGTTTATTTTTAATTTCAAGGAACATATTTTATTCCCAAATATATAATAACAATAATAACAATTTGGTTGACCATAAAATCTCTTTTATTCATAAATTTTTTGGAAAGATTACACTGAGTATATATTCAGAAACCAAAGTACAAATACAACAAAAAAATGAAACTAATCATCCTAAGGATCCCCTAGCAACAATGTCAGATGATCTGGCTGCGGGCACGTACTTCCTTCGGATGCGTCAAATCACGGACTCAAAATATGTCTTCATCTGAGCCTTCTCAAGGACAACCTGATCAAGAAGCTTCTTCCAAGCACCAGAAGGTTGAGGCATGCTAGAGGAAGATGGATCCTCTGGCTCTCTCTGTCTCTTCACTACTCGGTCTTCAAGAAGTTCAAGAAGTGTGTCCTTATCTTTCGACTCAAGCTGCAACTCTTCTTGCTTTTGGATCAAAGCATGGAACCGTTCTTCACACATATCTCTTTCTTGCTTCATCTTTGTGAGTGCGTCTTGCAACTCCTCTACATCTTAGTTAGGGAGAGTTGATGGCACATCCACCACCAAAGACATAGGTCTTTCATAAGCATACGACATCTTCAGCTCCAAAGCTCTCTTCTTCACCCAAATAGTGTAAGCTTCTAAAGTTACACAGTTACACGGACCAAGCTCGGATCTTCCTTTCCAATGAAAATTATTCCAAGCATGTATCATCTTCTGCTTCAAATGTCGGGGATCTTTACCATCTTGATAGAAAAGACCTTCTAACTGAGTATTATTAGGTTGGTCTCTCAAGGGGAACCCAAGTTGACGACGAGCCAAAGCAGGGTTGTAGTTAATTCCTCCTTGTGTACCAATGAGAGGCACATTAGATAATTCACCACAATTGTCAATAATATCCAAGCCACTAAATGCAGAATCATACAAAACAATATCCTCATTAGTGAGAGACATAAGTCTCTGGGACCACCATAGACATTGTTTGTTCTCCATAAAAGCAAGCGTTTAAGGCAGGTGTAAAATAAACCACTTGTACAGAAGAGGAATACAACACACAATAGTGCCACCACCTTTATAATTCCTCAAATGCAAAGAAAAATACATGTCACCCAATAGAGTAGGTACGTGATTCCCAATCAAGAAGATTCTAATGGAGTTAACATCAACAAAACCGTCAATTTTAGGTAACAAAACCAAACCATAGATGAGCAACACAAGGATTGCTTCAAAAGCATCTACGCTACCGGCTTGAGAAAAGACAATAGCTTTACTAATGAGAAACTCATAAGTCAACCAAAAAATACCTCCTTTCTTTACCCAATGAGTCTGAATTTCAGACTTCTTCAGATGAAGAGCTTCAGCTATGATATGAGATCTAGAAATCTCTTGTAATCCACTAAAAGGAACTTTCTCAGATACAGGTATTCCCAAGTGACAGGCATACTCCTCTAACATAGGCACAAGCTGATAATCGGGAAAAGTGAAGCACCGGTAGAGAGGGTCATAGAACTGAACCGAAACACGCAAGAGTCCTTCAACCACATCAGCAGATAATAAAGACAAATGCTTCCCATGACGTTGCTTGAAGTCCAAGGGGTCTAATATAAAGGATGATAACTTCCTTAGCTATTTCAAATCCGGACATTTGAAACTATACTTTTTAGTGTTCCTTCGTCCACAATCCATGGTCTAAAAGTATTTGCAAATAAGACCTTAGTTCCTTGAAATTTATTTTTCTCTGATGAATGTTATGATGCGCATGAATGCATTAATGAAACAATCACAAACAAGGGATCACACACAAGGAAAACACAAACAAAGGTCAAAGGATGGATAAGGTCATCATCAAGATCAATCATCCATTTTGGTGGATTATGGTTTTCATTTATCAACACCCAAGTTCCATCGATATTGATAAGACTTGATCGGATCAACCGAGAATCAAAGGGTTTGTTGTAAGTCACGAGCATGGAGTCAGGTTAAGAACCATCCCAAAGGAGTGTACTAAGGAGAAAAACATGTAGATCATGTTCTAAATGGTTCCCAGATTCTTAATTCCATCTATCGGATATTATAGGTGTAGAGGTAAATTCAGGATCATCAAGCGATGGATAAGCTAGAGATCAAATAACAAGAGTCGCCACCGCGCTTTTATTGTTTCCAAGGGAAAAAGGAAAAGGTACGAACAAAACCCAAAAGTAAGAAGTTTTCAAATCAAAACTAATAAAATGCACTACGCCAAAAACTGGAATAGACAGCGCCCCTTAGAGGGCGCTTTATTACAAAAGCGCACTCTAAAGTGAAGAGAAAAAATAAGGAGCGAACAACTTGAATAGACAGCGCACTTTAGAGGGCGCTTTTGTAACAAAGCGCCCTCTAAAGTGAAGCGAAAAAATAATGAGGAAATGAAGGGACACCAATAGAGGACGCTTTATTGAAAGCGCCCTCTAAGGGTAACCTTAGAGGGCGCTTCTAAAAAAGCGCTCTCTATGTCCATGTACATTTCCAGTTTATAAGGCGCTTTTTGGAAAGCCTTAGAGAGCGCTTTTAGAAGCGCCCTCTTAGGCCCCCTTTAGAGGGCGCTTTTGTCACTAAGCGCCCTCTAAAGTGAAGCCAAAAAAAAAATGGAGGGACAACAATAGAGGGCGCTTTTGTGAAAGCGCCCTCTAAGGTTACCCTTAGAGGGCGCTTTTGAAAAAGCGCTCTCTAAGTCCATGTACATTTCCAGTTTAGAAGGCGCTTTTGGAAAGCCTTAGAGAGCGCTTTCAGAAGCGCCCTCTTAGGCACCCTTTAGAGGGCGCTTTTTTTAAAAAAGCGCCCTCTAAGGTCCCCTTTAATAAACATTAAAATTATAACATATACTGCATGTCTCTTTATTTTCCCTCTCTATAAGCTATTTCGTTTACGTAACTGGGTTTTCTCTCAACTGCGATTACTCTCTACTGCGATTACTCTCGTCCTCCGTTCGTTCTCCCTCCCTCACCGTCATCGTCGCCGTTCGTTCTCCCTCCCTCACCGTTCACGTTCACTGCGTTAACCTCTTCCACCGTCACTGTTCACTTTCTTCTCCATCGTTACCGTCACCTTTAAGGTATTTCTCTTCTCCATCGTTACCGTTCACTTTCTTCATGTGTTTGATTAGGGCATTTTCTAAACTTAGTTTTTCATTTTGTGCATTATGTTGATTAATGTTGTTTAGGGCAAACTGAGTTTTTTATTTCTGATTGAAAACTGATATATTGGAAGTGTGTTTGAGCTTGTGCTTGGAAGTTTGATGATTATGGATGCAAGTTTGTTCATGTTCTAAACACCATAAGTTTGCATTGGTCTTTTGCATGCAGTAGGTGTGTGTGAGTAAATGTGTATGCAGTAAGTTTGTGCATGCAGTAAATGTGTTCACGTATTGAATCATTGTCTTACTTGGGTCTTATTGAATCATTTCTATATTACAGATAAAATGGCTAACCAAGACGATACCCATGCCGCGAATGAATCACGTAATAATGTTGAAAAAGAAATCAAACGAGGATTGACTGTTATGAAGTCAATCATTCGTGCAAGAGACAAGGGTGTAAAATTTGAAGTACATTGGAGTGCTGAAGACCAACTAATTGAGCCTAACGGTTCAATGTTGGCAAGTTACATTGGTTTCCTTGTTCGCCAACATATTCCGATTACATGTGATAATTGGAGAAGTCCGGACTTGAAGGTTGGCAAGGAAAAAATATGGTCGGAGATACAGGTACTTACCATATATTGTTATATGTTTTTTTTGTTGACTATTTGTTAACCATATATTGTTATAATATTACTTTATAATAACACACTCCATTTGTATGTTTTTTAGAGATCCTTTCACATCGATGAAAGCCGGCAAAAATATTGTATTCAATTGGCCGGAAAAAGACTCCGAGGATTTCGATCCTTTTTGTGCAACAAATTTCTCAAGGATGAGGAAGGAAAATTTGTTGAAGGAGAACGGCCAATGAAGTATGCCGAGATTATTTCAGCCGATGAATGGGATAACTTTGTCGCCAAACGAAGAAACGAAAAATTCCATGTAATGTCTATTAATTATGGTATTATACAATTGTTAAGTTACTTGGTTCTAATATGCCTTAAACTTTTTTATCCAGGAAATAAGCGACATAAATAGGAAAAGGGCATCAAAACCCGCGTATCCGTACAAAAAAGGGCGTACGGGTTATGCACGGTTACAACAAAGAATTGTGAGTATATTCAAATGCTATGAGCTTATACATTGTCACAATATGTTATAATTGATGATCTTATAATCTAATTCAATGTGTAGCTAGCCGAGGAGAAAAGTGACGCAACATCTCTTCCGGACCACGTATTATGGAAGGCTGCTCGGGTTGGGAAGGATGGGGCTGTCGTTGAAGCGGTCCAAAATGTTTATGACGAATGTGTAAGTATATGTAACATTATTTCTTTAATTATATCGAAAATTTTGTTAGACATATAATTCATTTTTAATCTCCTCTAATAATATTTCAGGAGACTTTATCCCAAACCCCTTCAACCGAGGTCCAGGATTGCAGGAGCGTACTTAGTCGAGTACTAAATGTTCCTGAGTATTCCGGTCGTGTGAGGGGTAAGGGTTTTGGTGTGACTCCGTCGTCATTTTATAAAAAAACAAAAACAAAAAATCCTACCAACAAAGAGGTGATGGAGACCTTGGCGGAGTTAAGGGCACAAGTACTCCAACTGCAAAACGAGAATGCAAGGTATAGAGAGGAAAGGTGCGCTTCCGAGGCAAAAGATACTAGTGACCGAGCTAGTATCAATCATCAACCGAAATTTCCCGAGGTAATTATATATGTTATTATGAAATTAAAATAGCACTTTTTTACTTGACACATATACAAGTTAACAATAACATTTATTATTGGTTTAGGGCATTTCACCTTGTCAGCTGTATCTATCGTCACCAACTTATCGCATGGTTGGCAAGGGAAAAGTGCACAATACTTCGGGTGAATTACTTCACCATAATCCCCTCCCGGTGGGATTTATGAAAGTTTCGGTTGACCTCGTATTAGATACGTACGCCCGTCTACCATTACCCGACGTTGTTTCAGAGACAACGTTGATGCGAGAAGCAGTCGGATCCTTTGTTGGTTGGCCGTCAGATCTAATTTTCCCTGATGCCGAGGTATATATGTTCTAAATGATTATGAATATTTAGAATTCACATTTCAATTCAGCTACAATTATGATATTTAATCAATCCTTATTACATGGTAATGTTAGACTCCTACAAGACCCACCCCTAAAGCTGGTAAAGGGATTTCAAGACGCATCGAGTCGGTTGCATCTCAAAAAGAGGTACAAATATATATACCCATTGAATTATATACACAACGATTCTTTTGCATCACAAAAAGTAATGATTTATTTTATATGAATTTTTAGGTTCCCGGTCGAAAGTTGAAAAGCGATGGTAAGGATATTCCAACGAAGGATATTCCAACGAAGGATATTCCAACGAAGGATATTCCAACGACGGCCGGGACAAAATCTCAAATTATGATGCGTCTTGAGAAAATGGTGGAAGAGTCCGATATTATGGACGGGTCCATTCGTAGTATAGATTTTGATGAAGGTGTTTTCGGAAAAGCTCATTTCGAAATAATTGGAAAGGAGGACATGCAACAACTTTTTGAGCACGACGAATTGGGCATCGGTATCATTCATACATACATATGGTACTCCGATCAATCTATAATTTACTTAGTTGAACAATTTATTTACACATTTCAATGAGTAGTCTAATATTTATTATGTTTCTATTTAAGGTATATGTATGACAAATTGATGCGGGGAACTGAATTGTGTAACCGTTTCAATTTTATTGCTGCTTCCCGTGTCAACGCAACGTTAATATCGAAAAATCCAACATCCGTAAAGAATGATCTAGTCGAAAGATTCATGGCGGCCGGCGATAATACTACACGCAGTTTGTTTTTTTTACCGTTTAATTCTGGCAACGGGTTAGATTTTCTTTCTAATAATTTCATTCTAATCTATGTATATCTTTTACGTAGAAAATTTTCATTCATCTAAATTTTTGTTTTATTTTACAGTGGCCACTGGGTGTTGGTTGCTATGGATCTTTCGAGACTAATAGTGTATTATCTCGATTCGTTATCGGGTGATTGGAGTAAATATCCGGGTTTGAAGAAGACGGTTGACACGTAAGTCAAATTCCTCTAAATATTCGTGTGTATTTCTATATTTAATTATGTCTGTCAGATTGATCTCAATATACGTTTTTATTTTGTTAGGGCAATACTAAAATTTAGATCGAAAAAGAATTACCGCATTAGGAAGGACATTACCTGGGTCAGAGTTCAGGTATATATTAAGTATCTTATTTTTGCTTATAATAGTGTTTGTTTTTTTGCTTATAATAGTGTTTGTAAGAAATTAACTATATATATATTGTTTGTTTTTCTGTGTAGTGTCCTCAGCAAAATAATTCGGTCGATTGCGGATTTTTTGTATTGAGATTTATGAGAGACATCATTGCGTTGAATCGTATAGACATCCCAAAAATGGTATGGAATAATAACTTAGGGTTTATTTTAATATTATCGAATATTTCATCTAATTTGTTACTAAATCATGAATATGTTTTATTCTCTTAATTGTAGTACTTTGAGGAATACAAAACCTACTCAAGAGCAAATTTGGATGAAATCAAGGATGAATTGTGTCAATTTATTGTTGATCAAAGAATCATATAGCTAGGTTGTATATTGTTGTACATATATGTATGGAATGTTGTTGTTGTATGGTGTTGTTGTATATATGTTGTATATTGTTGTTGTAATTTTACTAAATCATGAATATGTTGTTGTATATTGTTGATCAAAGAATCATATATTAGTGTTGTATATATGGAGGATTAATGTTGTATATAAATGGATTCATGTTGTATATATCAATGGATTGATGGTGTATAACATTGGATTAAAGGATGAAATCAATATGAATTTTACACTTTTGCAGCATGCGAACAGGTTACCAATTAAATATCCACTGTTTTTCAAACAAATTTTTTTAAAATAACTAACACTTTAGAGGGCGCTTTCTGTAGGAAGCGCCCTCTAAACACTTTACATTGAGAACTTTAGAGGGCGCTTTGTCCAGAAAGCGCCCTCTAAACACTTTACATTGACAACTTTAGAGGGCGCTTTCTGCAGAAAGCGCCCTCTAAAGTGTTAGTTATTTTAAAAAAATAAGCGCCCTCTAAACACTTTACATTGACAACTTTAGAGGGCGCTTTTTCCAGAAAGCGCCCTCTAAGGTGTCCCTTTATGGACCACTCCAGAGGGCGCTTTTTTCATAAAGCGCACTATAATGTGGGCCTTTAGACAGCGCTTTCTCCAGGAAAACAAAGCGTTGTCTTTACCTATGCCAGCGCCAGATTAGAGGGCGCTTAAAAGCGTTGTTATAGGCCAAAATAAGCGCCCTCTTTTCCCTTATTTGGCGTAGTGATGTCAGAGATTACAGGTAAGGGGGTTGGTTACACAGAGGGAGGGTGTTAGGACCCAAAGTGTCCTAGGTACTCCTAGGGAGCCCTTTTTGTGCGCATATGTATTTGGTACAAAATGTTGTTTACAAACAAATAGAATGGGGGGATGAGAAATAATTCATTAATTATATTTTTTGTGTTTGATAAGACCTTCGGACTTGTGCCTACGTACCAACATAAAAATGAGGGATCAAAACCTCGTAGTTCGTGATACAAATTTCAAAGTGGATGCATTGCTTTTAACAAAAATTAAGTTTGAAAGGCACAAAGGCCTAAAAATGGTTTGAATGAATTAGTTCTTTTTGATTTTTTGAAATTTTAAGTCAAGTATAATTAAGTATATTTACAAGTTTGATTTAAGAAGAGAAGTTTGAAAATGCAATGGCATAAGGCCAAAGTTTCTATCTTTTTGTAAAGTAGTCAAAGTTTAGAAAAAAATAAGTTCAATCAAAGAAGATTTTGAAAAGGGAGGGAGAGATTTTGAAATTAAAGAAATGGGGAGAAGATGAAGAGATTAATCCTATGTACAAAATTAAAAGTTAAGAGTTTAAAAGATCTTACCAAATGGGTAACAATCCAATAGATAAGAGTGTCAATAGAAAACCCAGAATTCCCTTGGACATTTAGAATCAAGCAACACATAAATTCACAATTATATTATCTTGAAGAGAAAAGGAATCAAATAAAGATAACCACATCCAAGCTTTATCCATTTCATGATCTTCTTCAAAAATACCCCATGTAGCAGATGAATTTCACAAGTCATAGGTTCAAAATGACAACTCAGAATGATCAGGTTGCAGATGAACTCAGAGGGATCTTGAATGATGTATCAGATGAAGTCTCAAATTCCAAGCACTTGTTTTCTCAATAAGTTGGCACTGGCCAAGTCCTTTAGCATATGAATGTTTCCTATGTTCTAAGTCCATTTTTCCAAGATCAAGCCAACAGTCCACACAAAAGTTTTTTAGGGTTTTTGTTGTTATTATGTACATTAATGGTCAAAGACCACACAAACAAGAAAAGTATACACAAACAAGATATATCACACAATATGGTCCAAGTGGAAAAAGTGAAAATTGCATTAACATAAACAATTAGAATGATATGAACAATGGCAAATGAATAAAGGCAAGAATTAAATGACATTAAAGTAAATGGCTTGAAATTAAAAGTTAGTTGTTAATGAGTTAAAAGTTAGTATTATTTTGCTTTTGCTTTTCATTTTTAGACATTCATTGGAGAACACTCAACCCACTTATCACAAGCATGGATCCTTGAGCCAAGACATCTTCCAAAGGAAGGAAAAAAGGCCAAGTTTCCATACAATACCCTTAAAGAGGGGAGACTTACAATCTCACTAACTAGAATGATATGCCTTTTATGTCACAAATTTAGCGCTATGTTAAGCAATCATAATTGGACTTATGTAGAAGTCACAACTATTTGAGGTTGGGCAATAGAATTTTGGTGTTAATGCATGTTAGAGACATAGTATTATGGACTATGCTCATAAAACATACCACACACAAAAAGAATATCCAAAAGGTGTGGCCTAATGAGATGAAGGCATAATACATTTAAATTAAATATGGTTTGTCAAATTCCTAAAACCTCATCAAAACACCAAATAAATGGCCATGAGATTAATCATAGGTCAAACAAGGTCAAAGGACCTTGGAGAAAAAAATTCAGAATTTTTGAAGACTTAAAAGTATTTTTAAATAATTAAAAACAAATGCAAAATCAATTAAATCATGAAAAATATTAATAATGATCCAGAAAATAATTTTAAGTCTAAAGGCGTCTAATGGATCTGAACCATGCCAACACATCACTGGCGTCCAAAGGCCGGTCATCTTCTCCGGTGACGATGGCCGGACTGGTTCACTCATCACCATCAAGAAAATGAAAAAGGAGGACATGATATGAAAGAAAAAATGGCGTAGAGCACGAATCTGACCTCAATTTTAACTAACTCCACATATATAGAAAGATATGGGGAGTTTAATTTTGAGGTGTGTCAACTGAGTTGCTTCGATTTGACCTCTAAGCATCTCAATCTTCTTGCCTACATTGGTTGGACTTCAGACAACCAAAGATCCAAGAGAATTGAGTGGAATCAAGAGAGAATCAAAGAGATGAAATTTTATGGAAAATACCTTCAATGTAGGTCTGGATTCAACTGTTCTTGCTTTGGCTCGTGCTTGATCTTGCTCAGGATGCTTGCAGGAGTAGATTAGAATGCACAAAAGGTCTTGGATCCCTGGAGTTTTGAATCTCAAAACAATGAGAATTCAACTCAATTTCCAATGGAAATTCTCAGGATTATCATCTCAAATGGAAGGGTTAGGGGTTTAGGATCAAAGTTGGCGCGAATTTGTGTTGAACTCTAAGCATCTGGAGCTCTATTTATAGCCGGATCATGTGATATTTGCACCTTCCAAATGGATTTCCAAAATTGGCAATGGGTGATGCATGTGTGCTTGGGCGTGTACAGGCCCATGAAATCATTCCATTTGATCCATAATTGAGTGTAAAAGAGTCTGAAATCAACTTGGAATGCAAAGAAATTGTACACAGCTATTTGAAGTTTGATCACAACTTTCATGTTCAACGCTTTTTCATTTGGAGCTTCGAAAATGAATAATTTTGAGGTGGAAGTTTGGAAATTTCAACATGTCAAAAACATTTCTAAGTGTCAAGCCATATATCTCAATATTCCATCTTGCTTAACTTTTTATGTGAGCCTCAAAAGAGAAAGGTGTCTTCATCAAAGTTGTATCTCATTTTTAAGACCTTTAAAATGGTCACCAATTGCATGTCATTTGGATTTGAAATGATAGGGTTATGCATTTTTGAAGTTTGGAAAAATCACTTGGTCAATGGTATAGGTCAAAAGTGACCTATAATGTAATCTCATATCACATGCTCATAAAAGTTGAATTAGCTCTTACTCCAAACATCAAAGTTGAATTATACATATTGAAATTGATTTTGCAACTTGGAAATCTTTCATCTCATAAAAATTAAGCAAGTTATGGCCTTCGGAAGTTGACTTTCAGATTAGGGTTTAGACAAAATGACCTATAATGTTTCAACATAGAAAATGATTTTCCAAGCAAAAATAGCTCTAGGTCTCAACATTAAAGTTGTTTGGAATGTCATTTAGAGTAACGTTTCTCTTGGAATCATTTTCATATGGTGAAAATTATAGGAGATAGGGTCTAGGGAGACCCAGTTTTGATCAGATGAATTCATCTGACCAACCACCATCAACCAACTTGCTAACCTTCAATTCTTTGGATTTTCTTGGCTCATGGTAGATCATATATACATAAGATGATGAATTTTGAAGTGCCCCTTGAGAAATTTGATCAAATGGCTAGATAGCTTGTTGAAGAAGTTACTCAAGATACCCAGTCAAACTAGTGTTTCCAAGGCAAATCACCCTCAAACTCTTGAAGAATACTTTATCAATATAACATATAGGAATCAATGGAACTCATATATGATGCTCATAACCATTCTTGGATCAATTAAAGTTTGTGCTTTTTGTCATGAGGGTCTCAAACCCTAAATATGAACTTGATAGATCAATGGAGATCATGCCCTACCTATAAAAGAGTTAGGCAAATGCAAAGACATACTTTTGTATTTTGGTTAGTAAAATGATAATATACAAGTATGATACAATCACATAATGCTAGGTGACCTCTCCCAAAACAAACCCAATGAAAGAGGAGTAAGGAGGATGCCAAGGTATGATCCCAATGCCAATGCTTATGATGAAATTACGTGAGAGATCTTAGGGTCAAAATTGGGGTCTTACAGCTGCCCTTATTTAAGGACATTCTAACTGAGGAGGCGAAGGTTAAAATCTTCATGTCGACTCAGTAGAATGGGATTAAATAACAACACAGAAACAAATTTTGGTCCCTAAGAGACCTCATGATGCAAATAACATGAATGCAAAAGTTAATATTGCATTCCATGGGGAGATATTGCCACAAAGAAAAAGAAATCAGAGAGACCGAAAATCCGCAAGAGTATAATGCATTCCATGAGGAAAACTCACTGGGGAGACAGAGACTCTGGCGGATAAAGGAGTTATGCACAGGCCAGACTACGGCTTAAAACTACTGGGGGACTCGAGGAATTCCATACGAAATGGAAAAGACTCAGCCGGGGGAAACAACAACATCTGCAGGAGATACGAGTAAATCAGGATAAAACTGAAGTACTTAAATCATGTAGGGAAAAGAGATTTCTCTAAGGAAATGCGCGCTCAACTCAACTAGGGAAGCAATAAACTTCAACACAGGAGGAGCAGAAGTCTATTATCTACTACCTGTTACTGGGTAAGGAGATAATAAAGATTTGACATAGAAGACATCCATCATCGGTTAGGATGAACATATCAAGGATGACTCACTGAGAACCCACAAGAGGGAGTATTCAATACCGATTACTGGGTAAGAATAGCCTTGCTGGGGAGAACTGCAGAAAATAGGATTTACAACTACCAGCTACTAGGCAGAAAACCATGGGTGAGAATATCCGTCATCGATCAAGATGAACATATCAAGGATAAACTTGATAGGGAAGAAAATCCATCATCGGTTAGGATGAACATATCAAGGATAGACTTTCCTGAGAAATGTCAAGGAGGATACCTGTCATCGGTTAAGATGAACATATCAAGGATAAACCAACTGGACAAAAAGAAGGAATTACATCTACCGAATGCTGGATAGAAAACCATCAAAGAGAAAATCTGTCACCGATGAGTATGAACATATCAAGGATAGACTCTGAGAGGGGAGAACATAGGAATTATATCTATCAGTTACTGGATAGAATACCATGAGAGATAATCCGTCACTAGTTAAAGTGAACATATCAAGGATAAACTCTACGGAGGAAACAAAAGCAGGATTTACAACTACCGGTTACTGGGTAGAAGACCGCAAAGAGAAGGAAACCCGTCATTAGTTAGGATGAACATATCAAGAATTAACTCTCTAGGAAACAAGAATAGAGATTACAACTACCTTTTTACTGGGTAGAATACTGATCGGTCACCATTTACACTGAGTTTCCATCATCTATCCAGCATTGAATCTTCATGAATCGGTAACTTTTTGCTATTTATTTTAGTGATTTCTTTAGTTTATTGCATTTTATGAATTTCCGCTTGTTTTATGTTGCATTAGTAGATTTTCTCTTTTTGTCGCATTTTATGCGTTTCTGTATAGACTGTTTGGTTTCCAGGTCAGATAACAAGTCTGAAAGTTGCGTACTGGAAGAATGGAGGTCAAAGACTTAATGAAAAGCGAAAAATAGACAAAACAGGGGGCTGACACGGTTGCCCGTGTCAGCTGACACGGCCCGTGTCAGCATGGGAGGCAGGATAGACTTACAGTGGAGCCAACACGGGCAGCAGTGTCACTTGACACGGCCCGTGTTGGCCATTTCGCCCCATTTGCTGATTTTTCATGTTTTAACCCCTTTGTACGTCTGGAGGGTAGTTTGGGCATTTCGCAATGTTTTTAGTTGTCTGGAAGCTATTTAGTTTGAATTTGGGCACAGAGAAAGGGGACTTTTTGATCGTAGAAGAAAAGAGACAGAAAGAAGAGGCGACCTTGCAAAGTGTTTAAAGGAAAAGAGATCTTCAAGATCGGAAGAGATTGAAGATCAATCTTCATCAACAACAAATTGTAATGTCTTTAATTTGTAATTTAATGTCTTTGAATATTATGAGAGGCTAAACCCCCCAATGCTAGGGGGTGTCCCTGAATTGCTACTGTATGAATCTTTTATCTATGTTCTTATAATCGTCGATGTTTTATTAATTCAAATTATTATACAATGCTCGTAATGCTTTATTTTATCGGACAAATGAATTTTTGATATATGGTTAAGGTTTAGGTCAGACAAACCGCATTATCGCTTGTTGTAAAATAAAACCAATGTTTAATCACTTAGGAATAAGGATCAAACAGTGGTTATCGTTAATTCTTGATCAATTACATTTTTCATAACAGCAATTTGAATAACTAAGGGATTAGGATTGAAATTGACTGCTAATGGTTTTCAGCTAAGGAATTAGAGAAAACAACTCTTGAGAAACGGTTTTTCATTATTACAACATAGATGTTATATAGTATGGAAGAAGTTTATTACAAAGCAATTCATACATCTGTCCCTAGCATGCTTTCTCATCTCGATTAAACAGTTTTATACGCTTTATATTTTTATTTCTCGTTACTAATATTTTCAAAAACACTCATCAAAACCCCATATGATATTTTGTTCAATTGAATTATTATAAATATTGGTACTTGCTACGCATTCCTCGAGATCAATACTCGGGATAACTCCCTTTTTATTACTGAATTGGTGCAAATAGTACACTTGCTATTTTACCGATCAAATACCAAAGGTGAGAATATCCATCATCGGTTAGGATGAACATATCAAGGATAAACTCAGGCAGGTGAGAGAAAGATATCCGTCACCAGTTAGGGTGAACATATCAAGGATATACTTCCTGGGGAAACAAATCCACTAGGAACTCTACTGCTGGGAAAACTGGGATACTTTTGTCGGGTATTGGGCAAGAAGTAACAAACTGCAAACGAAGAAGAATATTACCAGTTACTGGGTAATAGACTCTTAGGATACTCAAAGCATCTATCTAGGCATGATCTAGAAAGAAACAAACAATCAAGACTCAACCCAATGAGGGCATAACTAAAGGGGAGTGGTTCCATCCAGATAAACAACTAGGGAGGAAACTGAAGTCATAATCATCCATGAGGAAACAACTCAGTGGGGAAAAGGAAAAGGGTTAAATTCTTTCTTCCTAAGGGGATGACGCTCTACAATTGAGGGAGTACAAACACCGAAATTTGTATGGGGATAAAGTACCGCCATACAAAGAATGAGAATCTCAAATCGACAGATCAAACAAATATGATGATGCCAATATGCAATTATGAAGTTATATGAATGTATATCTATCTATATATATATATATATATATATGATTATGTTGAAAAAACGATCACAAAGGATACAAAGGTGTTGCAAAGAAAATTGAATCATCGGTACAATCCTCGGTCAATCCAAAAAAAGGAGGGAGACAATTGCTGGAGAACAGAGAAATCACAAACTAAAGGCTCAAAACTTAGCCGAGGGAGGAAATCTGCTGAGGAGAGGAGAAGTTATCGAGTCTGCAAGGAATTTTAGGTCAACACCTTATCAAATGGGAGACAACCATGCAGAAGATAAACACAAATAGCTGCTCAGAAACCAGGAGGAACTCTCACTGGGAGCGAGTCGGATGGCGACTGGTGGTGAAACCAATGCGATCTACTGGGGAAAGATATTTCTTTGTTGAAGATCAACCTGTTGGGGAAATACAGAAACACCGCCGGGGAAATAACACGCTGCAAGGTACTTAATCAACCAACTTAGCCTGGACAAGGAATCGGAACTCCGCTAGGGAACAAAACACTTCACAGGGGGACCGGAACAACACAAACAACTAGAGATACTCGAAGGGTCAACTGCTTGAGGAACCTCCGATGCTTAGCACTTAAGGACTTGCTGCTCTTGAAGTGTTGTTGATACTTCCTTTTAATTTCTTTGAAAATTTATTATTTTTATATGTTTTAATAGAAAAAAGAGATTTTGATTCAAAATTTTAAATTTTTTCAAAAATGATCATAATAACATTTAAACTATTAGCTGAAGTAAATAAGAGTAGAAATAGTTGGATAAAAGCTCAACTTTATTTAATGGGATGGTAGTTTGTAAATGACAAGACCCCGTGGATTTTTACAAAGTTGAAAATGGTAATTCACATGGAAAAGGGATACATTGAATACAAATGGTCCTTAATCCTTCTACCAACTCTTGATATTCATTGTGCTCTTGATCGTTGCAGGGATGATGAATTGACGTCAACCCTTGTGCTCAAAGTTCTCCAAAATTTGAAGATCAGCGGAATGTTGTTACTTGCCATAATCCCTAATTTTTGAATAAGTTTCCCCAAGGTGGGGTACTCAACTTATCGGGAAATTTTTCTATTTTTATGTCTCTAATTTTTTCCTGGATCGCCCTTTCAGATTTTCAATCCACCGAGATGCTCTTTTTTGCCTAAGCCGCCCTTTCGGGTTTTCAACTTAGCGAGTTTTTCTTTTCTTTTTTTAGGCAAAGTATTTCTTGACTGCATTTGAATTCACGGGACGAGTGAACTCTTCACCATCCATAGTTGTAAGACTCAAAGCACCGCCTGAAAAGGCTCTCTTGACAACATATGGGCCTTCATAATTAGGAGTCCATTTTCCCCTAGAATATGGTTTGAAAGATAAAATCTTCTTGAGCACAAGGTCACCTTCTCTAAACACACGAGGTTTGACCTTCTTATCAAAAGTTGTCTTCATTCTCTACTGATATAACTGACCATGACACATGGCAGTCAATCTCTTCTCTTCGACCAAACTCAACTGGTCAAACCTGGTCTGACACCATTCAGCCTCAGTCAACTTGGCTTCCATGAGCACGCGTAATAAAGGAATCTCAACCTCTACGAGGAGCACTACTTCCATACCATATACAAGAGAGAAAGGGGTTACCCCTGTTGAAGCGCGGACGGATGTACGATACCCATTCAAAGCAAACGGGAGCATCTCATGCCAATCCTTGTACGGGACAACTGTAAGACCCTAATTTTGACCCTAAGATCCCTCATGTAATTTCATCATAAGCATTAACATTGGGATCATACCTTGGCATCCTCCTTACCCCTCTTTCATTGGGTTTGTTCTGGGAGAGATCACCAAGCACTTTGTGATTGTATCATACTTGTATTTTATCGTTTCACTAACCAAAATATCAAAATATGTCTTTGCATTTGCCTATCTCTTTTGTAGGAAGGGCATGATCTCCATTGATCTATCAAGTTCACATCTAGGGTTTGAGAGCCTCATGAACAAAGAGCACAACCAAGAATTGATCCAAGAATGGTTATGAGCATCATATATGTGTCCCGATGTTCTCTACATGTTATATTGATAAAGTTTTCTTCAAGAGTTTGAGGGTGATTTGCCTTGGAAACCCTAGTTTGACTAGGTATCTTGAGTAACTTCTCCAACAAGCTATCTCACCAATTGATCAAATTTCACAAGGGACATTTAAAATTTCATCATATTATGCATATATGATCTACCATGAGCAAAGAAAGTCAAGAGAATTGGAAGTTAGCAAGTTGGTTGATGGTGGTTGGCCAGATGGATTCATCTGATCAAAATTGGGTCTCCCTAGACCTTATCTCCTACAATTTTCACCATATGAAAGTTATTCTAAGAGAAAACTTACTCAAAATGACATTCCAAACAACTATCATTTTGAGACATTATAGGTCATTTTGTCTAAACCCTAATTTGAAAGTCAATTTCCCAAGGCCATAACTTGCTCAATTTCTTCTTGTTACAACTCCAAATGGAAAAGTGTTGAATACGAAAGTTATTCCTCTTGATCTCACATTTCCAAAGAGCTCAAATTCATTCATTTTGCACAAGGAATGCATAGGATGCGCATGTCATGAACATGGTGTCATCACTCGGCAAGGATCAAACTTCAAATCAAAATGTACACTTGCCTTGCAATCCAAGCTGAATTCAGACTATGTCACACTCATTTGTGGATTATGGCAAAGCTTTTGTGGGCCTATGTGCGCCCATGCACCCATGCATCATCAATGACCAAATTTGGAAAGTGAATTCAAGTGTGAAAAAAGCGATGGGTTCAGCTGTAAATAGAGCCTCATATGCTCAGCATTTGACACACATTGGCGCCAACTTTGATCCCCTAACTCTAATCCTCACATTGCAAAGGATAAACCTGAGAAATTCACTTGAATTTGAGTTTGAATTTCCACTGTTTTGAAATTCAAATCTCCAGGAATCCACAACACTTTGAGAATTCTATCTTACTTCTGCAAGCATTTGGAGTGAGATCAACCACGAGCAAGAGCAAGATCAGTTGAATCTAGACCTCCATTGAAGGTATTTTCCAGAAATTTTGATCTCTCTGATTCTCTCTAATTCTTGCTCAATTCTATTGATTCTTTGGTTGTATGAAGTCCTACCAATGTAGGCAAGAAGATTGAGTTGCTTAGATGCAAATCGAAGTAACTCAGTTCATGTACCTCAAATTTCAACTCCATGTATCTCTCAATATACTTAGAGTTAGAGTGAATTGAGGCCAGATTCGAACTCAGTGCCATTTTTACTTTGAAATCATGTCCTTGTTTTTAATTTTCGTGATGGTTGAAGGTGGACCAATCCGGTGAGGTCCACCGGAGAAGAAGACTGGAGCTACAGCTCCGGCGATGTGTTGGCATCTCTCACAACCATAGGATCCATCTAATTTGTTTTAATCCTGAGCATTCTTTCTGATTACCAAGGTTATGGCACGCTGGCTAGAGTCCATCATGGTAGCGCATTTGTGACCACTTGATCTGCCACCTCAATTAATGAGGGAGATCAAGTGGTCCACATTTTTTCTGATATTTAAATTTTCATTTTAATTGCATTATTTTTAAAAGTTCATATTAAATTCAATATTGATCCAAAAAATATGAGACTTTCACCAAAAAAATTCAAATATTTTTCTCTTTCTTATTCTGAATTAAAATTTTATTTTGGATCATTATTAATATTTTTCATGAATTAATTGATTTTGAATTTGTTATTAATTGTTTAAAATTATTTTTAAATGTCCAAAAATTATGAATTTTTTTCTCCAAGGTCCTTTGAACTTGTTTGACCTATGATAAATCTCATGCCCATTTCTTTGGTGTTTTGATGAGATTTTAGGAATTGGACAGATCATATTTAATTTAAATGCACTATTTTAGTATTTTAATTTGAATAAATTCCAAATAAATTTGTTGACCAATTGTGGTGACTCGTTTATGTTTGACTCTTGTTGTTGGGCCTTGGTCAAGGTTGATTCGACTTTGTCAAATTAATATCATTGGATTTAGGGGATTGATGGAATGTACATTCCATCTCCCAAAATGAATGGATGATATTAATTTGGTAAAAGTCCTCCTTTGACCAATTTGGGATTCGATCCATTCCCCTCCCACTTCATCTTATTCCCTTTCTTCATTCATTCATTCCATTTGGCCTATGACATCTCATAATCCTAAGGCTAGTTGATTGAAAAATTGACATGAGTATGGATGATATTAGGCCACACCTTTTGTATATTCTTTTTGTGTGTGGTATGTTTCATGAGCATAGTCCATTATACTATGTCTCTAACATGCATTAACACCAAAATTTTATTGCCCGACCTCAAATAGTTGTGACTTCTACATAAGTCCAATTACGATTGCTTAACATAGCGCTGAATTTGTGACATAAAAGGCATAAGCATTCTAGTTAGTGAGATTGTAACTCTCCCCTCTTTCATGGTATTATGTGGAAATTTGGCCTTTTTTCCTTCCTTTGGAAGATGTCTTGGTTCAAGGATCCATGCTTGTGATAAGTGGGTTGAGTGTTCTCCAAAGAACGACTTCAATTAAAAAGCAAAAGCAAAACAATACTAACTTCTAACCAATTAACTACTAAATTTTAATTTCAAGTCCTTTACTTTAATGCCATTTAATTTTTGTTTCTATTCATTTGCCATTGTTCATATCATTCTAATTGTTTATGATAATGCAACTTTTACTTTGTCCATTTGGACCATATCGTGTGATATATTTTGTTTGTGTATACTTTGCTTGTTTATGTGGTCTTTGACCATTAATGTACATAATAATAACAAAAACCCTAAAAGACTTTTGTGTGGAAAGTTGGCTTGATCTTGGACAAATGGACTTAGAATCTAGGTAACCTTCCTATGCTAAAGGACTTGGCCAATGCCAACTTGTTGAGAAACCAAGTTCTTGAAATTTGAAATTCATCTGATACATCTTTGAAGACATCTCTAAGTTCATCTACAACATGATCATTCTGAAGATATTATTTTGAACCTGTGACTTGTGGAATTCATCTGTTACATGGGCTATTTTGGAGAAGATCATGGAATGGATAAGCTTGGATGTGGCCATCTTTATTTGATGCCTTGCTCTTCAAGATAATATAATTGTTCATTTGTGTGTTGCTTGATTCTAAAAGTCCAAGGGAATTCTGGGTTTCTATTGACATTCTTGTCAATTGGATTGCTACCCATTTGGTTAGATCTTTTCAACTCTAAACTTTTAATTTTGTACATAGGATAGTCTCCTCATCTTCTCCCCATTTATTTAATTTCAAAATATCTCCCTCCATTTTTCAAAATCTTCTTTGTGTGAACTATTTTTGTTCTAAACTTTGACCACTTTGCAAAAAAGGATAGAAACTTTGGCCTTATGCCATTGCATTTTCAAACTTCTTTTCTTAAATCAAGCTTGTAAATAAATTTAACTATACTTGACCTAAACTTTCAAAAAGCCAAAAAGAACTAACTTATTCAAACCATTTTTAGACCTTTGTGCCTTTCAAACTTAAATTTTGTTAAAAGTAATGCATCCACTTTAAAATTTGTATCACGAACTACCAGGTTTTGATCCCTCATTTTTATGATGGTACGTAGGCACATAACCGAAGTTCTTGTCAAACACAAAAATATAATTAATGAATTCTTTTCTCATCCCCCCATTCTATTTGTTTGTAAACATCACTTTATACCAAGTACATATGCACACAAAAAGGACTCCCTAGGAGTACCTAGGACACTTTGGGTGCTAACATCTTCCCTCTGTGTAACCAACCCCCTTACCTGTAATCTCTGACATTTTATTAGTTTTGATTCGAAAACTTCTTATTTTTTGGGTTTTGTTCGTAATTTTTCTCTTTTCCCTTGGAAACAATAAAAGCGAGGTGGCGACTCTTGTTATTTGATCTCTAGCTTGTCAATAGCTTCATGATCATGAATTTACCGCTACAGAAATTAAGTGGTGACTCATCTGGATAGTAGTCTCCAGTGGGTTTAGCCTACTTTTTGTGTGTATATATTTGTATATATGTGATGTTCTTATATATTGTATGCGTGATATAATCTACTTGTTGTGCTTGGTGATCTCAGAGTGGTGAGATAAGTTCTAACCCGAACTTGAGTGCAAATAATATAGGAGGATGGTATAGTCATGTTCGACTTGTGTGGAGTAGTCCTTAAAAAGTTGGCTTGAGATCCATCTTCTCAGTGGAGACTCCTTTGGATTTGGAAATGTCATATAAGTATTTGTGGTTAGGCATTACTATTTCTAATTGGGTTTGAGAAGCTGAGGACCTTAGAACATTTAACCCATCTTGGCCTATTTAGGACGTAGTATGGAAACTGTTCAAGTATAGACTTGATAATAGTTCTTACGCGATACTACATTCAAACGAGTTTCTCTTGAGAATATCATGGGTCGATGAGTCAGTCATCTTAACCTATAATATCCGATAGATGGAATTAAGACTCTGGGAACTTTTAGAACATGATCTACAGGTTTTTATCCTTAGCTCACTCCTTTGGGATGGTTCTTACCCAGACTCCATGCTCGTGACTTACAACAAACCCTTGATTCTTGGTTGATCCAATCAAGTCTTGTCAATATCAATGGAATTTGGGTGTTGATAAGGTGTAAACCATAATCCACCAAAATGGATGATTGATCTTAGCAATGATATGATTCATCCCTTGACCTTTTTTTGCCTTGTGTGTGATCCCTTATTTGTGATTGTTGAATTCATGCATTCATGCGCATCATAACATTCATCACACGAAAATTTCAAGGAACTAAGGTATCATTTGCAAATATTTTCAGACCATGGATTATGGACGAAGGAACACTAAGAAGTACAGTTTTAGATGTCCTGACTTGAAAGAGTTGAGGAAGCTAGCATCTTTTGTATTAGATCCCTTGGACTTCAAACAAAGTCATGGGAAGCTTCTGTCCATGTTGTCTCCTGAAGTGGTTGAAGGACTTCTGTGTGTGTTAGTGCAGTTCTATGATCCTCTCTACCGTTGTTTCACTTTCCCAGATTTTCAGCTTGTGCCTACATTGGAGGAGTATTCTCATCTTTTAGGGATACCTATTTCTAGTAGAGTACCTTTTAGTGGGTTGGAAGAGATTCCCCGATCTAGTATTATTGCTGAAGCTCTTCACTTGAAAAAGTCTTAGATAAAGGCTCATTGGGTTCAGAAAGGAGGGTTATTTGGGTTGCCATCTGATTTCCTCATCACGGAAGCTACTGCCTTTGCTCAAGCTGGTAGTGTGGATGCTTTTGAAGGTATCTTTGTGTTTCTCATCTATGGATTAGCTTTGTTCCCTAACATTGACGGTTTTGTTGATGTTAACGCCATTAGACTTTTCTTGATTGGGAATCCTGTGCCTACTCTGTTGGGTAATGTGTATTTCCCTTTGCATCTAAGGAATTCTAAAGGTGGTGGAACGATTGTCTGTTGTATTTCTCTTCTGTACAAGTGGTTTATTTCGCACTAGCCTCAGACACCTGCTTTTATGGAGAACAAACAATATCTAAGGTGGTCTCAGAGACTTATGTCTCTCACTAATCATGATATAGTTTGGTATGATTCGTCTTTAAGCAGTTTGGAGATTATTGATAGTTGTGGTGAATTCTCTAATTTGCCTCTCATTGGTACACAAGGAGGAATTAACTACAGCCCTGCTTTGGCTCGTCGTCAACTTGGGTTCCCCTTGAGAGACAAACCTAATAACATGTTGTTAGAAGGTCTTTTCTATCAAGAGGGTAAAGATCCCCAACATTTGAAGTAGAAGACTTTTCATGCTTGGCATATAGTTCATCAGAAAGGAAGATCCGAGCTTGGTCAGTGCAATTTTGTAGCTTTGAAAGCTTACACTCTTTGGGTGAAGAAGAGAGATATGGAGTTGAAGATGCCTTATCCTTGCGAAAGACATATGCCTATGGTTGGGGTTGAGCCATTAACTTTCCCTAACCAAGATGTAGAGGAGTTGGAAGACACGCTCATCAAGATGAAGCAAGAGAAGGACATGTGGGAAGAGCGTTTCCATGCTTTAAGAAAGAAGCATGAAGAGTTGCAATTGGAGTTTAAGGACAAAGATGCACTTATTAAGCTACTTGAAGACCGAGTGACGAAGAGACAGAGAGAGCCAGAGGTTTCATCTTCTAGCATGCCTCAGCCTTCCGTTGCTTGGAAGAAGATTGTTGATCAGCTTGTCCTCGAGAAGGCTCAGATGAAGGATTCTTTTGAGACCGAGATCCATCGCATTCGAAGGAAGTACGCGCCTTCAGCCAGATCTTAGGGATCCTTAGGACGACTAGTCTCCTTTTCTCTTGTATCTTTTTATTTTTGGTTTCTGAATTTGTACTCAGTGTAATCCTTCCAATTTATATAAATAAAAAGAGATTTTTGGTTATATCAAATTGTTGCAATTGCCATTCAAATATTATATATTTGCAAATGATATAGTAAGTTCCTTGAAAATAAAAATAATCAAGCATTGCATTTCATGCATCATTTGCATAAGCAGGTTTTCGCCAAATGTTTGATTGGTGTTTCTTTTGTGCTTTAGCCAAGATGACTTACCGGTACAATACCCTAGCCAATCATCTGAAAATCATGGAACATTTGGAGCAAGAGAACAGAGAGCTAAAGGACGAGATCGCCCGCCTGACATCCATGATGGAGTCAGTTCTTGACAATAGCTTGATGATCATGAATTTACTGCTACAACAACCATCTTCTGAAAAATCTTCCTAATGTTCTTATTTGCAGCTTCAACAGCCCCATTCATCTTAGGTCTGTAGGGAGAAGAATTATGATGTGCAATTTTGAAGTCTTTGCAAAGAGCTTCCACCATATTGTTATTCAAGTTAGATTCATTACCAGTAATGATCTTACTTGGCACACCATATCGACATATAATCTGATTCTTGATAAACCTCACAACAACTTGCTTGGTTACATTCGCATACGATGCCGCTTCAACCCATTTTGTGAAGTAGTCAATTGCTAGTAAAATAAAATGATGTCCATTCGAAGCTTTAGGTTCAATCATCCCAATCATATCAACTCCCCACATGGAGAAGGGCAATGGGGAAGAGATAACATTCAATAGTGTTGGAGGAACATGAATCTTATCAGCATATATTTGACACTTGTGGCACTTCTTCACAAATTTGCAATAGTCAGATTCCATTGTCAGCCAATAGTAACCTGCTCGCAACATATTCTTCGCCATTGCATGTCCATTAGAATGAGTATCAAAGGAACCTTCATGCACTTCAGTCATTAAAAAGTCTGCTTCGTGTTTATCCATGCATCTGAGCAAAACCATGTCGAAGTTTCTCTTGTACAGTATATCACCATTCAAGTAGAAATTACCGGCTAATCTTCTCAAAGTCTTCTTATCTTTCAAAGATGCCCCAGGCGGGTAGATCTAACTTTGGAGGAAACATTTGATGTCATAATACCACAGTTTCTCATCTTTGATCTCTTAAACAGCAAACACATGAGCAGGCCTATCAAGACGCATTACAGACAAATTGGGAACTTCATTCCAATACTTTACCACAATCATCAATGCCAATGTTGCAAGAGCATCTGCCATCCGGTTTTCATCTCGAGGGATATGATGAAACTCAACCTTTGTAAAGAAAGTTGAAATCCTCCTCACATAATCTCTATATGGTATTAAACCGGGTTGATTTGTCTCCCATTCGCCTTTGATCTGATTCACAACCAAAGCTGAATCTCCAAAGGCATCCAAAAACTTGACTCTGAGATTCATGGCCTTTTCAAGCCCCATAATGCAAGCTTCATATTCTGCCATATTGTTTGTACACTTGAAATTCAATCTAGCTGTAAATGGTAGATGCATGCCTTGCGGAGTAATGATCATTGCCCCAATGCCATTACCATATTGATTAACAGCTCCATCAAATACCATGCCCCAACGGGAACAAGGTTCTGGCCCTTCTTCAAGCAATGGTTCATCACAATCTTTCACTTTCAAGTACAAAATATCTTCATCAGGAAAGTCATATTGCACTGAATGGTAATCTTCAATTGGTTGGTGAGTCATATTGCGCTTTCTGAGATCGATATTCGATATCATACTCTGATAACAACATTTGCCAACGGGAAATCCTCCTAGTTAAAGCAGGCTTCTCAAATATATACTTGATCGGGTCCATTTTGGATATCAACCAAGTGGTATGATTCAACATATATTGACGCAAACGCTTAGCATCCCAAGCCAATGCGCAACAAGTCTTCTCAAGCATAGAATACCGAGTCTCACAGTCGGTGAACTTCTTACTGAGGTAATAAATCACAAATTCTTTCTTTCCAGTCTCATCTTGCTGACCAAGGAAACAACCCATACTATCTTCGAGCACAGTCAAATACATGATCAACGGTCTTCCCTCAACAGGTGGAGACAAAATCGAAGGTTCAAGAAAATATTCCTTAATAAGGTCAAAAGCTTTCTGGCAGTCTTCGGTCCAATCACAAGACTGATCTTTCCGAAGAAGCTTGAATATAGGCGCACATGTGGCAGTCATATGGGAGATGAATCTGGAGATATCATTCAAGCGGCCGAGAAAACCTCTGACTTGCTTCTCATTTTTGGGCGCAGGCATCTCTTGTATTGCTTTGACCTTGGTAGGATCAACTTCAATACCCTTCTCGCTGACAATAAAACCCAACAACTTACCAGAACGAACACCAAAAGTACACTTATTGGGATTCAAACGGAGTTTATATTTCCTCAAACGCTGGAATAGCTTCAACAAATTCTCAATATGTTCCTCTTCATCAATTGATTTAGCAATCATGTCATCGATATATACTTCAATCTCTTTATGCATCATATCATGAAAAAGAGTAGTCATTGCTCTTTGGTAAGTTGCACCAGCATTCTTTAGACCGAAAGGCATCACTCTATAACAGAATGTTCCCCAAGGTATAATGAATGTGGTATTCTCAATATCTTCGGGTGACATCTTGATCTGATTATATCCGGAAAATCCATCCATAAACGAAAAGACTTTGAATTTAGCAGTATTGTCTACCAACATATCAATGTGTGGCAGAGGGAAATCATCTTTCGGACTGGCTTTATTCAAATCTCTATAATCAACACACATGCAGACTTTTCCATCTTTCTTTGGCACAGGCACAATATTAGCCACCCATTACGGATACTCAGTAGTTACAAGGAAACTGACATCAATCTGCTTTTGCACTTCCTCTTTGATCTTCACAGCCATATCAGGATGTGTTCTTCTCAACTTTTGCTTGACTGGCGGGCATTCTGACTTCAACGGCAATCTATGCTCCACAATCTCATAATCCAAACCAGGCATGTCTTGATAGGACCAAGCAAACACATCTGAATACTCTCGAAGAAGATCAATCAACCCCTTCTTAATATCTAAACATAGGCAAGACTCAATCTGGACTTCCTTCACATCATCCTCGGAACCCAAATTGACTAACTCGACTTGCTCTTCGAACGACTGAATGGTCTTTTCATCTTGCTCAAGAAGACGAGATAATTCATCACTCACTTCTACATCACTTTCCTCCTTGGCCTCAAACAGAGAGAATTCAAATTTTGAAGAAGGAGAAGAATCATTGTATTCAATGGGGTTAGAAACCAACCTGCATAATGATTTGATATTTTGATTTTAGAGAAGTGGATTTGTGAGCAAATATTATGCAGATGGACAATTATATTTTTTATTTATGTTTTTTTGTGATTACCATTTTCAGAATAAAGCAAAAAGTAAAAACAAACATCATAGATGTGGATGAATAGAATAAATTTTATTAATGATCAATTTGAAAATGCCCAAACAATGTTCACTTATCCCTTTGGCATATGAGAAGGATTTTTAAAACATATAAAAGCAATTACTTAGATCGATGCAAAATAACAGGAATATCAACAACAGTCCAATTGTTGCAAGCCTTTCCATGCGTCACAGAATTGGTGTAGTCTTTCTAAGTGTTGTTCATTGCCATGATTGAACCCTCCTCTACGGAAGCTTAGTTGCATATCTTCAAACATTGTGGTTGATGAACCTCGCTGGAATCCCAAACCGGTTATGCCTTTGTTGTCGGAGACCTCTACCATGCGCCCCCACTGATCAACATTTCCTTCTTCCATAATCTTCTTAGCATCTTTTAATGAGGACATAGGTACCCCAACTCTCCTTTCAACAGCAATAGATAAGGCTTGGAATGGAGTTCCAACATCATCCTCAGCTTCAACATAAGAGAAAGATGACAGGTGGCTAACCAACAGTGCCTTCTCCCCACCAACAATCACGAGCTTTCCATTCTTCACAAATTTGAGCTTTTGGTGGAAAGTGGAGGTAACAGCTCCTGCCTCATGGATCCATGGCCTTCCCAACAAGCAACTGTAGGCCGAGTGGATATCCATTACTTGAAAGTAATTTGAAAATCACTCAGACCTATCTTAACTGGAAGGTCCACTTCACCAATAACCATTTTGCGTGAACCATCAAAGGCCTTGACGATTACACCTCTATACCTCATAGGTGCTCCTTGGTATGATAGCTTTGACAGAGTTGACTTCAGAAGCACATTTGACAAACCATCATCTTTGCAATTCATAGAAATGTGTAAAGCCAGATTATGATTTCTTCCCTCCTCAGGGATTTCTTCATCACAAAAGCTAAGATTATTGCAAGAAGTGATGTTAGCCACGATATGATCGAATTGATCCACTGTAATATCATGTTCTACAAAAGCTTGCTCCAGAACTCTCTGCAGTGCTTCTCTGTGCACTTTAGAATTCATGAGCAGAGACAACACTGAGATTTTTTGAGGGGCTTTGGAGCAGCTGCTCCACCACATTGAACTCGCTTCTTTTAATCAACCGAAGTACCTCATCATCATCGTTAGCTTTCAAATTTCTAGATTCACTAGACTTACCCTTTGAAACACCAACTAGATCTTCAATAGGCACTCCTACCTTCTTACTCATAATCGATTCTTCCTTATCCTTTGGGAACACCGGCCCAAACACACGACCACTGCGGGTCACCTTGGTAACATCAGCAATGCTCACCACTGAACTAGTCGTAGACAACGGAACCTCTTGACCACCTTCTATCATTGTAGCATTATATTGATATAGTACAGCTTAATTAGATGAATACGGAACTGGACCCACTAACCATATTACCAACAATGACACTGATCTATTGCTTACACTATTACTATTACTGCTTTCGTACTGGATTACCAATCTCTCTGGCTGCTTGAAAACGGGCACTATGAAATTGAAATCATCATTTACATGACGGGATTGAACAATCTGAATCATGCCTTCATCCATCAGTCACTGGATGTCCCTTTTCACAACTTCACAACCCCTCGGGTTAACACTACAAGCAGCACAACCATCATGGTCGTGCTCATAATCACTTACCAAACAAACATCCTTATGCATATGAACCAAGGACCTCCTGATAAAACGCATATCAAAAACTTTGAATTCGCCAGGACAACCCTCCACCATATTCACATAAGAGTTCCCATGGGCAGGCAATGGATTTGTTTTCACAGTCGGCGCACGGTCTTCGAAAGACACCATTCCACTCTTCATCAGCTTTTGAACCTCATACTTGAGCAGATAACAATTCTCAATATCATGTCCGGGTGCTCCTTAATGAAAAGCACAACGGAGCCCGGGCTTGTTCCACCAAGGAAGTGGGTTTGGAATCTGTGGCGGATTTCTTGGTTGGATCAGGTTCTTAAGAACCAAGGACGAATATAATTCTGCATAAGACATAGGAATCGGGTTGAAAGAGACCTTTTTCCTCTCAAAGTATTATTGATGATGATTGTTGTTGGTATTGTTGTTGTTGTAGGTGTTTGTTCGTTGTTGCGGTTGGTGTTGTTGATGTTGTGGTTGTTGCTAAACTGGTGTTGATTGTTGATTAGAAAATGTCGGGATAACGGAAGATACTTGGTGGGGATAGTGTTGACGGGATGTTGGATTCCTTCTGATCTGAGGCCTCCTCTGCCTCCCACTTGAAATTGCATTTGTTTCACTGTCCTTTTTCTTACTGAAACTACTGCCATGTCTCTTACTCATTGATGCCTCATATTTCAACAAACGTCCCTCTCGGACTCCTTCCTCAAGTCTCATCCCCATGTTTACTTTTTCGGTAAAGTCACTGGGGGCACTAGCAATCATTCGTTCATAATAAAATGAACTCAAGGTCTTTAGAGAGATCTTTGTCATCTCTTTTTCCTCCATAGGAGGAGTGATCTAGTTAGCCAATTCCCTCCATCTCTTCGCATACTCTTTAAATGTATCCTTATCTTTTTGAGACGTAGACCTCAGTTGGTCTCTATCAGGCGCCATGTCCACGTTGTACTTATACTGCTTGACAAAAGCCTCTCCCAAGTCATTGAAAGTGGGAATTCTTGCACTATCCAGCCCCATATACCAACGGAGTGCAGCACCGGTTAGACTGTCCTGGAAATAATGAATCAACAGTTGATCGTTATCAGTCAGAGTAGACATCTTGCGAGCATACATCACCAGATGACTGAGCGGACAAGTATTCCCCTTATACTTTTCAAAGTCAGGCACTTTGAACTTCACCGGGCCCAAAAGTTTGAATGAGTTTTATATCTGTTTGTCTTTTGAAATTTTAAGTCAATATGATTAGATTTGTTTACAAGTTTGATTTAAGAAAAAGGTTTGAAAATTCATTGGCATAAGGCCAAAGTTTCTAATGATTTAAACAGAGTCTAAGTTTGAAATCACAAGCAAATAAGATCTTTGAAAAGGGGGAGAGATTTTGAAATTTAAGAAGTGGAAGGAGATGAAGAAACTAATCCTAAGCATAAATTTAAAAGTTAAGAGTTGAAAAGATCTGACCAATAGAATGCAATCCAACGGACAAGAATGTCATATAGAAAACCCATTTTCCCTTTGGACTTTGAATCCAGCAATAATCAACAAGCAATTAGCAATATCAGACATCATGAAGATCAAGGCATCAAATAAAGATGGCCACATCCAAGCAAGCAATTCCCATAGCTAACAGTCTTCTTTTGTATCAGATGAAATATTCCTTGATCAACTTAGAAGAAAGCATCAGACATAAGATCAAAGTAACAGTTGCATCAAGACCATGTAGCAGATAAGTTCAAATAAATCCCAATACTTGCATCATATGAAGGTTCAATTCACAATAACTTGGTCTCAAAATGTTGGCATTGGCCAAGTCCTTTTGCATATGGAGTGTTGCCTAATCCTAAGTCCAAAAGTTCAGATCAAGCTCAAGAGTCCACTCAAACATTTTTTAGGGTTTTTGTTGTTTATTAGGTATTTTAAGGTCCTAAGACTACAAGCAAAATCAAAATAAACAAACAAATATATACAATCACAAGATAAGTCTCAAATGAGCAAAGTGAAAATGACATTAATATAACAAGTTAAATGGAATGTAAATGGCAATGAATGATAAATGACTAGAAATTAAATTGCGTAAAGTAAATAACTTGAAAGTAAAGCAAGATTAATAAGAGTTAGTCCAATGTTAGTCAAAGTTAATTGGATGTTAGTAGTGTTTTGCTTTTTAATTGATTAAGTCATTCTTTGGAGAACACTCAACCATCTATTCACAAGCATGGATCCTTGAACCAATACATCTTCCATATGAAGCAAAATCAACTTACAATCTCATTTACTAGAATGATATGCCTTTGGGGTCCAAATTTAGCTATATGTTAAGCAACTGTAATTGGACTTACATAGAAGTCACAACTATCTGAGGTCGGACAATAAAAATTTAGGTGTTAATGCATGTTAGAGATTTGGTATAATGAACCAAACTCCTAAAACATACCACACACTAAAAGAAAAGATCAAAAGGGATGGACCAATCTCATCCATACTTGTATTGGTTCATCTGACACAAGGTCATTGATGAACCAATTAGCCATAGGGTATTGAGATTTCATTGGTCAATAAAAGGAATGAGAAAGAATAGGGATGAAGATGAAAGGGGAAGGGAAATGAGAGAAACACAAATTGGTCATGGGAGGAATTTTATCAAATTAAAATCATTCATTCATTTTGGGAGATGAAATGTATATTTCATCAATCCCTTAAATCCAAAGATTTTAATCCAACAAAAGTCAAATCAACCTTGACCAAGGCCCAAACAAATAGTCAAACATCACAAGACCACAAAAATGGCTCAACATATTTTTTAAACAATTAATCATATAAAAATGCATTAAAATACAATTTAATTTGGTCAAAACCTAAAATCTCTTCAAAATACCAAATAAATGGCCAAGAGATTTATCCTAGGTCAAACAAGGTCAAAGGACATTAGACAAAAAGTTCATGATTTTTAAAAAGTCATAAGTATTTTTAAATAAATAAAAATATGCACAAAACCATTTAATTCATAAAAAATATCAAAGTTAATCCAAAAAATAATTTTAATTCAGAAAATGAAAGAGAAAATATTTAAATATTTTTGGCGAAAGTCCCATATTTTTTGGATTAAAAATGAAATTAATATGAATTAAATAAAATAAAGGGATTAAATGAAAAATCAGAAAATAAAAAGAAATTCAAAAAAACAAGGGCCATCAGATCTCCCTCATTAATTGAGGTGGCAGATCTGATGGCCAAACACGCATTTTCATCCAACACCACAGTCAACGCGTGTACACGCGTGATAAGTAAAAGCAAGGATTGAGATTAAAACGTTAGACCAGGATCAGATGGTTGGAACCTTGCTAACACACCACCGAATCCCTAGCTCTAGTCATCTTCTACGGTGAGGACCACCGGACTGGTCCAACCTAAACTTCACGAAAAATGGAAAACAAGGACATTAATTTGAAGAGAAAATGCTCAGTTGAGATCAGTTGAGATGGAAAGGGCAATGAATTCTTGGAGTTTGAATTTTAAAATAGGAGGTGATATTCAAACTCGATTTCAATGAAATCCTCAAGAAATTATATGGAGTGAGGGGTCTGAGTTGTCTTGGGAAAGCTTGGGCAAGATGTTGATTCATTTATGAGCTCATAGCACTTGAATTTATAGGGTTATCACATGCTTTCCACACACTTCCATTTGAAATCCAAAAATAGAAATTACCTCATGCAAGCTTGCATGGGCGTGTACAAAGCCCAAATAATGATTGGAATAGGTCCAAAAATGTGAAAATGTGATGTTGAAAGTAATTCATGAAGCCATGCAATGTGGAATGGGAAATGGTTGTGAGAATCTTCCAAATTGGACCATGCATTTCACCCATGCGCAAGTCCTTCAATTTTTATCCAAATGAGATGATCTTGGACTTTTTGGAATGGGGAGATCGATGGGGACAACTTTTAAGTTTACACTTTTCCATTTCAATCTTGGATCATTATGAATTTTGAGATGGAAGTTTGGAAAATCAAACATATTTGAAAATTTTCTATGTACCAAGTCAAATGTTCACTTCTTCCACCTAGAATAACTTTTGCTATGGACATAAAATGGAAACATTTCGTTCATCAAAGTTGTAGCTCTTCCAAACCTCCTAAATTTAGTCACAAATTTGAACTTATTTGGATTTGAAATTAAGGATTTATGCATTTTAGAAGTTGAGGAAAATCACTGGTTTAATGGTAATGGCCCAAAATGACCTATAATGTTTCCTGTTGGAACATGCTTTCGGAAGTTGAATTTGAACTCCCTCCAAACATCAAAGTTGGAGAGGACATCTGGAATTTGAATATAAAACTTGAATGTCTTTCATATTATAACAATTGAGCAAGTTATGGTCTTTGTAAGTTGACCTCTTAACTAGGGTTCAGACAAAATGACCTATAATCTTTCACCATAAAAAATGAAGTTCCAAGAAAAACTAGCTATTTACTTAAACATGAAAGTTGTTTGTAATGTCATTATTAGTAACTTTTCTCTTGGAATAATTTTCATATGACAAAAATTGTAGAAGATAGGGTCTAGGGAACCCCAGTTTTGACTAGTTGACTTTCTCTTGACAACCACCATGGACCAACTTGCAAACTTGACATTATCTTGATCTTTGGGACTCATGGAGGATCATGTATGTGTAATATGATGTAGTGTGAAGTATCCCTTAAAATATTGGATAAAAGGTTGAAGAAACGTGTTGAGGAAGTCACACAAGATACCTAGATGAATTAGGGCTTCCAAGTCAAACAAACATCAAACTCTTGATGAATTCTTGATCTAAGTGATATGTGAAGACCATGGGGATCCATATATGATGTCTAAAGTCAATTTTAACCATCTTTTGATTAGTATCCTTGCATTGAGGGTCTAAAACCTTATATATGAGCTTGATGGGCATTGGTGGATGCACACACTACCTACAAAAGCAACAAATTATACATTGATATATTTTGGCATTTTGGTTAGTAAATACTGGAAAAAAAGCATGATATAAAGAAATGTGCTTGGTGATATCTCCCAATGCCAAGGTGTGATATCCAAAGCCAATGCATATGATGAGATATCATGAGGGATCTTAGGGTCAAAATTGGGGTCTTACACATGTGTGGTGTATGCACGAATGCCATTTTGGGGAGCATCTTGCTCCATATGATCAGGCTCAGGGACATTAAGATCAAAAGTCTAATTAGCTCTCATTTACACGATGATGCGTGTGGTGCAAGGTAAAGTAACTCCTCTCACCTCTCGGTTACTAATCATCAAAAAATATTTACCTTCTGGTTTATTCTTGATAAGACGCATGCTACGGAAATAGTCAAGGTCGGAAAAATGAGTCTCTAACGGATCAAGCGTATCCAACTCTATGCCTAAGTTCAACGCAAGGGCTATAGATGTAATCATCCGTCCAACACAAATATGACCTTCTATCTTAACACTAGTAGACTGAAGGTGTGCTAATAAGAATGATGTTGGATTAACTTTGGTTTCAGATAAGGCACGATAAATCAGGAAAAAGTCTATATAATTTACGTTTTCGGTATTTTCTCGACCAAAGATAGTGCTAGCCAAAATGCGGTGCAAATACCTAATGGATGGGTTACGAATAGTGGTAGCTTTAAGGCCTTCCCAATCGGTGGTAGTTTTTCCCATTGGTTGGTTCCAAAATTCGAGAGCGTTGGATTCCCATTTGCTCTCTAAGGGCTGTTGGCAAGCATACTCGTCTCTATGAGGAAACAGAAATAAATCGGCTATTTGGGCTTGACTAATTTCGTAATTTCTATTGAACATCCTAAAGTGTGTAGTGCTAGTGGTACGGGATCCTCCTATAAGGGTGGTGTATCAAAAAGAACTTAAGAACTCATAGGTAAGTCAAATATAAGTAGGACTAGTTAACGAGCATAAGTGAGACATACCTAGGTTATTACGTATCCAATGGACACTGTCAAATAAACCCAAATCACGAAGGAAATCATCATCGGGGTACCTCGTCGCTAAGACATCCCTCTTGAAAAGTTTGTGGTATCTGCTCCTTTGATTTTCTCCATCAATTCCCTTGGCGAATGTAATTCCCATATAGTTAATCTCTCTTCTTGGTCTAACTACTCTAGGAGGCATGTTGAATGAAGGGAAAGAGAAATTGGAAGAAAAGGTTATGGGTGTTGTGAGGAGAGAAGAGTGAGAGGAAAGGATTATGAAGTAAGAAAGTGGGTGTTTATGGATTTTATAATGATTTGGAAGAAGTGGAATGGTTGGGAGTTGAAGGGTTGGAGTTATAGATGTTTAAAGTAGGAAGTTTAAGAGATTTAAATGAAGGGTATTGGAAAAACACACAGAAGGGAAAAGAAAAGAAAGGAAAACGGTATGTTTTCCTGATATGGCAATCTCCATTAGGCATATGGAAAACGCCATTTGCCTAAATTGTTGGGCTTTTTATTTGAAGCTAATGGTGAACGCCATTAACCTTAAATGCGCAATTTTTTAGTGTTTTCTTAAGATTACTGCAGGTAAATGCTCTTAAGGCCATAAAACAGTTAGTGGAAATAATTAAAACTAATAGCCATAATTAAGAAGCATAAAATTTGCAAGAACTAAAATAATACGCGATTAAATAAAATAATTGACTGAAATGGAAATTACATTAATTAAGGATTGTAGTAACACATGTTCACGTCGATATATCGACTGTTAAGTAAACACAAACTAAAAATTAACAAAGGGAAATAACTGATGACGATTAAAAATACTAAACTAGAAAACATGGAAACTCTAGTACAATCGATCAACACTAGCCATCATTTTGGTCCAAAAGAGCGTTGCAGGGAATGAACTTACTTGAAAACATGATCCATGACAATTAAAAAAACTTGATCTAACTGATCATTAACAACATCCATAAGTCCGAGGAGACCCACTCGAAAGAATTGACTTCTCCTCTAATGAAATCAACTTCAGACTGCAGAGCATGTATAGCAGTGTTGAAATCAATAAGAGGAACAATAGGATGTGCATCAGAGGCGTGTGAATTAGCATAAGGGAAAATGGCTTCTGGGTTCTCATAATGTTAAGGACTATCAAGAGGTGTAGGAGACTCACTTTGGCCCTCTAAGTTGTAAAACCAGTTATCACGGTTGTGGACATTAGTTTTCTCGTGGTTTAGAAGTGTAAAGTTCTGGACTACTTCGTTATCAATCAACAGCTCAAACTTCATTGGTCCTAAATTGACAATGATACCTCGGTTGAAACAGAAGTTTAGGTGCATGGGAAGGATACCTCCAAAAGCATGTAAGCGGTTAAGAGGGTATCTTAGGCCCAAAGCATCCGCAACCAGGGTTACTAACCCTCCTATGATAATAGTACAGTGGGTTTCTCAGGAAATCTTGTCGAGGTTTTCTAGCATAAAGGTAACAATATTCACTGGTCTCCCTTGGGAGGCACAGTAGAGGATAAAAAGTTTGTCCCTAGAAACAACGGTGATGTTCTCTTCCTTACCGAATAGAGTATGGGCCAGGATTTTATAATAGTAGTGGATAATTAGGTTATGGATGTTTCGGAAAACATGGTGTGAGGTTCAGGATGATAATTTCTGGTTATAGTTCCCCAGAAAAAGTTAAGGTCCGGGTCTGTAAAGGCATCATTAGGGGTAATGGTGTATGCATCAGGGCCACTAGGAAATCTTAGTAACTCATCCATCTCATGGTGGGTGAAACGGTACTTGGTTCCGAAGATCCTAAATGTAGTCAGGCCTCTACTAAATCATATTCCTCTGTTAGGGTCATAATAAAGGGAACTTTGAAATTCAAGGGTGAGCCTGCGGTATTGGTTATACCTCTTCCTTACAGCTAAACTATCCCAACCTAATTGGTTGAGAAGATACATAACATTGTCTCTTAATCCTAAGGTAGTCAGGTTCAATCCATCAGGATATATAGAAAGTTTCATTTCCCTTTGTGCTAACATGTCAAAGCGGCACCTCTGATTTTTGCTCCTAAATATAACCTCCATATTGTCAATAAGCTCCATACTCCTAAGTGAGTGATAAGTTATCCTAAGCTATGTTAGCCTGAAAGTAAACAAAGGTTATACTATTAGTAAAAGGTACCGCGTGGAAGTGTTAGAATAGTTAGTAATAATAATAGTAATATTAATAATTATAAAAACAAACATAGAATAAAAATAAAAAATAAAAGTGAAAACAACTAAAAACAAATGATAAACACTAAAGATCGTGGGTTGCCTCCCACGTAGCGCTTCGTTTAATGTCGGGAGCTCGACATTAATTTGGAACAGTGCTAATATTTTGAAAGAGCATGTAACTCTTCTAATTTGTAGCTCATGCATAAATCCTTATTTTCTACATTGTGGTAGTGCTTGAGTCGCTTCCCGTTTACAATGAATGATTCATTAGTTTTACCTCTTATTTCCATAGCTCCGCTTTGGAAAGCTCTCATGACCTCAAAAGAGCCAAACCATCTAGAACAAAGTTTTCCTAGAAATAACTTGAGTAGAGAATTAAAGAGAAGGACTATGTGACCTTCATTGAATTCTCGCATTGTAAATTCGTTTGTCATGCCACTGTTTGGTTCTTTCCTTATAAATACAGGCATTCTCATAGCCATCTAATTTAAGTTATTATAATTCATGAATGTCCAAAATTCTTTTCTCGCCTGCAGCTGTGTAATTCATGTTAAGGGTCTTGATGGCCCAATAAACTTTATGCTCGAGTTCCACACGCAGGTGACATGATTTACCATAAACGAGTTTGAATGGTGTTGTTCCCATCGGAGTTTTGTAAGTTTTCCTATAAGCCCATAGATCCTCATGAAGTTTTGAAGACCAATCTCTCCTAGAAGTTGCAACGGTTTTCTCTAAAATTTATTTGATTTCTCTATTGGAAACTTCAACTTGCCGACTTGTTAGACGGTAATATGGTGTTGCTACACAGTGTCAAACTCCATATTTAAGCAACAATCTTTCAAAGATTTTGGAAATGAAGTGAGATCCTCCGTCACTAATTACGAGTCTTGGTACACCGAATCTAAGGAAGATTTGATTCTTAAAAAGTTTAATTACTACTCGTGCATCATTAGTGGGAGAGGCTAATGCCTTGATCCATTTTGATACGTAATCAATTGCAACGAGTATGTATTTGTTACCAAAAGAAGATGGGAAAGGTCCCATGAAATCTATACCCCAGACATCAAAGACTTATAATTCAAAGACACCTCATATTGGCATCTCATCGCGTTTAGAGATATTTCCAATGCGTTGGCACCGATAACAATTAGAATGGTATGAATAATGGAAAATGAATAGAACAATTAAAGTGCATTAAAAATAAAGGACTTGAAATTAAATGTTAGTTTTTAATGGGTTAGAAGTTAGTATTGTTTTGCTTTTGCTTTTCATTTTAAGTCATTCTTTGGAGAACACTTAACCAACTTATCACAACCATGGATCCTTGAACCAAGACATATTCTAAAGGAGGGAAAAAAGGCCAAGTTTCCACACAATACCATGAAAGAGGGGAGACTTACAATCTCACTAACTAGAATGTTATGCCTTTTTGTGTCACAAATTTAGCGCTACGTTAAGCAATCGTAATTGGAGAAGTCACAACTATTTGAGGTCGGGCAATAGAATTTTGGTGTTAATGCATGTTAGAGACATAGTATAATGAACTATGCTCGTGAAACATACCACACACAAAAAGGATATGCAAAAGAGGTGGCCTAATCTCATCCATACTTATGTTGACTTTTCAATCAACTAGCCTTAGGACTTAGAGATATCATAGGCCAAATGAGATGAATGCATAAAGAATAGGAAGGAGATTAAGAGAGAGGGGAATGGATCAAAACTCAAATTGGTCAAAGGATGACTTTTACCAAATTAATATCATTCATTCATTTTGGGAGATGGAATGTACATTCCATCAATCCCCTAAATCCAATGATATTAACTTGACAAAGTCAAATCAACCTTGACCAAGGCCCAACAACAAGAATCAAACTCATACAAGTCATCACAATAGGTCAACACAATTAATTGGCATTTATTCAAATTAAAAAATACTAAAATAATACATTTAAATTAAATATGGTTTGTCAAATTCCTAAAACCTCATCAAAACACCAAAGAAATGGCCATGAGATTTATCATAGGTCAAACCAGTTCAAAGGACCCTGAAGAAAAAATTTCAGAATTTTTAAAGACTTAAAAGTATTTTTAAACAATTAAAAATAATCACAAAAATCAATTAAATTATGAAAAATATTAATAATGATCCAAAAAATAATTTTAATTCAAAATATGAAAGAGGGAATTATTTGAATTTTTTTTGTGAAACTCTCATATTTTTTGGATCAATATTAAAATTAATATGAATGAATGAAAATAAGCTAATTAAAATAAAAATCAGAAAATAGAAAAAAAGTGGACCACTTGATATCCCTCATTAATTGAGGTGACAGATCAAGTGAATCAGCGCGCACGTTCCATGGTGCACTACAGTCAACGCGGCATATGCTTGGTATTGAAAAGCAACGTACGAGATTAAAACATTTCAAACTCATCTAATGGCTCTGAAGACTTCCAGCTCATCGCCGGAGCCAAAGGTCGGTCATCTTCTCCGATGACCCTGGCCGGACTGGTTCAGTCATCACCACATCCTAAATGACAAAAGAGGACATTATCTGAAAGATAAGATGGTGTAGATCACGAATATCAGCTCAATTTTAACTAACTCCACATATATAGAAAGATATAAGGAATTGAATTTTGACCTCTAAGCAACTCAATCTTCTTGCCTACATTGGTAGGACTTCAGACAAACAAAGATCTAAGAGAATTGATGAGAATTGAGTGAGAATCGAAGAGATGAAGTTTTCTGAAAATTACCTTCAATGTTGTGCAGAAATTGATGTTGCTTGCTTCCAACACGATCTGATCACACTTGAGAAGCTTGCAGGAAGTGATTAGCAAGGGTGCAAGGCTTTGGATCCTGGAGTTTTTGAATCTCCAACAGTTGAGATTCAAACTCAATTTTAAAATTGAAAATTCTAAGGTTTTCCTTTAGAATAAGAGGGTTTGAATTGGGGGGCAAAGCTGGCGCGCAAGGTGTGTTTGAATTGAGCACAGAGGTCATGTATTTATAGCATGAGGGAGTGAAATTTGCACACTTGAAATTTTATCCCAATTTAGCAATGTGAATGGCACGGGTGCATGGGCATGTACAGTCCCATGAGGCAATGCATTAAGGTCCAAAATTAATCATGTTGAAGTCTGAATGAAGCTTGATTGGTAAGGCAATGTGAAATGAAGATTGTACATTTGATTTCCTCCAATGATGCAGATCTGTTAAAGTCATGCATAGCCCTAGCAAACCTCATCCAAAATGCATGAACTTAGGTTCTTTGGAAAGCTTGGATCAATAGGAACAAGTTTGATGTTAAACATTTTTTCATTTGGAGTTTGGATCATGGTGAATTTTGAGGTGGAAGTTTGGAAATTTCAACATGTTGAAAATTTTTCTAAGTGTAAAGTCATATATCTCAATATTCCACCTTACTTAACTTTTTATGTGAGCTCCAAATGAGAAATGTGTCTTCATCAAAGTTGTTTCTCTTTCAAAGACCTTAAAAATGGTCACCAATTTCATGTCATTTGGATTAAGAATGATAGAGTTATGCATTTTTGAAGTTTGGAAAAATCACTTGTTCAATGGTATAGGTCAAAAATGACCTATAATGTATCCTTATATAACATGCTCATAAAAGTTGAATTTGCTTCCACTCCAAACATAAAAGTTGAAGTAGGCATATTGAATTTGATTGTGAAACTTGTAAATATTTCATCTCATAAAAATTGAGCAAGTTATTGCTTTGGGAAATTGACTTTCAAATTAGGGTTTATACAAACTGACCTATAATGTTTCAACATAGAAAATGATTTTCCAAGAAAAACTAGATCTAGGTCTCAACATGAAAGTTGTTTTAAATTTCATTTAGAGTAACGTTACTCTTGGAATCATTTTCATATGGTGAAAATTGTAGGAGATAGGGTCTAGGGAGACCCAGTTTTGATCAGATGAATTCATCTGGCCAACCACCATCAACCAACTTGATATCCTTCAATTATCTTGACTTTCTATGCTCATGGTAGATCATATATGCATAAGATGATGAATTTTGAAGTGTCCCTTGAGAAATTTGATCAATTGGTGAGATAGATTGTTGGAGAAGTTACTCAAGATACCTAGTCAAACTAGGGTTTCCAAGGCAAATCACCTTCAAACTCTTGAAGAAAACTTGATCAATATGACATGTAGAGATCAATGGAACTCATATATGATTCTTTGAGACATTATGGATCAATCTTTGATTGTTCTCTTAGTCATGAGGGTCTCAAACCCTAGATGTGGATTTGATAGATCAATGAGGATCATGCCCTATCTATAAAAAGTTAGGCAAATACAAAGACATATTTTTGGTATTTTGGTTAGTAAAATGATAAAATACAAGTATGATACAATCACATGGTGTTTGGTGATCTCTCCCAAAACAAACCCAATGAAAGAGGGGTAAGGAGGATGCCAAGGTATGATCCCATTTCTAATGCATATGATGAAATTGCATGAGGGATCTTAGGGTCGAAATGGGGGTCTTACAGCTGCCCCTATTTAAGGACATTATAACTGAGGAGGTGAAGGTTAAAATCTTCGGCTCGACTCAGTATAATGGGCCTAAATAACAACATAGAAACAAATTTTGGTCCCTAAGAGACCTCATGATGCATATGATATGAATCTAAAAGTAGATTCTCTGTGGGGAAATATTGCCACAAAGGAAAAGAAATCAGAGAGACTGAAGATCCGCAGGAGCATAATTCATTCTGTGAGGAAAACTCACTGGGGAGACAGAGACTCTAGGGGAAAGAAAATTTATGTGTAGGCCAGGCTACGACTTAAAACTGCTGGGGGACTAGAGGAATTCCACATAAAATGGAAAGACTCAGTCGGGAAACGAAACACTTGACTGGGGAAGACAAACTTCAACGCAGGAGGAGCAGAAATTTATTATCCACTACCTGCTACTGGGTAAGGAGATAATAAAGGTCTGAGAGAGAAATCACCCGCCACCGGTTAGGATGAACATATCAAGGATGACTCACTGGGAACCACCAGGAGGGAGTATTCATTACCGGCTGCTGGGTAAGAATAGCCTTGCTGGGGAAAACTGCAGAACAATAGGATTTACAACTACCAGTTGCTGGGCAGAAGACCAAAGAGGAGAGTATACGTCATCGGTTAGGATGAACATATGAAGGATAAACTCTACAGGGAAGAAAATCTGTCATCAATAAGGATGAACATATAAAGGATAAACTTGCCTGGGAATGTCAAGGAGGATACCCGTTATCGGTTAGGATGAACATACTAAGGATACACATACTGAACAAAAAGTAGGAATTACATCTATCGAATGCTGGATAGAATACCATCAAAGAGAAAATCTGTCACCGGTTAGGATGAACATATCAAGGATAGACTCTGTAAGGAGAAAGTAGGGTTTACAACTACCAGTTACTGGGTAGAATACCACAAGGAGAAGGAAATCTGTCATCAGTTAAGATGAACATATGAAGGATTAACTCTCTGGGGAATAAAATAGGAATTACAACTACCTTTTTACTGGGTAGAATACCGAAAATGAGAGTGTCCGTCATCGGTTAAGATGAACATATCAAGGATAAACTCACGCAGGGGAAAGAAAGATATCCTTCACCGGTTAGGAAGAACATGTCAAGGATATACTTCCCGGGGAATCAACAAAAACGAATCCACTAGGGACTCTACTGCTGGAAAAATAGGGATACTTTTGCCGTGTATTTGGCAAGAAGTAACAAACTGCAAACGAAGAAGAATATTACAAGTTACTGGGTAATAAGTTCTTAGGAGACTCAAAGCATCTATCTAGGAAAGAGCTAGAAATAAACGGTCAATCAAGACTCAACCCAATGAGGATATAACTCAAGGGGAGCAATTCCATCTAGATAATCAATTGGGGAGGAAGTTGAAATAATAATCACCCATGAGGAAATAACTCATCGGGGAAAAGGAGAAAGCTTAAATTCTTTCTGCCTTAGGGGCTGACATTCTACAATTGAGGGAGGACAGACACCGAATTTGTATGGGGATAAGGTACCACCATAACAGATAATGAGAATCTCAAATAAATCAATCAAATATGATGATGCAATTATGAAATTATGAAGTTATATGAGTGTATATGTATATATGATGATTATGCTGAAAAAACAATCACAAAGGATACAAAGGTGTCGCAAAGAATTTGAATCATCGATACAATCCTCGGTCAATCCACAACAAGAGGGAGACAACTGCTGGAAAACAGAGAGAGAGATCAACGACCCAAAGGCTCAACTATAGCTGAGGAAGGAAGAGATCCATTGAGGAGAGGAAATTTTATCAAATCTGTAGGGAATTTTAGGTCAACACCATATCAAAATGGAAGACAACCATATAGAGGATAAACACAAATAGCTGCTCAAAAACCAGGAGGAAACTATGACTGGGAGCAAGTCGGATGGCGACTGGTGGAGAATCCAACGTGATCTACTAGGGAGTCTCACTACTCTGTTGAGGATCAAAACTGCTGAGGAATACACAAATTCAGTCGGGGGAAGCAGAAACTTTGTCGGGGAAATAAGACACAGGACGAGTGAACTCTTCACCATCCATAGTTGTAAGAATCAAGGTGCCGCCTGAAAAGGCTCTTTTAACAACATATGGGCCTTCATAATTAGGAGTCTATTTTCCCCTAGAATCTGGTTTGAACGACAAGATCTTCTTGGGCACAAGGTCACCTTCTCTGAATACACGAGGTGTGACCTTCTTATCAAAAGTTTTCTTAATCCTTTGTTGATATAACTGACCATGACACATAGCAGTTAATCTCTTCTCTTCTATCAAATTCAGCTGATCAAACCTGGTCTGACACCATTTAGCCTCAGTCAACTTGGCTTCCATGAGGACACACAATGATGGAATCTCAACCTCTACGAGGTGTACTGCTTCCATGCCCTAAACAAATGAAAAAGGGGTTGCCCCTGTTGAAGTGAGGATGGATGTACGATACCCGTGCAAAGAAAATGCGAGCATCGCATGCCAATCTTTATATGTGACAACCATCTTTTGAATAATCCTCTTGATGTTTTTATTCGCAGCTTCAACGGCCCCATTCATCTTAGGTTTGTAGGGAGAAGACTTATGATGTGCAATCTTGAAGTCTTCATAAAGAGCTTCCACCATATTGTTATTCAAGTTCGATCCCTTATCAGTAATGATCTTACTTGGCACACCATAATGGCATATGATTTGATTCTTGATAAACCTTACAACAACTTGCTTGGTTACATTCGCATATGATGCCACTTCAACCCATTTTGTGAAGTACTCAATTTCCACTAAAATGAAACGATGTCCATTCGAAGCTTTGGGCTCAATCATCCCAATCATTTTAATCTCCCACATGGAGAAGGGCCATGGGGAAGAAATAACATTCAATAGTGTCGGAGGAACATGAATCTTATCAGCATATATTTGACACTTGTGGCATTTCTTCACAAACTTGCAACAGTCAGATTCCATTGTCAGCCAATAGTAACCTGCTCGCAATATCTTCTTCGCCATTGCATGTCCGTTGAAATGAGTACCAAAGGAACCTTCATGCACTTCGGTCATCAACAAGTCTTCTTCGTGTCTATCCACGCATCTGAGCAAAACCATGTCGAAGTTTCTCTTATACAGTATATCACCATTCAAGTAGAAATTGTCGGCTAATCTTCTCAAAGTCTTCTTATCTTTCAATGATGCCCCAGACGGGTAAATCTGACTTTGGAGGAAACATTTGATGTTGTAATACCATGGTTTCTCATCTTTGACTTCTTTAACAGCAAACACATGTGTTGGCCTATCAAGACGCATTACAGTCAAATTGGGAACTTCATTCCAATATTTCACCACAATCATTAACTCCAATGTTGTAAGAGCATCTGCCATCCGGTTTTCATCTCGAGGGATATGATAAAACTCAACTTTTGTAAAGAAAGTTGAAATCTTCCTCGCATAATCTCTATATGGTATTAAACCGTGTTGATTTGTCTCTCATACACTATTCGAGCCCCATAATGCAAGCTTCATATTCTGCCATATTGTTTGTACACTTGAATGTCAATCTAGTTGTAAATGGAAAATGTGTTCGTTGAGGAGTAATAATCATTTCCCCAATACCATTACCATATTGATTAACAGCTCCAACAAATACCATGCCCCAACGGGAACCAGGTTTTGGCCCTTCTTCAAGCAATGGTTCATCAGAATCTTTCATTTTCAAGTACGAGATCTCTTTATCAGGAAAATCATACTGCACTGACTGGTAATATTCAATCGGTTGGTGAGCCAAATGGCCAGCCATGATGCTACCTTTGAATGCTTTTTGAGATCGGTATTCGATATCATACTCTGATAATAACATCTGCCAATGGGCAATTCTCCTAGTTAAAGAAGGCTTCTCAAATATATACTTGATCGGATCCATTTTGGATATCAACCAAGTGGTATGTTCCACATATACTGACGTCGACGCTTAGCAGCCCAAGCCAATGCGCAACAAGTCTTCTCGAGCCTAGAATACCGAGTCTCACAGTCGGTGAACTTCTTACTAAGGTAGTAAATTGAAAATTCTTTCTTTCCAGTCTCATCTTGCTGACCAAGAACACAACCCATACTATCTTCGAGCACAGTCAAATACATAATCAACGGTCTTCCTTCAACAGGTGGAGACAAAATCGGAGGCTCAAGCAGATATTCCTTGATACTTTTAAAAGCTTTCTAGCAGTCTTCGGTCCAATCACAAGACTGATCTTTCTGAAGAAGCTTGAATATAGGCGTATATGTGGCAGTCATGTGTGAAATAAATCTGAAAATATAATTCAAGCGGCCGAGAAAACCTTTGACTTTCTTCTCGGTTTTGGGCACAGGCATCTCTTGTATTGCTTTGACCTTGGCAGGATCAACTTCAATACCCTTCTCACTGACAATAAAGCCAACAACTTACAAGAACGAACACCAAAAGTACATTTATTGGGATTCAAGCGGAGTTTATACTTCCTCAAACAATTGAATAGCTTCAAAAAATGCTCAACATGTTCCTCTTCATCAATTGATTTAGAAATTATGTCATCGACATATACTTCAATCTCTTTGTGCATCATATCATGAAAAAGAGTAGTCATTGCTCTTTGGTAAGTTTCACCAATATTCTTTAAACTGAAAGGCATCACTCTATAACAGAATATTCCCCAAGGCGTAATGAATGTGGTCTTCTCCATGTCTTCGGGTGCCATCTTGATTTGATTATATCTAAAAAATCCATCCATAAACGAAAAGATTTTGAATTTAGCAGTATTGTCTACCAACATATCAATGTGTGGCAGAGGGAAATTATCTTTCAGACTGGCTTTATTCAAATCTTTGTAATCGACACACATTCGGACTTTTCCATCTTTCTTCGGCACAGGCACAATATTGGCCACCCATTGCGGATTCTCATTGGTCACAAGGAAACTGTCATCAATCTGCTTCTGCACTTCTTCTTTGATCTTCACAGCCATATCAGGGTGCGTTCTCCTCAACTTTTGCTTGATTGGCGGGCATTCTGGCTTCAATGACAATATATGCTCCACGATCTCAAAATCCAAACCAGGCATGTCTTGATAGGACCAAGAAAACACATCTGAATACTCTCGCAGAAGATCAACCAACCCCTTCTTGACATCTGGCCACAGTCGAGACCCAACCTTGACTTCCTTCACATCATCCTCGGAATTAAAGTTGAATAGCTCAATATGCTCTTCAAACGGTTGAATGGTCTTTTATTTTGCTCAAGTAGACGAGATAATTCATCACTTTCCTCCTCAGCCTCAAACACAAGGAATTCAAAATTTGAAGAAGGAGAATGATCGTTGTATTTAATGGGGTTAGAAACCAGCCTGCATAATGATTTGATATTTTGATTTTAGAGAAGTGGATTTTTTACCAAATATTATGCAGACGGACAATTATATTATTTATTTATGTTTTTTGTGTTTACCATTTTCAGAATAATGCAAAAAGTAAAAACAAACATCATAGATGTGGATGAATAGAATTAATTTTATTAATGATCAATTTTAAAATGCCCAAACAATGTTCACTTCTCCCTTAGGCATAGGAGAATGATTTTAAAAACATATAAAAGCAATTACTTAGATCGATGCAAAATAATAGGAATATCAATAGCAATCCAATTGTTGCAAGTCTTTCCATGCGTCACAAAATTGGTGCGGTCTTCCTCTTTGTCATCCTTTAGCACAACAGCTAAGTGTTGTTCATTGCAATGAATGAACCCTCCGCGACGGAAGCTAAGTTGCATATCCTCTAATCTAGCAGTTGATGAACCTCGCTGGAATCCCAATCCGGTTATACCTTTGCTGTCAGAGACCTCTACCATGCGCCCCCATTGATCAACGTTGCCTTCTTCTACAATCTTCTTTGCATCTTTCAATGAGGACATAGGTGCCCCAACTCTCTTTTCAGCAGCAATAGATAAGGCTTGGAATGGAGTTCCAACCTCATCCTCAGCTTCAACATAAGAGAAAGATGACAGGTGGCTAACCAACAGTGCCTTCTCCCCACCAACGATTACAGGCTTTCCACTCTTTATAAATTTGAGTTGCTGATGCAAAGTGGAGGTAACAGCTCCCGCCTCATGGATCCATGGTCTTCCCAGCAAACAACTGTAGGTCGAGTGGATATCCATTACTTGAAAAGTAATTTGAAAATCACTCGGACCTATCTTAACTGGAAGGTCCACTTCACCAATAACTGTTTTGCGCGAACCGTCAAAAGCTTTGATGATTACTACGCTATACCTCATAGGCGCTTCTTGGTATGATAACTTTGATAGAGTTGACTTTGGCAGCACATTCAACAAAGACCATGTGTCAACTAGCACATTGGACAAAGCATCCTCTTTGCAATTCATGGAGATATGCAAAGCCAAGTTATGATTTCTGCCCTCCTCAGGGAGTTCTTCATCACAAAAGCTGAGATTGTTGCAGGAAGTGATGTTAGCCACAATATGATCGAATTGATCGACTGTAACATCATGTTCTACAAATGCTTTCTCTAGAACTCTCTACAGTGCTTCTCTATGCGCTTCTGAGTTCATGAGCAGAGACAACATTGAGATCTTTGAGGGGGTTTGGAGCAGCTGCTCCACCACATTAAACTCACTCCTCTTGATCAATCGAAGTACCTCATCATCATCATTAGCCTTCAAATCGCAGGATTCACAAGACTTACCCTTTAAATCACTAACCGGATCTACAGCAGGCACTTCCACTTTCTTACTGACAAGTGATTCTTCTTTATCCTTTGGGAACACCGGCCCAAACACACGACCACTACGGGTTACCTTGGTAATATCAGCAATGCTCACTACAGAGCTGGTCTTGGGCAACTAGACCTCTTGGCCGTCCTTTATCATTGTAGCATTATACTGATATGGAACACCTTTATCAGATGAATACGGGACTGGACCTGCTAACTGTATAAGCAACGGCGATACTGATCTATTGTTGACATTGTTACTGTTGCTCTTGTCGTATTGAATTACCAATCTCTCTAGTTGCTTGAAAATGGGCACTATGACATTTACATCATCATCCACATGACGAGATTGAATAATCTGAATCATGCCTTCATCCATCAGTTGTTGGATGTCCCTTTTCATAACTTCACAACCCCTTGGGTTGACACTACAGATAGCACAACCATCATGGTCATGCTCACAATCACTCAGCAAGCAAATATCCTTATACATCTGCACCAAGGACCTCCGGATAAAACGAACATCAAAAACCTTAAACTCGCCAGGACAACCATCCACCATATTCAAAGAAGAATTTTCATGGGCAGGCAATGGATTTTCTTTCACATTCGGCGCACGGTCCTCAAAGGACACCATTCCACTCTTCATCAGCTTTTGAACCTCATACTTCAGCGAATAACAGTTCTCTATATCATGTCCGGGTGCCCCTTGATGTAAAGCACAACGGAGTTCAGGTTTGTACCACCAAGGAAGTGGTTCTGGAATTTGCGGCAGGTTTCTTGGTTGGATTAGGTTCTTGAGAACCAAAGACAGGTACAGCTCAGTATAAGACATAGGAATCGAGTCGAAAGAGACCTTCTTCCTCTCAAAGTTTTGTTGATGATGATTGTTGTTGGTATTGTTGTTGTTAGAGGTGTTTGTTCATTATTGCGGTTGTTATTGTTTACGTTGTTGTTGTTGAACTGGTGTTGATTGATTATTAGAGAATACTGGAATGACTGAAGATACTTGATGAAGATGTTGACGGGATGGTTGACTCCTCCTAATCTGAGGCCTCATTTGCCTCCCACTGATTACTTCATTAGATTCATTGTCCTTTTTCTTCCCAAAACTACTTCCATACCTCTTACTTGACGATGCTTCATCTTTTGACAATCGTCCTTCTCGGACTCCTTCCTCAAGCCTCATCCCCGTGTTTACCATTTCGGTAAAGTCACTGCGGGCACTAGCAATCATACGTTCATAATAAAATGAACTCAGAGTCTTCAGAAAGATATTTGTCATCTCTTTTTCCTCCAAGGGAGGACTGATTTGAGCAGCCAATTCCCTCCATCTTTGTGCATACTCTTTAAATGTCTCCTTATCCTTCTGAGACATAGACCTCAGTTGGTCCCTATTAGGCGCCATATCCACATTGTACTTATATTGCTTGACAAAAGCCTCCCCCAAGTCGTTGAAGGTGTGAATGCTTGCACTGTCCAACCCCATATACCAACGGAGCGCAGCACCGGTCAAACTGTCTTGGAAGTAGTGAATTAAAAGTTGATCGTTATCAGTATGGGTAGACATCTTGCGGGCATACATCACTAGATGACTGAGCAGATGTGTGTTACCTTTATACTTTTCAAAGTCAGGCACTTTGAACTTCATCGGGATCTTCACATTTGGCACTAAACACAACTCAGCAGCACTCTTCCCAAACAAATCCTTACCCCTTAGTGTCTTCAATTCCTTGCGCAACTCAAGAAACTGATCCTTCATTTCATCCATTTTCTCGTAAACATCCGAACCCTCAAACGGCTCGGAATGATAAATGGTGTCCTCTACACAAGGTAAGGTGTGCACAATGGGAGGTGGCACAGACATGATCGGGCTAGATGCCGGCCTGGAAGCAAAAGTAGGCGCAAAGCCTTCAGGCATAAAGTTCAGCGGCATTCCCCACGGGAATCTGGCAGACATAGCAGGCGCAACATGAGCGGCAACAGCAGGCATGGTAGAGGTAGCCACCGCTGAAATAACTTTCCTCTGAGGAGGAGTTGCGAGTGTTGGAGAAGACTGGCTTTGAGCAGCTAGTACCGACTCCATCATGGCAATCGGTCGGGTGATCTCGTTCTTCAGTTCTCTATTCTCTTGCTCCAAATGTTCCATGATTCTGATATGATCGGTGCGAGTAATTGTATCGATGAGTCAGCTTGGCTAAAGCACAGAAGAAACACCAATGAGACATCTAGCGAAAGAGAAACCTGCTTATGTGAATGATGCATGAAATGCAATGCTTGTTTATTTATTTTTATTTTCAAGGAACTTACTATACCATTTGCAAATATATATATCAACAATTGCAATACTTTTTATATGACCAAAAATCTCTTTTCATTTATATAATTGGAAGGATTACACTGAGTACAATTTCATAAACCAAATGAAATATATAAGAGAAAAGGAGACTAGTCATCCTAAGGATCCCTAACAACAATGCATGAAGACCTAGCTGAAGGCGCATACTTTCTCCGATTGCGTCGAATCTCGGCCTCAAAAGAAGCCTTCATCTGAGTCTTCTCGAGGACAAGCTGATCAACAATCTTCTTCCAAGCAACGGAAGGCTGAGGCATGCTAGAAGATGAAACCTCTTGCTCTCTCTGTCTCTAAGTCACTCGGTCTTCAAGTAGCTCAATAAGTTCATCTTTGCCCTTAGACTCCAACTGCAACTCTTCATTCTTCTTGCTCAAAGCACGAAAACGCTCTTCCCACATATCTTTCTCTTGCTTCATCTTGGCGAGCGCGTCTTCCAACTCCTCTACATCTTGGTTAGGGAGAGTTAATGGCTCAGCCACAACCATAGACATAGGTCTCTCACAAGGATAAGGCATCTTCAACTCCAAAGCTCTATTCTTCACCCAAAGAGTGTAAGCTTCCAAAGCTACACAATTACGCGGACCAAGCTCGGATCTTCCTTTCCTATGCACATTATGCCAAGCATGCACAATCTTCTGCTTCAAATGTTAGGGATCTTTACCCTCTTGATAGGAAAGACCTTCTAACAAAGTGTTATTAGGTTTGTCTCTCAAGGGGAACCCAAGTTGACGACGAGCCAAAACAAGGTTGTAGTTAATTCCTCATTGTGTATCAATGAGAGGCACATTAGAGAATTCACCATAACAATCAATAATATTAAAACTACTCAAAGAAGGATCATACCAAACTATATCATCATTAGTGAGAGACATAAGTCTCTGAGACCACCGTAGACATTGTTTGTTCTCCATAAAAGCAGGTGTCTGAGGCAAGTGTGAAATAAACCACTTGTACAGAAGAGGAATGCAACAGACAATAGTTCCACCACCCTTAGAATTCCTTAGATGCAAAGAGAAATACATATCACCCAACAAAGTAGGCACAGGATTCCTAATCAAGAAAAGTCTAATGGCGTTCACATCAACAAAACTGTCAATGTTAGGGAACAAAGGTAATCAATAAATGAGCAACACAAATATAGCTTCAAAAGCGTCCACACTACCGGCTTGAGCAAAAACAGTAGCTTCCTTGATGAGGAAATTAGATGGTAACCCAAACAATCCTCCTTTCTTCACTCAATGAGCCTTTATCTCAGACTTCTTCAAGTGAAGAGCTTCAACAATAAGATGAGATCTGGGAATCTCTTCCAATCCACTAAAAGGTACCTTGCTAGAAACAGATATTCCCAAGAGATGGGCATACTCCTCCAACATAGGCACAAGCTGATAATCAGGAAAAATGAAGCAACGGTAGAAAGGATCGTAGAACTGAACCAACACACTCAGAAGTCCTTCAACCACATCAGCAGACAAGATAGACAAAAGCTTCCCATGGCGTTGTTTGAAGTCCAAGGGATCTAATACAAAAGATGTTAGCTTCCTTAACTCTTTCAAGTCGGGACATCTGAAACTGTATTTCTTAGTGTTCCTTCGTCCACAGTTCCTTGAAATTTTCGTGTGATGAATGTTATGATGTGCATGAATGCATGAATGTAACAATCACAAATAAGGGATCACACACAAGGAAAACAATCAAAGGTCAAGGGATGAATCAAGTCATGGTCAAGATCAATCATCCATTTTGGTGGATTATGGTTTAAACCTTATCAACACCTAAGTTCCATTGATATTGACAAGACTTGATTGGATCAACCAAGAATCAAGGGTTTGTTGTAAGTCACGAGCATGGAGTCTGGGTAAGAACCATCCCAAAGGAGTGAACTAAGGATAAAACCTGTAGATCATGTTCTAAAAAGTTCCCAGAGTCTTAATTCCATCTATCAGATATTACAAGTTAAGATGACTGACTCATCGACCCATAATATTTTCAAGAGAAACTCGTCTGAGTGTAGTTTCGCGTAATAACTGTTATCAAGTCTACACTTGAACAGTCTCCACACTACGTCCTAAATAGGCAAAGAGGGGTAAATTTTCTATGGTCCTCAGCTTCTCGAACCCAACATAGAGATAGTAATGCCTAACCATAAATACTTGTGTGACATTTCCAAATCCAAAAGAGTCTCCACTGAGCAGATGGATCTCAAGCCAACTTGTTAAGGACTACTCCACACAAGTCGAACATGAATATACCATCCCCCTATCTTAAATGCACTCAAGTTCGGGTTAGAACTTATCTCACCACTCAGAGTCACCAAGTACGACAAGAAGATTATATCATATAAACAAATATACAAACATTACATATATACAATTATATACACAAAAAAGTAGGCTAAACCCACTAGAGACTACTCCCCAACAGAGTCGCCACTTAATTTCTGTAGCGGTAAATTCATGATCATCAAGCTGTAGATAAGCAAGACATCAAATAACAAGAGTAACCACGACGCTTTTATTGTTTCCAAGGGAAAAAGGAAAAAGTACGAACAAAACCCAAAAGTAAAAAGTTTTCAAATCAAAACTAATAAAATGTCAGAGATTACAGGTAAGGGGGTTGGTTACACAGAGGGAAGGTGTTACCACCCAAAGTCTCCTAGGTACTCCTAGGGAGCCCTTTTTTGTGTGCATATGTATTTTGTACGAAATGATGTTTACAAACAAATAGAATGGAGAGATGAGAAAAGAATTTATAAATTATATTTTTCTGTTTGACAAATAAATATGTATTTTTCTGTGGCTAAAAAGGTTCTTCCTAAAATGATAGGGATGTGGGAATCCTCCTTTATATCCATTATTACAAAGTCGCTAGGATATAGAATTGTCCTATACGAACAGGAACGTTCTCTAGCATACCTATTGGTAATTAAACAGAATGGTCAACTGGTTGTAAAGACATCTTTGTTGGTCTTAATTCTCCTAGATTGAGTTTTTCGCATGTGGATAAGGGCATTAAACTAACGCTAACTCCTAAATCGCATAGACTTTTGTCTATGATCAACTTTCCGATTACACATGGTATGGAAAAACTACATGGGTCTTTCAGTTTATAAGGCATGTTGTTTTGAATAATAGTGCTACACTCTGCAGTAAGCATAACCGTTTCATCATCCTCAAGCTTTTTCTTATTGGATAAAATCTCTTTAAGAAACTTAGCATATGAAGGCATTTGCATAATGGCTTTTGTGAATGGTATAGTGATATTAAGTTGCTTCAGAAGTTCTACGAATTTCTTGAGTTGTCCTTCATTTTTGGACTTAAGAAGTCTTTGGGGATAAGGTATATGTGGTTTGTATGGAGGCGGAGGGACATAAGGTGGTTCTTTATCTTTTACCTCACTGTTTTTGTCTCCCTTTACATCATTGGTTGGTTCATTTACCTTTTCGGTTCCCTTACCAGAATTTTGATATGTGGCCGGATTTTAGATTCTTGGGGAAATCGGTTCGTCTAATTTTGTTCCACTTCGAAGTGTGATATCGTTAGCAGGGCCTTTTGGGTTTGGTTATGGTTGACCAGGAAATGCTCCAACTAGGGATGCTATTACGGCTTGTTATTGGGCTACATGGGAAATCTAGGTTCTTAACATTTTTTTATGGGTATCCATAACATCAAACTTATTTGACAATTGTTTCATCAGTTCACTCATATGAGTATTTTGATTTGCTAGTTCTTTGTTTTGTTGAGCTTGGGAATTCACAAAGTTTTCCATCATGATCTTCAGATTTGACTTTCTAGGTGCTTGTGGAGCAACTAGGGCTCCTTTCTGATAGCCAGGTGGAATAGCAGGCGTTGGGTTTGGTGGAAACAAAGCATTGTTACTTTTATAGAAAAAGTTCGAATGGTTTCTCCAACCAGGATTGTAAGTGTTTGAATATGGTTTTCCTTGAGCATAGTTTATTTGGTCGGTGGGAACACCAACCAATAACGGAAAATCAGCATTAGTGTGCCCAGGGGTTCCACATAATTCACATTTTGGTGTTATGGTAGCTACGGTAGTTGCTGGTGCTATGGCCAAGCTTTCGATCTTTTGAATAAGTGCATCTACTTTAGCATTGACGTGGTTTATGCCATTAACTTTGTACATTCTGATTTCGGAGTTGGTTTTTCTATAGCAGTATGTTCACCTCCCCATTAGAAATGATTTTGAGCCATGTTTTCTATGAGTTCATAAGCTTCCTCATACGGTTTGTCCATTAGAGTACCGCCAGGGACAACGCTTAAATTCATCTTAGTGTTATATAATAGATCATTGTAGAAAGTATGGATAATCAACCATTCTTCAAGTCCTAGTATGGACAAAGTCACATCATATCCTTGTATCTTTCTCAAGCGTCAAAAAGAGATTCATTGTCTTTTTGCTTAAATCCATTAATTTGAGCTCTTAGCATAGCTGTTTTGCTTGGTGGAAAATATCGGGCTAAGAAGACTTTCTTGAACTCGTCCCATGTGGTTACATAGTTTCAAGGTAGAGACTGGAGCCAAGCTCTAGCTCTATTTCTTAAGGGAAAAGGGAAAAGATGTAGTCTAATCGTTGTTTGACTGACACCATTTGCTTTCACTGTGTCTCCGTACTGCAGAAACACTGACAAATGTAAGTTAGGATCATTTGTAGGACTACCTGAAAATTGGTTCTGTTGAATAGGTGATAATAGCGAAGGTTTCAACTCGAAATCATTTCGATTGATGGCAGAGACAGCAATGTTGTTATGTGGTTCTTCTTGCGATGGAACAGCATAATACTTCAGCAGACAATTTTGTGATCTTTCGGCCATAATTGGGTTCAGTTTCAAAATTGGGTTAATAGGATCTGGAAGATCGTATTTAATATGAACTTTGTTGATTCGGCATTTTAAATTAAGATAATGCTCGATATCGTCAATTGGTTGCTCTAAGAGCAAGTGTTTGGCATACAATCGACAAAGGAAAAAGAAAGTTTGTTGCCTTTGTCTATATTGCGCAACAAATGAATCATAATATTGACTAAATTAGTCCCCAGCAACGGCGCCAAAAACTTGATCGCGTCTAGACGTGTCTGTTGGATGATGACTGCAAGTGCACAGTCTATCGTGTAGTTTTAAAAGATTATCAAACCCATAGATACTAATAGTCAAACTAATGTTATCTATTGTTGCAGTGCAAAGATAAGGCTAAAGGTTATAAGGTTATGAACGGGAATAAAGATACTAATTTCTAAAGGTTTAAAAGTTATTATAAAATGAGCCCGAAATATGGATTTCGTGTTCCTAAGGGCTTATGTTGAACTTGGGCACTAAATACGACTCTACTATGTTAGGTAGAAAATATCCACTTAAAGGTCTCCTCTCACACTCTCGCGCTATCGACAAAGACCACACCTCCTAACCACAAGATTTTTCTCTCGCTCTCCCGTTCTAATTATAAAGCTTATTTTGAAAGTAAATGAGATCCTAAATGATGCCTAAAGCGCTCTCGCCATTTTTAGGATCGATGCCTAGTTTCCATTATCCGGATCCTTCCTCACACTCTCACGCTATCATACTGAACCTTGATTTGTTCTTCACTCTCGTGCCAAAATAATAAAACATACATTTGGAAACTATATCCATAACCTAATTAAATCATGTATTTTCGCCTATTATTTCTACCGAGTCTCGTTGGTAACGAAGGTCCTCATACGTCGGACTCATACAGAATTAGCAAGACATAATTTTAATTAAAAATAACATGATCACAACAACTAAACTTAAAAACAGTATGGCATGTAATATAGTAAAGGCCATAACAAGTATAAATAATAAAGCAGTAAAAAACCTAAAATTAAAGAAAACAGGAACTTGAATTGAATTGAAAGTTCCGGCAAGTTTGTTCTTGACCCAAGAGTTCAATACAAATGAAAAGAAAACAAGTGTGGCAATCCCTCGATGTGAGTTATTGTCACTTTTACAAGTAACTTTATGCTTAATATTAAAATGTCATTCGGAAGAGCTTCCGCACAACTTGGATGCCTCGAAACACCTCCCAGAGTTCTATATATAGAGGTTTTGCATCCTTGTAACCTCCCTTGATCGTGAAAGCAAAGTGGAGGGAAAATAGGTTGGAGAAAACTGCACAAAACTGCCCACTAGCGTAGAACTACTTTTGCATGATAATGGCGAACTCCATTATGGGAATGGTGAATGCCATTGCCTTGATCATTAGATGATGTGGCGGGCAGGCCAATGGAGAATGTCGTCTAGCAGGTGGCGGACGCCATCTGCTCAGAATGGCCAAATCCAACTCTTTTGCTCCTCTTTAGCTCCTTTTTCACTCCTTTTTCACAAGGCTTCCAAATCTCCAATGAAATCGGCTAACAAATTCAAAAAGAATAAAATGGAAGTAAGAGGCGATAAAATACATAAAAACATAAAGGGATAACATATGAAATAAGCCTAAAAACACGATACGATTTCTTGTTATCATCTTGGAAGGCCATAGAATTCTTTGAAACATTAAAGGTCATTTTCAGCCGTTTGGGACTTTTTGGAATTTTCTAAGTTACATTACCAGATTTCCGTGCCAACTTTAAGATGTCAGAACTTTGTGCTCAAGTATCCAAATGCAACCTTTCTTAGCACATTGGAATCTCTGATATGATGTCAAAAAATTGCAAGAAGAATGGGATCAAAAAGCCTCATGAGCAAGATGCCATATTGAGTTAAACATGGTGACTTGGAATTGAAGGAATCACCATGATCAGATTTTGAACTTCACTAATCCTCATTTGCAAGCAAAATTACCACGTGTTTTGGACCTAAACGTGTTTAGTCAAGTCTCTAGAAGTTAATTGACTCTTAGAACGCATGATTTGGCTAAGTTTAGAGGGTTTACAAGTCACATTTTTCTCACATTCTGATCAAATTTGTTTTACACGAATTGAGCATCATTTCACACATATTTGGATCCTAACACATTCCCTATAAATAGAGCAACATGATTGCTTCATTATCTTTTGAGAGATAAGTAACTCCTGCTTCACTCTGAAAGTTTTCTGGAAAATTGAGCTATCGTATTTTAAATTCCATCTTGTTTCAATCCAATTTCTTGATTCCATTAGCATCTTCGGTCTTCTCAAAATATTTTGCAACAATTCCCAAGCTCTAAGACCTTCTGAAGTGACTTGACCAGATGGAGCTTCATCAACTTCTGATTATCTTTTGCACAAGGTAGTTTTATGTATCATTTGAACTCAAACAAGTTACCCTAATTTAGTCCTTCACTCTCTGATATTTTCCCCTAACTTATCTAGCGTTGATTAATTGTGTTCATCATTTAAAAAAAACCGTGGCTTGCTTGCTTATGAAACTTCTCTGAAATTCTCCATGTTCAGTTTAGATAAATGAATTTTGAGCATGAGGTTGAATTCATGATTGTCTCATGTTCTGAATTTACCAAACAATGAAACTCCGGTGAGGGATCATCGAGGAAGATGACCAGAGTTATCTTAGGTCATCTGAGTTCGCTTATAGGTTGGCAATTTGAAATGTTCTAATTGGTTCATTTCGAATTAGATCCCGTGTTTTATTTTTGGCAATTTCCATTGTGCGCCTTAGCTTGAGGATTGTTGGATCTGCCACATCAATTAATGAGGCCAGATCCAACGTTTCGTGTTTTTTCTGATTTTATTTCTTTTTCATTTTTCATTTTAAATTGAATTTTCTTTTAAAATTCATAGAAAATTCACCTTTCATCCAAAAAATCCCAAAATAATTTTTAAAATTCTCTTTTATTTTTCTTCACTTGACTTTAATTTTTCCATATTTTATTTTCTTGATTTGCTATTTTTCTTTAATTTCCTCTTTTCTCCTTTGTTTTGATTGGTTTAAAAATAATTGTGTGCATTAAAAAATTTTGAAAAATTTATTTTATGCTTCTTATTTTATTTCTAACCTTCCATATTTTCCTTGGCCATTTATTTGGTATTTTGAAGGACTTTATGGATTTTCTCTTTTATTTCCCTTTTAAAATTCATTCTAAAAATATTTTTGATGCATTTTATTTTATTTTATTGCATTTTATGTTTATTTGACCTTTGTTGACTTTTGTTGGCCTTGGATCATGGTTGTTTTGATCATATGTCTCGTCAAACTCAATGGATCTTGGGTGTTTATGGGGTGAAACCCCTAATCCACCAAAATGTATGATTGATTTTGATGATGACTTGATCAAGCCTTTGATCCAAATTGGATTTGTTTTCTCTTTTCATCTTCTTCTTCATCTCTTTCTCTTCCTTTTTCTTTTAATCAATTGGATGGTTTGTGTCCATCTTGTTCATGATGTGTGGATTGGTACTTGATTAGCTTCATCATTTCAAATATAGCTCCTAATTTATCATGGATCATTTAAGGTACTTTGGATTGATGCATATGTTTATCCTAAGTATTTTGAAGTATTGATTGATGTAATGGACCACTCTCCTAGACTTTGGGTCTAATCCATCTTCTTTTCTTTTTTGTGTGACATAGCTTTAGGAGAATGATTTACATATCATTTCTCTAGCATGTATTAACACGAATATTATTATTGATCGGCCTCAGATAGTTGTGACTAAGTCCAATTACGTTTGCTTAACATAGCGTTAAATTTGTCCCGAAAGCAAGTCATTTTCATAAGTGAGATTGTAAGTCTCCTACTCTCCATGGTATTGTGTGAAAAATAATGTTTCCTTTTCACCTAACAGAGCTAGTGGCATACTTGTTGATTTTATCCAAGTTGGAGCCTTTCTCATGGTGATGTAGAGGTCCATATTTTCATACTTGTGGGTGAATAGTTGAGTGTTCTCCCAAAAATGACCAATTTTCTTTACATTTTTTATTACTAACACAACTTGCTAACATATATTATATTGACTTTACTTTAATGTCATTTATCTTATGCTCTTGCTATTTACTTTATGCTTTTATTTAAGCATCTCATATCATATTGTTTGTGCTTATGCTATTTGTTCTTTGTCCATTTGGACTTCTTTTTCTTTTAAAGACATTAATAAAGGAAAAAACCCTAAAAAATTGGTTCTTTTGATCCATGGAATTGATGTTACTATCCTTGGCATTATTGTGGAGTGATGGACTAAGAACTAGGACCTTGACCCTTGCTTTGGGCATTTGTGATTTGATACCTTCGGGTTCATCTGGTACCTTTGACTTTGGAATTCTTTTGAAGTCTTGTTTGGTTACTTTGGTTTCATCTGAATCATGGATTATTCTTTACTTATTTGGCTTTCTTGGGGCTTAATCCAAATGAGGGAATTCTTGTTTGACTTATTTCATAAAGCTTGCTATCTCTTGGTTAGATTTTTCCTCCCCAGCTTTTACTTTATGTTCTAGTATAGTCTCTCCATCTCCTCCCCTTCTTTAATTTTCAAAATCTTCTCTCTTCCTTTTTAAAACCTTCTTGTTTTCAAAGTTGAACCACTTTCTCAATAACCAAAAATCAGGTGTTACCCACTCGCACTAAACCTACTGAGACACGTCACCACTTCCTACGTGACCATGTTGAAAAAGGATATGTTGTATTTGAGTTTGTTGATAGAAAAAATCAACTTAAGGATATCTTTACAAAATCTCTTCTGACTAAACCGTGTTTTAACATTCGAAGGGAATTGGGCATACTTGATTTCTCAAATATTGCCTAAATATGATTTGTTTCATGCATTTTATATACTTTTGCTAGAACTTTCTTTGGAAGTTCAATGACATATGAGTGCATCATCCTTCATCAATTCATAATCATAGTAATAGTGTTCCATTTTCTCTCTTTGAAAGTAAGCCTTTTACTTTTGCATGATGTATATGTTCCAAATTCTTTATATGCTTGACATATGAACTAATTCATGAATGTTCACTTTCAAAAATTTCAATTGATGTATTTTAATTTATATGCTTATAGTTATTTCATGCTATTTTTATTCCATATTTGAAATATAATCTTTGTGTATAAGCTTTGTATCTATCATTAGTTCTTGCATGGTGTTGTTTATCTATTCCAGCATGAAATATGTTTAAACATATTATAATGTAAACAAAATTCTTGTAGTGTGTCATTTTTATGATAACATTTCAGTTTTTAGTTTGATTGGTGATAAATCTAAATAATCTCCTTGCTAGAGCACACTCAAGAGTTTTTTATTGCATTGTATCCTTCATATTTAATGTTTATTGTATATGTTATTTGGAATTAGTTGTGGCAACCATGTTATATCTTTGTTTTAAATGCTTTTATTTATGTTTAGGCATTTTCAATATTTATATCATTCTATGTGAGTGTTGTTTTATTGATGATCTTATCTTTGCAAACTCCTATGTGTGGTATATTGGTATATGTGTGATATAATATACTTCTTATGGGTTACTTTGTTTCTTCTTGATGTTGTCAAAGGGGGAGAAGCATATGCAAGATGAAGTTGGGATGTATACATTCAGGGGGAGCCTTCATGAAGACACAAAACACATCATCTCAAGTTTTTCCATCATCAAAAAGGGTGAGTACGTGAGTGCAACTTTCTGTTAGATGTATTTTGTATGATGTCAAAACTATTATACTTTAGCGTTTATTTATATTGGACGGTATCCAATGAGTCTTAATGTGCATCTTAGAATTAGGAAACATAAAAACATTTTGAAATGAGTTAGAAAATATTTCATGCATTAAAAACAAGTTTTTATGGGAAAAATAGCTTATGCGTTTACACATATGTGCTATAGGTCGACACATAGAAGAAATTTCTATGAGTCGACACATACGAGTTACAAGTTGGCACATGTAAGTCATTTTTAAAGCCTGTAGCTTTTGTTTGATGTGTCGCCTCTACAGGTCGACACGTGACCTATACAGGTTGACAGATGCATTGAACAAGTAGACACATGACTTACATAGGTCGACACATACAACATATTTTTCAAAAAATTCATAACATTTTCAAATTCTTTGCGTTCCTTTTCCATCCAACTTGCATACATATATATATACCTCATTCATGCATCATTTCTAGTAAGGTTCTAGAGTAAACCTACACAAAACCGGGATTTCAAAGAGTTCTCATCGTCTTCAACCTACATTTTATGCATACACACAAACAGAATACACATAATTATTTTCTTGCAAAAGAGTAGTGTGAGATGGTGGATCATATTGGTAAGTCTTGGGTTACAACAATTTTCAATTTGGATTCGACCGAGTGGAGGCTTTGAAGAATAAAAGTTTCTTACAAAGGAGTAGCGTGAGTCGGTGAATCAAATTGGCATTGTTGGGTGACTTCATCAAACTAAGACCAAGGGAAGAGAAAGTGTTAGAATCAACATAAAACATATGTTTTATAGGGTTGTATTACAACATTTCTCTTGTATATTACTTTGGAAAATTAAGGTTAATTTCATTATCTCGATTCGAGTTCGAACTGAGGGTAGACGTACCCATAGCGAGGCCGATTGAGGAACTTCCTAAATAAATCCTTGTGTACTCTCTCTCTCTCTCTCTCTCTCTCTCTCTCCTTTTGATAACCATTTCAAAAAAGTTTTGTTGAGTTGATCACAATCTACTATATTGTGATTGGATTTGAAGATCACCAAAACCATACAAACTTCTAAAAAAATTGATTGCACACAAGGTGTTCGAAAATTTGTTTTTATTATAATTTTTGGTGTTTTATCATTGGTTATAGATTATACTTGTAGTATAACATTCAATTGATTGTGGTTGAAAGTATTTTTATCAAATGTTTACTCATTATCATAATTTGATTGTAATTACACATATCCGAGCTTTTCAATAGTGGTTCCGTTAGACGATTCGATCTGGGTTACTGCCCCTAGCCATATAATTTTTCAAAACAATTTTTGTTAAAGTTTTTACTTGGGAACTATTCACCCCCCCCCCCCCCCCTCTAGATCAAAGTCTATCGTCTAACACAAAAGTTCCTTGTGTGCTTGTTTCTCTTTCTATTAAAAATATTCACAGTACGCAATGTTCATGTAAATGATATTCTCTTAGCGTTAGCATTGTTCCATTCTTCCAAGACTCCTTTATATAGGGAATGAAAATATTTGTTTGAGGATAGAAATGGAATACATAAATGTAGTTATATCCTTGCATAATGGTCTGTAAAAATGGGGGACTCAATGGTACAATAGTACGGTCATTTTCCCACAAAATTAGTTTAGTGGAAATAATATTTGATCTAGTACTATGTACTATTTTCTCACGTAAAACTTTTTTGACCTTTAAATACTCAGAGGCTTCAGATAGATAGTTGATGAAGCATGCATAAGAATCAGAGTTAGTGTGAGAGAGTCTTCAGAAACTTGGTCTTTAGAGTCTTAATCTAGTTCTTCAGAATCTGGTCTTTAGAGTCTGGTGACACAAATCATTATACTTGTTGAGCGCAAGACTTTAGAGATTGACAACGTAATAGGATTTTCTTGTTAGAGTCAATAAGCTTTATATGAGAAATGTTCAGAAGTGTAACACCCTAAATCCCACATACCATTTAATATGGAATTTAATTAAACAAAATATAATCATTCAGGGTGTCACACACAATCAAACATAGTCTGCTCAATCCCACGGGTTATAAAATAAAAATTTAGCACATGTCATCGCATTGCTCACTTTCACTTAGGGTATCATTGTAGCGGAATCATTATTAAATTAAATAAACACAACATTACAACCCATGACATAGTCTCACAAACTTCAACTTTCATAACGCAACCAAAAGGAGTTGTATTGTTCAACTCACCACCACTTTAAGATCTCAACAAAACATAAATAGTAACTTTAACAACACAAAACAAGTGAAAGCAAACATTCAGAACCCGATGTTACATGATCATAGAAAAACCCTACTAAAAAAGAGAAACGAACAAATAATGGAAACCATTCCAAGAGCTATCTTCCACTTACTTCAATAATGCTACTCTTGAGTATCTGCAAGTTATCCATGATGGAAAATATTCAAATAGAAAGGGTAAGAAATCACATCCAATAATAACATGCATATACTGCAAGGTAGGCTACCAACACATAGCATAATCTACACGATCTCAAATACCAGTATATCAATTACATTCTCACACCAACTCATCAATCACAACTCATTTACATCCCAATCACACGCCAATTACACAAAACATTAATACCATATAAATTTACCTCATTATGCATCCCAAACTCAAAATGAAACTCTATGCAACTCAATATAACTCTATGCATGTGGTACCAAATATGAACAATCAGGTTCATTTCGCTCCCCGATCCCCACCATAAGATCATATTTTCTCTTGGAACCGGAGCATACCAAATCACTACCATCACCATAGGTAAAACTTCACTAATCCTCCATAATAGGAAGTAGCTACTCTCACCCGATCCATCATCATAGGATCAAGGCTCACCAAAAAAAACGAAGTTCCGAAAACATGAATGCATGGACTCTCAACATGCAACAATAACACATACACATTGGCCCATCTTCTGACTGTGTGTACCACCAACAAAATAATCAACATAAATGAAGCATATGTATAATTAAATATGCAACATATTTAACAATCACCACAATTATTCAAGCTGAATAATTCATTATCAAAACATATAAACATCTTCCACACAACATTGTTATAACCACACCATTACAAAAACATCATCAATATTCAACATTTACATTATTCACTAATTGTAATTAACATTCTCAACATCATAACATCAACAAATATGCACAATTCTCATCGATTACTTATATTATCACGAAATTATCAGCCCCTGAAACTAATTCCATTTGATGGTAAACTATATTAGCTTTCCACCGCTTCAAACAACACCTCATTTGGACTTACAAATTCAAAGTTATGATCAAAACCGTGTTGGAAACCAAACCTGTTTAGCCATGACAAACTCGGGGACACCTGTCACCACCATGCCATGAGGTCCGCCATGGACCCATATCGACCACCATGAACCCAAAAACTTGAAAAAAAGCGTTTTTCACTATTGGAACCCTTTCGAAGCTCCAATTTCGATTCTGTAAAAAACCATGATCTCAGAATTCGAAACCCAATGATCAAAACATCAAATTTATTATTTATCACATATTGACATCAATTAAATCATATATTTCATAACTTTATCAATTCTATAAACCTTCAAAACTCTCAACAAAGGTGAAATCATCCCAATACTCAAAAACAGAAAATACAGCCACACATAGTGCACGAAAATTGATCATAAATTCAACCAATAACATTATAACACCAAATTAAAAATTGATCAACTAAAAAAATACCCTATTGGAGGTTAAGGACTCCTCTACCCTACCCCTCATGCATAAGCCCTTATTGAAGGTTATTCTCCCCCCTTACCTTGATTTCTCTAGCAAGCAATGAAATTAACCCTTGAATTCTTCACCTTCGACCTCTAGCCAACTTTTCCTCTTCCCCTTGTCTCTATCCTTTTTCCCTCTTATCCAAAGTTTTTATTTATTAATTAGAACTAGGACTCTTTAACTTATATTAACCTAATTAATCCTGTTTTCTCTCTTTCTATTTTCCTCCTCACCACCAATGCTTTCTTATTCCTTGTTTTCTCCTATTTCTCATATTTTTCACTTTAGACCCAATTTCTCTATTTTCCCCGCTAATTAAATGGTTAAAATAGTTATTATTATTTTAATTATTAAAATAATTCTAAATTACTTCTACCAACTTCCAACTCTTCCTCTACACCCCACCAATACCTTCACGCTGCAAATAACATATATAATCACACCACTTATTTAATTAAAACACTTACTATTTAAGCAAATTATATAAAGGTCACAAATAAATCAATTAAAGTAATTAAATTGAAATTGGGATGTTACAACTCCCCCACTTAAAGAATTTTCGCCCTCAAAAATTACCTTAAGTAAACATATTCTGATGTGAATCCCCCATCTCGCTCCTAAGTCACGTTTCCACCAGCTGATCCTCCCCAATTTACCTTCACCGAGATAATCTCTTTACAATGCAACTGCTTCACTTCTCAATCCTTTATTCGTATGGGTGATGTCTCAATAGTCAGATTATCTCTCACCTGCACATCATCCACTTGGATCACTTGATACGGATCCAGATTGTATATCCTCAACTAAGGAACATGAAGCACGTTATGAAGATTAACAAGCGATGGTGGTAAAATAATCTGATAGGTCACTTCTCCTATCCTCTACAAAATTTGGTATGGACCAATAAAGCATAGCGTGAGATTTAGAGATTCCAAACCTTGACCCGCACCGGTTACTGGAGTAACTCTAAAAAAGATACGGTCTCCCTCTTGGAACTCAAGTGCTTTCCTCCTCTTATCATGGTAACACTTCTGGTGACTCTGTGAAGCTTTCATCTTCTCTTGAATCATCTTGATCTTCTTACAAGTTTATTGCACAATCTTAGGGCCAATCACCGCACTCTGTCAGATTCGTACCAACACAGAGGTGTCCTATACCTCCTACCATATAACGCCTCAAACAGGGCCATCCCAATACTTGAGTGAAATTTGTTTTTCTATGTGAACTCAATTAATGACAAGTAGCTATGCTAAGCACCTCATTATTCTAGCACACAAGCCCTTAATAGATCCTCCAAGGATTGGATAGTCCTATCCATTTTGCCATCAACACGTGGGTGATAAGTGAAACTCAAATTTAGCTTTGTACCCAATGCCTCTTACAAGCTCATCCAAAACCTCTACGAGAACCTCATATCTCTATTCGATACATTGCTCGACAGAATATAATGCAGACTAACAATCTTCTCAACGTACAACTCAACCAATTTCTGCAGAGGAGAATTGATCTTAATCAGTATAAAATGAGTCGATTTAGTCAGTCTATCAACAGTTACCCAATTATAATCACATCCTTTCGTCATCTTCGGCAAACTTGTCACAAAATACATGGAAATACTATCCCACTTCTACTACAGAATACTCAAAAGCTGCATCACACCCAATGACTTCAGATGTTTGATCTTCTACTTTTGACAAGTCAAACAAGCATAAACAAACTCAGCTACTTCTTTATTCATTCCTGGCCACCAAAACAATTTCTTCAAGTCTTAGTACATTTTAGTGGCACCTTTATGAATACTCAACCCACATCTGTGACCTTCCTCGAGAATACTCTTCTTAAGCTCGAGTACATCTAGTACACAAATCCTGTTTCTGAACCCATCATATCGTTCTCGTTAACTCTAAAGTAACCATATTCACCTTGATTGATCAACACTAATCAGTTAATCAATCCCAAGTCGATCTTCTATCCTTCCTTGATTTCATCAAGAATACCACTATTCGGTTTCAACATACCCAACTTTACACTGATATGAGTCTCTTCATATACTAAACTTTACACTCATATCTTCAAATTTCCCAATCAATTCCAACTCTCTAACCATAAGCATCAACATGTGAAAAGACCTCATACTCAACGCATCAGTTACGACATTAGCCTTATCAGGATGGTAACTTAAGCCAAAATCATAATCTTTCAAAGCTCCAATTTCGATTCTGTAAAAAACCATGATCTCAGAATTCGAAACCCAATGATCAAAACATCAAATTTATTATTTATCACATATTGACATCAATTAAATCATATATTTCATAACTTTATCAATTCTATAAACCTTCAAAACTCTCAACAAAGGTGAAATCATCCCAATACTCAAAAACAGAAAATACAGCCACACATAGTGCACGAAAATTGATCATAAATTCAACCAATAACATTATAACACCAAATTAAAAATTGATCAACTAAAAAAATACCCTATTGGAGGTTAAGGACTCCTCTACCCTACCCCTCATGCATAAGCCCTTATTGAAGGTTATTCTCCCCCCTTACCTTGATTTCTCTAGCAAGCAATGAAATTAACCCTTGAATTCTTCACCTTCGACCTCTAGCCAACTTTTCCTCTTCCCTTTGTCTCTATCCTTTTTCCCTCTTATCCAAAGTTTTTATTTATTAATTAGAACTAGGACTCTTTAACTTATATTAACCTAATTAATCCTGTTTTCTCTCTTTCTATTTTCCTCCTCACCACCAATGCTTTCTTATTCCTTGTTTTCTCCTATTTCTCATATTTTTCACTTTAGACCCAATTTCTCTATTTTCCCCGCTAATTAAATGGTTAAAATAGTTATTATTATTTTAATTATTAAAATAATTCTAAATTACTTCTACCAACTTCCAACTCTTCCTCTACACCCCACCAATACCTTCACGCTGCAAATAACATATATAATCACACCACTTATTTAATTAAAACACTTACTATTTAAGCAAATTATATAAAGGTCACAAATAAATCAATTAAAGTAATTAAATTGAAATTGGGATGTTACAACTCCCCCACTTAAAGAATTTTCGCCCTCAAAAATTACCTTAAGTAAACATATTCTGATGTGAATCCCCCATCTCGCTCCTAAGTCACGTTTCCACCAGCTGATCCTCCCCAATTTACCTTCACCGAGATAATCTCTTTACAATGCAACTGCTTCACTTCTCAATCCTTTATTCGTATGGGTGATGTCTCAATAGTCAGATTATCTCTCACCTGCACATCATCCACTTGGATCACTTGATACGGATCCAGATTGTATATCCTCAACTAAGGAACATGAAGCACGTTATGAAGATTAACAAGCGATGGTGGTAAAATAATCTGATAGGTCACTTCTCCTATCCTCTACAAAATTTGGTATGGACCAATAAAGCATAGCGTGAGATTTAGAGATTCCAAACCTTGACCCGCACCGGTTACTGGAGTAACTCTAAAAAAGATACGGTCTCCCTCTTGGAACTCAAGTGCTTTCCTCCTCTTATCATGGTAACACTTCTGGTGACTCTGTGAAGCTTTCATCTTCTCTTGAATCATCTTGATCTTCTTACAAGTTTATTGCACAATCTTAGGGCCAATCACCGCACTCTGTCAGATTCGTACCAACACAGAGGTGTCCTATACCTCCTACCATATAACGCCTCAAACAGGGCCATCCCAATACTTGAGTGAAATTTGTTTTTCTATGTGAACTCAATTAATGACAAGTAGCTATGCTAAGCACCTCATTATTCTAGCACACAAGCCCTTAATAGATCCTCCAAGGATTGGATAGTCCTATCCATTTTGCCATCAACACGTGGGTGATAAGTGAAACTCAAATTTAGCTTTGTACCCAATGCCTCTTACAAGCTCATCCAAAACCTCTACGAGAACCTCAGATCTCTATTCGATACATTGCTCGACAGAATATAATGCAGACTAACAATCTTCTCAACGTACAACTCAACCAATTTCTGCAGAGGAGAATTGATCTTAATCAGTATAAAATGAGTCGATTTAGTCAGTCTATCAACAGTTACCCAATTATAATCACATCCTTTCGTCATCTTCGGCAAACTTGTCACAAAATACATGGAAATACTATCCCACTTCTACTACAGAATACTCAAAAGCTGCATCACACCCAATGACTTCAGATGTTTGATCTTCTACTTTTGACAAGTCAAACAAGCATAAACAAACTCAGCTACTTCTTTATTCATTCCTGGCCACCAAAACAATTTCTTCAAGTCTTAGTACATTTTAGTGGCACCTTTATGAATACTCAACCCACATCTGTGACCTTCCTCGAGAATACTCTTCTTAAGCTCGAGTACATCTAGTACACAAATCCTGTTTCTGAACCCATCATATCGTTCTCGTTAACTCTAAAGTAACCATATTCACCTTGATTGATCAACACTAATCAGTTAATCAATCCCAAGTCGATCTTCTATCCTTCCTTGATTTCATCAAGAATACCACTATTCGGTTTCAACATACCCAACTTTACACTGATATGAGTCTCTTCATATACTAAACTTTACACTCATATCTTCAAATTTCCCAATCAATTCCAACTCTCTAACCATAAGCATCAACATGTGAAAAGACCTCATACTCAACGCATCAGTTACGACATTAGCCTTATCAGGATGGTAACTTAAGCCAAAATCATAATCTTTCAAAGCTCCAATTTCGATTCTGTAAAAAACCATGATCTCAGAATTCGAAACCCAATGATCAAAACATCAAATTTATTATTTATCACATATTGACATCAATTAAATCATATATTTCATAACTTTATCAATTCTATAAACCTTCAAAACTCTCAACAAAGGTGAAATCATCCCAATACTCAAAAACAGAAAATACAGCCACACATAGTGCACGAAAATTGATCATAAATTCAACCAATAACATTATAACACCAAATTAAAAATTGATCAACTAAAAAAATACCCTATTGGAGGTTAAGGACTCCTCTACCCTACCCCTCATGCATAAGCCCTTATTGAAGGTTATTCTCCCCCCTTACCTTGATTTCTCTAGCAAGCAATGAAATTAACCCTTGAATTCTTCACCTTCGACCTCTAGCCAACTTTTCCTCTTCCCCTTGTCTCTATCCTTTTTCCCTCTTATCCAAAGTTTTTATTTATTAATTAGAACTAGGACTCTTTAACTTATATTAACCTAATTAATCCTGTTTTCTCTCTTTCTATTTTCCTCCTCACCACCAATGCTTTCTTATTCCTTGTTTTCTCCTATTTCTCATATTTTTCACTTTAGACCCAATTTCTCTATTTTCCCCGCTAATTAAATGGTTAAAATAGTTATTATTATTTTAATTATTAAAATAATTCTAAATTACTTCTACCAACTTCCAACTCTTCCTCTACACCCCACCAATACCTTCACGCTGCAAATAACATATATAATCACACCACTTATTTAATTAAAACACTTACTATTTAAGCAAATTATATAAAGGTCACAAATAAATCAATTAAAGTAATTAAATTGAAATTGGGATGTTACAACTCCCCCACTTAAAGAATTTTCGCCCTCAAAAATTACCTTAAGTAAACATATTCTGATGTGAATCCCCCATCTCGCTCCTAAGTCACGTTTCCACCAGCTGATCCTCCTCAATTTACCTTCACCGAGATAATCTCTTTACAATGCAACTGCTTCACTTCTCAATCCTTTATTCGTATGGGTGATGTCTCAATAGTCAGATTATCTCTCACCTGCACATCATCCACTTGGATCACTTGATACGGATCCAGATTGTATATCCTCAACTAAGGAACATGAAGCACGTTATGAAGATTAACAAGCGATGGTGGTAAAATAATCTGATAGGTCACTTCTCCTATCCTCTACAAAATTTGGTATGGACCAATAAAGCATAGCGTGAGATTTAGAGATTCCAAACCTTGACCCGCACCGGTTACTGGAGTAACTCTAAAAAAGATACGGTCTCCCTCTTGGAACTCAAGTGCTTTCCTCCTCTTATCATGGTAACACTTCTGGTGACTCTGTGAAGCTTTCATCTTCTCTTGAATCATCTTGATCTTCTTACAAGTTTATTGCACAATCTTAGGGCCAATCACCGCACTCTGTCAGATTCGTACCAACACAGAGGTGTCCTATACCTCCTACCATATAACGCCTCAAACAGGGCCATCCCAATACTTGAGTGAAATTTGTTTTTCTATGTGAACTCAATTAATGACAAGTAGCTATGCTAAGCACCTCATTATTCTAGCACACAAGCCCTTAATAGATCCTCCAAGGATTGGATAGTCCTATCCATTTTGCCATCAACACGTGGGTGATAAGTGAAACTCAAATTTAGCTTTGTACCCAATGCCTCTTACAAGCTCATCCAAAACCTCTACGAGAACCTCAGATCTCTATTCGATACATTGCTCGACAGAATATAATGCAGACTAACAATCTTCTCAACGTACAACTCAACCAATTTCTGCAGAGGAGAATTGATCTTAATCAGTATAAAATGAGTCGATTTAGTCAGTCTATCAACAGTTACCCAATTATAATCACATCCTTTCGTCATCTTCGGCAAACTTGTCACAAAATACATGGAAATACTATCCCACTTCTACTACAGAATACTCAAAAGCTGCATCACACCCAATGACTTCAGATGTTTGATCTTCTACTTTTGACAAGTCAAACAAGCATAAACAAACTCAGCTACTTCTTTATTCATTCCTGGCCACCAAAACAATTTCTTCAAGTCTTAGTACATTTTAGTGGCACCTTTATGAATACTCAACCCACATCTGTGACCTTCCTCGAGAATACTCTTCTTAAGCTCGAGTACATCTAGTACACAAATCCTGTTTCTGAACCCATCATATCGTTCTCGTTAACTCTAAAGTAACCATATTCACCTTGATTGATCAACACTAATCAGTTAATCAATCCCAAGTCGATCTTCTATCCTTCCTTGATTTCATCAAGAATACCACTATTCGGTTTCAACATACCCAACTTTACACTGATATGAGTCTCTTCATATACTAAACTTTACACTCATATCTTCAAATTTCCCAATCAATTCCAACTCTCTAACCATAAGCATCAACATGTGCAAAGACCTCATACTCAACGCATCAGTTACGACATTAGCCTTATCAGGATGGTAACTTAAGCCAAAATCATAATCTTTCAAAATTTTAAGCCATCTTCTCTGCCTCATGTTCAATTTTTTTTATCGAATATGTACTTCAAGTTCTTGTGATCACTGAATACCTCAAATTTGGAACAAAAATATAATGTCTCCAAATTTTCAACACGAACACTACAACTGCTAACTCAAGATCATGCATAGGATAATTCCTCTCATGAAATTTTAACTGTCAAGATGTGTAAGCTGCAACCTGATCATTCTGCATCACCATACCTTGCAGACCCATCTTCGAAGCATCAAAATTTAGAATGAATGACTCACTTGATTTGGAAATATCAAAACTCGAGCAGACGTCAACTTATTCTTTAGTTCTTGGAAACTCTCTTCACAATGCACACCCCAAATATAGGCTTGACCCTTTCGAATCAACTGAGTCAAATGTAGTGCTAACTTCGAAAAACCTTCAATGAACTTCCTGTAGTAACCAGCCAATCCAAGAAAACTTCTAATTTCAGCAACAAACTTCTAAGTTTCCCACTGTAACACAACATTCATCTTCGATGGATCAACCGTTATACCACCACTAGAAATTGCATGACCAAGGAACTCGTACTTACACAACTTCACATACAATTGGTTCTCTTTCAATGTCTGGAATAAAACTCTCAGATGTTCCACATGCTCTTCATCCAAATTTGAATATACCAGTATGTCATCTATAAACACAACCACAATCTAGTCTAAATACAGATGAAAGATTCTATTCATGTACTCCATGAACACTCCATGCGCCTTGGACACTCCAAACGGCATTACCGAATACTCATATTAACCTACCTCATTCTAAAAGTAGTCTTCGAAATATCTTCAGACTTCACACAAAATCTGATGATAACCCGAATGCAATTCTATCTTGTTAAATACACAAGCACCTACAACTGATCCATCATATCATTAATCCCCAAGAGTGGATACTTGTTCTTAACAGTCACCCTATTCAAATGTCGATAGTCAACACATAACCTCATACTACCGTCTTTCTTCTTGACTAGTAGCACCGACGCACTACGAGGCGAAACACTCGAACAAATAAACTTATTTTCAAGTAGATCTTCCAATTGCTTCCTAAATTTCACTGAACTCTAAAGCTGAAATTCAATAAGGAGCCATCGATACAAGACTAGTACCAGGTACTAAGTCTATAGTAAACTTAACATTGCACTCTAGTGGAAATTCACTAATATCATCTGGAAACACTTATGGAAATTCACACACAATCGGTAACTCTCCCAACACAGCTTTACTTTCTGCCTTCATAGAAGCTAATATCATAAACATTGAAGCATAATCATTCACAAACTCATTCACTTGCTTGGCCGACACGAGCAACTCATCGCTTGCATGGAACTCTTGAAATGAGATGGACTCGTCCAACAACCTGCTCTCTTGCAAACAGCGGTACGACTAACCAACTCTCTACACATGAACCATGTTAGAGAAGCAGAAGCGTATCCCCATGTATTTCAATCTCCCTCCTACCAGAAAGCGTACAGAAATACAAACGAGCACCGATAGTGTTTCACACACATGTCACGTACTAGGGAACAAACAAGATTACAAAACCTGGCCGGACAAACCAACCTGCTCTGATACCACCATGTAACACCCTAAACCCCGCATACCATTTAATATAGAATTTAATTAAACAAAATACAACCATTTAGGGTGTCATACATAATAAAACATAGCTTGCTCCATAACACGGGTTATAACATAAGAATTTAGCAAATGTCATTGCATGCTTACCTTCACTTAGGGTATCATCATAGTGGAAACATTATTAAATTAAATTAACACAATATTATAACCCATGACATTTAGTCTCATAAATTTCAATTTTCATAACACAATCAAAAGTAGTTGTATTGTTCAACTCACCACCACTTTAAGATCTCAACAAAACATAAATAGCAACATTAACAAAACCAAACAAGGGAAAACAAACGTTCCCAGCCCGATGTTACATGATCAAAGGAAGACCCTACTATAAAAGAGAAATGACAAACTAATGGGAGCCACTCCAAGAATTATCTTCTACTAACTTAAACAATGCTACTTCTGAGTATCTTCAAGTTATCCATGGTGGAAAAATTCAAATAGAAGGGGTGGGTAATCATATTCAATAATAACAGGAATATACTGAAAGGTAGTATATCAACACATAACATAATTTATGCAACCTCAAATCAAAGTATATAAATCACATTCTCACACCAACTCATCAGTCATAACTCATTCACATACTAATCACACACCAATTACACACAACAGCCATATCATATGCATTTATCTCATTATGCATCCCATACTCAAATTGTTTCAGTCATAGGATACTTACCGAATTGTTTCTTCTGAGAAGGAAGAATTTCAGCTTACTTAGTTCCTAGAGCATGTACCTTCTTCTTCAGGTGTAGTTCCCATAGACATTTCCAAAACTCTAGCAAGGCCACCTTGGGTGGAAACTTTATAGTTCCAGAGGCTCCATCATCCATCTTATAAAATTTCCTTTTCTTTTTGAGAGGAATAACATTAGGAAGAACATCTATAAGATCATTATAGAGATAAGCTACATGTGTGACACCTAGGGCTAAGCAATCAACAATATAGGCTTCTAGGAATTATGGAGGATCCACGTTGGTAAAGATTGGATAATCATCAACATGTATCGTTCTAGAGGCTAATTTATTAATATACAGAGCTTATGAATGATCAATAACTGAATATCTCAGAGACATATTCTTCATATTCTTTCCATTGAAGAATTTCCCAATGTCAATATCAATTTCCTTGGTCAAGCCTAGGTATACCAAAGTCAGAACCAACTTTCTTTCAAAAAGCACGTCTGGAATAAATCTTCCCAGAGGTATGCATTTTCTGGCTTTTGGACTTCCATTTCTGGTATCCTTTATCCGCTCCCTCATATACTTGAACAAAATAGAAGGTAAATTCGTTTTGGTTCCATAAGAAATGTAGAAGAGCATGTACTTTTGATTTGTGTTGATGTAGTCAGAAGAGTTGGATGCTGATTTATAGTACACACAACCCAAAAGAATCTTGAAACATACTCTGAGATGGTTGTGCAAATTCTTTGCATTTGAAGAGAGGACATTGCAGGAGGAGCGTGAGAGGATGTTGTAGGAGGTGCGGGAAGAGTGAGATATATTGGTTGAGGTTGAACGTTAGAAGTGTACCCACGATGTGATTGAGGTATAAGTATAATTTAAAATATATGTGTTATATGTTGTTGTTATTGTTTTTACATTTTAATTTTTATATTGTATTTGGTTATTTTTATGATGTAGAAATTGAAATCAATGTGTGTACTCAACCACCCAAATCTAGATTATTTGGACACGCTTGAGAAAGTAGTTGAGAAAGTTGTTATGGATAGTGTAAGCACATAAGATAGTTGTTCTGTCTCGGTTCACAATATTGAGACCACACCACCTCAACTAGATAACACTCAAAGACTATCCAATATGATATATGAGATTCCAGACGTCTTCCAGTTTAAATTAAAACAAGAATCATCACAAAAATGTATGCTTCATAATAGTTGTCTAGTGGCATTTTTGAAGGGAGATGAATGACTAAACATACCTGTAATATAATTGTGGTGCTCATAAGTATAATTCTTACGGTGATTTCAATTTATGTTTATTATTCTCATACTTTAACATAAAGTTTTGACATTTGCATTAACTTTTAATTAGGATTCAACATGAGATGTGTGTTTAAAGAAAATGGAAGAAGTATTGTTTCATAGATCCGTTGAACATTCAATTTCAACGTAATTCAACAAACACTATCATGATGAAATACAAAACTAGTTGGTTAAGGAGAATAAAGATTGTTACACGACACCTTTTATTCATAAGTAAGTATATGCATTAATTTTTTTATTTAAAAATCAATTTTATAGACATTATTAATTATTCTGAGTATTAATGTAAGGAGCATTGACAACTAATTATTTTATGTCTGAAGCAAAATGTTCTAGTTATGTCATGCTCGTTACAGTATCATATTGATGAAGATATAAAAAATATTATGAGCAGGAAAGTGATATTATTTGTAGTACATAAATTTTACCTTAAATTTTGAATAGTTTTTATTCATTTGAATTATTTTTATTCATGTTTAATTTTTACCAACATGTAGAGCTATGGAGTGATACAATTTTGTGAAACATAATCTACAAGGTAGAAATCCAAAGTTCATAGAACCACATATAAGTATTACTTGTGCTTTTTGACATTATTTAATTTTTTTTCTAATGTATTACTTTTGCTTTGTGTGTATTAATATGAAAATTATTTGTAGTCACATAAACAATCCAACAACTATGAATGTGGATACTATGAGATGAGACATATGTTTAATATTGTTTCCACAGGAATTATCAATTTATGGACTAAGGTATTAAGTATCCATATACGTGTAATTTGTGTATATTTTTTAAGTTAATGTTGTTGTTCTTAGCTTATCATAATTTAAATTTTGTTCAAATTATAGGGGTTTAGAGACGAAACATCATTCTCACGAGAAGATATAGATGATTTTGGATCACAGATTGGGTCGGTGCCTTCCTATCTTATATGAATCTCGTAAACACTAGTTTTTCTTGATTTACATCTATACACTAGCATTATATAGAGGTTTTGTCATTATAAGTGTAAATATGTATATGTCCAAATATGTATAGATTCTCTTGGTAGAGGTTTTGTGTATTCCAAATGTCATTATAAGTATTATAAGCATTGTACATGTGGTTTTGTAAACAATGTAAATTTGGTATTCCGTATTATGATATGTATAAAATATAAATGATCTTATTTTGTCACATTATTATGTAAGTTATGTGTAAAAAAATGATCCAGGTAAGTCAAAATGGTATTTAAAACAAAAAAAATGGTTATACCCCTCAATTTATAACAAAAACTGATGTAAATAGGGACATATTTTTCTCAATTATAAACAAAAGCCTATAGGCATATGACGTGCACTACATTTTTGAAAATAAAAGTTGGTGTTGTTGGGGATCAAACTAGTAGAGCATACTAAAAAAATTATACTCCACTAAACCAAGTTTTATGAAGGAAGAGGGAGTCCAATGATATATATAGGATTCAAGTTCTTCATTCAAAAATGTACTAGTCAAAAGCACTTTAAGCTTGTATTTGACTTTTTATATTTTCTCTTATACTCTTGTTTTAGAGTGTTGTGAGGGATAGTTAAATATTTGCTTTGGAGAGTGCGAGTGTATTGAGGCCATGGGGTGGTTGAGGGTAGTCTATGTGTTATAATAATTTCCAAATAGTATTATTCTATGATCATCATTTGAAAATGGTTGTGGTTTTTTCTCCAATTTTGGAGTTTCCACGTTAATCTCTTGTGTTGTTATTGTGTCATCTTTTATCTATATGCTTTGTTTTTCCTATAGACCTAATCTTGATTCTTTTACAATAACCTAATCAAAATAGATAAAAATTTAAGCCCAAAACCAAGTGAGCTTTCACACTTTCACATATTCAGATTCATAACTTCAAGATCACAACTTTATATCTTCAAGTGACTTAACTTCGTTAACCTTTGTCTAACACTTTCAATTAGAACTTGAAACATTTATTTGATGATACTTGTAATATATCGTTTTATGATTATATGTCATCATAACGAACCATTTGATGGGTTACCATCAACAAAACCATTTGACAATATTACTTGCAAAACACATGGAGCCACATTTTTGTGCGCTCGTGAACTATATAGTTACATCAAAATATGTAGATTGATTTTTTTAAGGTTCTCTCTCTCTCTCTCTCTCTCTCTCTCTCTCTCTCTCTCTCTCTCTCTCTCTCTCTCTCTCTCTCTCTCTCTCTCTCTCTCTCTCTCTCTCTCTCTCTCTCTCTCTCTCTCTCTCTCTCTCTCTCTCTCTCTCTCTCTCTCTCTCTCTCTCTCTCTCTCTCTCTCTCTCTCTCTCTTCTCTCTCTCTCTCTCTCTCTCTCTCTCTCTCTCTCTCTCTCTCTCTCTCTCTCTCTCTATATATATATATATATATATATATATATATATATATATATATATATGTCCCTCTATTTTATCTTATTCATGAAATTTACCCCCTTATTTTAAATTTAAATAGTTTCGATCTCTCTATTTTATACTTAAACAATTTTGGTCTCCTTCGCATACTTTTGCATTTAAAATAAACGACGTTTATATTTTTTAAATGACATGTTAGTGATAAAACTTGACAAATAATCGTATACAAACCTATTATTGAACTTTTGTATATACAAATATAAGTTAAAAAACAAAACTCTCATCATTTTTTTATGAAAAAACATGAGAGAGCGATTAAAACTTTTTGAATTTAAAATAGAAACATCAAAATTGTTTAAATTTCAAATAGAGGGACAAATTTCGTGAATCAGACAAAATCAGGGGACTAAAAACTCTAATTTCGTGACCCCCTTATTTTAAAAATAAATAGTTTTGGTCTCTCTATTTTAAACTTTAAACAATTTTGGTCTCCCTCACATTTTTCTAAATGACATATTCCTTCTAAAACTTGACAAATAATTGTATACAAAGATATTATATTCAACTTTTGTAGATACAAATATAAGTTAAAAAACTAAAATCTCATCGATTTTATATGAAAAAAATATGAGAGGGGGATTTAAATTGTTTGATTTTAAAATAGGAGGACAAAATTGTTTGAATTTTAAATAGGGGGACTAATTCGTAAATCAAACAATATCAGGGAACTAAAGCTATAATTTAGCCATATATATATATATATATATATATATATATATATATATATATATATATATATATATATATAAATATATATATATATATATATATATATATATATATATATATATATATATATATATATAAAACTGTTGGATTGAAAACTATTATCATATAAATCACGCCTATAAAATTTTATATAAATCAAAAATCATTTGACATGTTAAAGAGAGTGATAAAAATTAACGGCTTTCATGATGATTTGTAAGACGTTCGCTTTTATGTATTTTGTTAACATGCCAAATGATTTTTTATTGACATTAAATTTTATAGACATAATCTATATGATAATAGCTTTCAATCCATAGTGAATTTTGTTATACGAATATGCGGTAAAGAGTTATCGAATGTGTCATGTTACTATATTTAGCCATATATATATATATATATATATATATATATATATATATATATATATATATATATATATATATATTGAAAAGTCGACAAGAGCCTATTAAACTTAAAAAGGAGTGTCTAGCATAGGAAAAACAAGAAAAACAACAATAACCAATATCATACAAAGAATAAAATTTCCAAAAAGAAAGACAATAAACCTTGTCAAAACAGAGGGACATGAAAACTCCTACAACCAAATAGAATCAACGAGAAGTTAAAAACAAAAATAGAAAAACAAAAATACACTCCAAGAAGGATAATCTAGCTAGAGCCTTGCACAAAGAATCAAGAAGAACTAGAAACAAAGAGCTATAGACACTCGAGACCTTTATTGGCTCAAACAAAGTGTAAGTTTCTCCATATAACCCTAGAAAAGGCATGATTTTTTGAAGACTTCCCAAGATATCATTTCCATGCTAAAATAATTCTCATGTCATACAAATCCTTCACGCCAACAGGTGAACCTAAGAAAAACATATCATTTCATGATTTCCAGATAGACAAAACCATTGAGTGCTAGATCATGACTAAACCACATCGAGACCAAAACTGGATGCTACCTTACAAGTAACAAACAAATGTGAAACCTTACAAGTAACAAACAAATGTGAAACCTTATCTACGGTACATCCATAAAATCCGCAAGAAGCCCCATCCAGATTCGAAAGCACCCCAAACTTAAATAAGTTTTATCTAGAAGGGAACTTATCAAGGAAAAACTGTCAAGAAGAAAAAAAGTTATCTTAGAAGGAACCCAACTTACCTAGATATAAAGAGAAACATAATCCACTATATTTTAAGGAAGAAAGATTGGAGCTATGTGTTTGTAGGTGCATTCATATGGAGATGATCTTAGTAGAAGATAATATTCGATGGGTTTAGAGCTATGTGCTTGCAGGTGTATTCATATGGAGATGATATTAGAGAAGATGATCCTTTGATAACTAAAACTCTGGTGATGTCGTCTATTCAAAAAATTAATATCAAGCCTCATCAGATGAGATAATTTAAGTCACAAATGAATTATTGAATCCATGGTGAATCTAGCAAGGGAACTTGAGGTTTTAAGGTTACGAGTAAGAGGAATTGTGAAAGCTTGTCTTGTCTTGTGTTTGAGTGATTAGTGCATTATAAAAGTATAAGATTACCTCCTAAGATACTAAGATAACTCTCTCTCTCTCTCTCTCTCTCACACACACCACACACACACACACACACACAAATAAACACAGTCAGTAAAATATTTTTCATGCCTTTCTTATTTTATAAAGTCACTAGAAAATAGTTTACGCAAGTAACTAGTTGGTTACTAGCTTGAATAGTCTTTTGAGAGTGTAATTTACACTAGATAATCGATTAATCCACTAGGTTTAAGCAATTATCTCTTTTGTAAATGCTCTTAACCGATTAAGAAGGATTCTAATCAAGTAGTGATAGATAATTTGAAAACCCTCCATATTAAGCCTACATAGTCGATTAGGCTTATCACCTAATCGATTATGAGCATTAAAAAGCCCATGGATCATTTTCCTTTTAAAACTATATTTTTTATTAGATAAATGAGGCTTATCCTCATTTCAAATCACACAAAAATTCAGATTTCTACTATCCTTTTTCTTATTTTTCTCTCCTCTCTCCTTCTTATATTCTTTCTCTAAAGTTACCTTAGCTCCTTGTGAGTGAAAATTACTTTAGATAGTTTTTGGTTGTGCTGGTGATCATGCTTAAGTGTTTTTCATCATAAGTGCAATTCTCTTGTTTAATCTATTTATTTATTGAGATTGTCCTGGTAAAATCTCAATTTAGTTATTGAGATTGTCCCGGTAAAATCTCTGTTGGGTTCTTGAGATTAGCAAGTAAAATCTATGTTTGGTTTTTAAGCTCAACTGGTCCAAAATGGATGATCCATTTGTTCCCACACATGAAGTTAATAATGTTGTGGAAAACAAAAATGAAAGAAAAACAAAAACTGAAGCGTTGTCTCAAAGTTATAACCATCATCACTACCACTCACGGTCCTGATGAGTTTCTGCGTGTTTCACACTGTGAGACTGCTAAAAAAATATGGGACACTCTCCAAGTTACCCATGAAGATACTACAAAGGTAGAGAGGAAAACGATGAACATATTGACTCATAAATATGATTGCTTCAGAATGAAGCCTAAAGAAAATATTTATCATACTCATAAACACATTATCCACATGGTTAATCTCATGAGAACGCTTGTATTTTAAAAAAATGAGAGCTTGGTTTTAAAATTCCTTAGATGCATAAACCGCAGTTAGCAGCCACCGCGATATATAAATCTAGGGATTTTTCATCCATGGACTTAAGTATCCTTTTTAGTAAACGATCATGAAGAAGAAGCCAACATCTGTCTCATGGCTGATCGTGAAGAAAATGAGATAATTTCCTATTTATCTTATCATGACTTATTTCATATTTGCAAGAAGTTAAATAAATAAATAAGTTAAAAAAAACTTGTCTTCGCTTCTAAAGATACTATTCTTCCCTTGAATTTGAAATCAAAAACCTCGTGGAATAAATTGAAAATCTTAAAGAAAGACAAAATGCTTTAATCCAAATCTCTTTTTTTTAATGCGAAGTATTAGATGAATCAATCAAGTGCGATCGGTATTATGTTTTAAAAAGTGAAAACAATAACTTACAAAACAAACTTGATAGATTCACTAAAGGATGAGATAACTTGAATCTCTTACTTGGAAATCAAAGAGCTTCGTATAGTAAGACTAACCTAGGTTATGAACCTAAAAATAATGTTAAAAGTTTTAGCAATAAATGCCTTGAAAATAATATCCCTAAGGGCAATATTATTAAATGTAATTATTGTAATAAAAATGGTCATGTCGCTCAGTTCTATTTTGTTAAGAATAGTCATGATAGTAAAAATTCCTTTTCTCCTTTTCATTTCTACAAATAATATATTGAAATGAAAATGAGAGTTATTACCACTCATTATTCTAGAGATAATATTTATTCCACTAACGCAAGAGGATCTAAAAAGAATTGAGTATCAAAAGTCAAAAACTCAAATTGTGATGCATATATGTCAGGGAGCTCGAACTCAAAATATCATATTGATAGTGAGTGTTCAAATCATATGAATGAAGAAATAAATATATTTTCTTATTTCACTCCTATGAGAAGAGAAGTTTCTTTGTATAGTAACAACAGAGTAAATTGTTGAATCTGGGACTATTTGTAAGAGTCCTAATCATACCATTGAGATGTTCTGATTTTTGAAATTTTATAGCATAATTTTCTTAATATTAAGTAAATTGTGTTACAAATGCAATATAGTATTATCTAATTCTTCTAAATGCACGATCTTTAAAAAATGTGAAATGAAATCTATCTTTTTCTTCTTTTGAGATTATTTTTTTCAAAATCCCCATGATTATAGAAGAATTCATACATGTCATCTTTGTTGGTCTAACCACTTGTACATAGAGATAGAAGTTCTTGATTATTCAGGTATTCTTGAGAAAACATATTTGGAAGATGATGATCAAGATAAATATTAAAATCAAGATCAAGAGGACAATCGAATTCTAAATGAAGAGACTCAAGTTGAAGAATACAACATAGAAAATTAAGATCTACCCAAAGAATGGAGAACTGCTAAGAATCGTCCAATTCAAAATGTTATTGAAGATATTTATAAAGGAGTCATAACTCGACGCTACCTTAGCAAGTTATGTAACCATATAATTTGTTTCCCAAATTAAGCCAAAGAAATTTGTTGAGGCTCTACTTGATGAACATTAGTATCTTGCTATGTAAGAAAAGTTAAATCAATTTGAAAGAAACAATATTTGAAAACTTTTTCCCAAAGCTTCATCTAATCAAGTGATTGGAAACCATTTGGTCTTTCGCAAAAAGCTTGATGAGGATGTAAAATTTTTGAGTAATAAAGAAATACTTGTTTCAAAATGATACAATCAATGGGAAGGCATTTATTTTGATGAACCTATGCTTCTATAGCTTGATTATTATTCATAAGGATGCTTCTAAATTTTTCTTGTATCCAGGATTTTAAACTCTTCCAAATGGATTTAAATTGGGCATTCTTGAACTGTTGCATACAGACGGAAGTGTTTGTTGATCAACCTCCAGGTTTTGTAAAGTCACTAGAATTTTTTTTTACACAAATAACTAGTTGATTACTAGCTTGAATAATCTTTTAGGAGTGTGTTTTAGACTAGATAATTGATTAATGCATTAGGTTTAAAAGGTTATATATATTTGTACACCTATTAATAGATTAATATGGCTTCTAATCGAGTAGTGACAACAAATTTGAAAACCTTTTGTATTTAGCCTACATAACCAATTAGACCTTGGACCTAATCGATTGTGAGCATTACAAAGCCCATGGAAGTTTTCCTTTTTGATTTATATAAAAGAGGTTTCTCCTAATTTCAAATCACACCTAAATTCATATTCCATTATTCTTTTTTTTTTTTTATCTATTATCTCCTTCTTATATTTTTTTACTAAAGTTGCCTTAGTGTCTTGTGAGTGAAAAATACTTCAGAGTTTTTGGTTGTACTGGTAATCGTACTTAGGTGTGTTTCATCAAGAATGTGAGTCTATTGTTTGATATCTTTGTTTCTTGATATTTTCCTTGTAAAGTTCCAAAATCATGATTACTTAAGTGTAACGCTTAAAGGATAGGTAAATTAATTTTTCAAGGTGATCTATATAATACACCAAGTAAAACAAGACAGTTCTAACACCCGTGTAGGATGAGCTGGAACAACTTATGGGAGAAGAAACCTTAACTCACGAGGAAAATTATATTTCATAAGGAAAAAATACCCTTAATAGAAACTATAAATAGATGGGTTGAGTGAAAAATCAAGGATCGTGGTTTAGAAAGATAGAAAAACACAAGAAGGGACAATGACACATAACAAATAGAGGTGGATGATATTATCATTGAAGGTCCAAGTTACAATGCAATTTAATTTCTTCTAAATAACATGTAAAGACACCCTCATCATAAATAGTTAAATTTTCTTGTGCTTCAGATTGGAATAAAAATAGTTGTTAAAGGATAATACGAAGAACTAGTTGATAAAGAAGAGGAAAAAATCAACAAAATAAGGTAAAGAGAATAAAGTTGAGATTGAATAAGTCACCAATTCCATTTGTGTTTTGTTCAACAAAAATAAATTGGGAGAGACATGGAAACTACATCATTTGTATTTCAAGTACATGGATTTTCATCAGTACACTGAATCATTTGAAGACTGAGGAAGTGTCGAAGCTCCCCCATCATTGACATCTTGGAATTATTCCACATCATGTCATCAAATTCCTTACACAAGGACTCATTAGTAGCTAAAACAATGATATCATCTAATAATATGTCATGCTCATATTTTTTGGTAAAAATGGTTTTGTCAACATTTCCTCTTTGAACATTATTTTCAAGCAAAAATTTGCTTAGACAATCATACCAAATTCTTGGAGGTTGTTTCAGTAGTCCATACAAAGCCTTTACCTTGCAATCCATAAGTTTGTGTGTGTTGGTTCTCTCAATTTTCCTATTAATGTTAGGTAAAACATCTCTATCACTTAAATTTTGAAATATGATCTTATTACTTTCCCACCTTTCCATCATGTAGGTTATGATTTCTTCTAACATATTCACTAATGGATTAGCCTTTGATTCAGTAATCTCAGTATTAAATGCTTCTGACATGTTGTTAATAATAGAGTCACATTTGTATGTGTCCTAAACTATGATTTACTCCCAAACTAGGGTGGACTCTTCATCATATGTTTAAAAGCCTCTTCATTGACCACTCTCATTCCCCTCATTTTTCTTTTCTATGCATGTGGGTAAGTTTATTTTTCTTCCTTCCATATGACTTCTTTCATCAACTTTTTAGGACAATTCTTCCTAAAATTACTATACAAGTGTCTCGCACGAAACATTTGTTCAACACTAACACTAGGTCGAAGCTCATCCATATTAGGCAATATACCATACAATACAACGTACATTATAACAGAAAAGACATCAATAAAATTGCAATACAACATAGATACAACATAAACAAATAAAATACATCCATACAATTCCTACAATTAAACATTAAAACATAAGACTAACAAAAATGAACACGAAAAACTCTAAAACCAAAAACAGATAACAATTGAACTCAAAAAACACTAAAACCTATATTAGAAATGGGCTACAAATTACTTACCATTGTGAAAACTGAAGCTTCAAATGCTCCCTTTAAAGCATTTTTCTCACCTTTAATTTCACCTTCACACTTCTAGTCTCCAACGTCTTCATCGTTTTCTCCATGAGCTTTAAAAAATAAGGCATCAAATTTATATTTTTAAAAGTCAATAGACAAAAATGGACCCAAAATTAAAGATAAGATAAAAAAAAAAAAATTAACCTTATAGTTTTTAATCATAGTATTTTTGCGTCGGCGAGCTAAGATTTATTTTCCCCTAAATATAGTCATGCAATTTTAACCACGTATTCAAGACCCTATCGTTTCTTCTGGTGACTTATATAGCTTGCCTCACAAATTTATGTTTACCTCCTTTTTACCTCTTTACAAACTGTGTGATGTGGGTGTGTCAAGGTCGCCTTGATTCACCTCACAAGATATAAGGGTTGCCCTATGTGCATATTGCAGAATCCGTTGAAGCTCTCTGAGATTTATTCGCCTAGCTACTAGTTGCCTCGCCTGGAAAATTGTTTAGATTAGTTCTTAGTCTTAAGTGTTTTGATTAAGTTACAGAACTTTACTCATTTTAAGCACTTATCGTATAATTTCTTGTTAATATCAGTTAACCTTCCATGTTTGTTGTTGTTAAAAAAACATTAGACTACAGTTAAATTCTTCACCGGCTCTACTTTTAAAATTTGATTAAAACAAAACGAACATAAGGTTTAAATATTTTTTTTTTCCTAAGCTAAATTATGTTTTGTTTTATTAAAATTGAATATTTTCTGGTAATAACATCATTTTTTATTAAAAAAAATATCTAATCTAAGTTTTAAATATTCTTATTAAAAGTCTTAAATATTAATTCTTCACAATGCAAAGCACACTTGCTACATCAAATTTACTTTTACCAAAAGTTAAGCTATTAACTTGCAATTAAGATATAAAGTACAAAAAAATTCTCTTATGATGCTATACATTACCTACCCTGCCCTAACTCACAGTGAAGTATGAATCACAAAATTGTAAATGGTGAATGGCTATAGCTACCACAAAAGGGAAGTTAAAAGAATGGAATCAATTGACAGTTACATTCCTCTTTTAGATGAATTTGGAAAAAACCTAACGAAAAACCCTCCATACTTTTACTTTTTCTAGCTGAAAAAGCCTAACCACAATGCCAGCACCAAAGCCTTTTTATCCGCTTTTAAGCATAACATAACATGTTAATTGTTAGGGAAAGTTTCACTCTTTTAAAATATGCACTGAGTTATTAAAGTTACATATGCCAACAAAAATGTTTAGTGACAGTTGAAAAACCGTAAGTATAAATGACATTTTCATACGGTTTTTTTAACTAAATGTGATATAACATGTTGATTATTAAGAAAAATTTCACTCTTCTCTATTAAAATCTATTAAAATGACATCGATAGCTCATTTATTTTTACAATATGCACTAATTTCAGTTAAAAAAACATATACCATCAAAAGTGTTTAGTGACATTCAAAAATCGATAAATACAAATGAGATTTACCTATGGTTTTTTTTGCTGTCATTAAACGCGATCTAACATGCTAATTATTAAGAAAATTTTCACTCAACTCTATTAAAATCTATTAAAACGACATTGACAGCTCATTTAATTTTATAATATGCACTAGTCTCGATTAATAAAACAAATACTATCAGAAAAATTTAATGACAGTTGAAAAATAATAAGTATAGATGACATTTACCTACGGTTTTTGTCTGTCGTTAAACCTGACATGTTAACTATTATGTTAATTATTGTAGAGTAAGTTAGTATTATTATATGTTAATTATTGTAGAGTAAGTTAGTATTATTATATGTTGTTTATTTCCACTTGATAGTAATGATGATGAAGAAAATCGAAATATGAGTAGCATTTGAAAGACTTCAAAAGCCATTATGATACTTGTTAAACTTGAGTACTTGGTGATTTACAAACTGATACAATTACAGGTAAAGAAGAAGTTACCCCCCCTCGTCCCCCCTCTGAGTGTCAGAGATTGAAAGAGTTTTCTATATTGAAAATGACAGTAGGGAAGGTACGGTTCAGTCAAAAGAAATATTGAAACCATCACTACTAATCTTTGTAATTGCTGATTTGTCTTTTTTGATGTTTTCTTCATAGTTAAATAAATACTATATAAGTATTGAATGTGATTTGTAAGGTAAAGTGTGTTTGGATGATTTCAACAAGGTTGGTAGAGATGATTATAACATAACTTAAGAGATGTTTTTAATGTGACCCTTTTTAGGTATTTATTTGTTGCTTTTGAAATTATAGTACTTTAGTGTTAACAAGTCTTTTTCAAATTCATGTGAAAATTTGTTGTATATCATGTTCTAAGGGGAATCAATGTCTATAGAATTAGATATTTCACTTTTAAAATTAGCCTTGAATTTATCTTGTATTTTGAATTTTTATTTTATTTTTGTTAGGGTTTTGTTTTGTTAAATAAAACTAATCTAAATTAAAATCACAAATTTATTTAAGAAAAATTTAAAATTATACAAAATTAAATATTTTTGGATGGGTTTGAATGTCGTTTTGTGAATACTATTCGAATCGGATTAAATTTTGAATTTGCTTTTCAAAACTAAATTAAATCAAACCAAATTGCATACGTAAATTTTAATATTTAATATTTTTATATTATTATGATGTAATGTATTAATTTTTTATTAGATGATTTTAAATATTTTAAATACAACTTGTTAACTGAATTTAATTTTTTTACTATTCTATTTGCTTCAACTTGATTGATGAATTTCATTCCTTAATATCACATTTTTATATATTATATAATATATATATATATTGTATTAAAGTTATTATTTTATCATGGCTTTGTAAAAATAATAATAATAATTAAAAATCATAATTTATAAATTTAGATATTCAAAAAATGATTTAAAAAGTTGCTTTAAATTAGACCGATTCATATCAAATATTTATAAATTGTCATAAAAAATCAAATCAAACCATATTTATTTTTATCATAACATCAAATAAGTTTTACTAAAAAAACCGAAGCAATGGTGCTTAAAAAAATTCTTAAATAAAATGACGACTTTCAAACTATTTATTCGCATAATAAAATTATCCTTATAGAATTGGTAATTGGGTAAATTTTATGGTCATTCCTCTTCTAAAATTAACAATTTTTTAATAAATTTAATATTCAAAGTCAACTTAAGATGAAGACTACTAAAGTCTTCGCCTTAAGCTCACCCAAAATCGTCGGGGTTGACTTATTGATGAAGAGTTGAATTTTTAAAATATGTTAATCTCAAAATATTAGAACCAAATTGTGCTATGTGTAAATAATTCTAGCATTCTGATTTTAAACGGAACCCTAACAAATAGACGGTGATATTGTCTTCTTAAATTAGTCGGTCGCAATACTAGATATTAAAATTTTAAAAAACCCATAAATTATTTTTGTGAAATTTTGTAATAGTAAAATTGTAAATATTTAAAAAATGACTAGTAAGATTTTATGATATCTCTCTATTCTAAGATAAAATAGTAAAAAAGAAAAAAGCTAGACTGTAGAAGCAGTTAACCCTATTTATTACAGCTTCTTACAGTTACTATTATTTTAACTCTCTAGCCCTTTTAGCTAGAACGTGAATCCAATGAATTCTCTCTATCTCACTTTCTTCTATATTATTAGTAATTATTTAATTTTCTTCTGCAGCCCCTACAACCTTTTTCAGCAACAAGTCAAAAAACAAACACGTGTGTTTGTAATTTACAATCCATAACAATCCATTAATCTCACTTACTTTTAATCTTTCATCACTCTTTCTAAATTCTCTGCAAAACCTAACATAACCCTAAACCCTAAACTAAAGTTTCTCTCTATATACGACAATGACACAATTATACATATACACGTACTAACGAGCTCAAAAGTTGAATGAATGAATGATATGACCCTGCGATGCTTACGTTGCTCCCTTATAATAAGCCTAAAAATCCGTCAATTATGTGTGTCTTATCCTACGTTTCTTCTACTTTTATTTTCTTTTTATATTTCTCTAATCACAATTCTCATAAACATTGCATATTCAAATAGTTAAATAGTTTTAGAAAAATTCTAGTAAAGTATGTAAATCTCAGCTCAACTGATAAAATCTATATTGTTAGATTGACCCACAATATTAACGTTCGAACTCCAACTCTTAAAATTGTGCGCGTGTGAGTTTTAAGTAATTCTAATCACTTAAAAGTCTTCTTAAACCAGCTAAGTTATTATTTTTGCAAAAATATTCATTTGTAGAGTAGGAGTTTAAAATCCTAATATCTCATTTATTCAATTTTAAAAATTAAATTTAAATTATTAAACTAATCTTAGTAAAGAAGAATGATTCTATTGAATCTAAATTTGAATCCATGTTAAAACAACCATTCCTCCGATATTTGTTTCTAAACCTAATTCTAGGGTCTGAAAAATTTATCACAGTTAAATTTTAAATAAATAAAATCTCGTAAATTTATAAGATTTCATTTTAAGTTACACTTAAACAATGTCTACATATATAAAATTTTCAATATTTTTTATCTTAATATAATGGATAACAAAATTAGAAGCTTACACTAAATCTCAAAAAATTTAAATCTATATAACAATCATATAATTAAATTCTAAAAAATATTAAAAATTTAAAAATAAAACATAGAACACATAAATATCTTCTCCCCCATATGTATATTTTTTACTATTACAACTATCATATTTAATCTTATTTTCTAACATTTTCTTATCCTTGAGATGAAGTATCTTTGAACTAGATTATCCTTTTATTTTTCTTAATAAAATAAATAGCATCTATATAATATAAAATTAATAAATCACCTAATTTTTCTTCTTCTTCTTCTATTATTATAATCATCATCATTATTATTTTCTCTCTCTTCTTCAATAGTATCCACCCATGAGCCTTGTCCATCTCAGACCCAGATAAATATGGACTCTTATTCTTCTTACAATCAAAACTACACAAACCAAATCTCACTTTCCACAATGAAAAACCCTTACCCTATCACCATCATTTTCTTCTTCTTCTAGCTTCTCTTTTAAGTCCTTAACTATTAACTAGCTTTTTTCCACTAAAAATTAAATATCTGTGTAAAAAAGTGTTTTCAATAAGCTACTTCACTATATCCCATAAGAACATAGCTATAACTTTTGCTTTTTTGTTGTGAAAACAAGAAATTAGGGTTTCAAATGTTTCCTTCAACTTATTGCTCTTTAGGTCCTTACCCTAGTTATAATCCTAATCCCAATTCATCTTCATCTTCTTCTTCACATTCATACCCTCCTTTTACTTACCTTACCCCTGATCAAAATGCTTCTTCAAACAACAATACCAACAACATCAACACTTTTCTTCATGATCCAACTATTTCTGTTCCATACACACAAACTTCACACCATCATCATGTTCCAATTAATCCTGAAACCCTAACAAATTGGGCGGTTGCTGATTATGCTGCAATGTTGAAACAAGATCTAAGTGGTTCTTCTTCCCATTACAACTTCTCGAATTTGCTTGCGAAGAAGCCGGCGAAGAAACCGGCGAAGAAAGACCGGCACAGCAAGATTCATACATCTCAAGGCTTGAGAGACCGGAGGGTGAGACTCTCGATCGAGATAGCGCGGAAGTTCTTCGATCTTCAAGACATGTTAGGGTTTGACAAAGCTAGCAACACACTTGAGTGGCTTTTCAACAAATCAAAAGAAGCAATTGAAGAGTTAACTAGAAGCAAGAACAATTTAGCTTCGGGTGACGACGATGTAGATGATCATAGCTTCTCCACTTCGTCTTCCGAAGGAGAAGACGAAGCCCGAAAGATGAAAAGAGCACAGAAGGAATCCTCAAAGATGAAAGACTCAAGAGAAAAAGCAAGAGCAAGAGCAAGAGAAAGAACTAGTGAAATGAAGATTCAAGATTTGAAGGAAAAGTACCCAGAAACCGATCATAATCAACAAATTCTCCATCAATTGATGCCGAACGACGAAGAAAACTCGAAACTAGCTCAAAGAGATGATATCTTTAACTTTATTGAAGAATCAATTGTGATCAAGAGAAAGTTAAAGAAATCTTCTTCACAACATCATCAACAAAACATTAGTTTTGATCACAATGACTCTCCAATGATAACACCAAATTGGGATACAAATAATAATAACAATGCTGCCGCAACCGGAAGATCCAACTTTTCTGCAATATCAAGAATGAATCTATCATCAGGTAATTTTATCTTCTTATATAATAGTTCTTTTAATTTTTTTTACATTTATGATATATGTACTTACAATTTTTAGGTTTTGATTTTTCTAGGGCTTCAAATCTTTGGAAAATCATGGGAGGAATGCAATAACAGTCCAAATAGATATTAGCTGATGTATATATATCAGCATATTCTGAGATCAGAATGAACTATTCTAAAAGTGCTTTTTCAAGGAATCATTTTATCATTTGAACAACTTTTAATTTTTCTGCCCTATTTTTCACTTTAGACAATGTCTGTTGTTTTTGTACTGAATTTTTCTTGTTTTTGTTTTGCTCCAAAATCAGCCAAGAGCATGTGACAGTTTGGCTTCAAAAGATATATATGCTGCGTGTATTATTTCTGGCCAATATTTAAAGTGTGGTTGATATTATATAAATTATATATATTAAAGTTCAATTATCAGATCCATTATATTTTACAGAATTTTTATATAAATTATAGGGTTAAATATTTTTGATTCTCTTAAATATTTTAAATTTCGTTTTTAGTCTTTTAAAATATATATTTCAAAGAATGATCCTTCTAAAAAAAGTTTCATCTATATTTTTGGTCCCAAATATTAAATTGTGGCTAAAAATATCGCTAATTCTATCGATAAGTTGTAAAAATTGTTAATAAGTTGCACGAGAGACAAAAAAATATGGATGAAAAATTTTAGGAGAATCATTCTTTAAAAAAAAATTTTAAAAAATTAAAAAACGAAATTTAAAATATTTAAGAATATTCCAGATACAGACGTATTTAACTTATATAAATAAAAGTTCAACTATCATATATATTTACCACTTGGTGTTGGTGGTAAGAGAAGCAAGTACACTGTTTGAGCTTTTTCTAGCAGTGTGCAGGTTGAGTAAGATTTATGTTTTGAAATCTTTCTAATTCTAATAAGAAATTCAGATAAGCTATTAAAATTCAATTTAAAGAGACATGTATAATAAAAGTATCGATTTTAAAGGACGTGTATATCTAATCAGATATTCAAAACTACTAACTGAGTTGGATTAACGACAGTTGGATAGTTTTTTTTTTTTTTATGGTAGATTCAAAGAATGTTTTATTTTTCAAAGGACGGAGTTATTTATTTTTTCAAGAGAAAATCATGATCTTGGTATCTATGGTGGACCAATTCTCTATTGTGTTGGGATGTTGTTGTTTCTATTGTGTGGTGTTTGGTGATAGTGTCTGTGGATTTGGAGTTTTGTTGGCTGAGATGCTATTTGTCTTTTGGTTTGAGATTATATTGATATGGTTAGAACTTCATGCATTCAAGAAATTGAAATGTACTTGCGACAACTTTGGCAGATGAGAGATATTAACTGATTCTGCAATTTATATTCCACACTGCAATTACAGATGATGATGATGATGATAACTTTCTATACATTTATTGATGATTGATGTCTACTAGTTCTAGTATAAGCAGGTTTGTGATTTTTCTTCTTGGTGTTAATATTTTAACCTTCTATAGAATTTAAATTAAAGGTGGAATTTTATTGTTTTATAAGGAAAAAAATTAAATTTTAAAGTTAAAAAAAAAAAAGAGAGGTAGTGTTTTATTAAAATTGTAATAATATAAAAGGTTTATCTTAGACAATTTTTTTAAGGACCATATTAGATGGAACCCTACAAATATTACTTCTATTTGTTATGATTTGAGTCCATGCCCAATCCATCACTCAACATCTCTCACTTAATTCTTGTGTTCAACAGTGAATTTAAAATCGGGACATAAACAACGAAGATTTCGAAAATTATTCCACTCTTTTATGAAGCAAAGATTCAAAAGGAATGGTATCTTGGTCCTCAATTCTACAAGGGATAGACTTAGTCAAGTAGATGATATAAGAAGGAAATTAAAGATAGCTTTTATGACAGGTTTAGAGAACCATGTTCTAGCAGACCAATTCTTGGGGGAGTGGTGTTCAATCTCTTAAGTGAGGATGATTGTACAAGGCTGGAAGAATCCTTTTGCTTAGAGGAAATCAAAGAAGAAATTTGGTTGAGTGAAAGTGTCAAAAGCCCAGGCCAGAAGGATTCAACATGAGTTTCTTAAAAAAAAAATGTTAGACTATCCTGAAAGAAGATCTTGTTTCTCTTTTTATTTTTATTTTTTAATGCACCATATATGTTTCTTAACCACCACATAAAAATATTTCGGTGATTCATCTTCGGAAGCACTAAAGTCTCTGTTAATATTAAAATATTCTAGTGATGCATTCTTCGAAATAATGTCGGAGATATATTTTTAAAAATATTTTGGAGCTTAAATCACACCATAACCGAAGGTCTTGTCAAACACAAAAATGTAAACAATGAATTCTTTTCTCACCCCCTCATTCTATTTTTTTAACAAATATCGTTTTCAACCAAAATACTTGCACACAAAAAGGATTTCCTAGGAGTACCTATGACACTTTGGGTGCTAATACCTTCCCTCTGTGTAATCAACTCCCCTTACCTGTAATATCTGACATATTATTAGTTTTGATTTGAAAACTTCTTATCTTTGCGTTTTGTTGGAGATAGGGTCTAAGAAACCCTAGATTTGACCAGTTGACTTGTCTGGTCAACCTCCTTGAACCAACTTGCACACTTGAAGTTCCTTTGCTCTTGGGGGCTCATGGAGGATCATATATGCTTATGATGATATAAAATGGAGTATCCCTTAATATCTTTGACCAATTGTTGAAGAAACTTGCTGAGGAAGGCACACAAGATACTTAGATGAATTAGGGCTTCCTTGACAAACAAGCTTCAAACTCTTGATGAATTCTTCATCAAAATGACAAATAAAGAACATGGGGATCCATATATGATGCTTAGAACCAATGTGGACTTGACCTTGCTTGATCCCTTGCACTGAGGGTCTCAAACCCTAGTTGTGAGCTTGGTGAGGCATGGGTGGGCACACACACTACCTACAAAAGAAACAAAGCTAAACTAGACATATTTTATATTTTTTGTTAGTAAACAAAGAAAATAAAGTCTGATACAATCACAAATGCTTCGTGATCTCTCCCAATGCAAACTCAATGAGTGATAGGTGCGGAGGATACCAAGGTGTGATCCCAATGCCAATGCAAAGCGATGAGATGGCATGAGGGATCTTAAGGATAAAAATTGGGGTCTTACAACCATCCACCTTGCCTACTTTCATTAAATGAATTGATCCAAGGGCCAACTTTTGCCCATGTTTTATTTTTAATTAATGTTTATTATTTATTTCATGTAGCGTGTTGGTTAACATTCAAGAGCCCTTGGCTTAGTGGAATGCGGGGTTCAACCCCTAACGCACCCATTTGTTTATTTGTCTCACTTTTACTTTTTTATTTTATTTACTTCTTCATTTTTACTTATTTCTTTTTTAATCTCACATGTTAGCAAATACACTTAAATATTTTCCATCCACCTATTTTATTTTCACATTATTCATTTTTATTTTGACCATTTTTATTGACATTTTTACCCTTTATTCTTGATGATGGTTGATTAGATCTATTGATCATGGTCATTGGTTTCTTAGGGTTGATGAAATCTTTAATATTTTAAACATATCAATGAATGATCAATGGATCATTCCTGATACTTTGGGGTATTGATAGATTACCCCTAGTTAACCATGTTTAAACCATTTTATGCATAGATCAAACCTCACTTGTTGATCCTTACATATTGATCCATTTGATTGTGTTGTTTCCATCAACCACTAACAATCTAACACTTATATTTAAATGTCAAACTTGTACATTATTTAAACTTGTGAACTTGTAATTATTTGGGTGATATAATCTTCCATTTGTCAAATCATTGATAGATGGACTTAGGTTTTATAACTTTCTTTGGTTCAAATCAATTGTTAGACGATTATTATAAGACCCCAATTTTGACCCTAAGATCCATCATGTCATCTCATTAACTTGGCATTAGCATTGGGATCACACTCTGGTATCCTCCACATCTATCATTCATTGGGTTGGCATTAGAAGAGATCACCAAGCATATTTGTTATTGTATCATACTTTATTTTCTTTCTTTATTAACCAAAAATCCAAAAAATGTCTAGTATAGTTTTGTTTCTTTTGTAGGTAGTGTGTTCATCCACTTGTACCTCATCAAGCTCACAACTAGGATTTAAAACCCTCAGTGCAAGGGATCAAGAAAATCAAGGTCCACATTTGTTCAAAGCATCATATATGGATCCCATTGTTCTTTATTTGTCATTTTGATCAAGAATTCATCAAGAGTTTAAAGCTTGTTTGTCAAGGAAGCCCTAATTCATCTAGGTATCTTGTGTGTCTTCCTCAGAAAGTTTCTTCGACAATTGGTCAAAGATATCAAGGTATACTCCATTGAGCTTCATCTTAAGCATATATGATCCTTCATGAGCTTCAAAGAGCAAAAGAACTTCAAGTTTGCAAGTTGGTTCAAGGAGGTTGACCAGAAAAGTCAACTGGTCAAATCTAGGGTTCCCTAGACCTTATCTCCGATAATATTTGGCATATGAAAATGATTCCAAAATCAAAGTTACTCTTTATGACATTCCAAACAACTTTCATGTTTGCGTCAAGAGCTAAGTTTGCTTTCAAAATCATTTTTTATGGTGAAAGATTATAGGTCATTTTGTCTGTGCCCTAAAGAGAAGGTTAAATTTCAAGAACCATAATTTGCTCAATTTTTATGATATGAAAATGATCCAAGTTTCATGATCAATTTCAAGCTTTCTTCTACAACTTTGCATCTTTGAGAAGGTCAAATTCCACTTGCAAGGGCTTGTACTAAGAGGAAACATTATAGGTCCATTTAGGTCCTTACCATTGAACAAGCAATTTTCCTCAACTTTTAAAATCCATAACTTCATCATGAAAGATCCAAATAGTGTCACATTTATGACCAAATTGAATATAATTGAAAGAGCTACCACTTTTAAGATGGAACCAAAGTCATTTAAAGCTCCTAAAGAGAAAAGTGTAAGGACCACGAATATGACCTCCAATTCTTCCACCTCTCACTCTATAATCAGAAAAGTGAAGTTGAAATTTAAGGTGTCAAACCTGAGTTGCTTCGATTCAACCTCAAAACAACTCAGGAACATTGCCTACATTGGTAGGAATTCAGCTATCAACAAATTGAGTTAATATCTTTAAGATATGAGGGAGAATTGAAGAGATGAAAATTGAGAAAAATCACCTTCGGGGACCAGCTTTGGAGCTTGATCCATGATGCAATTCCACTTAGTTTTTCTTCATCTTATTTGTAGGAGTTCAAAGGAATGAAAATGGCAATGAATCCTTGGAGTTCTTGTTCACAGACTGAGATTGAACAAGAGCTCGGTTTCAAATGAAACCTTCAAGGAATTCATTGTTCTAAGGTTATGGGATTGATTAGCAATGTTGGGGCAAGGTTCCTCTTTCACTCTGAGTTGAAGCACTTCAATTTATAGGCCACTCATCTCATTTCGACACCTTCCTAAATTTGAATGCACACGAGTGATTTTTGATGCATGGGTGCATGGGCGCGTGCTCAGGCCCAACGAATGATTTCAATCCACTCCAATTCGTGCCAAAAAGCTATCGAGGTCATCACATGGAGCCATGCAAAGTTGTACCATGTTTGAAGTTTGAAAGTTATTAAATTAAGCCATGAACATAACACATATGCAAGTCCTCCAATTCTCATCCAAATGATGTGATCTTGGACTCTTTGGAAATCTATCATCATGAGGAACAACTTTGATGTTGGGACGTTTTCCATTTGATTCTTAGAACATGTATATAGTTGGCCTTGAAGTTGGAAGAATCAAACATACTTATAAATTTTCTAATTTATAAGTCAAATGACCCATCTTTCAACCTTGAATTTTTTATGATATGAGCTTAAAATGAAATTGGTTTTTATACAAAGTTGTATTCCTTCCAATTCTATTCAATTTGATCATAAATTTGACACCATTTGGAGCTTGCATGATGGAGTTATGGATTTTATAAGTTGAGGAATTTTACTCGTTCAATGATGAGGACCAAAATGGACCTGTAATGTTTCCTCATGGTACATTACCTTTAAAATGGAATTTGATCTTTCTCAAAGAAGAAAATTTGAAGAAGACATCTTTAAATTAATCATGAAACTTGGATCATCTTCATATCATAAAAATTGAGGAAGTTATGTTTCTTGGAAGTTGACCTTCTATCTAGGGCACAAACAAAATGAGCTATAATATTTAACCATTAAAAATGACTTTTCAAGCAAAATTAGCTCTTGATGCCAACATGAAAGATAATCATCATACATATTATCATTGTACATATGCTTTCATTGAATCTTTATATTATTGTCGTTTGTTTATTGTCATTTCATACTTAAGAACAACAAAAATATGATAAAATTAAAATACCAAAAATAATGCATTTCATTTGTGACCAACTGTTGGACTTAGAAGATTTCATTAGGACCCTTGCATGTGGACCTTTCTCTAATATCTTGGCACTTTGTCCTAACTTGTATTTTCATCTGTAACTTGCAATCTTTTATTGTAAGAATGGTATTCATGGAACTACCCTAGGGAGACATGACTTTAAGACCACTATCCACTTGTTAGCATATGTCACTTTGCACACACAAGGATTTCTCTTGGGCTACCTTATAATGATAACCTTTATTTATTGCTTTGTTATCTTGTATATATCCTTTGTACATCACCATTTCATAATCAAAAGCAATAAACCCTTGATCCAACGTCAAGTGGCATTTTCATAATCAAACTCAAAAAACCATAAAAATACAATTAGAATTGTACGCCACGAGTCTTAAGTGGTGGGGAAGGAGTAAGGATGGAGCTTTCCTACCCTTACTCTAAGTATTTTGGACACAAGACGCTTGGCTTGGTAGTCTGAAATATTCACCTCCGCCCATAGTCTTTAGTGTAATTCTAATCAGAAACATTCTTTTCAAAAACCCTAAAAACAACATCAACTCATCAAACCTTATTTTTGCACCTTAAGGAATCACACCGAAAACCCTTTTTCAAGGTAAAATCAACCAACACACAAACATTTACCACTCCGAACTACGGAGCTCTAATTCTTCATCCCTTAATGAATGATAGGTAGGCATAAGGGCCATAATCTTTGGCGACCACAATAATAAAAAAACTCAAATCTAATTCTTTTCCCCATTTTTAAATAAAGATAAAATTCTAAAAGATAAAAACCCGCGCATGCTAACAACTTAAATGGTTCCCATGGAGTACCATGGACGTGAGGGGTGCTAATACCTTCCCCTTGCGTAATCGACTTCCTAACCCATATTTGGTTGCGAGACCAATCCGTATCAATATATAAACTCTTTGTGTAGTAATTCTTTCTTAAGGGTTTTATCGACTATTTTCTCTTTCCTATCTTTGGAATAAATAAACTCCGGTGGCGACTCTGTGTAATTTCTTATTGACATTTTGTCAGTCAGCTCTCTCTTTTTTCGCGGTACCGACAAGCTGGACTCAGGATGTTGATATATTTTGCATAAGTACCCAAAAGTCCGTTCTGGTGTTTCTTCTCATTCATCTAACCCAAATTTTCTTCTTTCAAGGCTTCATACCATTTTTTCCAATGCTACGCACACTTCTTGGCAATATCTGCTTCCTGATATTTCTCATTCCACTCCTTAGGGGTGGTATTTTTCTCTGAGGTTTTCAGTAATTTTGGCCTTTTTCCTGCTTTCGACCTATAGTTCCGCATCAACCTCAGTGTTCCTTTTGAGTCTCATAATCTCCCCAGTCTTTTCACTAAGTTTGGATTGCAAATATTTGTTCTCTTTAGTCAATCATGCAATCGTGGCCCTTAGTTCATCAGTTTATGCTTTGGAAACATGAGTATGCTCAGGCTCTAGAGGCAGGATTGGAACCTCGATGCTGAAAGGTAGCTTGACTTCTTCCACACTTTTTATCACTCATTGACGATAAGGATATTTTACTCGACAGTCTCTTTTACCTAGCTATTTTCCCTTTTTGTGAATCTGACTCTAAATTCTTTTGATCATTCTCAACAAGTCTTGATTCTCTGTTCCCATGCCAAGTAGGATAAATTCTTTCTAGGATTTTGTCTTGGGTTCATCTTCCAAAGGATGTATGAGCTGCCTTAGAGAAAAGGTTGGATTGTAGTTGATAGAACCCCGGGGTCCTATAAGAGGGACATTTAGCAACTCCCCACGTCTGGTAATAACCTTTTCCACATTCCAACTTTTAAGACCACTTCAAATTCTTTAGGAACACCTTCCAAGTACCCTTCTGAGGTATGTGATACTAAATCCAAGAATACAACAGTGGGGAACAACATAGGACTACACATCTACTCTTCTCATGTCGAGTATGAAGGTAGTAGTACATGTTTCCTAATAGAGCAGGAACCAATTTTTTTGCCAAGAACACATTGATGGTAGGTGGATCTATAAAGTCATCGTCATTAGGGAACATGACGACTCCATAGATAAGAAGAGCTAGAACAACACTAAAAGCCTCACACTTCCCTTCTTTATAAAAGGCCTAAGCCTTTTCCTCTAAGAACATCCTTAAAAACACTATGGGTCCCATACTAAGTGTTATTTCCCTGACAGTGAGATGCAATGCCTCTGTTACCATTTACAGTGCCAACTCTTCTCCTAAGCTTGTGAACGGAGCAAGATCCTTCAGATACCAACCTAAAAGTATCTCAAACTCTTTGATTGTCAGAGCTAGATGGAAATATCGTAAAGTAAAGCAACGGAGAGGAGAATCATAATATTGAGCCAAAGTAACTAAGGCCCCCACATATACACTTGTGGTCAATAGTTTCAATATTGTCGATACCTTCATGTGAAATTGTTATTCCTGTATGGCATTATTTTGCCACTCAAGGCTATCAGCCTGTCTATCTTGGGTATCTTGAACTTGAGAGGAAGTGTGTTTCTTCTATCTGAACCCATCTTCCAAATTCTCACTGCCCAATATAAATCTTTTAAGATTCCCTGAGAATAAGGCACAAATGCAAATGTATGCAATGTAATGTTACGCATATATTATGATTCATAGGTTCGGTGTATTCTGGACAATTTGTATAAGATTCTCAAGGTAGCTTGAGTCTTAGGTTTTCTGCAAAAACCCATATCCCCTCATAGGTGACTGTAGAGGTAAATTCATGACCATCAAGCTATGGATAAAGTTGACGTTAATAAAACCAGAGTCACCATCGCGCTTTTATTGTTTCCAAAGGAAAAGGGAAAAAGTACAAACAAAACCCAAAGATAAGAAGTTTTCAAATCAAAACTAATAAAATGTCATATATTATAGGTAAGGGGGTTGGTTACATATATGGAAGGTGTTAGCACCTAAAGTTTCCTAGGTACTCATAGGGAGCCCTTTTTTGTGTGCAAGTGTTTTGGTCAAAATGATGTTTGCTAAAAATATAAAGTGGGGGGGGGGGGGGGTGAGAAAATAATTCATTAATTATATTTTGTGTTTGATAGGACCTTCTATCTTATGCCTACGTACCAACATAAAAATGAGGGATCAAAACCCCGTAGTTCGTGGTAAAATTTTCAAAGAAAGTTGGTGAATTGATTTTAACAAAAGTTTAAACAGAGTAAGGCACAAAGATGGCCAAAGATATGAATGGGGTTGTTAGTTATTTTTTGTCTTTTTGAAATTAAAGTCAATATGGTTAAATTCACTCACAAGTTTGATTTAAGAAAAGTTTGAAAATTCAATGCCATAAGGCCAGGGTTTCTAATTGTTAAAACATGTCTGAGTTAAGAAACACAAGCAAAGAAGATTTTTGAAAAGAGGAAGAGATTTTGAAATTAAATAAGAGGCAGGAGATGAAGAGGCTACCCTAGACAAAGATTTAAAAGTCAAGAGTTGAAAATATCTGACAATGGGATGCAATCCACAAGACAAGAAGGTCAGATAGAAACCCATTTTCCTTTGGACTTTAGCAAGCAACAAGTATAAGCAAACATCCAAGCAAATCATAATGAAGATCAAGGCATCAAATAAAGATAACCATAACATCCAAACAAGCACTCCAATAGCAAGCAGTCTTCAAATGTCTTTAAATGTATCAGATGAAATATTCCCTTGACAAACTCACAAAAATAACCACCAAACATAATCAAAATAACAATATAACAATTAAACATAGAGACAAAATGACAGATGAACCAAGGGGCACTCAAGGCTTGCATCAGATGAAAGACATTGTCAAAGACATCTCAGTCTCAAAATAGTGGCATTGTCCAAGTCCTTTAGCATAGGGAATGTTGCCTACTTCTATGCCCAAGAGTTCAGATCAAGTCAAGGGCAGAGGTCCAACAATCCACCAACATATTGTTTAGTTTTTTTTTATGTTTATTAAGTATTTTAAGGTCCTAATACCATGAACAGAACAAAATCAAAGACACATAATATATACAAACACAAATGATATGGCTCAAGTGAGCAAAGTGAAAATGACTGAAACATAAACATCTTGCATGAAATGTAAATGGAAATGAATGATAAAGGTACTTGAATTTAAATTGCATTAAGTAAATGACTTGAAAGTAAAGTAATGTTAATAAGAAGTTAGTTAATTGTTAGTGAAGAGTTTTAATTGTTTAAGTCATTCTTTGGAGAACACTCAACCATTCATTCACAAGTATGAATACATGAACCAAGACATCATCCATTAGAAGGGCTCCAACTTCGATAAATCAACAAGTATGCCACTAGCTCTCATAAATGGAAACAAGGTCAAGTTTTCACACAATGCCATGAAGAATGGAAGGCTTACAATCTCACTTACTAGAATGATTTACCTTATGGGACAAATTTAGCTCTATGTTAAGAAAATTTAGTTGGACTTATGTAGAAGTCACAACTATCTGAGGTTGGGAAATAAAATATTTGTGTTAATACATGTTAGAGATATAGTACAAAGAACCATACTCCTAAAAGATACATCACGCAAATAAAGTGGGAGGGACCTATCTCAATCAGACTCATCTTGATTCATCTGACACAAAGTCATTGATAAATCAACTAGCAATTGAGATTTGAGATTTCAGTGGTCAATGGATGAATTGGGAAAGAATAGGGATGAAGATGAAGAGGGAAAGGGAAATAGAAACCCAAATTGAACATAGGAGGAAATTCATCTGATCAATATTATCCATTCATTTTGGGGGATGAAATGTCCATTTCATCAACCCCCTAAATCCAATAGTATTGGTCAAACCAAAGTCAAACCAACCATGACCAAGGCCTAACCAAAAGTCAAACACCACAAGATCAATTAAATGGCTCAACAATATTTTTGAACAATTAAACAATTAAAAATCAATTTTAAAATGAATTAAAATGCATTTTTAAATGGACAAATCCTTAAATCCCAGCAAAACACCAAATAAATGGTCAAGGGATTTATCCTAGGTCAAACAAGGTCAAAGGACCTTAGACAAAATATTTCATAATTTTTGGAAAGTCAGAAGTATTTTAAATTATTTAAAAACAAGTCAAAAATCAATTAATTCACAAAATATATCAATATTAATCCAAAAAATGATTTTAATTCAAAAAGTGGAATATGAAAATATTTAAATATTTTTAGTGAAAGTCCCATATTTTTTGGATTAAAAATGAATTTAATATGAATTAATCAAAATAAATGTATTAAAAGAAAAATCAGAAAATAAAAAAATAATAGAAAAGATGGTAATCAACATGGATGGATGGGATTAGAACTTGGGATCATGATCGAAGGGCTTGGAGAGTGCCAACACACCACCGGAGCTAGGGCTCCAGTCATCTTCTCTGGTGGACCTCACCGGACTGGTCCACCATGAACCTCCACTAAAATAAAAAGTGCATACACTAATTTAAAGGAAAATGCGTAGGAGCTCGAATCTGACCTCAATTTTCTCCCAATTCCAAGCTTGGGCAAGAAGGATCCCTTTTCTGATTAGCAAGGGCATGTATTTATAGGCTACACATTTCTTTCCACACCTTTCCTCAAAATGTCAAAAATAGAAACTCCATGGTGCATGGTTGCATGGGCATGTGATAGGCACATACAATGATTGGAATAGGTCCAAAATGATGTGTTAATCAACCTGAAATTATGACATGTGATCATGCATTAGGGAAATGGAAATTGGACATTGATCTTACCAAATGAATCCATGCATTACACTTATGCGCAAGTAACTCAAAAATGCTCCAAATGCCATGATCTTAGATGTTTTGGAAAGCTAACATGAAGGGGAAAACTTTTCTTTTGAACACTTTTTCATTTGGAAGTTGGATCATGATGAATTTTGAGGTGGAAGTTGGAGAAATTCAACATAGTTGAAAATTTTCTAAGTATAAAGTCAAATGACCACTTCTTCCACCTTGAATAACTTTTGCTATGAGTTTCAAATGAAAACGGTCTCTTCACAAAAGTTGTAGTGCTTTCGCTCCTCTTAAATTTGGTCACAAATTTGACACCATTTGGATCTTTCGTGAGGGAGTTATGGATTTTATAAGTTAAGGAAAATTGTTTGTTCAATGATGATGGTCCAAAATGACCTATAATGTTTCCACTTGGCACATGCCCTTTCAAGTTGAATTTGACATTTCTAAAATAGAAAACATTGGAGAAGACATATTTAATTTGATCTTGAAACTTTGATGGCCTTCATATCATAAAAATTGAGAAAGTTATGGTCTTTGGAAGTTGACCTTCTAACTAGGGCACATACAAAATGACCTATAATCTTTCACCATAAAATATGACTTTCCAAGCAAAATTAGCTCTCGATGCCAACATGAGAGTTTTATGGAATTTTATAAAGAGTACGTTTCTCTTAGAATCATTTTCATATGACAAAAATTGTAGGAGATAGGGTCTAGGGAACCCTAGTTTTGACCAGTTGACTTTCTCTGGTCAACCTCTTTGAACCAACTTGCAAACTTGAAGTTCTCTAGATATTTGGGGCTCATGGAGAATCATATATGCACAAGATTGTGTATCTTGAAGTATCCCATAATATCTTTGATCAATTGATGAAGAAACTTGTCGAGGAAGTCACACAAGATACCCAGATGAATTAGGGCTTCCAAGGAAAACAAGTTTCAAATTCTTGATGAATTCTTGATCAAATTAATAAATAATCAACATGGGGATCCATATATGGTGCTTTGAATCATTTTGAACCTTTATTTGATTGATCCTTACATTGAGGGTCTCAAACCCTAGATATGGACTTGATGAGGCGCAAGTGAACATACACACTAGCTACAAAAGAAAACAAAACTATAGTAGACATATTTTTGTATTTTGGTTAGTAAACAATGAAAAATAAAGTATGATACAATTAAAAGTTCTTGGTGTTCTCTCCCAATACCAACTCAATGAATGAGGGGTAACAAGTATACCAAGGTGTGATCCCAAAGCCAATGCAAATGATGAGATATCATGAGGGATCTTAGGGTCAAAATTAGGGTCTTACAGCTTCCCCTATATAAGGACATTCTAACCGAGGATGTGAAGGTTAAAATCTCCGTATAAACTCAGTAGAATGGAATTAAATAACAACATCAAGAAGCAAATTTTGGTCCCTAAGAGACTTCATGATGCATATGGTATGTATGCAAAAATAATCTTTGCGGAGAATATATTGCCACAAAGGAAAAGACTCCAGAGAGACTGGAAATCCACAGGTGCACAATTCATTCCGTAAGGAAAACTCATTGGGGAGATAAATACTATAGGGATAAAAGTTATGTGTAAGCCAACCTACAACTTGAAAACTTCTGGAGACACGAGGGAATTTTCCATGAAAAAAAAAATAGTGGAAATACTCGATTGGGAAAAAAGGAAATCTGCATGTATTAGGATAACACCAATACTACAAGAAACACCTGTTGGGGAAATGCGTAGACCAGGACGAGACTGAAATACTCAAACGCAAAAGGGAATTCGATTTCTCAAAGAAATACAAAAGTAAACTCAACTGGGGAAGAAAATCTTCAACACTTGAGTAAAAGAGATATATTAACTACTACTGGTTATTGGGTAAAAAGATAATACACTCGGACAGAGGCACATCCGTTCCCGGTTAGGGTAAACATATCAAGGATAACTCGTTGAGAAAAATTAGGAATATTCATTACATGTTCCTGGGTAAGAATGACCTACTGGGAAAAATAAACCAAATAGGATTTATATGTACCTGTTATTGGGTTGAAGACCAGAGAGAGAGTATCTGTCACTAGTTAAAGTGAACATAGCAAGGATAAACTCAAAGAAAGAACATATGTCACTAGTTAAAGTCAGCATATCAAGGATAGAATGCTGGGAAGAATAGGATTTAAAACTATCGATTATTAAGCAGAAGACCAAAGAGAGAGTATCTGTCACCGGTTTAGATGAACATATAAAGGATAAAATCAAAGGGGAGAATAAGATTTATTTGTACAATTTATTGGGCAGAATACCGTAAATAGGAATTACAACTACTGGTGACTAGGTAGAATACCAGAAAAAGAGAAAATCCATCACCGGTTAAAGTGAACATATCAAGGATAAACTCTCTGGGGAAAGAAGGAGTTACAACTACCTTTTTACTAGGTAGAATACCAAACAGGAAGAATTTCCATCATCGGTTAAGATGATCATATCAAGGATAAACTTGTTGGGGAAACGAAAAAACGAATCTGCTGGAGAAAAATAAAAAAAAGTAAATTACCTTTTACCGATTACTAGATAATAAAATAGGGTAATAAAATCTTGGGGGACCAAAAGATCTATCTAGGTAAGAACTGGAAAGAAATAGTCAAACAAGACTAAACCCAATGAGGATATAACTCAAGGGGAGTGGTTCCATCCAAATAATGAATTGGGGAGGAAACTGAAATAATAATCGCCCATGAGGTAATAACTCAGTGGGGAAGGATAAAAAATATTTTTTTTTTGCTTAAAGGGGCTGTGTAAGAACCCAAATTTTGACCCTAAGGTCCCTTATATTATCTCATCATATGCATTAGCATTGGGATCGCATCTTGGCATCCTCCTTACCCCTCATTCATTGGGTTTGCATTAGGAGAGATCACCAAGCAAATTTTTGATTTTAGAATACTTTGTTTTTAATTATTTACTAACCAAAATACCAAAAACATGTCAATATATAGTTTGTCACTTTTGTAGGTAGTGTGTGTGTTCACCCATGCTCTATCAAGCTTATATCTAGGGTTTGAGATCCTCAATGCAAGAAGTTAAATAAGAAATGGTTCACATTGGATCTAAGAATCATATATGGATCACTATGTTATTCACATATCATTTTGATCAAGAAATCATCAAGAGTTTGAAGTTAGTTTGCCTTAGAAACTCTAATTCATCTAGGTATCCTGTGTGACTTCTTCAACAAGTTTCTTCAACAATTGATAAAATATTTCAAGGGATACTTAATATCAAATCATATTACACATATATGGTCCTCCATGAGTCCCAAAACTGGGGTTGAGCAGAGAAAGTCAACTCGTCAAAACTGGGGTTCCCTAGACCATATCTCCTACATGTTTTGTCATATGAAAATTATTCTAAAATAAACTTTACTCAAAATGATATTCCAAACAACTTTTATGTTTAAGTCAAGATCTAGTTTTTCTTGGAAGGTCATCCTTTATGGTGAACGGTTATAGGTCATTTTGTTTGAACCCTAGTTTGGAGGTCAACTCTCCAAGACCATAACTTGCTCAATTTTTATGATATGAAAGCCATTCAAATTCAATGATCAAATTAAAGATGTCTACTTAGAAGTTTATGTTTTGAGGAAGTTAAAATTCAACTTGAAAATACATGTGCCAAGAGGAAACATTATAGGTCATTTTGGGCCAATACCATTGAACAAGTGATTTTCCTCAACTTCTAAAATGCATAACCCTTTTATGACAAATTCAAATGAGCTCAAATTTGTTACCAAATTCAAGAGATTTTAAATAGATACAACTTTGATGAAGGGACGTTTTTCATTTGAAGTCCATAGAAAAAGTTATTCAAGGTGAAAGAAGTGCACATTTGACTTCAGACTTAGAAAATTTTCAAATATGTTTGATTTCCCAAACTACCACCTCAAAATTCATCATGATCCAAGATTCAAATTAAAAGTTGTTCAACATGAAAGTTTTTCCCCTTGATCTCATCTTTCCAAATAGTCAAAAAACACCTCATTTGGCTAAAGAATGAAGGACTTGCACAGGGGTGAAATGTGAGGTACCATTTGGATGATTTTCACTACAACATTTCATACACAAATGCATGGCCACATGACATGATTTCAACATGACTCTCACTAAGTTTTGGACATGAATACATCACTTTATGGGCCTATCACACGCCCATGCAAGCATGGAAAGAGAATTACTAAAATTGGCAATTTTTGGAAGTGTGTGGAAATGAATATCTGTGGCTATAAATACAACCCTCATTGCTTAGAATTGAGAACCTCATGCCCAAGCTATGAACCTGCAATCCAAACCCTCACCATTAAAGGATAATCTGGAAGGCTTTCATTTGAAAATCGAGCTTCAAATATCTATCTGTTTTGAGATTGAAACTCCAAGAGTCCAGGCCATTTCTTGATCCTAATCACTTCCTACAAGCTTCTGAAATAAAGCCAGGCACAATTAGAATCAAGATCAATCAAGTTTGAAGCTCCATTGAAAGTAATTTTCCAGAATTCTCATCTCTTCGATTCTCCCTCAATTCTTCACTATTATTTGTGATTTTTGGTTGGCTGAAGTCCTACCAATGTACGCAAGAAGATTGAGTTGCTTTGAGGTTAAATCGAAGCAACTAAGTTCATGATCCTCAAAATTCAAATCCCTATATCTTTTTATATACTTGGAATTGGAGAAAATTGAGGTCAGATTCGAGCTCCTGAGCATTTTTCCTTTGAATCCATGTCCTTGTTTTTCATTTTGGTGATGGTTGATGGTGGACAGGTCTGGTGAGGTCCATCAGAGAAGAAGACCAGAGCCCTAGCTCCGGTGGTGTGTTGTCACACCTCTCAACCACATGATCCATTTAAATTGTTTTATTCTTAGCCCTTGGTTCTGATTACCAAGTGTGTGACGCGTTGACTGCAGTGCATCATGGAATGCGTGCTTGGCCATCAGATCTACTACCACAATTAATAAGGGAGATCTCATGGGCCTTGTTTTTTCTTATTTTCTGATTTTTTTCATTTAATCCTTTTATTTTGATTAGTTCATATTAATTTCATTTTTAATCCAAAAAATATGGAGCTTTCACAAAAAATCTTTAAATATTTCCCTATTTCATTTTCTGAATTAAAATTTATTTTTTGGATTAATTTTGATGTTTTTCATGAATTAATTGTTTTTGTGCATATTTTTAATTGTTTAAAAATACTTCTGACTTTTCAAAAATTATGAATTTTTTTTCTAAGGTCCTTTGACCTTGTTTGACCTACGATAAATCTCTTGGCCTTTTATTTGGTGTTTTGAAGAGGTTTTAGGTTTTGACCAAATTAAATTGAATTTAAAAGAATTTTTTAATTTGATTTTTAATTGATTAATTGTATAGAAATTATGTTGAGCCGTTTTTATTGACTTGTGATGTTTGACTATGTATTTGGGCCTTGGTCAAGGTTGATTTGATTTTTGTTAAGTTGAAATCATTGAATTTAGGGGATTGATGAAATGTACATTTCATTTCCCAAAATGAATGAATGATTTTAATTTGATAAAATTCCTCCCAAGACCAATTTGTGTTTCTCTCATCTCCCCTCCCTCTTCATCTTCAATCTCATTCTTTCCCATCCCTTTTATTGACCAATGAAATCTCCAAATCCTAAGGCTAATTGGTTCATCAATAACCTTATGTTAGATGAACGAATACAAGTATGGATGATATAGGTCCATCCTTTTGATCTTTTTCTTTTAGTGTATGGTATGTTTTAGGAGTTTGGTTTATCATACCAAATATCTAACATGAATTAGCACCTAAATTTTTATTGCTTGACCTCAGATAGTTGTGACTTCTCATAAGTCCAATTACGATTGCTTAACATAGAGATAAATTTAGCCCTAAAGGCATAGCATTCTAGTAAATGAGATTGTAAGTCTCCCCCCTTTCATGGTATTGTGTGGAAACTTGGCCTTTTTTCCTTCCTTTGGGAGATGTCTTGGTTCAAGGATCCATGCTTGTGAATAGAGGGTTGAGTGTTCTCCAAAGAATGACTTAATCTATTAAAAGGAAAAACATCACTAACATCTAACCAACTAACATTTGACTAACTTGTATTAATATTGCTTTTATTTTTCAATTCATTTATTTTATGAAATTTAAATTCAAGTCATTTACCATTTCATTTGTCATTTTACATATCATTTAACGTGTTTATGCTTATGCCATTTTCACTTTGCTCATTAGAGCCATATATTGTGATTGTATATATATGCTTGTGTATTTTGTTTGTGTTTGTGGTCTTAGGACCTTAAAATACTTAATAAACAACAAAAACCCTAAAAAATGTTTGTGTGGACTGTTGGGTTTGACATAGAGATAAATTTAACCCTAAAGGCATAACATTCTAGTAAATGAGATTGTAAGTCTCCCCCCTTTCATGGTAATGTGTGGAAACTTGGCCTTTTTTCCTTCCTTTGGGAGATGTCTTGGTTCAAGGATCCATGCTTGTGAATAGAGGGTTGAGTGTTCTCCAAAGAATGACTTAATCTATTAAAAGGAAAAACATCACTAACATCTAACCAACTAACATTTGACTAACTTGTATTAATATTGCTTTTATTTTTCAAGTCATTTACTTTATGAAATTTAAATTCAAGTCATTTACCATTTCATTTGTCATTTTAAATATCATTTAACGTGTTTATGCTTATGCCATTTTCACTTTGCTCATTAGAGCCATATATTGTGATTGTATATATATGCTTGTGTATTTTGTTTGTGTTTGTGGTCTTAGGACCTTAAAATACTTAATAAACAACAAAAACCCTAAAAAATGTTTGTGTGGACTGTTGGGTTTGATCTAAACTTTTGGACTTAGAATTAGGCAAAATTCCATATGCAAAAGGACTTGCCCAAAGCCAACATTTCTGGGACCAAGTTATTGTGATTTGAGCTTTCATCTTATGCAAGTATTGGGATCCACATGAATTCATCTGCTATATAATCTTGATGCAATTGTTACTTTGAACCTATGTCTAATGTCTTATTCTGAGTTAATCAAGGAGTATTTCATCTGGTGCATAAGAAGGCAAAGGAGATTTTTAGCTATGGAATTTGCTTGATTGGATGTGGCTATCTTTATTTGATGCTTTGCTCTTCATATTGCTAATTGCTTGCTGATTATTGCTTGATTCAAAGTCCAAAGGAAAGTGGGTTTTGTATATGACATTCTTATCTGTTGGATTGCATCCCATTGGTCAGATCTTTTCAACTCTTAACTTTTAATTTTATGCTTAGGATTAGCCTCTTCATCTCCTCCCATTTATTAAAATTCAAAACCTCTCCCCCCTTTTTTTTAAAATCTTCTTTGCTTGTGATTTCAAACTTAGACCTTATTTCAAAAATAGAAACATTGGCCTCATGCCATTACATTTTTAACTCTTTTTTAAAATCAAACTTGTAAATGAACTTAACCATATTGACTTAAAATTTCAAAAGACAAAAAGAACTAACACTCATTCAAACTTTTGGGCCTTTTGTGCCTCTTTTAAACTTAACTTTTGATTAAAAGCAATCCACTCATTTTGAAATTTATACCACGAACTACGAGGTTTTGATTCCTTATTTTTATGTTGGTACGTAGGCACGAGACCGAAGGTCTTGTCAAACACAAAAATATAATTAATGAATTCTTTTATCATCTATACACTCTATTTGTTTCAAACATATTTTATACCAAAATACATACACACATAAAAAAAGGGCTCCATAGGAGTACCTAGGACACTTTGGGTGCTAACACCTTCCCTCTGTGCAACCAACCCCCTTACCTGTAATCTCTGGAATTTTATTAGTTTTGATTTGAAAACTTATCATCTTTGGGTTTTGTTCGTACTTTTCCCTTTTCCTTTGGAAACAATAAAAGCACGGTGGCGACTCTTGTTTTATTGACATCAAGTTTATCCATAGTTTGATGGTCATGAATTTACTGCTACAGAAGATAAGTGGCGAATCTGCTAGGGAGTAGTCCTCAGTGGGTTTAGCCTACTTTTTTATGTGTATATAATTTTATATTTGATGTTTGTGTATTTTTTTGTGTGATATAATCTGCTTGTTATGCTTGGTGACCTCTGAGTGGTGAGATAAGTTCTAACCCGAACTTGAGTGCAATTAAGATAGGAGGATGGTATAGTCATGTTCAACTTGTGTGGAGTAGTCCTTAACAAGTTGGCTTGAGACCCATCTACTTAGTGAAGACCCTTTTGGATCTATTAATGTCACATTAGTTATTTGTGGTTAGGCGTTACTTTCTCTGATTTGGGGTCCGAGAAGCTGAGGACCGTAGAACATTTAACCCAACTTGATGTATTTAGGACATAGTGCGGAGACTGTTCATGTGTAGACTTGATAACAGTTGTTACGTGATACTACACTCAAACGAGTTTTTCTTGAGAATATTATGGGTTGATAAGTCAGTCATCCTAATCTATAATATCCGATAGATGGAATTAAGACTCTAGGAACTTTTTAGAACATGATCTACAAGTTTTTATCCTTATTACAATCCTTTGGGATGGTTCTTAACCTAAATCCATGCTCGTGACTCATAACAAACCCTTTGATTCTTGGTTGATCCAATCAAGTCTTGTCAATATCAATGTAACTTGGGTGTTGATAAGGTGAAAACCATAATCCACCAAAATGGATGATTAATCTTGACAATGACTTGATTCATCCCTTGACCTTTGTTTAACTGCCTTGTGTGTGATTCCTTATTTGTGATTGTTGCATTCATGCATTCATGTGCACATAACATTCCTCACACGAAAAGTAACTTCAAGGAACTAAGGTCTTATTTGCAAATATTTCCAGACCATGGATTATGGACGAAGGAATACTAAGAAGTACAGTTTCAGATGTCCCGATTTGAAAGAGATAAGGAAGTTGTCATCCTTTGTATTAGATCCCTTGGACTTCAAGCAATGTCATGGGAAGCTTTTATCTATGTTATCTACTTATATGGTTGAAGGACTCTTGAGTGTGTTGGTTTAATTATATGATTGTCTCTACCGTTGCTTCACTTTTACCGATTATCAACTTACGCCTACGTTAGAAGAGTATGCCCATCTCTTGGGAATACCTGTTTCTAGCAAGGTGCCTTTTAATGGATTGGAAGAGATTCCCAGATCTCATTTTATAGTTGAAGCTCTTCATCTGAAGAAGTTTGAGATTAAGGCTCATTGGGTGAAGAAAGGAGAAATTTTTGGGTTGACTTCTGAGTTTCTTATTGGGAAAGCTATTGTCTTTGCTCAAGCCGGTAGTGTGGACACTTTTGAAGCCATCTTTGTGTTGCTTATATACCATTTAGCTTTGTTCCCTAACATTGAAGTTTTTTTTTTTATGTTAACGCCATTAGAATCTTCTTGATTGGGAATCATGTGCCTACCCTGTTGGGTGATATGTACTTCTCTTTTCATATGAGGAATTCTAAAGGTGGTGGGACTATTGTGTGTTGTTTTCCTCTTCTGAACACATGGTTTATTTCGAACTTGCGTCAGATGCATGCTTTCGTGGAGAACAAGCAATGTCTACGGTGGTCTCAGAGACTTATGTCTCTCACTAATGATGATATTATTTGGTATGATTCTCTCTTGGGTAACTTGGATATTATTGACATTTGTGATGAGTTCTCTAATGTGCCTCTCATTGGTACACAAGGAGGAATCAACTACAACCCTACTTTGCCTCGTTGTCAACTTGGGTTCCCCTTGAGAGACAAACCTAATAACACTCAGTTAGAAGGTCTTTTCTATAAAGAGGTTAAGATCCCTAACATTTGAAGCAGAAGGGGATACATGCTTGGCATAATGTTCATAGGAAAGGAAGATTCGAGCTTGGTCCGTGCAATTATGTAGCTTTATAAGCTTATACTACTTGGATGAAGAAGAAAGCTTTAGAATTGAAGATTCCGTATGCATGTGAGAGACCTATGTCTTTGGTTATGGATGAGCCATTAACTCTCCCTAACCAAGATGTAGAGGAGTTGGAAGATGCACTCGCCAAGATGAAGCAAGAAAGAGATATGTGAGAAGAGCGGTTCCATGCTTTAAGCCAAAAGCATGAAGAGTTGCAGCTTGAGTCAAAGGACAAAGACACACTTATTGAACTTCTTGAAGACCGAGCAGTGAAGAGACAGAGAGAGCCAGAGGGTCCATCTTCCTCTAGTATGCCGCAACCTTCCGGTGCTTGGAAGAAGATTGTTGACCAGCTTGTCCTTAAGAAGGCTCAGATGAAGACATCTTTTGAGACCGAGATTCAGTGCATCCGAAGGAAGCACGCGTCTATAGTCAGATCATATGACACCGTTGTTAGGGGATCCTTAGGATGATTAGTTTCCTTTTCTCTTGTATTTGTACTTTGGTTTCTAAGATTGTACTCAGTGTAATCCTTCCAAATTTTATTAATAAAAGTTTTTTTATGGTCAATCAAATTGTTATTATTATTATTATATATTTGCAAATAAAACAATATGTTCCTTGACATTAAAAATAAACAAAAACATTACATGTCATGCATCATCTACATAATAGGTTTTCTTCTGCCAGATGTCTTATTAGTTATTCTTCTATGCTTCAGCCAAGCTGACTCACCGATACAACACTCGTGGTAATCAACCCAGAATTATGGAGCATTTGGAACAAGAGAACATAGAACTGAAGGATGAGATTGCTCGGCTAACTGCCATGATGGAGTCTGTTCTTGCTGCACAGAATCAGTCTTCACCAACTCCCGCAACTCCTCCCCAAAGGACTGTCATTTTCGAGGTTGCTACCTTGACCATGCCTGTTGATGCTACTCAATCCGGTCCAACTATGCCTGTTGGATTCCTCATTGATGAGAAGCGTATGACCGCTTGTGCCATGGACAATTGTACCAGCAACGAATCAAGAAAGCGTTTGACAAAAAGGTTCGTCCTCGAGAGTTCAAGGAAGGAGATCTCGTGCTCAAGAAGATCTTGCCAGTACACAAGGATTCACGTGGGAAGTGGACTCCCAACTATGAAGGCCCATACGTTGTAAAGAGAGCATACTCTGGAGGTTCTCTATTTCTCACAACTATGGATGGTGAAGAGATCATTCACCCTGTGAACTCTGATGCAGTCAAAAGATACTATGCGTAACAAATCCCGGTGGACTGAAAACCCAAAAGGACGGTCCAGGAAAAAGTTAGGGATAATAAAAAATGGTAGCTTGCTAAGTTGAAAACCTGAAAGGGCGACTTAGGAAAAAAAGAGCGTCCCGGTGGATTGAAAACCCGAAAGGGAGATCCAGGCAAAAATTAGGGACAAGAGGCATAAACTGCATCAGTTTGTCACTGATCAACATAGAACAGCTGAAAATGGAAGATCAATCCAGTTACTCCATTTAGAAGCGAGGTTTTCTGGAGTCATTATTATTAGGGATAGTTAGTCATTGCCATTCGATGTAAACCTTTCCCTATTGCCATTTTCAAATTTGTAACATTCCATGGAGCTACACCATTTATGTGTTACCATTCTTGAATAAATACAAGTTTTCCTATCAAATTCTATCATTTGCTGTTTTTCTCTGATTTTCTTTGTTATGCAAAATGTCATTTATTTGGTAATAATGAAATTTTGAACTCAAAAAAGAATTTTTCAACATATTAAGAAACACAAATTTGCTTTGACATGTGGAAATATTAAAAGGAAATCTTTCGTCTTTCCCCGTAAGTCTTAAGTTGCAAGACTTCCCTTGGATGATCAACATATATCTCCAAAGAGCTTAAAGTTATCATTCGTTGAGAGGATTACTGGGCCAGTTGTAACTGTTCAGCTTGGTGGATCCTCCTTTGGGGCATTCACTCACTCCTTTGGTTGAGTTATTGGTGTTGAGGATTCAGTACCTCCATAAAGCCTTCTTTAATCTCTAGTCTGTATATTGTCAGCATTTGCATATCATGATCATTCATGCATCATGCATGTAAGCAAAATCCAAATCATGCATAGCCCGAAGTGCTTCACGCTCATTTGCATAATCTCAGGTCTCATTGTTGATTGTATCCCTTGACCTCTAAGACCAATTGTTACTGGCATCGTCTTTTAAGTCTGGTTATCACCAGTGTCTTTGACCAAATCCAGTTGTAACTGGTATCCTTTGAAGTCTGGTTGTAACCAGCATCTTTCTGTCAAGTCCAATTGTTATTGGCATCGTCTATTCAAATCCAGTTGTAACTGGTATCTCTTTAAATCTGGTTGTCACCATCATTTTCTGTCAAGTCCAATTGTTATTGGCATGACCTGTTAAGTCTAGTTGAAACTGGTGCTCAAATGTTAAAATCCAGTTGTAACTGGTATCTCTTTAAAGCCTGGTTGTCACCAGCATCTTATCTTAAATCCAATTGTAATTGGTATCCCCAATCAGAGTTGTAACTGACACTGTCTAAAATCCATTTGTAAATGGTATGATAAGTCTGGTTATCACCATTCTTGTTTACAAGTCCAATTGTGATTGGAATTGTCTGTTAAGTCCAGTTGTAACTGGTGCACATTTGTCAAATCCAGTTGTAACTGGTATCATTTTAAAGTCTGGTTGTCACCAGCATTTTTGAAATCCAGTTGTAATTGGTATCCTTTTAAAGTCTGGTTGTCACCAGCATTTGTGAAATCCAGTTGTAAATGGTATTTTTTTTAAAGTCTGGTTGTCACCAGCATCTGCTAAATCCAGTTGTAACTGGTAGCATTTTGAAGTCTGGCTGTCACCAGCACCTGCCAAGTCCAGTTGTAACTGGTATCCTTTTAAAGTCTGGTTGTCACTAGAATCTATCAAATCCATTTGTAAATGGTATCTTTATGTCTGGTCATCACCAGCGCCCTTGAAGTCCAAGTGTAACTAGAACTTCCTGGAAAATGGTCATTTTGACTCTTTCATTGACAGTAATTTCCAGAATGTTTGATTGGATGATTTTCTTGTAAGAAATCTCCAGATTTGTCAAGAATGTTCAAGTTGTCATCAGGTCACGTGTGAACTTGTTGATATACTCTCTTTGATTTTTCTGATGTTGTCAAGTCATGTTTGAACTTGCTGTCAGAACTGTTCTTGATGTTCCCCAGTATTGTCAGGTCATGTATGAGCTTGTCGCTGAACCTTTCATTCCAGTATTACCAGGTCATGTCTGAACCTGTTTTGAAGAATCTTTCTCTTTGATTATTCCAGTGTCGTCAAGTCATGTATGAACCTGTTGTGGAGTTTTCTTAAAATATTCGAGTTGTTAGTAAGTCATGTGTGAACTTACTGTCAAAGTCTCTTGTATTCTAAGTGTCGTTTGTCAACTTTTACTTTGAGTACTCCTTGTTGTGTGTCTGATTCTTCAGCAAGATTGTTATCCCCAGCAAGTTGGTTTTTACCATTTGTCCGTCTCCCTGTGGACCATCAATATTCCCCACAAATGGGTATGTCCAGTAGCATCTCCTGTTAAGGATTCACTATGTCCCTAACAAATTAATTCAAAAATAAAGAATCTTGCATCCATGCATATCATATCATATCATTTTAATTTTTCAGGTTCAAAATCTGGGTCTCCATGATATTTAACCATCTCCCACTACGATCCAATGAAAAAGTGCTGTTTCATTTTCCTCTACTAGAGGATGTTTAAATAGGGGAAACTATCATACCCCGATTTTGGCCTTGAAATTTTTTCCCCATCAATCACTTGTTTGCATTCTTTCTTTATTCACATTCATATACTTCATTCATGTTCATATTTACTATTTCATATTTTTACGTTTTTCACATTCCAAATTTGCATTCATATTTTCTTTATTCACATTGAAAAAAATTCCATTCATATTGAAGAATTTCCACATACTCATTCATATTTCAATTACTTCATTCATTTTTATCACATCCATCCACCCACAACTTTCATTTTCATGGCAAGTGATTAATTCATAACCTTAAAATATCACCACATGAATACATGAAGTCTCTAAGATACAAAGAAAGATTTTTGGACTTGCTACGAGAAACACCAACTTTCATTCATTGCAAATCATAAGATTCTCCAAAAAAACATACATAATTTACAAAGAGCACGATTTGCATCAACGAATGTTGAAAGAATAAAGCGTCAGAAGTCACAAGCAAGAAGAGACGACGATGTTGGGCCTAAAGTTCAGCCCGAATCTCTAGTTGCCATTTCAAAATTCCAGGGTTCTCGTTTTGCTTCAGCTCCAACGCCTTCACCGTTTCAACAATCTGGGCCCACTTCAATTTTGAAGAGACAAGCTATTCAACTAAAAAAACTACTCTTGAAAACAGATCCGGTTGTCTTCATAAAGCAGGGGACCCAACGAGAAGATTCAAGCCACCAAGTTTGAATGATTGGTATAAACCTATTCTTGAGGTAGATAATTTTAATAATAGTTGGTTTTTCATCTGCAAGAAAAGATGAAAGCCGAGCTGTTAACAAATTAAAGGAAGTTCCTGTATGTTTTCAATGGCTGAACAATATGTGGAAGTATTTTGACCATTGGTTTTGGAGGAGTTTAAAGCACAACATCAAAATCCTTTTCTTGAGATGTCTTCGTGGGAGGTTTTGTTTTATGGAAGCCTTTCTGTGATGTCAATAGAGAGAATTGACGATTTTCATATTGTTCATTTTTTCCATGATAATGGTGTTTCTGCTACATGCAAGAGCTTTTCAGAAAATGACTTTGTTTTGCTATCGAAAAATCCTCCACAAAAATCTTTATCAGGATGTTCACATGGTTGGAAAGGTTGAAAGGCGTGAAAAAAGACAATAAAAGAAGTTTAAGTATCATTATCATACGGTTCTACTTTCAAAACCTATGAAAATGAAAGCTCATTGAAGCACCATCACGAGAAAGTTGTGCATGAAGAGACGGGCCAAGTTCTTACTATGTGGGAGCCTGATTCTGATAATGATTCATCCGTTGCGTTGGAACATGTAAAGTCTGCAGGTATTATGCAGGTTCGTGAGGAAGGTTCTGGTATGAATGGTGTCGCTGCCATGCGAAATTTTGGTGCTACATGGGTAAGACAACCAAGAAACCATTAACATTCTAACATTGACGCATGGCGGAATACCGATTCTGTGGGGAGCTATGGAAGAATTGAAGGCCCATGGAAGTATATGCATCATATGGAGAATAATCCTTTAGTTTGACCGTCCATTCTCATCTCCGCCGCCAGTAGCAGAGTTGAAGCACTACAAACCACCTTTAGAAAGAATAGGAGGAATACCAGAAAGTTCAAACTTGCCCAACAAATTGTTATCCCTAGTCCTTGTTCTCTCTCCTTCAAAGACTTGGATCAAGACATCAGGCTGGTTGTCAGAATAGGTTGAGAAAACCTGTTCTTTCTTTGTTAGAATATTGGTATTACTTTGGATCAGAACTGTAAGACCCCAATTTTGACCCTAAGATCCCTCATGGCATCATAACATTGCATTTGCATTGCCTCAAGGATCATAAGCATCTTGGCTCCTTACCTTTGTGGGGGGGGGGGGGGGGATCCCTTGAGAGTTGGTTTGAGATCACTAAGCATGTTTGAATTGAATATTATTGCTTTTCTCATTTTTATTTACTAACCAAAAGCACAAAAATATGTCACGAACATCTCTTGTTTGTAGTTTGAGCAGTCACAAGATCCAAAGCTTCTAGAAGGTCCTATGTGCATTGATATGGCCAAGAGAAGATGAAAACAAGCATGGCAATGGTTCCCAAAGCTCTCATCCATGATCAAATGCAATCAAGGGATGTTCTTTCATTCATCATTTCAGGCATATTTAAACTTATTTGAGTGTCCTCAATCATCAATTCATCAAGACATGAGGTTTGGACTTGAGAAGTTGATCAGTCAATTCATGTGACTATTTTGAATTACATTGAGACCTAACTTTTGATGTGTTTGTCAAATAGAGATGACCCCAAGAGAAAAACTGTTCTTAAGAACCATATGAACAACTTTCATGTTCATCAAAAATTGATTTGAAGCTTGTAAGGTCATCATCCATTCCAATACATTATAGGTCATTTTGACTGAAACCCTAATTTTAGGTCAACTTCCCAAGGACATAACTCCTTCATTTTTCATGATTTTGAGGTGGGATAAAATGAATTGGAAATCTTAAGATGTCTAATTCAAATGTTATGTTGAGAAAAATTTCAAAATCCTAAAATAAATACATGTGATAATGCAAAACATTATAGGTCACTTTGGACCAAATGCATTGAAATGTGAAAAAGTCCAACTTCAAGTGCCCATAACTTCTTCATCAAAAATCCAAATGATTCAAAATTTAATTCCAAATTTATTTACTTGAAAAGATCTACAACTTTAATGTTGAAGATTTTGTTATTTGGAGCTTGCATCATTGAAACAGTAAGGCTTGAACTTTGGCCATTTTTGAAAATCTCACATGTACATGTTTTGCACCCTACAGTTCATGACCACTTTTCATCAATTTCCAAGGCTCAAACGAAGTTGCGATCAACATAAAAATCAATCCTCATGCAAAAAGCTTTCCAACCATTACTCATGAGATATTATTTCAAGTTTGGACATGGCATTTTCGAAGACTTGAACATAATGGTCCATTTTTGAAAATCAATTAAATTTACATGAATGATCCATTAATACACAATTTGCACGTCCAATTTGTACATGCTTAGCATCAGCTGCCAAATCCAAGTGAAATTGGGCCCTCCATGCGCCTGTATAGGCCCATGCATGGAGGCCTTTTCCATTCATGCAAAGTTGTGATCATGCATTTCATCATTGACTTGCCTATAAATACAATGCCATTGCTCTTCATTTCACTAACCTGAAGGCGCCCTAAATGCCGTGCAATTGAATCCTCACCCTCACTCCAAAGGAACTCTCTCATTTTTCTCTCAATTTTCAGATCTAGAATTCAGTTACATCGATTGTTTTCTTAGATCTAAAAGTTCCTAAACCTCATCACCTTGATTCATAGAGTGTACTGCAAGCATTAACACCAAGAAATTGTGACTCCAAGCTCTGCAAATCAGAGGTTCACCTCACATTTTATTTTCTTTGAAACAACTTCTATTGTGCTTATTTCTTGTTGTTGTTGTTGTGTGATATGAAGTCCTCTGCATAGAGGCAACATTCTTGAGCTTCGAATTTTTGAAATCTAGCAAGTTCAGTTGAACACCATTAGAATTCCATCTCTGATTTCTCTCAATGTAGAAACCTAGAGTGGATTTGGTTGGTACAGGGGTGATGTACATCACCCCAGCTTTAGATTGGTGCCTGGATCGTAGCATTTGGTTAACATTTGTTTCTCTGCAATTTTGGGCTTGGCCGGAAGTTGGCCGGAGAAGACGGTGGTGCTGGTCACCGTCCCTTCTCCAGATTAGATCTGAACCATCTATCTCATTTTCCAGATTAGATATCGTCCATCCAACGTTATGATTTATTTAATAGCCATGTGTTATTCAGTTGACTTGTGCATATGGTGAACGCGCGCTTCCTGACCGCGTGCTGATCCACTTCAATTAATGAGGTCTCATCAGACGGTCCACGCATTTTCACATTTTCTAATTTCTGATTTCTATTTCTTTTATTTCTTTTAATTCCATTTCTTTTTAAAAATTCATAGCTCCTTCATTATTGGTCCAAAAAATATGAGACCAATTACATTTTTCTCCTTTAAATTTCTAGTTTCTAAAAATGATTTTTAATATTTTTTATTTTATTATTTAATATAGTTTTGATATCCAAAAAATACAAAAATATTTTTCCAACCAATTGATTTAAAATAGTTTCTGACTTCTAAAAATGCTGAATTTTTTGTCAAACTTTGTTTGACCTTGTTGAACTTGGGATAATTCACTTGGACTTTTCAAAGTTGATTTGAAGTGAGTTTGAAGTTTGACCTTTATTTATTATTTTAATTCAAGTTTTATTTTAATACTGAAAAATACAAAAAATATTTTATTTGTTTCTTGACTTCTAATCTTCATTTTGCTTCTGTTTTCTATTGTTTGACCTTGATCTTCTCTATCTTTGATCAATGCTTGTTGATTATCTTATTCCATTTCCATTAATGTGCTTTGATATTCATCTTCTTCTTCTTCTTTTTTTTCTTTTTTGATCAATGAGTTAAAGATTGGTGGTTAGCCTTGATACATGGACGTTTAACCTTCCTTGATTCAAATCTAATTCATCTTGATCATGGATCAAGTGAATGGCTTTGCATTAAGGATAGGTTGCTTCGTAATCAAGCAAATAACCTAAATCAATACAAGATCATTTTGTAAGAACAAAAATAGTTCTACAACAGATTCCAAGATTTTGATTATAACAAAGGATGAAACCGAAAATGACACTCTAACGAAAAGTTCTAAAGTGTGCAGGACTCTAAACAAGAAGAAAGGAATCTGATCACGTCATCAGATACAGAATCAAATCAGATACAAATTACCAGAAGATCAGAAGCATCTGAAGTAGAAACGCGCTCTAGAAGCTCTGACTCTGAGCAACAACATATCAGAATAACAGAAGCATCTGAAGAAGAAGCGCGCTCTAGAAGCTCTGACTCTGAGCAACGGTATATCAGAATTCCAGAAGCTCTCAGCGTCATCTGAAGACAACATCAGAATTCTAAAGGGATCAGAACTATCAAAAGCTCTGAAGCCATATCTCAAGATCTCAGATTAAGAGAGTAACGCAGACGCTGATAATGGATTTCCTTATCCAGAAAGAATAACGACAACTTCAACTTCAAATGGAAAGAACTATATTTGGAAAGAAGTTATTCAGGGAGACAAACTTGTTTTGGCAAGAAACAACGAAGTAATGTCATTTAACTCTCATCAAGACTAAATCTCTGCCATCACTACAAACGGTCGTTTTTCACCACTATATAAAGAACGACGAACCTCATTGAGAGATACACCTGAACGCACAAAATTACTCAACTCTCTTTCTAATCTTTCAGGAGCTTTTGCTCATTACGTGAAAATTCTTATCTGCTCAAATTGCTGTAATACTTGCTTTATCCTAGAAGCACTCTAGATTACAAATTCTGTTTTTACCTTAATTATTTTAATTCCTCAAGTGACTCTGCGCAGTCTGTATACTTGAGAGGACTAAGAGATTCTTCTCTTAGACGTTGGTTGTAATAATCTTTCAAGATTAGTGGATTAAGTCCTTGTTGAAGGCGAAATCACCTTGGCCGGGTGGACTGGAGTAGCTTTGTGTTATAAGCGAACCAGTATAAAATCCTGTGTGATTTTATTTTGCAAAAGCGCTTATTTTACAAAACAATTCAAACCCCCCTTTCTTGTTTTTCTCACCTTCAATTGGTATCAGAGCTTCGGCTCTGTTATTGTTTTTCCAATCAAACACTTAACCGTGTAGAGAGATCCAGAACGAGAAAAACTATGGCCCAGACAAACGAAAGAGACAGTTACAATGCTAAGCCTCCTGTCTTTGATGGAGAGAAATTCGATTACTAGAAAGATAGAATTGAAAGTTTCTTTCTAGGCTATGACGCTGATCTCTGGGACATTGTCACAGATGGATACACATCTCCTGTAACTAATGCTGAAGTTGAAGTTCCCAGAAGTAAGATGACAGAGGATCAGAAGCGCGTATTCAAAAATCATCACAAAGCCAGAACGATACTTCTTAATGCCATATCCTATAATGAGTATGAAAAAATCACCAACAGGGAAACAGCTAAAGATATACTTGATTCTCTAAAGATGACTCATGAAGGAAACTCTCAGGTCAAAGAAACAAAGGCTCTGGCTCTAATCCAGAAGTATGAAGCCTTCAAAATGGAGGATGACGAAGCCATAGAGGTAATGTTCTCTAGATTCTAAACTCTTATTGCAGGTCTCAAAGTTCTAGACAAAGGATACACAACTGCAGACCACGTCAAAAAGATAGTCAGAAGCTTACCAAAGAAGTGGAGACCCATGGTCACCGCTCTGAAGCTGTCAAAGGATCTGAACAACATCAGTCTTGAAGAGCTTGTCAGTTCCCTTAGAAGCCATGAGATAGAACTAGAGGAAGATGAGCCTCAGAAGAAGAACAAGTCTGTAGCATTAAAGTCCAGATCTGAAAGACGCAAATCTGACAGAAACAAAGCATTCCAGGCCAAAACAGAAGATGCGGAGGACTCTGAACAGGAAGATTCTGATGATGAAGAAGAATTGTCCCTCCTGACCAGAAGAGTTAAACAACTCTGGAAAAAGAGGAACAACAACTTCAGGAGACCAAGACCCAGAGGGGATCGATCAGAATCAACCTCAAAAGGTAAAACTAACAAAGATGTTACTTGTTATGAATGTAAAGAAACAGGTCACTACAGGAATGAATGCCCCAAGCTAAAGAAAGACAGCTCCAGAAAAGAAAGCTTCAAGAAAAATTCCCTCAGAACCAAGAAGGGATTAATGGCTACCTGGGATGATAGTGAATCTGACTCATCAGAATCTGGCGCTGATGAACAGGCCAATGTGGCGTTCATGGCCACCACATCCAGGAACATTTCAGATGAAGAATCTGAATCAGAAGAGGTATTCACTGAACTCTCTTGATCTGATTTAGAATCATGCTTGTCTGAAACTCTTAACTCATATCAGAAACTAAAACAAAAATTTAAAGCAATAAAAGGTTGTCTTGAAGAAAAATTTGAAGAATGTGGCAAACTTGAGATGACAATTCTAGAACTCAAAGATGAAAACAAAGTTTTAACATCACTAAAAGATGCAGCAAAGAAAAATTTCTTAAAACTAGAAGAAGCGTCATCTCAAGCTCCACAAACTTCAAATACGATAATTTATAAATACGAAAAAGCTTTTCAAAAGTTTCTGAAAAATGGGATAGGAAGGAGTGTAATGGCATCCATGATTTATGGAGTCAGTCAGAACAATAGAAAAGGAATTGGGTATGATCCTAAGGAAGATAAAACTTCTACTAGTGACCAACTTAAATCTCCATTTTCATATCACTATACACACACACAAGAGCAAAAATTTGAAAGTGCTAGAAAACCCAAAGTGGTAAGAAACTTTGGGAAAACTAATTAGAAAGGACCCAAGAGACTCTGGGTACCAAAAGATAAGATTGTTTATGTTGCAGATATCTTATGCAGCAAAGTTCAAACACCAGTCATGGTACCTGGACTCTGGATGCTCGCGACACATGACGGGAAGAAAGTCTATGTTCCAAAGCCTGGAACTTAAAGACACTGGATTCGTAGGCTTCAGAGGAGATCAGAAAGGAAGGATCAGAGGCTCCGGAACTATTGGTAATGGTACTCTTCCCTCTATATCTGATGTCCTTTACGTAGAAGGATTAATGCATAATTTGTTATCCATAAGTCAATTAAGTGATAACGGTTATGATGTGATCTTTAATCAAAAAACATGTAAAGCCATAAATCAAAACAATGGTTCTGTCTTATTCACAGGCAAGAGGAAAAACAATATTTATAAAATTAATCTTTCTGATTTAAAAGACCAAAATGTGAAATGTCTGATGTCTGTTCACGAAGAGCAATGGGTATGGCATAGACGCTTGGGCCACATTAGCATGAGGAAACTATCTCAGCTAAATAAACTCGAGTTAGTCAGAGGCCTACCTAAACTGAAGTTCTCTTCAGATGCTCTATGTGAAGCATGTCAGAAAGGAAAATTTTCAAAAACATGTTTCAAAAAGAAAACTATTGTTACTACCTCTAAGCCTCTAGAACTTCTTCACATTGATCTATTTGGTCCTGTGAAAACAGCATCAGTCAATGGAAAGAAGTACGGACTAGTCATTGTTGATGATTTCAGTCGCTGGACATGGGTGAAATTCCTTAAACACAAGAGTGAGTCTCACTCTGTATTCACTAGTTTCTGCTCCAAAGTGCAAAAAGAATTTGACTCTAAAATTGTCAGAGTCAGAAGTGATCATGGTGGGGAATTCGAAAATAAATCCTTTGAGGAATTATTTGACTCTAATGGAATATCCCATGATTTCTCCTGCCCTAGAACTCCACAACAAAATGGAGTTGTAGAGAGGAAGAATAGGACACTCCAAGAGATGGCCAGAACTATGATCAACGAAACAAATGTGGCTAAGCACTTTTGGGCCGAAGTTGTAAATACAGCGTGTTACATTCAGAATAGAATCTCCATAAGACCTATTCTGGAACAGACTCCCTATGAACTGCGTAAAGGAAGAAAACCAAACATTTCATATTTTCATCCATTTGGATGTTCTTGCTTTATTTTAAACACTAAAGAACATCTGAACAAGTTTGATTCCAAAGCACAGAAAGGTATTATGTTAGGATACTCAGAACGCTCTAAAGGCTACAGAGTATACAATACAGAAACCAAAATTGTGGAAGAATCAATTCATGTCAGATTTGACGATAAGCTTGACCCTGAAAAGTCAAAGCTAGTTGAAAATTTTGCAGATTTAGAAATCACTCTTGCAGGATCTGACAAAGCTCCAGAAGCAACTACCACTCAGAATTCTGAGGAAATTAATCCTCCATTAATCCCAAAGAAAGCTAAAAGTCGCCTCAACATATCTGAAGAATTGATTCTGGGCAACAAAGACGAACCTGTCAGAACCAGATCTACCTTCAAGACCTCTGAAGAGACTCCTCTAGGACTAGTGTCTCTGATCCAGCCTACGTCCTGTGATGAAGCACTTCAAGATAACGACTGGGTTTCAGCCATGCAAGAAGAGTTAGATCAATTCACAAAGAATGATGTCTGGGATCTTGTTCCCAAGCCCAGAGGCACTCACGTTATCGGAACCAAATGGGTATTCAGAAACAAGCTGAACGAGAAAGGAGAAGTCGTCAGAAACAAAGCTCGACTGGTAGCTCAAGGTTACAGTCAACAAGAAGGTATTGACTACAATGAAACTTTTGCTCCAGTCGTAAGGTTAGAATCTATTCGTCTTCTTGTATCTTTCGCTATAAACCATTCTATTAAATTATATCAAATGGATGTCAAGAGCGCATTCCTTAATGGTTACATATCAGAAGAAGTGTATGTCAACCAACCTCCAGGTTTTGAAAATCCAAATTTTCCAGAACATGTTTTTAAACTTAAAAAATCTTTATATGGACTTAAACAAGCTTCTAGGGCTTGGTATGAATGTTTAAGTAACTTTCTTCTGGAACACAATTTTATCAGAGGGAAAGTTGAGTCCACACTCTTCTGGAACACAATTTTATCAGAGGGAAAGTTGAGTCCAACATGCATTCTTGAAAAGGAAGAAGTCAGTAAAAAGGTTTGTCAGAAGCTCTATCGTGGTATGCTCGGCTCCCTTCTCTATCTGACTGCTACTCGACCTGATATTCTCTTTAGTGTCTGTCTCTGTGCCAGATTCCAATCAGATCCTAGAGAAACTCACTTAACAGCAGTTAAGAGAATTTTCAAATATCTGAAAGGAACTCCTAACCTGGGCCTGATGAATGAAAAAACATCAGAGTATAGACTTTCGGGTTACTGTGATGCAGATTACGCAGGAGATAAATTGGAACGAAAAAGCACATCTGGAAATTGTCAGCTCTTAGGAAACAATCTGATATCCCGGGCTAGCAAAAGACAGTCAACTATCGCTCTATTCACAGCAGAAGCTGAATACATCTCAGCATCATTGTGCACAACTCAGATGCTCTGGATGAAGAATCAGTTAGAAGATCTGCAAATCTTCGAGAGTAACATTCCTATCTTTTGTGATAATACTGCTGCCATTTGTTTAAGTAAGAATCCCATTCTACACTCCAGAGCTAAGCACATTGAAATACTGCTGCCATTTGTTCAGAAAGGGATAGTAACATTGAAGTTCATTGATACAGATCATCAATGGGCAGATATCTTTACTAAGCCTTTAGCTGAAGATAGATTTCTATTTATCTTAGAAAATCTGAACATTCAAAACTGCCCTGAATAAATTGTGCCTCTAAAGCTGTAAAATGAGACTCTGACATAAACAAATAAGATTCTGCCTCTGACTCTGATACTTCTACCAAGTTAAGAAGATATCTGAGTTAGAAATCTTCAGAAACCATTCGTTTGGTATTCCTGAAGATCAGATAAAGCAAACACGTGGAGTGAATTGCGTCTAACCTTGGAACTTCTAGACAGCTATCCAGAAGTAAATCAAGGGAGAGACGTTTGAGATCTCCTCGAGCAGTGTGCGAACTGTTGGGATTAGACATCATTAATGAGCCATAATCATTTCTCCCTCTAAACGTGCTAACTTGGTTTTTGTGCTAACTCTGATTTGCGTGTCGTTTTGTATGCGTTTCTTTTGGGTATTTAAACACTCCTCTCACACTTCTCACACACTTCACTCTCACTCACTTGTTCAAACCTAGTTCTCTCAGGCATTTCTGCAAACAGTTCATCTTCATCTCAGTTCTTCATCAACAATGGATTCTCAACAACAATCTGTATTCAACTATTCTCAACAAATGAACTCCAGCAACGCAGCTCAAAGCACATCTACTCCAACCGTTACAAGTGTAACTACAACACCAGTTTACAAGGAGCCTCACATTCTTGACCGTGAGCCTCATATAAATCTTGCAACTCCTTTCGAGAAACTGGACGTGCTGTGTGAATCCCTGGTGGATTTTAACAACATGAAGAGAAATGGCGTAGACCTCACTGAAGAACTTCATCAACAAGGTTGGGGAAACTACTTTCAACGCCTCTACGGTCCAGTTTACCCAAATCTTATTAAGGAATTCTGGAGGTTTGCTGATGCTGACGATCATTTCATCGTCTCCTACGTTTTGGGTGTAAAAATTGTGATTACTGAAAAGTCAATCGCTGCCTTGCTGAACATGGAGAAAGCTGGAGGAAGAAGAATTTACAACACCAATCCCAGGGCGAAATACATTGCTCATGAAATCAACCCCACAATCTTCAAACTCAACACAGAAGGCAACCCCTTAAAGAACAAGGAACTACATCAGAATCTCCGGGTGTGGCTCAAAATCATTCTGGGAACTATTCATCATCGCCCAGCATCAAACTCATCAGATTACATCAATACAGATCAGAAATGTATTCTGTATTGTATTCATAAAGGTCTGAAGCTTTGCCTCCCAGCGCTCCTCTTCAAATACCTCAGAGATTCTGTACGGGAAACCAGGAATAACATGAAACCCAGAACTTACATTCCTCTGGGAAGACTCCTCTCAGATGTGCTGATAGAAAATGGTCTCGTGGACCATCTGATAAAACACAAACTCATGGAAGACTTGGCAATAGAAACTGGAAGGCCTCTGAACTCCAGGAATCTGAAGAGCATGGGGATTCTGGAGAAGATTCACGTTAAACCTACTCTGGACACTTCTTGGGAAGCCTTAAAAGATCAGAGGGATATGCCAAATGGTTTATGTAAGTTCTACAAGGATGAACCCAAAGAAGCAATTCTCCACTATCTCCAACGTCTGAAGGATGAAGGAGTGGACATATCAGATTTCAGACTGAGCGAACTGCCAGATTCAGCTCCAGACTTCGTGAGGTTTAAAAGAGGTCCATCTGAGAAGGCATCGAAGGCGAAGAAAGCAAAGCTAAGGGAATCCTCTGAATCAAGACCTCCAGCACCTCTGCAAGAGTCTTCTGGTAAGTCTGTCTCTACTGCTCCCTCTGTACAGCCACTTGCTTCTTCTACTCCTCTACCAACACCCATCTACACCACATCTGAAACCCCTCCTTCAACAACCAGAACCTCTCAACCACTACCAAAATTCAACCTTGCCAATACCTCCTTACCACTATCTGAAGCTGAAGAAATGAATCAAACCACTTCCTCATCCTCAGCCCCAGAATCACCTCCCTATTTTGTCATTTCTTCTGACACAGAACCCTCTGACCCCGCTTCTCCCACTCTAGCCCAACTCCAAACTCTGAACCGTAATTCACAACAACCACAACAATCTCCACCTGAACCTGAAGTAACTTCACCACCCACAGAACAACCAACCGTCACTCCATCTGAAGTTCAACCCTCTGACCTCAATACCTCTGACATTACCCCTCCAAACACTTCCGCTGAACCTCCAACTCTCAACCTAAGCCCTCCAAACTCTCCACCTCAACCATCTGAACCAGAACATTCCCTGCCAACCCTAGAGGAAACAATTATGCTGTTTGCAGGAGCATCAGTTGAAAAGGTCAAGTCTCTGACCATCAACTCTGGTATCAGTGATGATCCTGACTCTGTTAGGACACACTGGAACAGAGTCATTAGCTGGATGACATCTGAGGCCTTGAAACTGAAGCACATCTCTAAGCAAGTCAGAAACGACTTCATCAGAGACGCTGAGGCAAGACTACATGAGCGCTTGGCCAGAGAAGCTGAAGAAGAAGCCAGAAGTATAGAAGAAGAAAGAGCAAGACAAGAAGAACTTCAAAGGGTACGGGAAGCTGAAGCCAAAGCTCTAGCTGATGCCGCTGCTGCTGCTGCTGAAGCTGAAGCTGAAGCAAAGGCTGCTGCTGAAGCTGAAGCTAAAGCCGCTGAAGAACAGAATGCTCTGACTCAGGGGGAGTCCTCTACCTTTGCCCCTCTGGTTCTCAAGACCCTTGAGGAGCTTCAGAAATAGCAGAAGGAAGTCCGAGCCAGATTGGATCAACATGACACAGTCAACGCCAACATTCAGAACCTGCTGACTCAACTGCTTCAGAGAATGCCTCTTCCTCCCAACCCTTAGGCACTTAGGATTTTTTGCTTGTTGTTTTTACTTGTCTTTGTCTTTGATGTTTCTTTTCTCTTATCTGGATCTATATATATATTTTTCTTCCTGCTTTATTTTCTATGTCTTTTTGATTTTGACAAAAAGAGGGAGAAATCAAATAGCTCTGATGAAAAATTGCCTAATGCCTTAAGCACTCTGCAAACATATTATTCTATAAAATAAATCTATCTAATACTTGACTTAAGAAATTGCAGAAAGGTATCGAGAAACTTCATTGCTTGGAAGCTCTGGTAAGAACTTCTGAACTCCCTAGCCTATCTCAGGGGGAGCTCACTTCTATCTGATCTGATTAACTCTTAATTTTTGAATGTTTCATCTGTCATTTGAGTTTGTTTTGTCATCATCAAAAAGGGGGAGATTGTAAGAACAAAAATAGTTCTACAACAGATTCCAAGATTTTGATGATAACAAAGGATGAAACCAAAAATGGCCCTCTAACGAAAAGTTCTAAAGTGTGCAGGACTCTAAACAAGAAGAATGGAATCTGATCACGTCATCAGATACAAAATCAAATCAAATACAAATTACCAGAAGATCAGAAGCATCTGAAGTAGAAATGCGCTCTAGAAGCTCTGACTCTGAGCAACAGCATATCAGAATATCAGAAGCATCTGAAGAAGAAGCGCGCTCTAGAAGCTCTGACTCTGAGCAACGATATATCAGAATTCCAAAAGCTCTCAACGTCATCTGAAGACAACATCAGAATTCTAAAGGGATCAGAACTATCAGAAGCTCTGAAGCCATATCTCAAGATCTCAGATTAAGAGAGTAACGCAGACGCTGATAATGGATTTCCTTATCCAGAAAGAATAACGGCAACTTCAACTTCAAATGGAAAGAACTATATTTGGAAAGAAGTTATTCAGGGAGACAAACTTGTTTTGGCAAGAAACAACGAAGTAATGGCATTTAACTCTCATCAAGACTAAATCTCTTCCATCACTACAAATAGTCGTTTTTCACCACTATATAAAGAACGGCGAACCTCATTGAGAGATACACCTGAACGCACAAAATTACTCAACTCTCTTTCTAATCTTTCACGAGCTTTTGCTCATTACGTGAAAATTCTTATCTGCTCAAATTGCCGTAATACTTGCTTTATCCTAGAAGCACTCTAGATTACAAATTCTGTTTTTACCTCAATTGTTTTAATTCCTCAAGTGACTCTGCGCAGTCTGTATACTTGAGAGGACTAAGAGATTCTTCTCTTAGACGTTGGTTGTAATAATCTTTCAAGATTAGTGGATTAAGTCCTTGTTGAAGGCGAAATCACCTTGGCCGGGTGGACTGGAGTAGCTTTGTGTTATAAGCGAACCAGTATAAAATCCTGTGTGATTTTATTTTTCAAGAGCGCTTATTTTCCAAAACAATTCAAACCCCCCTTTCTTGTTTTTCTCACCTTCACATTTCTCATCTTCTTTTTGGCATGACAAGTTGTAGGAGTTTGATTCACTAATCAAAATCTCAAACTTGTGTTGTTGCCTACATTATTATTGACCGGCCTCAGATAGTTGTGACTTCTACATAAGTCCAATTACGATTGCTTAACATAGTGTTAAATTGCCTTATGGCACACTAACTCTAACACTAACCATTAACCATTAACATTTAATTCTTGCTCTTTACATTTATGTAATTTACTATTCTTGTACATATTATTCATTTGCTTTTTCTTTGCTCATTTGAGCACATGTTTATGTTAATGCAATTTGCCTTTTGCTCACTTGAGCACATAATTGTGTATATATTATTGTGCTTGTGTTTTATTTTGCTTGTGGTGGACCAAATGCAAAAAATGGACAAATGGACTTAGTTTCTAGGACATTCCCTATGCAAATTGGAGTAAAAAGGCCTTAATGTTGAAGATGGATTAGAAGGACCAAATCTCTAAACTCACTCTTGTCCATTCTTGATTTACTTCATAGAACTCTTTGATGTGTGTGCTTTTGTGCTAGGGAATCCTATTTGAGCCAAATTGAAGAACCATTGCCATGTTCATTCAAAATGAAAGATACAAGAGCCATTGGGGATCTTCTAAGAGCTTGCTTGATTAATTTGATTGCTTGAGCTTACACTTACTTTGCTTGCATATTCCAAAGGATGGGAGATACTTGGATCATCAATATGATATCAAGAGAGGAACTTCATTTGTGGTGTTGTTTTGTTATCCTTCATCTCTTTTATGATTAGGACGTTAGCCATTCTTCTTCTTCTCTCCACTCTAACCCAATCCAAAACTTTTGTGCAAACATTTAACACTTGTTTTCAAACCTTAGAAACCTAAGCATTATGCTTTTGATTTTCAAACTTTCTTTTCATAAAACTTATTTTGAATTGAATCTTTAAATCAACTTTGACCATATTTTGTAAATACTTTTCATTGGTAAATATAACTCATTCAAATACTTTTTTGGTTTCAATGGCCACTTTTCTTAATCCAAACTTTTCATAACCTTTAGCTATTAGGTTTGAGTTATCCTTGAGGTAGATATAATACTCACCTATATACTTAGTGATGGACAATGAGTCTTCCATGCTTATTATAGGGTTAACCCCTCACTAGCATGTGGAAGCTATCCTCACATGGTGGATTTGTGGTTTTAGGTTGAGTTTTCTCCCTTGGATAACAAAAGACCTTAAGGCTTTTGGACCAATCAATTCACCATCTTGTTTTGAGATTTTTACCCCGAACTACGAGGTTTTGATCCTAATCTTTTTTAAGATGGTACGTAGGCAATGGGTTTATCCATTCAAACACAAAATTGTAATAACTTGTATATTCTCTTCTCATCTCTTCAATCATGTTTGGACAAACAAATTTTTCACAAAATACCAACCTTACAACAAGTGTGAAAAGGGCTCCCTAGGAGTACCTAGGATGTTTTGGGTGCTTAACACCTTCCCATTGCATAACCAACCCCTTACCCCGATCTATGACATTTTTACTAGTTTTTGATTCAAAAAAACTTTTAGGTTTTTGTTTGCTTTCTAACCATTCCTTTGGATAAATAGAAGTGCGGTGGCGACTCGACTTGTATGGTTTACCTTGGATTTAGTCAATATGTCTAATGGTAACGAATACCCCACTACAAGAACAATCATCACACCTCTAGCAGTCATTACACCTTACAGAGGAAGTAACCAAACTCAACACTAACTTACACTCTAAACAGTGCCTCTTCCTTTCCACTCTCACGACACAGAAGAACACTATTATTCACTAATCAATTCAACAACACCACAACAACAAACATGAAAAATAAGAGAGAGAACCCATCACAATTTCACAAACATGAGCTCAATAAAAACCCAAGCAATGATGTGAAACTGCGTAGCTCAAGCAAGGTATTTTGCAATGTCACAAGCTTCTGAGCAATGGAAATGGTCTGAAATGCAAGACATTGAGTTGCTTTCATATTCTCCTACAATAACTCCAACAGCAACATTGGAGTTAGAAAGAGGAGAATCCAAGAAACAAATGGAACTGGAAGGGGAAAGTTCTTTACCCGACAACAAAAGATGTGATTTTTTTGATGGAAATGAGAAGATTAAGAATGTTGCTTTTGTTGGGTTTGATGAGCTTTTCAGATTTGTTGATGGGTTGGATTATATTCTCATGACAGTTGGAACTCTTGGAGCAATTGTACATGGTTGTTCATTGCCACTTTTTCTTCGGTTCTTTGCTGATCTTGTTAACTCATTTGGTTCTAATGCTGATGATTTGGACAAGATAACCCAAGAAGTTGTTAAGTATGCGTTTTACTTTCTGATTGTTGGTGCTGCTATTTGGGCATCTTCATGGGCAAAGATTTCTTGTTGGATGTGGACGGGTGAGATACAATCAACAAGGATGAGGATTAAGTATCTTGAAGCTGCTTTGGATCAAGATACTCGGTTCTTTGACACTGAAGTTCGAACTTCCGATGTTGTTTTTTCCATCAACTCCGATGCTGTTATGGTACAAGATGTTATAAGTTAGGTAATTTTGTTCACTATATGGCTACATTTGTTTTTGGATTTGCAGTTGGTTGTAGTGCTGTTTGGCAATTAGCATTGGTTACACTTGCTGTTGTTCCTATGATAGCTGTAATAGGAGGCATTCATACTACCACTTTGGCTAAGTTATCTGGTAAAAGCCAAGAAGATCTTTCTCAAGATGGAAACATTGTGGAACAGACTGTTGTTCAAATTAGAGTGGTGTTAGCATATGTCGGAGAGACAAAAGCACTACAAGTCTATTCATCTACTCTGAGAGTTGCACAAAAGATTGGTTACCGGACTGGACTTGCAAAGGGAATTGGATTAGGTGCTACATACTTTGTTGTTTTCTACTGTTATGCACTTTTGTTATGGTATGGAGGTTATTTGGTTAGGCATCACTGAATGTGAGAAAAACAAGAAGGGGGGGGGGGGTTTGAATTGTTTTGGAAAATAAGCGCTTTTTCAGAATAAGACCACACAAGGAATTTATACTGGTTCGCTTATAACACAAAGCTACTCCAGTCCACCCGGCCAAGGTGATTTTGCCTTCAATAAGGACTTAATCCACTAATCTTGAAAGATTATTATAACCAACGTCTAAGAGATGGATCTCTTAGTCCTCTCAAGTATACAGACTGCGCAGAGTCGCTTGAGGAAATAAAATAATAGATAAAAGGACTTTGAAATCTAGAGTGCTTCTAGGATAAAGAAAATATTACAACAGTAAGAACAAAAGAATGTTTCACATTCTAAGCAAAAGCTTCGTGAAAGATTGAGAGAGAGAAGAGAGAGTTTATGTGCATTGGTGTGTCTCTCAATGCTGTTTGCTGTTCTTTATATAGAGATGAAGGGACCGTTGAAATTGATGGCAGATATTTAATCTTGAATAGGAATTAATGCCATAACTTCTGTTGTTTCTTGCCAAAACAACTTTGTCTCCCTGAATAACTTCTTTCGAATAATAGTTCCTTTCCATTTAAAATCGAAGTAGACGTTACTCTTTCTGATTTAGGAAATCCATAATCAAGGTCTATGTGACTCTGTTGATCTGAGATCTTGCTATGTGGATTAGAAGCTTCTGATGTTTTGATCTCTTGGGGTTCTGATGATGTCTTCAGATGACGCTGAGAGCTTCTGAAAAAATTGGATATACCTTTGTTCAGAGTCAGAACTTCTAGAGCGTACTCCTTGTTCAGATGCCTCTGATGTTTTTGCTGTTTTGCTCAGAGTTAGAATTTCTTGAGCACGTTTCTGCTTCAGATGCTTCTGATCTTCTGGTCATTTGTATTTGATATGATTTTGTATCTGATGACGCAATCAGATTCCTTTCTTTGTGTTTAGATTCCTGCACACTTAGAAACTTTTTGTTAGAGTGTCATTTTTGGTTTCGTCCTTTGTTATCATCAAAATCTTGGACTCTGTTGTAGAACAATTTTTGTTCTTACAATCTCCCCCTTTTTGATGATGATAAAACAAGCTCAATTAGCAGATGAAACAATAAAAAAATCAGATCAGATAGAAGTGAGCTCCCCCTGAGATAGGCTAGGGAGTTCAGAAGTTCTTACCAGAGCTTCCAAGCAATGAAGTTGATACCTTCTGCAATTTCTTAAGTCCAGTGTTAGAAGAATTTATTTTTAAGGAATAGTATGTTTGCAGAGTGCTTAAGGTATTAGGCAATTTTTCATTAGAGCTATATTTGATTTCTCCCCCTTTTTGTCAGAATCAAAAAGACTTAAACAAAACAAACAACAAAACACTGTATATACTCAGATAACAGACATCAGAGATAAGGGCAAGAAAAAAAAACATCAGAAATAAAGATAAGCAAGGCAATAAGCAAAAAAAAAAATCCTAAGTGCCTAAGGGTTGGGAGGAGGAGGCATTCTCTGAAGCAGTTGAGTCAGCAGGTTCTGGATATTGTCGTTGACGGTGTCCTGTTTGTCCATTCTGGCTTTGAGTTCCTTCTGGTCTTTCTGAAGTTCTTCAAGCGTCTTGAGAACCATAGGAATGACAGTAGAGGACTCCCCTTGAGTCAGAGCACTCTGTTCTTCAGCAGCTCTGGCTTCAGCTTCTGCAGTTGCCTTTGCTTCAGCTTCAGCAGCAGCAGCGTCAGCTAGAGCTTTGGCCTCAGCTTCCTTGGCCCTTTGAAATTCTTCTTGTTAGGCTCTTTCTTCTTCTTGCCTTCTGGCTTCTTCTTCAGCTTCTCTGGCAAGACGCTCCTGTAGTCTTGCTTCAGCATCTTTGATGAAGTCGTTTCTGACTTGCTCAGAGATGTGCTTCAGCTTGAAGGCCTCAGAAGTCATCCAGCCAATGACTTTGTTCCAGTGTGTCCTTACAGAATCAGGATCATCACTGATGCCAGAGTTTATGGTCAGAGACTTGACCTTTTGTACTGAAGCCCCTGCGAACAGCATAATGGCTTCCTCTAGGGTAGGCAAGGAATGTTCAGGTTCAGATGTTTGAGGTGGGGAGGTTGGAGGGCTTAGGTTGAGTGTTTGAGGTTCAGCTTCAGGTTCAGCGGAAGTGTTTGGAGGGATAGTGTCAGAGGTATGAAGGTCAGAGGGTTGAAGTTCAGATGGAGTGATGGTTGGTTGTTCTGTGGATGGTGAAGTTACTTCAGGTTCAGGTGGAGGTTGTTGTGGTTGTTGGGAATTGCGGTTTAGAGACTGAAGTTGGGCTAGTGTGGGAGAAGCGGGGTCAGAGGGTTCGGTGTCAGAGGAAATGTCAAAGTAGGGAGGTGATTCTGGTTCTGAGGATGAGGAGGTGGTTTGGTTTAATTGTTCAGCTTCGGATAGGGGTAAGGAGGTATTTGCAAGGTTGAATTTGGGTAAGGGTTGAGAGGTTCTGGTTGTAGAAGTAGGGGTTTCAGATGTGGTGTAGATGGGGGTTGGTAGAGGAGTAGAAGAAGCCAATGGCTATACAGAGGGAATAACAGAGGCAGACTTACCAGAAGATTCTTGCAGAGGCGCTGTAGGTCTTGATTCAGAAGTTTCTCCTAGCCTTGCTTTCTTCGCTCTTGAAGACTTCTCAGATGGACCTCTTTTGAACTTAACGAAGTTTGATTCTGAATCTAGCATATCGTCTAGTCTGAAGTCTGAGATGTCCACTCCTTCATCCTTTAGACGTTGGAGATAGTGGAGGATTGCCTCTCTGGGTTCATTCTTGTAGAACCTTGCGAGACCATGTGGCATCTTCCTCTGATCTTTTAAAGCGTCCCAAGAGGTGTCCAGCGTAGGTTTGACTTGAATCTTCTTCAGAATTCCCATGCTCTTCAGATTTCTGGAGTTCAGAGGCCTTCCAGTGTCTATTGCCAAATCTTCCATGAGTTTGTTTTTCTCCAGATGATCTACAAGCCCATTTTCAATCATAACATCAGAGAGAAGTCTTCCCAGAGGGATGTAGGTTCTGGGTTCCATATTGTTCCCGGTTTCCCGTACGGAGTCTCTGAGATATTTGAAGAGGAGGGCTGGGAGGCAAAGCTTCAGACCCTTATGAATACAGTACAGAATACACTTCTGATCTGTATTGATGTAATTTGATGAGTTGGATGCTGGGCGATGATGAATGGTTCCCAGAATGATCTTGAGCCACACTCGGAGATTCTGATATAGTTCTTTGTTCTTTGAGGGATTTCCTTCTGTGTTGAGTTTGAAGATGGTGGGGTTGATTTCCTGAACAATGTACCTTGCCCTAGGATTAATGTTGTAAATCCTTCTTCCTCCAGCTTTCTCCATGTTCAGCAAAGAGGCCATTGATTTTTCAGTAATCACTATCTTTACCCCCAGAACGTAGGAGACGATGAAATGGTCGTCAGCGTCAGCAAACCTCCAGAATTCCTTGATGAGGTTTGGGTAAACAGGGCCATAGAGCCGTTGAAAGTAGTTTTCCCAACCTTGTTGACGGAGTTCTTCAGTTAGGTCTACTCCATTCCTCTTCATGTTGTTGAAATCCACAAGAGATTCACACAAAACTTCCAGTTTTTCAAAAGGAGTTGCGAGATTGATGTGAGCCTCACGGTCAAGAATATGAGGTTCTTTGTAAACTGGTGTTGTGGTTACGCCTGTAACTGTTGGAGTAGGAGTGTTTGTGCTTTGAGCTGCGTTGCTGGAGTCCATTTGTTGAGAGTAGTTGAATACTGATTGTTGTTGAGAATCCATTGATGATGAAGAAAAGGATGAAGATGAACTGCTTGCAGAAATGCCTGAGAGAGCTGGTTTGAGAAAGTGAGTGAGAGTGAAGTGTGTGCACAATGTGAGAGAAGTGTTTATATACTAAAACGAACTGCATGCAAAACGACACAACAATCTGAGTTTAGCACAAAAAAAAAATTAGCACGCTTAGAGGGAGAAATGATTAAGGCTCATTAATGAATGTCTAATCCCAACAGTATGTACACTGCTCGAGGAGATCTCAAACGTCTGCCCTTTGAATTTCTTCTGGACAGCTGTCTAGAAGTTCCAAGGTTAGACGCTACGTGCTCCACGTGGTTTGATGTATCTGATCTTCAGGAATACCAAGGGATTGGTTCCTGGAGATTTCTAACTCAGATATCTTCTTAACTTGGTAGAAGTATCAGAGTCAGAGGCAGAAGCTCATTTGTTTATGTCAGAGTCTCATTTTACATCTTCAGAGGCACAATTTATTCAGGGCAATTTTGAATGTTCAGATTTTCTAGGATAAAAAGAAATCTATCTTCAGCTAAAGGCTTAGTAAAGATATCTGCCCATTGATGATCTGTATCAATGAACTTCAATGTTACTATCCCTTTCTGAACATAGTCTCTGATAAAATGATGTTTTATTTCAATGTGCTTAGCTCTGGAGTGTAAAATGGGATTCTTACTTAGACAAATGGCAGCAGTATTATCACAAAAGATAGGAATGTTACTCTCGAAGATTTGCAGATCTTCTAACTGATTCTTCATCCAGAGCATCTGAGTAGTGCACAGTGATGCTGAGATGTATTCTGCTTCTGCAGTTGATAGAGCGATGGTTGACTGTCTTTTGCTGGCCCAGGATATCAGATTGTTTCCTAGGAGCTGACAATTTCCAGAGGTGCTTTTTCGTTCCAATCTATCTCCTGCATAATCTGCATCACAGTAACCCGAAAGTCTATACTCTGATGTTTTCTCATACATCAGGCCCAGGTTAGGGGTTCCTTTCAGATATTTGAAAATTCTCTTAACTGCTGTTAAGTGAGTTTCTCTAGGATCTGATTGGAATCTGGCACAGAGACAGACACTAAAGAGAATATCAGGTCGAGTAGCAGTCAGATAGAGAAGGGAGCCGAGCATACCACGATAGAGCTTCTGACAAACCTTTTTACTGACTTCTTCCTTTTCAAGAATGCATGTTGGATGCATGGGAGTCTTTGCAGGATTGCATTCAGCCATGTCAAATTTCTTCAGAACATCTTTTATGTATTTGCTTTGATGCACGTACGTGACTTCTGAAGTTTGGTTAATTTGAATTCCTAGAAAGAACTTTAGTTCTTGCATTAAGCTCATTTCAAATTCTGCCTGCATTAACTCATAAAATTCTTGACAAACAGAGGCGTTAGCAGAGCCAAAAATAATATTATCAACATATATCTGACATATCATGAGATCATTGTTAAGGTTCTTACAGAAGAGTGTGGAGTCAACTTTCCCTCTGGTAAAATTGTGTTCCAGAAGAAAATTACTTAAACGTTCATACCAAGCTCTGGGAGCTTGTTTAAGTCCATATAAGGATTTTTTAAGTTTAAAGACATATTTTGGGAAATTTGGATTTTAAAAACCTGGAGGTTGGTTGACATACACTTCTTCTGATATATAACCATTAAGGAATGCGCTCTTGACATCCATTTGATATAATTTAATAGAATGGTTTATAGCGAATGATACAAAAAGACGAATAGATTCTAACTTGGCGACTGGAGCAAAGGTTTCATTGTAGTCAATACCTTCTTGTTGACTGTAACCTTGAGCTACCAGTCGAGCTTTGTTTCTGAAGACTTCTCCTTTCTCATTCAGCTTGTTTCTGAATACCCATCTGGTTCCAATAACGTGAGTGCTTCTGGGTTTGGGAACAAGATCCCAGACATCATTTTTTGTGAATTGATCTAACTCTTCTTGCATAGCTGAAGCCCAGTCGTTATCTTGAAGTGCTTCATCACAGGACGTAGGCTCGATTAGAGACACTAGTCCCAGAGGAGTCTCGTCAGAGGTCCTGAAGGTAGATCTGGTTCTGACAGGTTCGTCTTTGTTGCCCAGAATCAAATCTTCAGATACGTTGATGCGACTTTTAGCTTTCTTTGGGATTACTGGGGAATGAATTTCCTCAGAGTTCTGAGTGGCAGTTGCTTCTGGAGCTTTATCATATCCTGCAAGAGTGATTTCTAAATCTGCAAAATTTTCAACTAGCTTTGACTTTTCAGGGTCAAGCTTATCGTCAAATCTGACATGAATTGATTCTTCCACAATTTTGGTTTCTGTATTGTATACTCTATAGCCTTTAGAGCGTTCTGAGTATCCTAACATAATACCTTTCTGTGCTTTGGAATCAAACTTGTTCAGATGATCTTTAGTGTTTAAAATAAAGCAAGAACATCCAAATGGATGGAAATATGAAATGTTTGGTTTCCTTCCTTTACACAGTTCATAGGGAGTCTTTTCCAGAATAGGTCTTATGGAGATTCTATTCTGAATATAACATGCTGTATTTACAGCTTCGGCTCAAAAGTGCTTAGCCACATTCGTTTCATTGATCATGGTTCTGGCCATCTCTTGGAGTGTCCTATTCTTCCTCTCTACAACTCCATTTTTTTGTGGAGTTCTAGGGCAGTAGAAATCATGGGATATTCCATTAGAGTCAAATAATTCCTCAAAATCTTTGTTTTCAAATTCCCCACCATGATCACTTCTGACTCTAATAATTTTAGAGTCAAATTCTTTTTGCACTTTGAAGCAGAAACTAGTGAATACAGAGTGTGACTCACTCTTGTGCTTTAGGAATTTCACCCATGTCCAGCGACTGAAATCATCAACAATGACTAGTCCATACTTCTTTCCATTGACTGATGCTCTTTTCACAGGACCAAATAAATCAATGTGAAGAAGTTCTAGAGGCTTAGAGGTGGTAACAATAGTTTTCAGTTTAGGTAGGCCTCTGACTAACTCGAGTTTATTTAGCTGAGATTGTTTTCTCATGCTAATGTGGCCCAAGCGTCTATGCCATACCCATTGCTCTTCGTGAACAGACATCAGACATTTTACATTTTGTTCTTTTAAATAAGAAAGATTAATTTTATAAATATTGTTTTTCCTCTTGCCTGTGAATAGGACATAACCATTATTTTGATTTATGGATTTACATGTTTTTTGATTAAAGATCACGTCATAACCGTTATCACTTAATTGACTTATGGATAACAAGTTATGCATTAATCCTTCTACGTAAAGGACATCAGGTATAGAGGGAAGAGTACCATTACCAATAGTTCCGGAGCCTCTGATCCTTCCTTTCTGATCTCCTCCGAAGCCTACGAATCCAGCGTCTTTAAGTTCCAGGCTTTGGAACATAGACTTTCTTCCCGTCATGTGTCGCGAGCATCCAGAGTCCAGGTACCATGACTGGTGTTTGAACTTTGCTGCATAGGATATCTGCAACATAAACAATCTTATCTTTTGGTACCCAGAGTCTCTTGGTTCCTTTCTGATTAGTTTTCCCAGAGTTTCTTATAACTTTGGGTTTTCTAGCATTTTCAAATTTTTGTTCTTGTGTGTGTGTGTAGTGATATGAAAATGGGGATTTAAGTTGGTCACTGGTAGAAGTTTTATCTTTCTTAGGATCATACCCAATTCCCTTTTTATTGTTTTGACTGACTCCATAAATCATGGATGCCATAACACTCCTTCCTATCCCATTTTTCAAAAATTCTTGAAAGGCTTCTTCGTATTTATAAATTATCGTATTTGAAGTCTGTGGAGCTTGAGATAACGCTTCTTCCAGTTCTAAACGATGTTTAATTGCTCCATCTCTTTGTAATGTTAAAGATCTGATTTCATCTTCTCGTTTTAGAATTGTCATCTCAAGTTTGCCACATTCTTCAAATTTTGCTTCAAGACAGCCTTTTATTGCTTTAAACTTTTGTTTTAATTTCTGATATGAGCTAAGAGTTTCTCACAAGCATGATTCTAGATCAGATCGAGAGAGTTCAGAAAATACCTCTTCAGATTCTTCATCTGAACTGTTCCTGGACGTGGTAGCCATGAATGCCACATTGGCCTGTTCATCAGAGTCAGATTCTGATGAGTCAGATTCGTTATCATCCCAGGTAGCCATTAATCCTTTCTTTGTCTTGAAGGTATTTTTCTTGAAACTTTCTTTTCTGGAACTGTCTTTCTTTAGCTTGGGGAATTCATTCCTGTAGTGACCTGTTTCTTTACATTCATAACAAGTAATATCTTTGTTAGTTTTACCTTTTGAGGTTGATTCTGATCGATCCCCTCTGGGTCTTGGTCTTCTGAAGTTGTTGTTCCTCTTTTTCCAGAGTTGTTTAACTCTTCTGGTCAGGAGGGACAATTCTTCTTCCTCATCAGAATCTTCTTGTTCAGAGTCATCTGCATCTTCTGTCTCGGCCTGAAATGCTTTGGTTCTATCAGATTTGCGTCTTTCAGATCTGGACTTTAATGCTACAGACTTGTTCTTCTTCTGAGGTTCGTCTTCCTCTAGTTCTATCTCATGGCTTCTGAGAGAACTAACAAGCTCTTCAAGACTGATATTGTTCAGATCCTTAGACAACTTCAGAGCAGTGACCATGGGTCTCCACTTCTTTGGCAAGCTTCTGACTATCTTTTTGACGTGGTCTGCAGTTGTGTACCCTTTGTCTAGAACTTTGAGACCTGCAATAAGAGTTTGGAATCTAGAGAACATTACCTCTATGGCTTCGTCATCCTCCATTTTGAATGCTTCATATTTCTGGATAAGTGCCAGAGCCTTTGTCTCTTTGACCTGAGAGTTTCCTTCATGAGTCATCCTCAGAGAGTCAAGTATGTCTTTGGCTGTTTCTCTGTTGGTGATCTTTTCATACTCGTTGTAAGATATAGCATTGAGAAGTATGGTTCTGGCCTTGTGATGATTTTTGAAAACTCGCTTCTGATCATCTGATATCTTACTCCTGGGAACTTCAACTCCATCCTCTGTGACAGGAGGTTTGTATCCATCTGTGACAATGTCCCAGAGATCAGCATCATAGCCTAGAAAGAAGCTCTCAATCCTATCTTTCCAGTAGTCGAATTTCTCTCCATCAAAGACAGGAGGCTTAGCATTGTAACTGTCTCTTTCATTTGTGTGGGCCATGGTTTTTCTCGTTCTGGATCTCTCTACACTGTTAAGTGTTTGATTAGAAAATCAATAACAGAGCCGAAGCTCTGATACCAATTGAAGGTGAGAAAAACAAGAAAGGGGGGGTTTGAATTGTTTTGGAAAATAAGCGCTTTTTCAGAATAAGACCACACAAGGAATTTATACTGGTTCGCTTATAACACAAAGCTACTCCAGTCCACCCGGCCAAGGTGATTTCGCCTTCAATAAGGACTTAATCCACTAATCTTGAAAGATTATTACAACCAACGTCTAAGAGATGGATCTCTTAGTCCTCTCAAGTATACAGACTGCGCAGAGTCGCTTGAGGAAATAAAATAATAGATAAAAGGACTTTGTAATCTAGAGTGCTTCTAGGATAAAGCAAATATTACAACAGTAAGAACAAAAGAATGTTTCACGTTCTAAGCAAAAGCTTCGTGAAAGATTGAGGGAGAGAAGAGAGAGTTTATGTGCGTTGGTGTGTCTCTCAATGCTGTTTGCTGTTCTTTATATAGAGATGAAGGGACCGTTGAAATTGATGGCAGATATTTAATCTTGAATAGGAATTAATGCCATAACTTCTGTTGTTTCTTGCCAAAACAACTTTGTCTCCCTGAATAACTTCTTTCCAATAATAGTTCCTTTCCATTTAAAATCGAAGTAGACGTTACTCTTTCTAATTTAGGAAATCCATAATCAAGGTCTATGTGACTCTGTTGATCTGAGATCTTGCTATGTGGATTCGAAGCTTCTGATGTTTTGATCTCTTGGGGTTCTGATGATGTCTTCAGATGACGCTGAGAGCTTCTGAAAAAATTGGATATACCTTTGTTTAGAGTCAGAACTTCTAGAGCGTACTCCTTGTTCAGATGCCTCTGATGTTTTTGCTGTTTTGCTCAGAGTTAGAATTTCTTGAGCGCGTTTCTGCTTCAGATGCTTCTGATCTTCTGGTCATTTGTATCTGATATGATTTTGTATCTGATGTCGCAATCAGATTCCTTTCTTTGTGTTTAGATTCCTGCACACTTAGAAACTTTTTGTTAGAGTGCCATTTTTGGTTTCGTCCTTTGTTATCATCAAAATCTTGGACTCTGTTGTAGAACAATTTTTGTTCTTACAATCACTACACCAATGGAGGACTTGCAATTGCTACAATGTTACCTGTTATGATCGGCGGATTGGCTTTAGGCCAATCTGCACTAAGCACAACCACATTTACAAAGGCCAGAGTTGCTGCAGTGAAAATTTTCCATGTGATTGATCACAAGCCTTGTATACACAAAAATAGTGACTCGGGTTTGGAGTTAGAGACTGTGACGGGACTAGTGGAGCTTAAAAATGTGAACTTTTCATATCCATCAAGACGTGAAGTTCAAATCCTTCACAATCTCTCCTTGAATGTTCCTTCTGGAAAGACCATAGCTTTGGTTGGAAGCAGTGGCTCTGGAAAAAGCACAGTTGTGTCCCTAATTGAGAGATTCTATGACCCTTCTTCTGGACAAGTTTTGATAGACGAACATGATGTTAAGACATTGAAGCTTAAATGGTTGAGACAACAGATAGGACTTCTGAACCAAGAGCCTGCTTTATTTGCCACCACAATTAAAGAAAATAAACTATTGGGCAGGCCTGGTGCAGATCAGGTTGAGATTGAAGAAGCTGCTAGAGTAGATAATGCTCATTCATTCATATTCAAACTTCCTCAAGGTTATGAAACACAGGTTGGGGAGAGAGGGTTGCAACTATTAGGGGGACAAAAGTAGAGAATAGCAATTGCGAGGGCAATGGTGAAAAACCCGACAATTCTTCTTCTAGACGAGGCCACGAGTGCATTGGACTCCGAGTCAGAAAAGTTGGTTCAAGAAGCTCTTGATAGGTTCATGATTGGTAGAACAACTCTTGTAATCGCGCATCGACTATCTACTATTTGCAAAGCGGACCTTGTCGATGTACTTCAGCAAGGAAGTGTTTCTGAAATCGGAACTCACGACGAGCTCTTTGCTAAAGGGGAAATGGAGTTTATGCCAAGCTTATCAGAATGCAGGAGACGGCAAATGAAAGTTCAACAAGAAATGCCAGAAAAAGAAGTGCAAGGCCTTCAAGTGCTAGGAATTCTGGTTTGTATTATAGTGGCGGCTTGCCCTTGTTCTCGTTGTTGTCTTCCCGGTTGTTGTCGCAGCCACTGTCTTATAAAAAATGTTCATGTCGGGTTTTTCTGGTGACTTGGAAGTTGTTCATGCTAAGGCCACACAACTAGCCGCGGAGGCTATAGCCAATGTAGCAGGACTGCTGCAACACATAACACACAAAATCAGTTCGAGTCAAAAACGCATCCTATTTTCATCTAAGTAGGTTTACAGTGGTGAAACCTTTCTTACCAATAGTAAAGTTTTCGAAATGAAGAGAATTGAGGGAGGGACCACCAAGCTGGGGAGAGGACAAAAAACCTCCAAGCATCCTCCGTACAAACAGCCTCCAATACACAGCAGAGGAAGGAGATTAGTCACATATAAAAAGGACACCAACCCTAATTTTTGAGAAGAGCCTCTACTGTTCACTAACAAGGAAGGAAGAGCTCAGCGAAATCAAAAAGCATAGGATGAATGGGAGCTCACAACAGACGAACAAGAAGAAAGAAAACGTCGGGCGAAACGGTTACCTACATCCGTCGGTCAATCTCGCCGCAATTGGTTAGCTTCCTTTTCGAGTTTCTATTTTCATTTCTCCATTTTAGCTTCCTTGAAGATTCCATTTGTTTAGCTTTATATTTGTCGCCCATGTCTGTTTGTTTTATGTACCTTGCTGTTATTTCAATCTCCACGAAATATTCTGTTCCTACTGGATGGTCTGGTGCATTTGTTTTTGGTTTTTCTTCCATTTATACGTTTCCGATACCTTTTATCATTCTTCCATGCCATCTACGACATCAGTGGGCTGGTGGTAGAATTGGCTAGGATGTTGTTGGGCAAACCTTGGGGTTATGGGTTTGATACCTGTGTTGCATTTTGGATTTCCACTATTTTTGTTTTTCTTTCTTAATTCACTATATATTAATAAGCATCTTTGGTTTATTGAAGGATCCCGAGTTCGATCCTTGATTAGCTTAGGTCCTATTTTATTATTAATCTCTTTTTTATTTCTTCAACTTCTGCTGTTATTCTTTTGCCATTAATTTATTTTGTTGTTAGACGTCGATTTTAATTTATGGATTCAACAATTTTCATGTTGTTTATCCATGATTATTTTCATCGATACATCGATAGTATTTCTCCGCGTTTTGATTAATCACATATGACATTTAAATTATTGTCAATATGTGCAAACCGGCTTTGAGCACATTATCTAGATTTCTTGTTTGCTTTTCAATTTCCATCTGCCTTGCACATCATTGCGTTATACGACTTTGATTCGCATCCTCGCATCCCGATTTTTATCCGTGCACGTCCCGATGTTGTTTCTTTCAATTTAATTTTTAAGTGTCTTGTAAATATAATTTTGTATTTGTTGTTTTCTTCACATGGCTTACTCTTGGGCCTTCTTACAATGAGACAATTCTCTTGCACTTACACTCATACATTGCATTATTTGTTGTTTGGGCCCGATTTAATTATTTTATTACTTTGAATCCCCATTCGATAAAATGTACCCCCACTCCCCTGGCATGTAATAATTTTACTGTATTATTTCTTTATTGCTTGACTGTTTAGTTAGCTACTAACACAAGAATAAAATCAACCATTTCCAAAAGATCAAAAATAAGACTTGATCCAATGTCGAGTATTTTATCAATAAACAAATCAATCCATTTCTTCCTCCCATTCTATTCCATTTCTTTCAAACCTTCATCAAATGCTTGATCCAACGTAAAGCCATTTTTCATAATAAAAACTCAAAAAATGTTAATTCATATTTTAGACCTTTTCAATAAAGATGGAAATGGAACGTGGTGGATACCACGCACTCCTGAGACTAGGGTTCGAGATGGAGGTCTCGCCTATCCTAGCTCTCGCCATCATCCAAACTTATCTATTCTGTTTCTCTCAAACACTCATTCAAATTTCTCTTAAACGTCCATCAATGCTTGATCCAATGTCAAGCCATTTTCATAATAAAACTCAAAAATACTTAATTCCTATTTAATACTTTTTCAATAAAGATGGAAATGGAACATGATGGATACCATGCACTCCTGAGATTAAGATTCGAGGTGGATGCCTCGCCTATCTTAGCTCTCGCCATCATTTAAAATTGTCAATACAGTTTTCTTCAAACCCTTTCTTAATCAAATTCAAAACACTTAATCCTTGTTAAACACTTTTGAAAATAAGGTGGAAATAGAACATGGTGGATACCACGCACTCCTGAGACTAGGATTCGAGATGGATATGTTGCTCATCCAAGTTCTAGCCATTACTCAAAACACATCAAACCAATCAATTTCTTTTCTCGCCTCCGTGCGATTGACCCTCTTAAACCCTTTTCTCAAACGAAAGTTACTTTGTTTCAAAACGATGCAAGGCAATGTTTTTCCACCTGTTTTGGGAAGTCCAACAATGTTTTCGTCGATTTGACACAAAGTAGCTTTCGTTAAAATCGACCAACAAACAAACATTTTTCTACCCAGAACTACGTAAGCCTTGATTTCTCTGTTGAGATACGTAGGAGCAGGATTTATAAATCTTGTCAGGCCCACTAATAAAAAACATAGGTTTAGTCCTTCGTTAAAAATCCAAAAATATTCTCCTCTCTTCTATTCTTTCTTTCCCACCTAATAACTTCAAGCCTAACATTTCAAACTAACACTAATGCGCACAACTGACCTAATGGTTCCCGTTGATTACAACGGATGTGAGGGGTGCTAATACCTTCCCCTTGCATAATCGACTTCCGAACCCTGATTTGGTTGCGACGACCAACATCATTATCGTTCTCTCTTGGGTTTTATCGATATTTCCCCTTTCCTTTTTAGGAATAAATGAAGTTCGGTGGCGACTCTGTTCAGTCCATCATTGCGACCGTGCGACTGCACTTCGCTTAAGTCGTGTTCTCATTTTCCGAGGTACGACAGATGGTGACTCTACTGGGGAGTGTCGTTCCCTAAGCGAGTCAAGCCTAGTTAGGACGTTTGTGTGCTTTTGTTTGTTTAATTGTGTGGCTTTTCCTTATTTATTACTTTTTATTATCTTTATTCTTATATGGTTATATTTGTTGTATATTGGTTCCACTGTGTTGGGTACTTGGATATTTGATTGCAAACCATGTGGGAAAGACTCTACACCCGAGTCTAGAGTGAAAAAACATAAGATAGGATGATGGTTGAGTATTACAGACTCCCGAGGTGAATACTTCGTAAGAGTCGGTACGAGAACCTCACTTAGAGTAGATCCTTTTGCAACTATTGTCGCCCGAGGTGTATACGTCGTAAGCTTCAATGTTTCAAAGGGGTCTATGACTCTAAGAACCTTTAGAGCATTGAACCTTTGGCCAACTAGAAATGATGGTTGCGTAGTATGGATCCCCGAGGTGAATACTTCATAAGAATCGATACGAGAACCTCATTCAGAATAGATTCTCTAGATGGAGTTGACGATCGGAAAGTATTTTCCGTAAGTGTCAAACATTCTTTTGAATCCATGACTCTGAGTACCCTGTCTAGAACCAAGTCGATGGTTGCGTAGTGCGGACTCCCGAGGTGAATACTTCGTAAGAGTCGGTACGTGAACCTCACCCAGAATAGATTCCCTTAATGGAGTTGACGACCGGAAAGTATTTTCCTTAAGCGTCAAACATTCTTACGAATCAATGACTCTGGGGATCCTTTGTAACAAAGCCCTAGATCATACCCGGTGAGACCCTCGTCTTGGAAAGCAATCAGATTTATCCATACCTCGGACCTTTGAACCTGTACCAAAAAAAACATTGCATCCATCCATTCATTGCATACGCATAAAAAGCAAAACTCTTAGTTTGTTTCGCATTGTTTCAGGAATCCAATACTTGTTAGCAAAATGAATCCTGAGAGAAGAAGCACTTTTCAGTTCAAATACAAGAACGTGGACCTTGCCAGCCTGCAAAAGTTGAGTGCCAAAGTAACACCAATCAAACTCAACAGCTTTGTGTAAAACTATGGAAGAATTTTGGACATCCTAAATGAGAATATGGACATGATGACCGCAGTGACTATTGCTCAATTATATGATCCACCTCTACGTTGTTTCACATTTTTTGACTTCCAACTGGCTCCTACCTTTGAGGAGTTTGAGAGGATCATAGGCCGGAATTTGAAGGATCATAATCCATTTCCTAAGTTCGATGAAGATTTTCCTCCCAAGAGGATAACTTTAGCTTTGGGTCTGAAAGTTTCTGAAGTCTTGGACAATTGGGATATGAAGGGAGCTTTCAATGGTTTTTCTAGGAAGTTCTTGGAAGATCAATCTAAGAAGATGGAAAAAGAAGGGAATTGGGAAGCCTTCTATGCTGTGTTAGCCGTGTTGGTATATGGGATAGTTCTCTTCCCAAATATTGACCATTTTGTGGACTACCTGGCGGTGAGAATTTTCCTCTCTGGTAACCCTGTACCGTTCCTCTTGGCAGACCTCCATTACGCTCTCCACGATCGTCATGAGAAGAAGGGAGGAACCATCTTATTTTGTGCGCAGTTGTTGCATGCCTGGTTTAGATCCCATATGCCCGAAGAAGGTCCTTTTATCTCAAAGGAACTCAAGCCTTCCCAGAAGTTAGCTTCCCTCACCTCCAATTATGTTAAGTGGTATATCAGGGATTGGGAAACTGAGGATGTTATTGTCAGCATTAAAGACTTCCCCAATGTGCCTTTGATAGGAACCAAGGGTTGCATCAACTATAACCCCGTGTTATCTCTGAGGCAGCATGGTTACCCTCTGAATGGCCCTCTAAAAACTGAATCTTTAGAGACTTTCATCTTACACAGTGCAAAAGCAGATCATCCCATGGTGAAATGGATCAAGAGGTCTTGGCAAGCAGTTATCAGAAAGGGTAAGGAGTTAGGTAAGAGAAATGTCATCGCTCAAGAGCCTTACACTTGTTGGGTTAGAGAGAGTGTTCAGATGGTTAAACTCCCTTTTCCATTTGATCCTTCTATCTATCAGTCGGTTCCTGAGCCAAAACCCATATTACCTGAATATGTGGAGAAGTTTAATGCCCGTATTAAGGAGTTGGAGTTGGAGAATGTTGATTTGAGAATTAAGCTCGGCCGAGTCTCGATAGAGAATGGGAATTTGAAAGACGGTCAACAAAAGAAGGACAAAGAGCTCGAAATCTCCAACAAAAGAGCTAGGGAGTCTGAAGCAAGGAGAGAAAAGTTTGGACAAGCGCTCTACAACATTAAATCTGTGTTCAAGTCAAAGGAGGAGGAGTTGGATAGAGCTTTACTCCGGATTCAAAAACTTAACAAGACTCTGGAATTGACCCTTGAAATGAAAAGGGAAGCACGACTGATTTCTGAGACTCGTACTCGTGAACTGGAGAATACCATTCTGAAATACAAGGATACTCTGGAACGCGAGAAGCTGAAGATTGAAGAGTCAGAAAGAGTTTGCACACGACTGAAATATCATTTGGAACGAGCCGATGCTAGAATCCAGGAACTTGAAGGTGGGGATCAGGATGCTGCCTATATGATGTTGCTAGGTGAGTGCAGATATTGGAGAAACCTCTATAGGGACATAGAGGTGACCAAGGCTGAAGACTTGCGCATCATTCAAGACCTCTAAGGGCTTTACACTGAGTGGAAAGGAAAACTTCTGACGCTGTCCGGATTTGTGAATTCCGTCATGCGAGAGCTACCCGAGAAACTACAAGAAGCTGATTGGTGCATGTGTCTAGAGAACACCCCGCATCAAGTCTTTAATTTCATTAAGTTCTGTAAGGCAATGCTAGAAGGGTTGACTACCGACCTTGCTACGGTTCGGAAAGCCCGTAAGCCATAAGCACGTTGTTTGTATTTGAACTTTGTTATGAGTTAATGAAAAATCGCTTTTTGAGATTCATTTTTATCGTGTTTCATTTCCTTATTATTTTAAATGTTTGCAAACAAGCGTTGTGGCATTTTTGAAATGAATGATTGAAAATAACCAAGAGTTTTGCAAACAAGATGCATCCATACATGCATTCATACATTTTCAAAATAGAGTCTCACACCGCCCTTTCTTCCTCCAGTTTCACGCTGAATTTTTAACACCAGTACAATACTCGCGCCAGAGCAAGATAGAGAATGGATGAAGAAGAACAAGAGAGTGCCCGAGTTAGAGCTGAACTAGACGAAATCAAAGGAGGCATGTCCCAGATGCGAGAGATGTTGCAAGCTTTAGCCTTCAGGTTTGAGGTTCCGCAAGCGACCGTGATTTCAGAGACCACGGGCCCAGCAATGGAAGTCCAACCTCAGAGGACGTTACCCTCAACCCTTCCTCTATATGGGCTACCTTATGACTTCGTCCCCCGAGCGGAGGTAGTGCACGACATGGGGAAATCTGTCCAACAAGCCGTGCCATTATCGGTTTACGCCGATGCACGTCCAGTCATCCATACTATGGTTCCACCAGCTGCCTATGCTAGGCATATTCCTCACTATGAAGATCAAAACCACATGTATCAGACTGTTGACTCAACAGTTGCTGGTGACGAAGTAAGGTCTGAGAAGAAGTTCCGAGATTTAGAAGGAGACCACGTCTTTGGATCTGTTGCCAAAGAAATGTGCCTTATATTCGGGTTGGTGATTTTGGCCAAATTCAAAACTCCAGACTTCGATAAATACAAGGGGCATACTTGTCCAAAGATCCATCTTATCATGTATTATCGAAAAATGGCTGCACACGTGGAAGACGACAAGCTGATAATCCACTGCTTTCAAGATAGCTTGAGTGGGGCTCCTTCCAAATGGTATCTAAGTCTGGATCAGAATAGGATCAGGTGTTTCCAAGACCTATCAGACGCGTTCATAAAACATTACAAATACAATATGGACATGGCGCCTGACAGAAGAGAGTTGCAAAGCATGTTCTAGTATGACAAGGAGTCCTTCAAGGAATATGCTCAGAGATGAAGGGAGCTGGCTTCTTAAGTTGAACCACCTATGGCTGAAAAGGAATTGGCTGAACTGTTCATCGACACTATCCAACCCCAATTCTACGAGAAGGTGGTTGGAAGTGCTTCCTTGGGATTCCCCGAGCTTGTTGATATAGGAGCTCGCATTGAATATGGCATAAGAAATGGCAAACTAGCGACTGTAGCTGGAACTTCAAATGCTAATCCAAAGAAGTTCTCTGGAGGGTTTCCCAGAAAGAAGGAAGGGGAAACAAATATTGTGACCGTTGACCAAGGAAGAGCTCCTCCAAGAAGGAGACCACAATAATATCCATCTCAGCAATATGTTCAACAACCAATTCCCTATCAGCAACCCATGTATCCCGTCCAGTATGCTCCGCAATCGTACGTGGCTGCTGTGACGCCTGCATTCAATCAACAACCTGCTCAGGCTTATCAAGCGCCTCCAGATTATCGACCAGCTCCAACTCAACAACGTGCTGCGGCTCCTCCAGCTTACCAACAAGCACCAGCAGCTCCTGTTTATCAACAGCCGAGAGCACAAGCGCCAAGGCAAAATGCTCAAAACCAGAATATGAGGCAAGGGGATAGAGAGACCTACAATCTAATCCCAATGTCGTACACTGAGCTTTATCCCTCCTTATTGAAAAAGGGTTTGGTGGTTCCCATACCTATGGGACCTCCACCTGATCGTCTTCCTCCATGGTACAATCCTAATGCACATTGTCCTTTTCATGAAGGTGCCCCCGAGAATGACATAGAGGGTTGTTACGCTCTGAAGCATAGGGTTCGTGAACTGATTGAAAGCAAGATCCTGTCCTTTAAAGATATGGGACCAAATGTAAAGAACAATCCTCTGCCTCCCCATGGAGATCCTGCAGTAAACGCCATTGAAGATGCCTCTGTTGGTGTTACGGTTGATAATGTGGATGATGTTAAGACTCCTTTGGCAGCATTCCATGCCCGATTGGTGGAAGCTAGCCTGATCAATGTTAATCATGACAACTGCGAAGAGTGTGCCACACACCCAAGAGGCTGTCAGATGGTACGAGATAATATCCAAAACTTGATGGATAAAGGAGTGCTTCAAGTCTCAAGTGTTGCAAAGGACGAAGATGTGTTGGTAATTGAACCTTGCTTCAATTTACCCGAACCGGCTGAGATCCCTTATTATAGTGGTGGAGTAGTCCCGGTGAACACTAAGCCGTCGCCTGTCGAGATATGTATGCCCACGCCTTTTCCGTATGAAAGCACCAAGGCTGTACCCTAGAAATATGAGATTACCGCTGTGGGCAAGGTAGTTGAAGGAAGTTCAGATGCTGAAGTGAAAGAAGCTGTAAGTGAAGACGTCACCAATATTGCAGGAATGAGTAGAATGACCCGTAGTGGTCGAATCTATACGCCGGAATTCAATGTGACTCCTCAAGGGCCAAACAAGGAATCAACGGTTGCAGCTAACACTAAAGAACCCGAAGTGGTCCAATCCGAAGATGCTGTTGAATTCTTGAAGTTAATCAAGAGAAGTAACTACAAGGTTGTGGACCAGTTGCATCAAACACCATCTAAGATCTCTATTTTGTCCCTGCTATTGAACTCCCAAGCCCATATGGAGGCTTTGTTGAAGGTGCTTGCTCAAGCTCATGTAACACAAAGCATAACAGTTGACCAATTTGATGGAGTAGTTATAAATATTACAACTTGCAATACTTTAAGCTTCAGTGGAGAGGAATTACCTAAGGATGGACAAAATCACAATCGTGCTCTCCATATCTCGGTAAAATGCAAAGATGATGCTTTGGCAAGAGTTTTGGTTGATATTGGGTCCTCTCTGAATGTGATACCAAAAAGAACACTCGCCAAGTTATCTTATCAAGGACAAGCTATGAAACCCAATGCCTTGATAGTGAAAGCTTTTGATGGTTCCAGGAGAACCGTGATTGGAGAGGTTGAATTGCCCATATTGATTGGCCTTCACTTATTCCTGATTAATTTCCAAGTCATGGATATTAATCCAACATATAGCTGCTTGCTGGGACGTTCTTTGATTCATGCTGCAGGGGCAGTTACCTCCACTTTACACCAAAAAATGAAGTTTGTGGTGGAGAATCAACTGATTATTATTTCTGGGGAGGAGGACTTTGTGGCCAGTCACCTTTCATCCTTCAGGTATATTGAGGCTGATGAGGACGCTTTGGAAACTTCTTTCCAAGCTCTTGAAATAGCCAACGCCACTTTCATGGAGATGAAGGACCCGGTTGGGAAAGCTTGTTTGTCTTTCGCTTCTTTGAAAAGCGCAAAGTCTAGCATTGAAGGAGGAAACCCTGAAGGTTGGGGTCAACTTATTGATATTCGTGAGAAGCATGATCGCTTTGGTCTGGGATATGTGCCTTCCGCTGCGAAAGGAGCCCGAGTCCCTGCAAAGGACAACACCCGAAGCATCCAGGAAGTATTCCTTAGCACAGGATTCATCAATGGAGATCAGGTCAATGCAATTGAAGATAGCACCGAAAATGAAGATCAACCATGTTTGGTTTACCGGTGTGAGACAGCTTTGAACAACTAGAAGGCGGTTGAGATCCCCAAAATTTTTCGTTTGTCAATGTAATAATTGGTGTATTTTTCCTTTCAAATCCTTAGCTCTGCCCAAGGCTAATGGATAATGTTGTAGGGCCCCTTTTCATTTTCTAATAATCATTATCAATGAATGAAAGGCATTTTGTTAAATTCTTATTATTCATTTATTTTGCTATCTCTTAAGAAAATGGCAATCTTTTCAAAAAAACAAAAAATAAAACTTTTCATTTATGCATCTTTTACTTTTATTTTTCTAAAAGAAATCAATCATTCAAATATGCAGAATAATTGATAACCCTGTTGAATCCAATGACTTTACTCCCTCTCATAACTTTGACTCCCCTATCTACCAAGCGGAAGAAGAGGGTGAGGAAGATTGTTACATCCTCGCCGAATTGGCAAGGCTGCTCGAGCACGAGTCCAAAGCCCTTCAGCCACATGAAGAACTGGTGGAAACAATCAACCTTAGCACAGAGGAAGAAAAGAAAGGAGTTAAAATCGGCACCATGCTTGAAGCAAGTATCAAAGAGAGATTGGTTAAGCTGCTACAAGAATATGTGGATGTATTGGCATGGTCATACCAGGATATGCCAGGTTTGGACACCGACATTGTAGAGCACAAGCTTCCACTTCAGCCAGACTGCCCGCCAGTAAAACAGAAACTCCGAAGAACAAGACCAGATATGGCTCTGAAGATCCGTGAAGAAGTCAAATGACAATTTGACGCTGGTTTTCTCGCAGTGGCAAAGTACCCACAATGGGTAGCTAATATTATACCTGTGCCTAATAAGGATGGCAAGGTGAGGATGTGTGTTGACTATAGGGATTTGAACAAAGCTAGTCCAAAGGACGATTTCCCTCTACCAAACATTGATACTCTAGTAGATAACACTGCAAGTTTTGCTGTATCCTCCTTTATGGATGGTTTTTCGGGATACAATCAAATCAAGATGGCTCCAGATGACATGGAGAAGACCACTTTTATTACCCCTTGGGGCACTTTTTGCTACAAGGTAATGCCTTTCGGTCTCAAAAACGCCAGGGCAACTTACCAAAGAGCTATGGTCACTCTTTTCCATGATATGATGCACAAGGATATAGAGGTCTATGTTGACGACATGATCGCTAAATCTCAGAATGAAGAAGATCATATGAGCCATCTGAAGAAGCTATTTGAACACCTTAGAAAGTTTAGATTACGTTTAAACCCTGAAAAATGCACATTCGGTGTCCGTTCAAGAAAGTTGCTTGGTTTCATCGTTAGTCAACGAGGAATTGAGGGGGGCCCTGACAAGGTCCGAGCTATACAAGAAATGCCTGCTCCATGCACCAAGTGAGAAGTTAGAGGTTTCCTTGGACGTTTGAATTACATCTCAAGGTTTATCTCACATATGACGGCCACGTGTGAGCCTATCTTCAAATTGCTTCGAAAAGATCAAGATGTTGAGTGCAATTCTGATTGTCAAAGTGCTTTTGAGAAGATCCATCAATACTTGCAAGAGCCTCCTATTTTGAGTCCACTTGTCCCAGGAAAGCCATTAATCATGTATCTGACTGTACTTGAAGGGTCAATGGGATGCGTGCTGGGGAAACATGACGAAACTGGTCGAAAAGAACATGCTATTTACTATCTGAGTAAAAAGTTTACCGATTGTGAAAGTCGATATTCGCTTTTGGAGAAAACTTGTTACGCGCTAGCATGGGCCGCTCGCCGTTTGAGGCAGTACATGATTTGCCATACTACTTTGTTGATCTCGAAGATGGACCCGATAAAGTACATCTTTGAGAAACCTGCCTTGACTGGAAGACTTGCCCGTTGGCAGATGCTCTTGTCAGAGTATGACATCCAGTACGTAACCCAGAAAGCAATCAAGGGAAGTGTTCTAGTAGAGTATCTTGCTCATCAACCAACTAAAGACTACCATCAGTTGAAGTTTGATTTCCCCGATGAGGATATAATGGTAACAAAGGATTGTGAAATCCCAGGCCCATATGAAGGACCAGAACCAGGATCTCGATGGAAGCTCGTGTTCGATGGTTCCTCCAATTACAGTGGTCATGGTGTGGAAGCTGTCTTGATGAATCTGAATGGTGGCTTTACCCCTTTTACATCAAGGTTGTGCTTTGGTTGTACGAATAATGTCGCCGAATATGAAGCTTGTATCCTTGGCCTTGAAGCTGCAATTGATCTCCGAATCAAGATCCTTGAGGTGTATGAAGATTCAACCTTGGTGATCTATCAGGTCAAAGGTGAATGGGAAACTCGTGATGCGAAGCTGATCTCGTATCGTGCTCATGTTGTAAAGATGATAGAATACTTTGATGATATCACTTTCCATCACATCCCAAGAGTAGAAAACCAAGTGGCTGATGCTTTGGCAACATTAGCATCAGTGTACCAAGTCAGATTCCATAATGAAGCTCCACTTATTCGAATCGAGCGAAGAGATGAGCCTGCTTACTGTCAACTAATTGAAGAAGAAACTGATGGTAAACCGTGGTTTAATGATATCAAGCGATTTCTTCTAAGCCAAGAGTATCTAGAAGATGCTACATTGTTAGATAAGAAGACGCTGAGGAGGTTATTATCCAAATTCTTTCTGAGTAATGATGTGCTTTACAAGAGAAACCATGACATGGTTCTGCTCAAATGCGTGGATAGACACGAAGCAGACATGTTAATCAAGGAAATTCATGAAGGATCTTTTGAAACTCATGCTAATGGACATGCCATGGCCAAGAAGATTTTGAGAGTTGGCTATTATTGGTTGACCATGGAGTCCGATTGTTTCAGCTATGCAAGAAAATGCCATAAATGTCAAATTTATGCTGATAAGGTGCATGTACCACCAACACTTTTGAATGTTTTGACATCGCCTTGGCCTTTCTCAATGTGGGGCATCAACATGATTGGTGCTCTAGAGCCTAAGGCTTCCAATGGTCACCGCTTCATCCTGGTTGCCATTGATTACTTTACTAAATGGGTAGAGGCTGCTTCCTACACCAATGTGACGAGACATGTTGTTGCTCGCTTTATCAAGAAGGAGATTATCTGCCGCTATGGAATTCCAAGCAAGATCATCACAGATAACGGTTCAAACTTGAAAAACAAGACAATGACAAAATTATGTGAGAGTTTCAAGATTGACCACCATAATTCTTCTCCATATCGTCCAAAGATGAACGGTGCTATTGAAGCCGCCAACAAAAATATCAAGAAGATCCTGCAAAAGATGGTGAAAACTTATAAGGATTGGCACGAGATGCTACCCTTTGCTTTGCATGGATACCGGACCTCAGTCCGCACTTCAACAGGGGCAACCCCATTCTCCTTGGTGTATGGGATGAAAGCAGTTCTCCCAGTCGAAGTAGAGATACCTTCCATGAGAATATTGATGGAGGCCAAGCTAGACGAAGCTGAATGGATCAAGAACAACTATGATAAACTTAACCTCATTGATGAGAAGCGTATGACCGCTCTGTGCCATGGACAATTGTACCAGCAACGAATCAAGAAAGCGTTTGACAAAAAGGTCCGTCCTCGAGAGTTCAAGGAAGGAGATCTCGTGCTCAAGAAGATCTTGCCAATACACAAGGATTCACGTGGGAAGTGGACTCCCAACTATGAAGGCCCATACGTTGTAAAGAGAGCATACTCTGGAGGTGCTCTATTTCTCACAACTATGGATGGCGAAGAGCTCATTCACCCTGTGAACTCTGATGCAGTAAAAAGATACTATGCGTAACAAATCCCGGTGGACTGAAAACCCGAAAGGGCGGTCCAGGCAAAAGTTAGGGATAATAAAAAATGGTAGCTCGCTAAGTTGAAAACCTGAAAGAGCGACTTAGGCAAAAAAGAGCGTCCCGGTGGATTGAAAACCCGAAAGGGCGATCCAGGCAAAAATTAGGGACAAGAGGCATATACTGCATCAGTTTGTCACTGATCAACACAGAAGAGCTGAAAATGGAAGATCAATCCAGTTACTCCATTCAGGAGCGAGGTTTTCCGGATTCATTGTTATTAGGGATAGTTAGTCATTGCGATTCGATGTAATCCTTTCCCTATTGCCATTTTCAAATTTGTAACATTCCATGGAGCTACACCATTTGTGTGCTACCAATCTTGAATAAATACAAGTTTGCCTCTCAAATTCTATCATTTACTGTTTTTCTCTGATTTTCTTTGTTATGCAACATGTCATTTATTTGTTAATAATGAAATTTTAAACTCAAAAAAGAATTTTGCAACATATTGAGAAACACAATTTTGCTTTGACATGTGGAAATATTAAAAGGAAATCTTTCGTCTTTTCCCGCAAGTATTAAGTAGCAAGCTTCCCTTGGATGATCAACATATATCTCCAGAGAGCTTAAAGTTATCATTCTCTAAGTGGATTACTGGGCCAGTTGTAACTATTCAGCTTGGTGGATCCTCCTTTGGGGCATTCACTCACTCCTTCGGTTGAGTTATTGGTGTTGAGGATTCAGTACCTCCATAAAGCCTTCTTTAATCTCCAGACTGCATATTCTCAGCATTTGCATATCATGATCATTCATGCATCATGCATGTAAGCAAAATCTAAATCATGCATTACCCGAAGTGCTTCGCGCTTATTTGCATAATCTCAGGTCTCGTTGTTGATTGTATCCCTTGACCTCTAAGACCAGTTGTTACTGGCATCGTCTGTTAAGTCTGGTTGTCACTAGTGTCTTTGACCAAATCCAGTTGTAACTGGTATCCTTTACAGTCTGGTTGTAACCAGCACCTTTTTGTCAAGTCCAATTGTTATTGGCATCCTCTATTCAAATCCAGTTGTAACTGGTATCTCTTTAAATCTGGCTGTCACCAGCATTTTCTGTCAAGTTCAATTGTTATTGGCATGACCTGTTAAGTCTAGTTGTAACTGGCGCTCAAATGTTAAAATCCAGTTGTAACTGGTATCTCTTTAAAGCCTGGTTGTCACCAGCATCTTATCTTAAATCCAATTGTAATTGGTATCCCCAATCAGAGTTATAACTGACACTGTCTAAAATCCATTTGTAAATGGTATGATAAGTCTGGTTATCAACATTCTTTTTTTCAAGTCCAATTGTGATTGGCATTGTCTATTAAGTCCAATTGTAACTTGCACACATTTGTCAAATCCAGTTGTAAGTGGTATGATTTTAAAGTCTGGTTGTCACCAGCATTTTTGAAATCCAATTGTAACTGGTATCTTTTAAAGTCTGGTTGTCACCAGGATTTGTGAAATCCAGTTGTAACTGGTATTTTTTTTAAAGTCTGGTTGTCACCAGCATCTGCTAAATCCAGCTGTAACTGGTAGCATTTTGAAGTGTGGCTGTCACCAGCACCTGCCAAGTCCAGTTGTAACTGGTATCCTTTTAAAGTCTGGTTGTCACCAGCATCTGTCAAATCCATTTGTAAATGGCATCTTTATGTCTGGTCGTCACCAGCGCCCTTGAAGTCCAAATGTAACTAGAACTTCTTGGAAAGTGGTCATTTTGAATCTTTCATTGACAGTAATTTCCTGAATGTTTGATCGGATAATTTTCTTGTAAGAAATATCCAGTTTTGTCAAGAATGTTCAAGTTGTCATCAGGTCATGTGTGAACTTGTTGATATACTCTCTTAGATTTTTCTGATGTTGTCAAGTCATGTTTGAACTTGCTGTCAGAACTGTTCTTGATGTTCCCCAACATTGTTAGGTCATGTATGAACTTGTTGCTGAACCTTTCATTCCAGTATTACCAGGTCATGTATGAACTTGTTTTGAAGAATCTTTCTCTTTGATTATTCCAGTGTCGTCAAGCCATGTATGAACCTTTTGTGGAGTTTTCTTAAAATATTTGAGTTGTTAGTAAGTCATGTGTGAACTTACTGTCAAAATCTCTTGTATTCTAAGTGTCGTTTGTCAACTTTTACTTTGAGTACTCTTTGTTGTGTGTCTGATTCCTCAGCAAGATTGTTATCCCCAGCGAGTTGGTTTTTACCATTTGTCTGTCTCCCTGTGGACCATCAATATTCCCCATAGATGGGTCTGTCCAGTAGCATCTCCTGTTAAGGATTCACTGTGTCCCTAACAGATAAATTCAAAAATAAAGAATCCTGCATCCATGCATATCATATCATATCATTTTCATTTTTCAGGTTCAAAATCAGGGTCTCCATGATAGTTAACCATCCCCAACTGTGATCCGATGAAAAAGTGTTGTTTCATTTTCCTCTGCTGGAGGATGTTTAAATAGGGGCAACCGTCATACCCCGATTTTGGCCTTGAAATTTTTTTCCCATCAATCACTCGTTTGCATTCTTTCTTCATTCATATTCATATCCTTCATTCATGTTCATATTTACTATTTCATATTTTTACGTTTTTTACATTCCAAATTTGCATTCATATTTTCTTCATTCACATTGAAAAAAATTCGATTCATATTGAAGAATTTCCACATACTCATTCATATTTCAATTACTTCATTCATTTTTATCACATCCATCCACCCACAACCGTCATTTTCATGGCAAGTGATTAATTCATAACCTTAAAATATCACCACATGAATACATGAAGTCTCTAAGATACAAAGAAATTTTTTTGGACTTGCTACGAGAAACACAAACTTTCATTCATTGCAAATCATAAGATTATCCAAAAAAACATACATAATTTACAAAGAGCACGGTTTGCATCAATGAATGTTGAAAGAATAAAGCGTCAGAAGTCACAAGCAAGAAGAGACGACGATGTTGGGCGTCAAGTTCAGCCCGAATCTCTAGTTTCCATTTTAAAATTCCATGGTTCTCGTTTTGCTTCAGCCCCAACGCCTTCATCGTTTCAACAATCTGGGCCCACTTCAATTTTGGAGAGATAAGCTATTCAACTAAAAAAAACTACTCTTGAAAACAGATCCGGTTGTCTTCATAAAGCAAGGGACCCAACGAGAAGATTTAAGCCACCAAGTTTGAATGATTGGTATAAACCTATTCTTGAGGTAGATTTTATTTTTGTAATAGTTGGTTTGTCATCTGCAAGAAAAGATGAAAGCCGAGTTGTTAACAAATTAAAGGAAGTTCCTGTATGTTTTCAATGGCTGAACAATATCTGGAAGTATTTTGACCATTGGTTTTGGAGGAGTTTAAAGCACAACTTCAAAATCCTTTTCTTGAGATGTCTTCGTGGGAGGTTTTGTTTTATGGAAGCCTTTCTGTGATGTCAATAGAGAGAATTGACGATTTTCATATTGTTCGTTTTGTCCATGACAATGGTGTTTCTGCTACATGCAAGAGCTTTTCAGAAAATGACTTTGTTTTGCTATCGAAAAATCCTCCACAAAAATCTAATCAGGATGTTCACATGGTTGGAAAGGTTGAAAGGCGTGAAAAAAGACAATAAAAGAAGTTTAAGTATCATTATCAAACGGTTCTACTTTCAAAACCTATGAAAATGAAAGCTCATTGAAGCACCATCACGAGAAAGCTGTGCATGTAGAGACGGGCCAAGTTCCTACTATGTGAGAGCCTAATTCTGATAATGATTCATCCGTTATGCTGGAACATGTTGTAGGTGCTTGATTGGCTGCATTATATGGTAAAACACTAGCTGGATTCTAATGTCTTGACTGATGTCATGACATGGTGTGTATGTGTGACTGCATTGTAGGTTAGAATATCTAACTGTACTCTGATGTCTTGACCGATGTCATGACACACTTGAGTAGTTACTGCAGGATTAGCTAATACAGGATTTATTGAATGTCAAACTGGATGCTGTGACATTTATACCTGTCAGCAGATACTAAGGAATAGAACAACTAGTGTTCTGTTAGAACTTAGTATTTATTTCCAGTCTGGTTATCAAGGAAAGACCAGACCTGGCATAAGGCCTACTGACTGAATGTCAAACTGGATGTTATGACATTCATCATATACTGAACAGTAGACAGAGTGGTGTTCTGCTATACTTCAGCATGTTACTTAGTCTGTTCTTCAAGAGGATAACAGAACTAACTTAAGGCCAGATGTGTAAATGTCAAATTGGATACTTTGACATCTATTAATGTAAGTTGTTACTGTAGTATGGTCATTTTGGTCATATACAGGTCAGCAAAATTGTACAGTCTGTTTTCTGGAAAAACAGACTCAGCATATGATCCTTGATGTCAAGCTGAATGTCGTGACATTCATTTCTGACAGCATATGCTATATTGTAGGTTGTTCAGTTTTCTGTTTCAGCTTTTTCTCAGGCTATTCTTCAGGGATTCAACAGCTTAGAGAAAAATCCAGGAAATCAACAACCAAGCTACATTTAATGAACCTAACAAATAGCCTATTTGTTAGTAACCTAGATGTTGAATTTATGGAAACTCGCGTGACCTTAAATTCAGGAAAATACAAGTGCAAAAGCCCAGGTACTGCAATATAAAAGGAAGTCGTTCCTTCATTCAGTTTTGGGGTTTTTGAGGCGTGAAGATTTAGTGTGTCCATCATACTTCACTGCTGTATTTTTGTGAGTCTTGTATTAGACATATCTTGTAAGCCAAGCCTTTATCACGTTGATGATTGCTTTGGCATAGGGTGTTCATTGAGTTGTAAGTGTTGTGTCGCTCAAAGCTTTTAAGCGTGAGTGCTGTGTATCTTGATTAAAGATGTTAAGCACAATCAAGAGTTGTTTGAAGTGTGACTTCAAAGTTGTCTTTAATATTGATTAAAGGTAGTAATCACTGAGGTGATTGAGGGGGAGTGAGTAGGAACTCTGATCTTAGAGTAAGATTGAAATTGCATTGGGTAGGGATTAAGTGACAAGTTTTAAACGGGTGAGTTTAGCTTTGAATTAATACTACTGATAGTGGATTTCCTCCCTGGCTTGGTAGCCCCCAGATGTAGGTCATGTTGGACTGAACTGGGTAAACAATTACTTGTGTTATTTACTGCACTTACTTTTAAGTTCTGCATAATTCTTGTCTGTGCAGAATTGGATGTCATAACAACCCGTGTGACATCTAAAGTCTGATAACTAGAATTTCAATTGGCATCAGAGCAGGCACCCTGCCTGTGAATTTCTGGGTGAGATCTAGGGAAGTTACTTTCTAGTACCATGGACAAGGATATAGGACACTCAAATAGACCACCCATGTTGGATGGATCTAATTATGATGACTGGAAGCCTCGTATGATAGCCTTCTTAAGGTCTCTAGATAGCAAAGTCTGGAGAGCTGTCAACAAAGGATGGGAACATCCAACGAAGACAGGTGAAGATGGAGTCAGTGTGCAGATTCCTGAAGAAGAGTGGGTCAAGGAGCAAGAGGCATTAGCTCTTGGAAATTCCAAGGCCTTGAATGCATTGTTCAATGGAATCAGTAAGAACATCTTCAGGCTGGTGCACCACTGTGAACTAGCTAAGGAAGTTTGGGATACCCTCAAGGTAACTCATGAAGGTACTTCCAAGGTGAAGATGTCCAAACTTCAGATGCTGACCACCAAGTTTGAAAATCTGAGGATGAAAGAGGATGAGACTATTCATGACTTTCACATGAATATCCTTGAAATTGCAAACACCTCTGGTGGACTAGGTGAGAAAATGGCTGAAGAGAAACTTGTAAGAAAGATTCTCAGGTCCTTGCCTAAGAGATTTGCTATGAAGGTCACAGCCATAGAAGAGGCTCAAGATATTTGCAAGATGAAGGTAGATGAGCTCATTGGTTCCCTCCAAACCTTTGAAATGGGCTTATGTGAGGATGCTGACAGGAAGAACAAAAGCATATCATTCGTATCTAACATTGAAGAGAAGTCAGAAGAAGGAAACAGTGGAGAAAATGGAAGCATCTCTGAAGCCATAGCCATGCTTGGAAGACAGTTCAACAAGTTCATAAAGAAAGTTGATCAACAGGGTAGACCTAATGTCAAGAACATTCCGTCTGACATAAAGAAAAGATCAACTTCTAAAGAAAAGTTTAACCAAGGCAAGGGAATCTAGTGCCATGGATGTGAAGGATATGGTCATATTAAGGCTGAATGCCCTACCTTTCTCAATATGCAAAGGAAAGGGCTATCTGCCACCTGGTCAGAAGAAGACACTGAGAGTGAATCTGAAGGAGAATCTGCTAAACATGTCACAGCTCTGACCAGTGTCTGTGCCTCAGAGGATAACTCAAGTGGAGATGAGCTCACCTTGGATGAACTTGCTGCCTCATATAAAGAACTATGTGTTAAAAGTGCAGAAGTATGTATCCAAGGAGAAAAGCAGAAGAAACTCATCAAAGAGCTAGAAGCTGAGAAACAGGAGCAGCTGAAAGTCATAGAGGGTTTGAAGGGTGAGATTTCTTTGCTAACTTCTAAGCTAGACCAATTGACCAAATCCTTCAAGATGTTGAATAAAGGATCTGACACCTTGGAAGAAATCCTAAAGGTGAGACAGAAGTCAGGATCCATGTCTGGTTTAGGATTCACTAAGAATTCTTCATCAGAACTCAAAACATCTAAGGCCGAAGTTCAGAAATTCAAGCAGAAGTCACATCCAATGTCTCAACATCGGAGAACCAGAATGAGAAATCATCAAAAGAAGAAATTTAAGAGATGGAGATGTCATTACTATGGCAGATTTGGTCACATAAAACCCTTCTGTTATAGGCTGCATGGTTACCCAAACCAGACCTCGCAAGGTAGGCCTAAGAAGAAGGTGTCTAAGCATAATGTCCCCATTAAGAAACAAACATGGTCGGCTAAGCAGACACTCCTGATCTGTCCTAAGCAGCAGGCATCTAAGCTTCATTCCTCTCCTGAGAATCAACAATGTGTTGCTAACCTTGCTCACACATCTCCAAGGGCACCTATCAGACAAGACTGGTACCTTGATAGTGGCTGCTCAAGGCATATGACTGGGATGAGCAACCTAGTGGTGAATCTACAACCTCCTATCACCAAGTTTGTGACATTTGGTGATGGAACTAAAGGAGAAGTCAAGGGTGTTGGTAAGCTGGACTGTCCTGAAGCTCCAAAACTAAGTGATGTATTGTTAGTAAAAGGACTGACTGTAAATCTCATAAGCATAAGCCAGCTATGTGACCAAGGATGCAAAGTGGAATTTGCTAAGGGAGGATGTGTGGTGTTAAATAGTTGCAATCAGGAAGTGATGAGAGGAGACAGATCCAAAGATAATTGCTATATATGGAAATCTAAAGACTCTCTCTACTTTCCCAAGTGCCCCTTAACCAAGGGAGAACAGAGAAGGAAGCTGGATCCCAAAAGTGATGAGGGTATATTTCTAGGATACTCCACTAACAGCAGAGCCTACAGAGTGTTCAACTACAGGACCAATGTCCTGATGGAATCCATAAATGTTATTGTGGATGATAAAGAGGAAGGGATCGATGTCATAGAGGATGTTGAAACATTCCTTGACAGTTCAACTGACATTCCAGTCAAGTCTGAAGAAGTACAAGAACCTCCTCCTGAATGTGAAGTAGATGCAACCACCAAAATGCCATCTATCAGAATTCAGAAAGACCACCCTAAGGATCTTATCATAGGGGATCCTAATAGTGGTGTGACTACCAGGTCACGGGGAATAAGCTCAAATTCCTGTTTTGTATCCAAGGTTGAACCAAAGAATGTGAAAGAAGCCCTGACTGACGAATACTGGATCAATGCCATGCAAGAGGAACTTGAGCAGTTCAAAAGGAATGAAGTATGAGAGCTAGTTCCAAGACCTGAAGGGACCAACATCATTGGTACCAAGTGGATCTACAAAAACAAATCTGATGAGAAAGGAGTAATTACTAGGAATAAAGCAAGACTAGTAGCTCAAGGATACACTCAAGTTAAAGGGGTTGATTTTGATGAGACATTTGCTCCTGTGGCTAGGCTTGAGTCCATCAGATTGTTGTTAGGGGTAGCATGCATTCTGAAGTTTAAACTATTCCAAATGGATGTAAAGAGTGCATTCTTGAATGGCTACTTGAATGAAGAAGTCTATGTGGAACAACCTAAAGGGTTCTGTGATCCTAACCAACCTAAGCATGTATACAAGTTGAGGAAAGCCTTGTATGGGTTGAAACAAGCACCTAGAGCATGGTATGAAAGGTTGACCGAATTTCTGACCTCAAATGGATACAGAAAAGGTGGAATAGATAAAACCTTGTTTGTGAAGGATGAAGACGGCAAAATCATGATTGCTCAAATCTATGTGGATGATATAGTCTTTGGTGGTATGTCAGAACAAATGGTAACACATTTTGTTCAACAGATGCAATCTGAGTTTGAAATGAGTCTGGTTGGGGAACTAACCTACTTTCTTGGAATGCAAGTCAACCAAATGGAGGACTCTATGTTTCTCTCCCAAAGCAAGTATGCTAAAAACATTGTTAAGAAGTTTGGTATGGATAATGCTAGGCACAAAAGGACTCCTGCTCCTACTCATCTGAAGTTAACCAAAGATGATGGAGGGCCTAGTGTTGATCAATGCTTGTATAGAAGCATGATAGCCAGTCTACTATATCTAACTACAAGTAGACCTGACATTTCTTATGCAGTTGGAGTGTGTGCGAGATACCAAGCAGAGCCTAAGGTGAGCCACTTGAATCAAGTCAAAAGGATTCTCAAGTACATCAATGGGACTTGTGACTATGGGATGTTGTACTCACATGGGTTTGAGCCTGTCCTATCTGGGTACTGTGATGCTGACTGGGCTGGAAGTGCTGATGACAGAAAAAGCACATCAGGAGGGTGTTTCTTCTTGGGAGACAATCTCATATCTTGGTTCAGCAAGAAGCAGAACTGTGTATCCCTGTCCACTGCAGAGGCTGAATACATAGCTGCTGGAAGCAGTTGTTCCCAACTGGTGTGGATGAAACAGATGCTCACTGAGTACAATGTCACTCAAAATGTCATGAAATTATTCTGTGATAATCTCAGTGCCATCAATATTTCCAAGAATCCCATCCAACACAGCAGGACCAAACATATTGACATTAGACATCACTTCATCAGAGATCTGGTGGAAGACAAGGTGATTACTTTGGAACATGTAGCCACTGAACTGCAACTGGCTGACATAATTACAAAGGCTCTGGATGCTACTCAGTTTGAAAATTTAAGGGGCAAACTGGGAATATGTCTCTCTGAGACCTTATAGAAACCAATGATGTTTGGAATGTATTTATTGGAACTATGTTCTTATTGGTCAACAGATCATAGCTATACCACTTGCAACAAGTGTGGCAACAAGAGGGTAAGGAGACACCCTAACGTGAGAAGGCCTATGCACCTGCAGGAATTCAAGGACGCTGTTCATGCAGGAGTGGTTCTGGATGTCAGAAACAAAGTCATGGCATCTGATATGGTTGTACCTACTGTGAAGCAAGATCAAGTGGGTGCTAACTTGGTTGAAACTGTGAAGTAAAACCAAGTTGGTAATTCTGTCATTTTTTTCTGTTGATATTGTTGACTTTGGCAACATTTTTGACAAAAAGGGGGAGTAACAGTAACAGGATACCCCCGACAACAGATTGGTCTGTTACAACAGATTCAAATATTTTCCTTCCCCTGCAGCTGATGTGTGATGAAGTTTGTAATTAACTTCTGTCTGTGTGCTGTTTTGTGAAGTTTTTATTTAACTTCCATGTATATGAGTGTGCTGCCACTCTGAGTGTATTAGCTAGGTTTATTTCCTGCTAGATGTGTGATTCCGCTGTTATGAACTCTGTTATGGGGATCAAAGTGTTTTAGCCAAAAATTTGCCAAAGGGGGAGTTTGTAGGTGCTTGATTGGCTGCATTATATGGTAAAACACTAGCTGGATTCTAATGTCTTGACTGATGTCATGACATGGTGTGTATGTGTGACTGCATTGTAGGTTAGAATATCTAACTGTACTCTGATGTCTTGACCGATGTCATGACACACTTGAGTAGTTACTGCAGGATTAGCTAATACAGGATTTATTGAATGTCAAACTGGATGCTGTGACATTTATACCTGTCAGCAGATACTAAGGAATAGAACAGCTGGTGTTCTGTTAGAACTTAGTATTTATTTCCAGTCTGGTTATCAAGGAAAGACCAGACCTGGCATAAGGCCTACTGACTGAATGTCAAACTGGATTTAATGACATTCATCATATACTGAACAGTAGACAGAGTGGTGTTCTGCTATACTTCAGCATGTTACTTAGTCTGTTCTTCAAGAGGATAACATAACTGACTTAAGGCCAGATGTGTAAATGTCAAATTGGATACTTTGACATCTATTAATGTAAGTCGTTACTGTAGTATGGTCATTTTGGTCATATACAGGTCAGCAAAATTGTACAGTCTGTTTTCTGGAAAAACAGACTCAGCATATGATCCTTGATGTCAAGCTGAATGTCGTGACATTCATTCCTGACAGCATATGCTATATTGTAGGTTGTTCAGTTTTCTGTTTCAGCTTTTTCTCAGGCTATTCTTCAGGGATTCAACAGCTTAGAGAAAATCCAGGAAATCAACAACCAAGCTACATTTAATGAACCTAACAAATAGCCTATTTGTTAGTAACCTAGATGTTGAATTTATGGGAACTCGCGTGACCTTAAATTCAGGAGAATACAAGTGCAAAAGTCCAGGTACTGCAATATAAAAGGAAGTCGTTCCTTCATTCAGTTTTGGGGTTTTTGAGGCGTGAAGATTTAGTGTGTCCATCATACTTCACTGCTGTATTTTTGTGAGTCTTGTATTAGACATATCTAGTAAGCCAAGCCTTTATCACGTTGATGATTGCTTTGGCATAGGGTGTTCATTGTTGTAAGTGTTGTGTCGCTCAAAGCTTTTAAGCGTGAGTGCTGTGTATCTTGATTAAAGCTGTTAAGCACAATCAAGAGTTGTTTGAAGTGTGACTTCAAAGTTGTCTTTAATATTGATTAAAGGTAGTAATCACTGAGGTGATTGAGGGGGAGTGAGTAGGAACTCTGATCTTAGAGTAAGATTGAAATTTCATTGGGTAGGGATTAACTGACAAGTTGTAAACGGGTGAGTTTAGATTTGAATTAATACTACTGATAGTGGATTTCCTCCCTGGCTTGGTAGCCCCCAGATGTAGGTCATGTTGGACTGAACTGGGTAAACAATTACTTGTGTTATTTACTGCACTTACTTTTAAGTTCTGCATAATTCTTGTATGTGCAGAATTGGATGTCATAACAACCCGTGTGACATCTAAAGTCTGATAACTAGAATTTCACATGTAAAGTCTACAGGTATTATGCAGGTTCGTGAGGAAGGTTCTTGTATGAATCGTGTCGCTTCCATGCCAATTTCTGGTGCTACATGGGTAAGCCGACCAAGCAACCATCAACATTCTAACGTTGATGCATGGCGGAATACCGATTCTGTGGTGAGCTATGGAAGAATTGAAGGCGCAGGGAAGTATATGCATCATATGGAGAAGAATCTTTTAGTTTTGGAGTCATTACAGAACCAGATGCGCTAGAATATGGAAGACTACCTGCAGAAACAGAATGAGTTAAAGGAAAATGCATTAATGTTTAATTTGCCATCCATTCTCATCTCCGCCGCCAGCAGCAGCAGCAACAGCAAAGTTGAAGCATTACAGACCACCTTTAGAAAGAACATGAGGTATACCAGAAAGTTCAAACTTGCCCAACAAATTATTATCCCTAGTCCTTGTTCACTCTCCTTCAAAGACTTGGATCAAGACACCAGGCTGGTTGTCAGAATATGTTGAGAAAACCTGTTCTTTCTTTGTTGGAATGGTGGTATTCCTTTGGATCAAAACATTCATCACACCTCCAGCAGTCATCACACCTTACAGAGGAAGTAACCAAACTCAACACTAACTTACACTCCAAACAGTGCCTCTTTATTTCCACTCTCACAACATAGAAGAACACTATTATTCACTATTCAATTCAACAACACCACAACAACAAACATGAAAAATAAGAGAGAGTACCCATCACAATTTCACAAACATGAGCTCAATAAAAACCAAGCAATGATGTGAAATTGCATAGCTCAAGCAAGGTATTTTGCAATGTCACAAGCTTCTGAGCAATGGAAATGGTCTGAAATGCAAGGCATTCAGTTGCTTTCATCTTCTCCTACAATAATTCCAACACCAGCATTGGAGTTAGAAAAAGGAGAATCCAAGGAACAAATGGAACTGGAAGGGGAAAGTTCATTACCCGACAACAAAAGTTGTGCTTTTTCTGATGGAAATGAGAATATTAAGAATGTTGCTTCTGTTGGGTTTGGTGAGCTTTTCAGATTTGCTGATGGGTTGGATTATATTCTCATGACAGTTGGAACTCTTAGAGCAATTGTACATGGTTGTTCATTGCCACTTTTTCTTCGGTTCTTTGCTGATCTTGTTAACTGTTTTGGTTCTAATGATGATTATTTGGACAACATGACCCAAGAAGTTGTTAAGTATGCGTTTTACTTTCTGATTGTTGGTGCTGCTATTTGGGCATCTTCATGGGCAGAGATTTCTTGTTGGATGTGGATGGGTGAGAGACAATCAACAAGGATGAGGATTAAGTATCTTGAAGCTGCTTTCGATTAAGATATTCAGTTCTTCGACACTGAAGTTCAAACTTCCGATGTAGTTTTTGCCATCAACGTCGATGCTGTTATGATACAAGATGCTATAAGTTAGGTAATTTTGTTCACTATATGGCTACATTTGTTTCTGGATTTGCAGTTGGTTTTAGTGCTGTTTGGCAATTAGCATTGGTTACAGTTGCTGTTGTTCCTATGATAGATGTAATAGGAGGCATTCATACTACCATTTTGGCTAAGTTATCTGGTAAAAGCCAAGAAGCTCTTTCTCAAGCTGGCAACATTGTGGAACAAACTGTTGTTCAAATTAGAGTGGTGTTAGCATATGTTGGAGAGACAAAATCACTACAAGGCTATTCATCTACTTTGAAGGTTGCTCAAAAGATTGGTTATCGGACTGGACTTGCAAAGGGAATTGGATTAGGTGTTACATACTGAAAGAGAATTGCGGTCCAAAACGCAGCGGAAATAAAATTTTCTCCTTTAGAGATCCTTACGAATGGTCATGATGAGTGATAGAATATTTACCTCTTGTGACGATTGAAACCTTTGGTGCAGATCTCTTTTGACGTTCAAAACCTTTGATGCAGATCCACAGAGCGATCACGAATGTTGAACGATGACAACGTCTCTACTCAGTCCACACGAACGGGTTCCTTCAATCTCAGTGCTAGCTGGTACGAATGAAGGCTTTGAGTGAGAGAGAGAGAGAGAGAGAGAGAGAGAGAGAGAGAGAGAGAGAGAGAAAATGAAAATAATGCAAACGCAATGAATGCTTCTGCACAAGGGTTCTATTTATAGAACCACTTGTGTGGGCTTCAAGCTAAAAGCCCACTTAAGTGTATTTTGGCCCATATCTTATAATATGCCCAAAATCACTTTAGCCCATGGTACCTTACCATATTTCGTATTCTACTCAAGTACACCGTACCTTACGATGTTCTATAATTCACTTAAGGGCACCGTACCTTACGATATTCCTTAGTTACTCTATCTCTCATCAATCCGTCCTTTGTGTGTGACCCTGTAGGTTTTCGTGACGTTGGCAATTATATTAAATCACGCATTTAACATAATAAACAGTGAGCGGTATCTAGCAACACATCACTGCTACCCAAGACACGAAAATGTCATGTGATCTGACAAAACCTTCTGTGATAATACTTATTTGTATAATTACCCTTTTGCCCTTATGTCTATATTGAACACAAGGCATAGACCGTGTCATCCTTGTCCAGTTCAATATTGGGCCCATAGACATTTATCCTGTTATGCAGGATGGGCAAATTCCATCTAGGTCACTCATGTCCCTCAACATGCTTCGTGGAGTACCCATCAACTGTCTTTATGGTTATCCAGTTACACACAACGTTGGATCAACAATAAAGCACTCCACTCCACATCTAGGGTCCATAGTGGTTTCAGGTCGAAGAGTGGTATACACCATTATCACCATGAGAATAACTTATGACCCTTTGCATAACTTTCTATATAGTATTCTCATAGCGGGTCAATCCGGTATAAATATTACTCCTGATATTCATACCTATGTTTAAGACTTGATAACTCTTTATCCATGATCCATGAGATGTGATCATCAGTCTACGAACATAATAGTCTTAATGCTTTAATGTTATCCCACTTCACACTAAAGCTCGACTACGGATACTTTAAGAATAGTGTCCTTATGTTTAATGTGTTCTCATTGTGAGCAAATTCTTGAATAAGTTTTGAATGATAGCAAATTGTGTGATCATTGTCAAATTGGTGGTTGTGCATTATTTTACATGATTCATTTGTGTTTTTAGCCTATACTATTGTTTCATGTCTATACATAAAGATCCACATTGATACATCTCTTAAAAGAACTCATAAAAACTATTTTGTGTCAGTATGTATCAATACATGTTCATATGCATCGATCCATAAATTTGTTGCAAATTATAAAACGTTTTTGCTCAGTATGTATCGATCCATACGATTCTTGTATCTATACATGGCCAGTTAAAATGCTCTATGTATCGATCCATACAAGTCTTGTATCGATACATGCTTAGTTAAAATGCTCTATGTATCGATACATACGAGCTTGGCATCGATACATGCTTACATTAATTCTCTAAAATTAATCAAGTTACAGTATGCATCGATGCATAACCTTTTGTATCAATGCATAAGTTTGTTTTGTCTACTAACAAGTTCTGTCTTTCATATATAAGAAGTATTGTGACAGCAGTGCAAGGGACGAATTCAGAAGAGAAAAACAGTTGGACACAAGATCAAAGGAGTGTGTAGCAGCAATTGTTTTTGAGCAGTTAGAAACCTGAAAGAGACTTCATCTTGTTCATCTTCTCAATCACTTTTCTTCAAGAACATCAACACATAATCATTCTTGTTCTTTGGATTAAAGGATCAACAAGATAACATTCAGTGGTAGGATCAAGGATCTAGCTGAACAGATTCAGCCGTAGCGTAGGGTTTGGAAATCGGGTGATTTCGCAAACAGGTCGTGGAACCAGTGAATTGTTTGCAATTTCTTGCAGGAAATTCTTGATCGAGCTCAGATCAAGTGGAGGTTTTATACAAGAAGAAGTTCTTGGGATTTAGAATTCTGTCTGTGTATTGTAACCTTGTATCAACGAATTCGGCATTATTGATAATTACAGTTCTCAATTTCATTTGAAATTTAGAGGGAGACGTACCCACACGCGAGGACGACGTGGGGAACTTCCTTACCAAATCTCTGCGTATCGTATTCTTTACTTATCACTCTTTACGTTTTCAACATCTTTGTGATTTCAGTTGGTGTATTGTGGCTGTACTTTTAGTGATACAACAATGGCAAGAAAACTTCTTTATCTAAACGCCACCACTGTTCATCATTGATCACATACACACCAAATGTTTGACAAAACTGTTAGCAGAGTTTTATTCATTGGAATCAGAATTTAGTGATAAGTGCATTTGATTAGATAAGATTCTGGTGTTAATAATCTTTATCGTTCTAATTCAAATCCAGCAATAAATTCGCGTGTCCGGTTTTCCAGTAGCGGTTCAGAATAGACGGAATTCGATTCGGGACTGAAATTTTCCGCTAAGTTTCAAAAACTCTGATAAGATTTTTAAATCCGGTTATTTTAAAGAGGTGATCTATTCACCCCCCCTCTCGATCACTAGCCACACCATCTAACAAGTGGTATCAGAGCCTGGTTCGCTGGTACTCTGTGGCTGCCTGTAACGATATGGATTCTGAACCAAAGGGGGCGTATAATAGAGCGCCGATTTTCAACGGTGAAAATTACGGCTATTGGAAAGACTGCATGCGAGTTCATATAAATTCTGTGGATAGGCTAGTATGGGCTGCCATTGAAAATGGTCCTTTTCAAATTACCATGACAAATGCGGATGGCGCCATAGTTCCTAAACCAGAAGCTGATTGGAATGAGAAAGATGAGAAAAAGTGGTCATGTGATTGGAGAGCTCGAAATATGCTAATTTCAGCACTTGGTGTTGATGAGTATTATCGGGTATCCCATTGCACGACAACTAAAGAAATGTGGGATGCTTTAGAAGTTACCCATGAGGGTACTACTGAAGTAAAACAATCCCGTATTAACACACTCAATCAAGAGTTTGAGCTCTTTCGCATGAAACAAGGAGAATCTATCTCCGACATGCAAAAGAGATTCACTCATCTCACTAATAGGTTGAATGCACTTGGAAAACCTGTTTCCAATGAAATAGCTACTAATAAAATTCTGAGGTGTCTTAGCAGGGAATGGCAACCTAAAGTAACAGCTATTAAGGAAGCCAACGTTCTAACGACACTTTCGATTACAACTCTGTTTGGAAATCTGGAAGAACATCAACAAGCATTAGAAAGTCTTGAAAAGTTTGAGAACAAAAGTAAGAAGGAAAAGGAGAAGAAGAGAGACAAAGAAGGAGAGAAGAAGCCAATAGCTCTTGTGGCCTCTAGCTCTAAGTCCTCACGAAAAGAGCAAAGTCACAATGATTCTAGTAGTGACAAAGATTCGGATGATGAGAAAATGGGACTTTTTGTAAGGAGATATAATAGATTCATCCGAAAGAACGGAGTCAAGCATTCCGACAAAAATCTCATGAAGTTTCGAAGACAATCTACAGATTCAAAACAGGAAGAGAATAAGAAGAGTAGAGGAAGAGGATCTTGTTTTAATTGTGGTAAATCTGGACATTATAAAACAGACTGTCCTATGAAGTATAAGGATCAAGGAAAAGCTCCACCAAAAGGGTACAACAAACAAAGAAGAGCTTACATTGCATGGGAAAGTGACAGTGATTCATCAAGCACACAAAGTTCAAGTGATAGTGATGAAACCGCAAATCTGTGCCTTATGGCTCACACCAGAAATTTGTCCTACCACAAGAAGAAAATCAATGATAAAAAGGTAAAACAAGCCTACTATAATAACTTCTCTTCTATGACTTTTGCTGAACTGAAAATAGCTTTTGAAAAACTGCATAACGAAGCTGTAGATGCTTTTAAAAGATTATTTTCCGATAAACAAATTTTTTCATTTCTGGAAGGTAAAGTATACAAAGCTGAAAATGATTTAGAATCGTTAAAAGCTAGTATTGCAGAAAATTCAAAAGATATTGACATTGATGGATGTAGTAAAGTTAGGTATTGCGACGCTTGTCATATTTGGCAAAAAGAGGTAAACACTCTCAAGGTCAAATTGGAAAAAGCTTTACAACCTAAGATTACTTATGTTGTTGACTCTAGGATGTTTAAGAAGTCATTAAATCCATCATATGCAAAATACTTTTTTATTCCAAAGGATTTAATGAACAAGAATAAACAAACGCATCATCATGGTTTATGTCATTATTGTTATCATGCTGGCCATACCATTGAGAAATGCAAGTTTAGGAGATTTCTTGTTCCTAAAGGTATTTATCAATGGAAGCCAAAAGGCAACCATGTTAGCACTTACCCACTTGGACCCAATGAAAATTGGGTACCAACTTCTCTCTTTTGACATTGTAGGATGATTGACTTGCTTCCGTAGATAGGAGATGGTTTCTTGACAGCGGTTGCTCAAGGCACATGACCGGTGACATATCGCTTTTTATAGACTTCAAAGCAAAGAAGAAGGGATATGTTACTTATGGAGACAATAACAAAGGAGCTATACTTGGCAAAGGTAGTGTAGGTAATCCCTCTACCACTACTATTTCTAATGTCCATTTAGTAGAGGGGCTTAAACACAATTTGTTAAGCATAAGTCAACTGTGTGACAAGGGTTATAAAGTTTCTTTCACAAAAACTTGCTGCATAATTGAGCATGCTGAACAGAACGTTGTGTTTAAGGGAGTAAGAGTAAACAATATCTATATGCTTGACCTTTTTGATGTATCTTTAACAAGCACTAAATGTCTAGTTACCTTGAATGATGATTCTTGGCTTTGGCATAGACGTTTAACGCATGTTAATTTCGATTTGCTTAATAAGGTTGTATCTAAGGATCGAGTAGTCGGTCTTCCAAAAATAACATTTTCAAAAGACCACCTATGTGATGCGTGCCAAATGGGAAAGCAAACGAGGGTCTCTTTTAAATCTAAAAATGTAATTTCAACTTCACGACCCCTTGAGCTTCTCCATATGGATCTCTTTGGACCTTCTAGGACAAAGAGCTTAGGTGGAAATTATTATGGTTTTGTAATTGTCGACGACTATTCTAGATTTACTTGGACTATATTCCTTCATAGCAAAGATGAAACTTTTTCTGCTTTTAAGAATTTTGCAAATCTGTCCCAAAACAAAATGAATTCCAAAATAGTTACAATTCGTAGCGATCATGGTGGTGAATTTCAAAACTATCACTTTGATAAGTACTGTGACAAGTATGGTATTGAGCATAACTTTTCATCTCCTCGAACTCCACAACAAAATGGCGTTGTGGAGCGTAAAAATCGTGTTTTAGAAGAGTTGGCAAGAACAATGCTAAATAACGGTGGATTACCAAAATATTTTTGGGCTGATGCAGTTAGCACAGCTTGTTATGTTTTAAACAGGATCTTAATCCGTCCTATTCTAAATAAAACCCCTTATGAGCTTTTAAAAGGAAGAAAGCCAAACTTGTCACATCTTCACGTATTCGGTTGTAAGTGTTTTGTTTTGAATAATGGTAAGGAAAATATTGGGAAGTTTGATGCAAAAGCGGATGAAGGTATCTTTCTTGGATACTCACATTCAAGTAAAGCATATAGAGTATATAATAAGCGTTTACTTACTGTTGAAGAATTTGTCCATGTTTCTTTTGATGAGTCTTATCCGAAAAGTGTCAGAAAAGGTATTTCTTTTGATGACGCAGGTGTATCTACAGAAGACATACTCAAGGAAGCTGTTACGGAAACTGATCAGTCTAGAACAGCTGCCCATGAGAAGGAGGAAGATACTAGTCATGAAGAAGATGAGGAAGAAAGGACAGCTGAAGTGAATGACCTTCCACCAGCTTGGAAATCTTCAAAAGACCATCCTATCGACAACATCTTGGGAGATATTTCAAAGGGAGTAATGACTCGTTCTAAGATAAGTAATTTTTGTTCTCACTTCGCGTTTGTTTCACAAGTAGAACCTAAAAATGCCAAAGAGGCCTTGATTGATGAATTTTGGCTAATGGCCATGCAAGAAGAGCTTAATCAATTTAAAAGAAATGACGTTTGGGAACTTGTCCCTCGTCCGCGAGATCATCATATCATAGGTACTAAATGGGTTTTTAGAAATAAGCTTGATGAAAACGGAGTGATAACTAGGAACAAGGCACGTTTAGTAGCACAAGGGTATAACCAAGAGGAGGGCATAGACTATGAGGAAACTTATGCTCCAGTTGCTCGCCTTGAAGCTATACGCCTCTTGCTTGCCTATGTGTGTTCTAATAATTTTAAGCTTTACCAAATGGACGTAAAGAGTGCGTTTCTAAATGGTGTCATAAATGAAGAGGTGTATGTCTCACAACCTCTTGGTTTTGAGAATGCTGAAAATCCAGATTATGTTTACAAATTAAAACGAGCTTTGTATGGTCTTAAACAAGCCCCTCGGGTTTGGTATGAAAAGCTTAGCAAATTTCTAATTGATCATGGATATTCAAGAGGTAAAGTGGATAATACCCTCTTTATTAAACACAAGGGAAAGCACATTCTTTTAGTTCAAGTTTATGTAGACGATATAATTTTTGGTTCAACTAACATACACTTGGTCGAAGAATTTTCTAAGGTTATGCAGGGTGAATTTGAGATGAGTCTTATGCGGGAGCTGAATTACTTCCTAGGACTTCAGATAAAGCAACTAGATGAGGGTACAGCAGTATGTCAAACAAAATACTGCAGAGAACTACTCAAGCGCTTTGGAATGAATGATTCAAAATCAATTGACACCCCTATGCCTACCAACGGAAATCTAGATAAAGATGAGCATGGTAAGAGTGTAGATGTCAAAAAGTTCAGAGGTATGATTGGATCTCTTCTGTATCTTTCTGCTTCTAGACCTGACATCTTGTTTAGTGTTTGTATGTGTGCGCGATATCAATCAAATCCTAAGGAATCACACCTAAAAGCTGTTAAGCGTATATTTAGATATCTTCATGGAACATCTAAATATGGGCTTTGGTATTCTAAAGGAAGTGATTGTAGCTTAGTAGGTTACTCCGATTCTGATTTTGCTGGCTACAAATCAGATAGGAAAAGCACGAGTGGTACATGTCACTTGTTTTCAAACTCCTTGGTAAGTTGGCATAGCAAAAAGTAGGTATCTGTGGCTTTGTCAACTGCAGAGGCTGAGTACGTTGCAGCCGATAGTTGTTGCGCTCAGATTTTGTGGCTAAAGCAACAACTACAAGACTTTAACATTCAACTCAAACGTATTCCAATAAAATGTGACAACACTAGTGCCATCAACCTTACTAAAAATCCTGTTTTACACTCACGCACTAAACACATAGAGATTAGACATCACTTTCTTCGCGACCATGTTGAAAAAGAAGACGTTGTATTTGAGCATGTTGATTCTAAAAACCAGCTTGCTGACATTTTCACTAAACCTTTGGCAACGGAACCGTTCTTCAACATTCGTCATGAATTAGGGATTTTAGATCTCTCTTCGTTATTGTCTTAAGCATGTTTATTCTTATCTATATTATGCCTCACCTTGGTTGATGAGATTTGTTTTAGATTTCATTTATACCTCACAAGATTACATCAACAGAGGTAATATCACTCCTTTCTATATTTCTTTTAGAACTATGTGATATTGTATGTTAGAAAAAAATTCCCCACTCTCGTTTATGTGAATTTCTTTGCATATATTGTTTGAACATTAAAATCTGATTTGTGAATCATACTTGGGCATAATTATCATGACATACTTCATAATGCATATCCATACTGCATAAAATTAATTAAATTTGGTGTAGCATCAGTATGTATCGATACGAACATGTATGTATCGATTCATGTCTTTCTCATTTCAAATCTGTCAAAATTGGTTCAGTATGTATCGATCCATCCGTCGTTTGTATCGATACATAGACCCTTTAAAAACAAAAATGCGTGACATGGATCGATCCATGCCCATATGCATCGACACATACTGATTCGTATTTGGATTAAATGCATTTTTTTCTCACTCATGGATCGACACATCAGCAACTCTTATCACATCTCTTCACAAACTTAGTATCAGCAGCTACCATACCTCCCAAAACCTGCGGCTAACCCTAATTTCCTTCATCATCATTCTTTCTAAAACCCTAAATTCATCTTCAACCGTTCATCACCATGCCTCCAAGAACCATTCCAGCTAGAGCAAAGGGAAAAGGAAAAGGAAAGGAACCGGTTGGCACTTCCCAGTAGTTACCAGAAATTCCTCCAAATGCCTTAGATTTGCTTCATCCTACTATTGCTACTGAGTTTGAGGATTCCTTCAAGACAAGGTTAGTTATGAAACTCCATGTTTTCGATAAACATGATGCTATTCATCTGCATCTCAATGATGTGGTTGAACTCCTTCATGCACAAAAACTTGGGTCATTTTTGTCTACAAAGGATGATTACCATGAGGATTTTATCTGTGCATTTTATGCTGGCTTACAATCTGGTAGAGGATATATGTTTAAGTGTTCTATCGGTGTCAGAACCTATACTTTTGAAGCTGCTGATTGGGAAACAGTGTTTCAAATTCCGCTTCCGTCGCTTACTTTCAAGACCTGGCATGACCTGCATTTTGATACTGGATTTAACCTGAAGGAGTTTACTCCATCTATCTTGAAACTGGACAGACCGCTGGGTGAGGATGAACATGTTACGTCTGGTATGATAAAGAAAATTCCTCGTATACTCCATTGGATTATCTCGCACATTCTGCATCCAGCAAACAGTGGACATTCTAGGTTAGACAGGGCATGCATTCATCTCCTGTATATTCTTCAAAATAAGGTTCCATTGAATTGGGTAAATTACTTTGTGAAGCGCCTCTTTTTCATGCGTAACAGTGCCAAGAATGTTGCTCTTGGGTATGCGTCTCAAATCAGGAAGATTCTTAAGTTCTGGAATGTTGCAATGCCTCTTGTTCCTCTCATATCACCATCTGCTGCTCAAGAGTTTGACTCTTCCACTTTATCTCATATGGGATATCGGTGGGACAAGGATCGTCAATGTTTCTATTTCTTTGAAAGGAAATCCAAAACAAGGATCTATAACTTTGATGTGCCTTCTGAGCGGATTCATGTAGTTGAAGACCATCCTGATGAAGAAATGCATGATGTGAATGAAGCAGATGAGCCTGCAGCTGATAACAATGCTGGTTGGGGTGATTGGGTGCCACAAAGGTGGTCTCCAACCAACTATGTACCTGACCCTACGGTTCCTCCGTTCTCCGGCGGTGCTTCATCTTCAACATCTACTGCGCACCTCACTCAAATGCTTCAACAAATGGAGATTGTCAACCAAGAACGTCATGAAGAGGCACGGTTTTGGCATGTACAACAAAATAAGTGGCATAAGGAGCATCGTGAGTGGCATGATGAGCATACACGGATGTACCATAACCAACACTCTTGGCACCTAGACCTGGTTAAGTGGCACCAAGTCTTCTACAATGAAATGTCTGGTTTTATGGACGACTGTCGTGCCAATCCTGGTATTATGGACAGATTCAGAAGTGTTGAAGTTCAGGACCGATTCCGGCACTACACCTTCATGGGCCACAATCCAGATGCAATGCCTTCTCCTCCGCCTCCGCCAAGCTTCAGAGATCCTGATAGAGATGACGAAGAGTCCTGTGGTGGCTATAATCCACATTAAACCATCATCATTTCATCTCACTGCATTTCATTGCATATCACTTAAGTTCTTTTTGGATTAGTTGTACAATATATGTCTTGGCTTATGTAATTTTCAAACCCTTCCTACTACTTAAATGCTTATTACTTTCTGTTTACTTCTGATGTTATTGCCCACATTTGTCATTCTTTGTGAGTGATTCTTTACTTTTTAAGCTTCCTTCTTTGTGATTGATAACTTCTTTATCATTTTTGTTGTGCCCTGCTACAACATGTTGCCTTGATAAAACTGTTTTTTTCTTCTTTTTGATGTTGACAAAGGGGGAGAAATGCAGATGTTGACAGATATGCACAAACTCAGGGGGAGAATCACACATCTTGCTAAAAATTTGCCATCATCAAAAAGGGGGAGTTTGTCAGCAAATTCTTTACTTTGAATAAGTTTTGAATTATAGCAAATTGTGTAATCATTGTCAAATTGGTGGTTGTGCATTATTTTACATGATTAATTTGTGTTTTTAGCCTATACTATTGTTTCATGTCTATACATAAAGATCCACATTGATACATCTCTTAAAAGAACTCATAAAAACTATTTTGTGTCAGTATGTATCAATACATGTTCATATGCATCGATCCATAAATTTGTTGCAAATTACAAAACATTTTTGCTTCAGTATGTATCGATCCATACGAGTCTTGTATCGATACATAGCCAGTTAAAATGCTCTATGTATCGATCCATACGAGTCTTGTATCGATACATGCTTAGTTAAAATACTCTATGTATCGATACATACGAGCTTGGCATCGATACATGCTTACATTAATTTTCTAAAATTAATCAAGTTACAGTATGCATCGATGCATAACCTTTTGTATCAATGCATAAGTCTGTTTTGTCTACTAACAGCTTCTGTCTTTCATATATAAGAAGTATTGTGACAGCAGTGCAAGGGACGAATTCAGAAGAGAAAAACAGTTGAACACAAGATCAAAGGAGTGCGTAGCAGCAATTGTTTTTGAGCAGTTAGAAACCTGAAAGAGACTTCACTTCTTCATCTTCTCAATCACTTTTCTTCAAGAACATCAACACATAATCATTCTTGTTCTTTGGATTAAAGGATCAACGAGATAACGTTCAGTGGTATGATCAAGGATCTAGCTGAGGTGTTAAGTGGAACGATCGAGGTTCTAGCTGAGTTGAAGGTTGAAGGGGGTTTCGAGGGAAAACCAAACGGTTTGTCTTTCAAGAACTGGAGTGTTCTTGCGGGTTTGTTAGTCACGTTTGCAGAACAGATTCAGCCGTAGCGTAGGGTTTGGAAATCGGGTGATTTCGCAAACAGGTCGTGGAACTGGTGAATTGTTTGCAATTTCTTGCAGGAAATTCTTGATCGAGCTCAGATCAAGTGGAGGTTTTATACAAGAAGAAGTTCTTGGGATTTAGAATTCTGTCTGTGTATTGTAACCTTGTATCAACAAATTCGGCATTATTGATAATTACAGTTCTCAATTTCATTTGAAATTGAGAGGGAGACGTACCCACACGCGAGGACGACGTGGGGAACTTCCTTACCAAATCTCTACGTATCGTATTCTTTCCTTATCTCTCTTTACGTTTTCAACAGCTTTGTGATTTCAGTTGGTGTATTGTGGCTGTAGTTTTAGTGATACAACAGTGGCAAGAAAACTTCTTTATCTAAACGCCACCACTGTTCATCATTGATCACATACACACCAAATGTTTGACAAAACTGTTAGCTGAGTTTTATTCATTGGAATCAGGATTTAGTGATAAGTGCATTTGATTAGATAAGATTCTGGTGTTAATAATCTTTATCGTTCTAATTCAAATCCAGCAATAAATTCGTGTGTCCGGTTTTCCAGTAGCAGTTCAGAATAGACGGAAGTCGATTCGGGACTGAAATTTTCCGCTATGTTTCAAAAACTCTGATAAGATTTTTAAATCCGGTTATTTTAAAGAGTTGATCTATTCACCCCCCCCCCCTCTCGATCACTAGCCACACCGTCTAACACTCATGAGCAAGTCATAGTTAATACATTAAACAGACTATCTATTCCAGGGACTTTATTAATCAACCATAATAAAGAAAAGCCTTTTATTATTCGATACAAGTACCAAAAATATTGGCCTCTATGGCTTACACCAACAATCTCCCACTAGCACTAGAGCCAATCAGGCATACCCTTAATACCCATATATCTAGTATGGCCATCATGCTTATGCTGCGCAAGAGGCTTTGTCAGTGGGTCAGCAATATTGTCAAGTGTAGGTACTCTGCATATTTTCACATCTCTTCTATCTATTATATCTCGAATGAGATGATAACGCCTAAGTATGTGTTTGGATCGTTGGTGAGATCTAGGCTCCTTAGCTTGTGCGATAGCACCATTGTTATCATAATAGAGACCAATGGGATCCACAATGCTAGGAACCACGCCAAGTTCACTAACGAACTTTTTGATCAAAACAGCTTCCTTTGCTGCACTTGAGGCAATAATATACTCGGCCTCGGTTGTAGAATCAGCAACTGTATCTTGCTTTGAACTTTTCTAGCTCACAGCGCCACCATTTAAGTAAAACACATAACTAGATTACATTCTGATTCCTAATATATAGGCTGCTTCACCTAAGTCCTTCATAGAAAAGCATTTCCCCAACCAAGACTTTACTTGTTGTAAGGTAGGGATATCGTTTCCAATGAGTAATATGTCATCTACATATAATACCAGAAAACGATCATGCTCCCACTAACCTTCTTGTAGACACAAGGCTCATCTCCGTTCTTGAACCATGAGTAATACATCACCTTGATCAGTTATGAGATATCCATATCTTTCAGGTAGGTGACGTATCCTGCCTGACCTACGATGGTCTTGTTCTACTTGAGCAGGTTGCTCTTACACAACTACTTGTGTTTCCTGCTCTAATTCATCCATAGGTGTATCAATGCTTTGTGATTCTTGAATTTCTTCAAACTCTACTTTCCTCCCACTGATTCCTTTGGAAATAAAATCCTTTTCTAGGAAAACTCCAGTTCGAGCGACAAACACTTTGCCCTCAGAAGGATTGTAGAAGTAATACCCTCTTGTTTCTTTAGGATACCCCACAAATAAGCATTTTTCAGATTTAGGCTCAAGCTTAGTTGAAATATGTCGTTTTACATAAACTTCGCAACCCCAAATCTTTATGTAAGACATATGTGGTTTCTTACCACTCCATATCTCATATGGTGTCTTCTCAACCTTTTTGGATGGAACACGGTTTAGTGTGTAAGCTGCTGTCAATAGTGCATGTCCCCAAAAGGAGTTTGGAAGATCGGCGTGACTCATCATGGATCGGACCATGTCTAACAGGGTTCGATTTCTTCTCTCAGATACACCACTTCATTGGGGTGTTCCAGGAAGAGTAAGTTGGGATAGGATCCCACACTCTTTCAGATGGTCATCAAACTCTAGGCTTAAATATTCACCACCTCGATCTGATCGAAGAGTTTTAATATTCTTACCTAGTTTGTTTTGTACTTCATTCTTGAATTCCTTGAATTTTTCAAAGGACTCTGATTTGTGTTTCATTAAATACACATAACCATATCTACTAAAATCATCAGTGAATGTCATGAACTACTGAAAACCTCCTCTGAAAACCATTGTGAATGGAGATTTTTGTCATCTTCCAAGTACTTTGGGCAGTTTCTCTTCCAGTGTCCGGTCTTACCGCAATGGAAGCATGTGACTGCCTTTGTTATGCCTCCACTAGGCTTCAAAGCAGCAATAATGGGTCTGGGTTTGGCAACATCCTTGCCTTTCCCTTCATCACCCTGCTTGGTGGGCCTTTTGTTCTGTCTCTTTCCATTTCTGATCATCAGAATGGACTTCCTTTTTGTCTTCAGATTCTGCTCAGCAGTTCTTAACATGGCTAGCAGTTCGTGAAGAGATTTGTCCATATCATTCAGATTGAAATTTAGGACAAATTGACTGAATCCACCTGGCAACGATTGCAAGATCAGATCAGTTGCAAGTTCCCTTCCGAGGGGAAAACCCAATCTTTCAAGGTTTTCCACATACCCAATCATCTTGAGCACATGGGGGCCTACAGGGGCTCCCTCAGCTAACTTTCCTTGAAAAAGGGCTTTTGAAACTTCAAACCTTTCATGCCTTGCTTGCTCTTGATAGAGCATCTTCAAGTGTTCGATCATATCGAACGCTGCCATGTTCTCATGTTGCTTTTACAATTCTGAGTTCATGGTAGCTAGCATGAGACAAGCAGTTTCATTGGCATCATCAACATGCTTCTTATAAGCATCTCTTTCTGCCTTAGGTGCAGAACTAGGAGGTTCCTATTCAGGAACAGGTGTCTCCAAGACATACAGCTTTCTATTATGTTTGAGGACAATCCTCAGGTTTCGGTGCCAATCTAGAGATTTGTCCCAGACAATTTATCTTTGTCAAGGATTGATCGCAAAATGTTTGTTAGAGGTGTTTATTGAGATTAATGAAAATATAAGTATCATTGACATATTTAATTAGGCCTTTAATTAAATATGCTCCCACTATTTTACTCAAAACAAATGACCCTCATCATTTGATTCGGAAAATCCCGTTGGAAGATTTTCTAGTGGGTCGAGATCCATATTTCACTTTGTTCTAAGTCCGCGTAGGCGGATTACACAAAACTAGGTTATTTAGGTAGGAACTCCTTCCAATTGTATCTCATACAACTCTCGAAAATTTCAGTTGGGTGAATAACTCCTTATTCCAATCCATCATATGGATCATTCCCAACTCTTGCTTCTAAACATATATGATATTATTATAATTAAGTTTGACCCATTGCCTTAGCATTTAGATATTACAATTATCCCATCGCACCTTACTAATATTGAATATGCACCTCGCGTAGGCGAAACCTACATTATCCGATACTAGTCTTGATGAGTGCTAAAACTTGGAAAGCAAACATATATAATATTATCATAATTTGTTTAGTTAAGTTTGACCCATTGTTTTAGCAGTTGGATATTACAATTATCCCATCGCACCTTACTAATATAGAACATGCACCTCGCGTAGGCGAAACCTACATTATCCGATACTAGTCTTGATGAGTGCTAAAACTTGGAAAGCATAAACTTAATATTTAATTTGAGGGAATTGTAATCGTTATGATCTCACCGGCTTATTTATCATATAAATCGTCTCTCACATGCAACAACATACATCAACATACATTCACATGCATCAACATACATTCACATGCATCAACATATATAATGAAACAGTTATGGCCCCTAGCACAATTGTTCTCCCAAGCCAATGAGAGAACCTAAGCTAACCTAATAACGATCTAAGCTTCTCCAAGCAAGATCTTCAAGGTTGTCCTCCTTTGATATTGAATTCTTCTCTTTCTTCATAACATTGTCCTCCTTTGATATTGAATTTTTTCTTCATAACATTACATTACAGAAGAAACTCGTTTTACATACGAGGGATTGAGATGAGAAAAGAAGTTACATTAAGAGATTAAAAGGAGAGGCACGACACGCAGGTCGTATTTAAAAACCCAAAACAAAATGAAAGAAGACTAAGGCCATAACTGATCACCATAAGGCAATAATGATAAACACATTATTATTATTATTAATTTTTAATTTCTTTAATTTATTAAAACCAAATTAAATTTCGGCGACCGATCATACTAGGCAGAGTTAGTCGGGGTTTCCGCTGAACGATCAGCAGACAGGGGTCAATGGGGCAGCGCCCCTGTCCAAAATTTTTAATGAACAATTCATTTGAAATGGACATCGTTTTGCATCATCACAACTCTTGCGCAGTCACAAAACAGAAACCCCGAGAATTCTGACTCTGTGAGTGTGACGACCGTCACAAGCATGTTACGACTGTCACAAGCTTGTTACGACCGTCACAGGCCCATAACGAGCGTCACGCGGCCAAAAACAGAAACGCCTAGAATTCTGGATTTGTGAGTGTGACGACCGTCACAAAGCACGTGACGACCGTCACGTCCAGCTTGTTACGATCGTCACAAGCTCGTGACGAACGTCACGCAGCCAAAATAACAAAACTTTGAAATAGTCAACAGACGTGTTCCAAAAGCCCTAAATTCACAAATCTTTGACGGCACAACCCTTGCGCCGTCACCAACCCTAATGCACCGATTTCAGACCGTCAAACACACCTCGATTGTTGATTCAGTATGATTGATCAACGGGTCATTGCTTCACCATACTAATGTCGGATTCCGAAGCAAATGACCATTGATCGCTCAAAGGAAAACAACCATTTAGTGTTTGAATGAACGAAATAGAAACAGCATATCACATATACCGTACTTTGCATTTGGATTACTTATATCATATATAAGTTGATCGGTCTCAATTGCATAACCTATGGACGATCGATGTATCGCTGCTTCACCATACTAATGTCGGTTCCGAAGCATAGTCAACATCAATCATCCAACTCTTACACTCATGATGCCAAATTTAATTACTCGTTTAATTACTTGATTCATTCTGTCTTTTAATCATATTAATACAGAAAATAAATAGCTATCTGAGTCATGGTTTCGTAAGTGGCTCTGATACCACTGAAGGAGAATTGCGGTCCAAAACGCAGCGGAAATAAAATTTTCTCCTTTAGAGATCCTTACGAATGGTCATGATCAGTGATAGAATATTTACCTCTTGTGACGATTGAAACCTTTGGTGCATATCTCTTTTGACGTTCAAAACCTTTGATGCAGATCCACGGAGCAATAACGAACGTTGAACGATGACAACGTCTATACTCAGTCCACACGAACGGGTTCCTTCAATCTCAGTGCTAGCTGGTACGAATGAAGGCTTTGAGTGAGAGAGAGAGAGAGATAAAACAAAAATAATGCAACTGCAATGAATGCTTCTGCGCAAGGGTTCTATTTGTAGAACCACTTGTATGGGCTTCAAGCTAAAAGCCCACTTAAGTGTATTTTGGCCCATATCTTATAATATGCCCAAAATCACTTAAGCCCATGGTACCTTACCATATTTCGTATTCTACTCAAGTACACCGTACCTTACGATGTTCTATAATTCACTTAAGGGCACCGTACCTTACGATATTCCTTAGTTACTCTATCTCTCATCAATCCGTCCTTTGTGTGTGACCCTGTAGGTTTTCGTGACGTTGGCAATTATATTAAATCACGCATTTAACATAATAAACAGTGAGCGGTATCTAGCAACACATCACTGCTACCCAAGACACGAAAATGTCATGTGATCTGACAAAACCTTCTGTGATAATACTTATTTGTATAATTACCCTTTTGCCCTTATGTCTATATTGAACACAAGGCATAGACCGTGTCATCCTTGTCCAGTTCAATATTGGGCCCATAGACATTTATCCTGTTATGCAGGATGGGCAAATTCCATCTAGGTCACTCATGTCCCTCAGCATGCTTCGTGGAGTACCCATCAACTTTCTTTATGGTTATCCAGTTACGGACAACGTTGGATCAACAATAAAGCACTCCACTCCACATCTAGGGTCCATAGTGGTTTCAGGTCGAAGAGTGGTATACACCATTATCACCATGAGAATAACTTATGACACTTTGCATAACTTTCTATATAGTATTCTCATAGCGGGTCAATCCGGTATAAATATTACTCCTGATATTCATACCTATGTTTAAGACTTGATAACTCTTTATCCATGATCCATGAGATGTGATCATCAGTCTACAAACATAATAGTCTTAATGCTTTAATGTTATCCCACTTCACACTAAAGCTCGACTACGGATACTTTAAGAATAGTGTCCTTATGTTTAATGTGTTCTCATGATTAAGTCACACTTAATACATTAAACAGACTATCTATTCCAGGGACTTTATTAATCAACCATAATAAAGAAAAGCCTTTTATTATTCGATACAAGTACCAAAAGTATTGGCCTCTAGGGCTTACACCAACACATACTTTGTTGTTTTCTGCTGTTATGCACTTTTGTTATGGTATAGAGGTTATTTGGTTAGGCATCACTACACCAATGGAGGACTTGCAATTGCTACAATGTTTGCTGTTATGATCGGTGGATTGGCTTTAGGCCAGTCTGCACCAAGCATGGCCGCATTTACAAAGGCCAGAGTTGCTGCTGCGAAAATTTTCCATGTGATTGATCACAAGCCTTGTATAGACAAAAATAGTGACTCGAGTTTGGAGTTAGAGAGTTTGACGGGACTAGTGGAGCTTAAAAATGTGAACTTTTCATATCCATCAAGACCTGAAGTTCAAATCCTTCACAATCTCTCCTTGAATGTTCCTTCTGGAAAGACCATAACTTTGGTTGGAAGCAGTGGCTCTGGAAAAAGCATAGTTGTATCCCTAATTGAGAGATTCTATGACCCTTCTTCTAGACAAGTTTTGATAGACGAACATGATGTTAAGACATTGAAGCTTAAATGGTTGAGACAACAAATAGGACTTGTGAGCAAAGAGCCTGCTTTATTTGCCACCACAATTAAAGAAAATATACTATTGGGCAGGCCTGGTGTAGATCAGGTTGAGATAGAAGAAGCTTCTAGAGTAGCTAATGCTCATTCATTCATCTTCAAACTTCCTCAAGGTTATGAAACACAAGTTGGGGAGAGAGGGTTGCAACTATCAGGGGGACAAAAGCAGAGAATAGCAATTGCAAGGGCAATGCTGAAAAACCCGACAATTCTTCTTCTAGACGAGGCCACGAGTGCATTGGACTTTGAGTCAGAAAAGCTGGTTCAAGAAGCTCTTGATAGGTTCATGATTGGTAGAACAACTCTTGTAGTCGCGCATCAACTATCTACTATTCGCAAAGCGGACATTGTCGATGTACTTCAGCACAGAAGTGTTTCTTAAATCGGAACTCACGACGAGCTCTTTGCTAAAGGTGAAAATGGAGTTTATGCCAAGCTTATCAGATTGTAGGAGACGGCAAATGAAAGTTCAACAAGCAATGCCAGAAAAAGTAGTGCAAGGCCTTCAAGTGCTAGGAATTCTGGTTTGTATTGCAGTGGCGGCTTGCCCTTGTTCTCGTTGCTGTCTTCCCGGTTGTTGTCGCAGCCACTGTCTTACAGAAAATGTTTATGTCGGGTTTCTATGGTGATTTATAAGCTGCTCATGCTAAGGCCACACAACTAGTTGGGGAGGCTATAGCCAATGTAGCAGGATTGCTGCAACACATAACACACAAAATCAATTCGAGTCAAAAACGCATCCTATTTTCATCAAAGTAGGTTTACAGTGGTAAAACCTTTCTTACCAATAGTAAAGTTTTCGAAATGAAGAGAATTGAGGGAGGGACCACCAAGCTGGGGAGAGGACAAAAAACCTCCAAGCATCCTCCGTACGAACAGACTCCACTATACAGCAGAGGAAGGAGATTAGTCACATATAAAAAGTACACCAACCCTAATTTTTTAGAAGAGCCACTACTGTTCACTAACAAGGAAGGAAGAGCTCGGAGAAATCAAAAAGCATAGGACGAACGGGAGCTCACAACAGACGAACAAGAAGAAAGAAAACATCGGGCGAAACGGTTACCTACATCCTTCGGTCAATCTTGCCGCAACTAGTTAGCTTCCTTTTCGAGTTTCTATTTTCATTTTTCCGTTTTAGCTTCCTTGAAGCTTCCATTTGTTTAGCTTTATATCCGTCGCCCATGTTTGTTTGTTTTATGTACCTTGCTGTTATTTCAATCTCCACGAAATATTCTGTTCCTACTGGATGGTCTGGTGCATTTGTGTTTGGCTTTTCTTCCATTTATACGTTTCCGATACCTTTTATCATTCTTCCATGCCCTCTACGACATCAGTGGGCTGGTGGTAGAATTGGCTAGAATGTTGTTGGGCAAACCTTGGGGTTATGGGTTTGATACCTGTGTTGCATTTTGGATTTCCACTATTTTTGTTTTTCTTTCTTAATTCACTATATATTAATAAGCATCTTTGGTTTATTGAAGGATCCCGAGTTCGATCCTTGATTAGCTTAGGTCCTATTTTATTATTAATCTTTTTTTTATTTCTTCAACTTCTGCTGTTATTCTTTTGCCACTAATTTATTTTGTTGTTAGACGTCAATTTTAATTTATGGATTCAATAATTTCCATGTTGTTTATCCATGATTATTTTCATCGATACATTGATAGTATTTCGCCGCGTTTTGATTAATCACATATGACATTTCAATTATTGTCAATATGTGCAAATCGGCTTTGAGCACATTATCTAGATTTCTTGTTTGCTTTTCAATTTCCATCTGCCTTGCACGTCATTGTATTATGCGACTTTGATTCACATCCTCGCATCCCGATTTTTATCCGTGCCCGTCCCGATGTTGTTTCTTTCAATTTAATTTTTAAGTGTCTTGTAAATATAATTTTGTATTTGTTGTTTTCTTCACATGGCTTACTCTTGGGCCTTCTTACAATGAGACAATTCTCTTGCACTTTCACTCATACATTGCATTATTTGTTGTTTGGGCCCGATTTAATTATTTCATTACTTTGAATCCCCATTTGATAAAATGTACCCCCACTACCCTGGCATATAATAATTTTACTGTATTATTTCTTTATTGCTTGACTATTTAGTTAGCTACTAACACAAGAATAAAATCAACCATTTCCAAAAGATCAAAAATAAGACTCGATCCAATGTCGAGTATTTTCTTAATAAACAAATCAATCCATTTCTTCCTCCCATTCTATTCCATTTCTTTCAAACCTTCATCAAATGCTTGGTCCAACGTCAAGCCATTTTTCATAATAAAAACTCAAAAAATGTTAATTCATATTTTATACCTTTTCAATAAAGATGGAAATGGAACGTGGTGGATACCACGCACTCCTGAGACTAGGGTTCGAGATGGATGTCTCACCTATCCTAGATCTCGCCATCATCCAAACTTATCTATTCTGTTTCTCTCAAACACTCATTCAAATTTCTCTTAAACGTCCATCAATGCTTGATCCAATGTCAAGCCATTTTCATAATAAAACTCAAAAATACTTAATTCCTATTTAATACTTTTTCAATAAAGATGGAAATGGAACATGGTGGATACCATGCACTCCTGAGATTAAGATTCGAGGTGGATGCCTCGCCTATCTTAGCTCTCGCCATCATTTAAAAGTGTCAATACAGTTTTCTTCAAACCCTTTCTTAATCAAATTCAAAACACGTAATCCTTGTTAAACACTTTTGAAAATAAGGTGGAAATAGAACATGGTGGATACCACGCACTCCTGAGACTAGGATTCGAGATGGATATGTCGCTCATCCAAGTTCTCGCCATTACTCAAAACACATCAAACCAATCAATTTCTTTTCTCGCCTCCGTGCGATTGACCCTCTTAAACCTTTTCTCAAACGAAAGGTACTTTGTTTCAAAACAATGCAAGGCAATGTTTTTCCACCTGCTTTGGGTAGTCCAACAATGTTTTCGTCGATTTGACACAAAGTAGCTTTCGCTAAAATCGACCAACAAACATACATTTTTCTACCTAGAACTACGTAAGCCTTGATTTCTCTGTTGAGATACATAAGAGCAGGATTTGTTAATCTTGTCAGGCCCACTAATAAAAAACTTAGGTTTAGTCCTTCGTTAAAAATCCAAAAAAAATATTCTCTCTTCTATTCTTTCTTTCCCACCTAATAACTTAAAGCCTAAGATTTCAAACTAACACTAATGGCACAAATGACCTAATGGTTCATGTTGAGTACAACGGACGTGAGGGGTGCTAATACCTTCCCCTTGCGTAATCGACTCCCGAACCCTGATTTGGTTGCGAAAATTAACATCATCGTCGTTATCTCCTGGGTTTTATCGTTATTTCCCCTTTCCTTTTTAGGAATAAATAAAGTTTGGTGGAGACTCTGTTCAGTCCATCATTGCGAGCATGCGATTGCACTTCGCTTAACTCGTGTTCTCATTTTCCGAGGTACGACAGATGGCGACTCTGCTGGGGAGTGTCGTTCCCTAAGCGAGTCAAGCCTAGTTAGGATGTTTGTGTGCTTTTGTTTGTTTAATTGTGTGGCTTTTCCTTATTTATTACTTTTTATTATCTTTATTCTTATATGGATATATTTGTTGTATATTGGTTCCACTGTGTTGGGTACTTGGATATTTAATTGCAAACCATGTGGGAAAGACTCTACACCCGAGTCTAGAGTGAAAAAACATAAGATAAGACGATGTTTGAGTAGTACAGATTCCCGAGGTGAATACTTCGTAAGAGTCGGTACGAGAATCTCACTTAGAGTAGATCCTTTTGTAACTATTGTCGCTCGAGGTGTATACCTCGTAAGCTTCAATGTTTCAAAGGGGTCCATGACTCTAAGAACCTTTAGAGAATTGAACCTTTGGCCAACTAGAAATGATGGTTGCGTAGTATGGATTCCCGAGGTGAAAACTTCATAAGAATCGATACGAGAACCTCACTCAGAATAGATTCTCTAGATGGAGTTGACGATCGGAAAGTATTTTCCGTAAGCGTCAAACATTCTTTTGAATCCATGAATCTGAGTACCCTGTCTAGAACCAAGTCGATGGTTGCGTAGTGCAAACTCTCGAGGTGAATACTTTGTAAGAGTCGGTACGAGAACCTCACCCAAAATAGATTCTCTTGATGGAGTTGACGACCGGAAAGTATTTTCCGTAAGCGTCAAACATTCTTGCGAATCAATGACTCTGGGGATCCTTTGTAACAAAGCCCTAGATCATACCCGGTGAGACCCCCGTTTTGGAAAGCAATCAGATTTATCCATACCTCGGACCTTTGAACCTGTACCAAAAAAAACATTGCATCCATCCATTCATTGCATACGCATAAAAAGCAAAACTCTTAGTTTGTTTCGCATTGTTTCAGGAATTCAATACTTGTTAGCAAAATGAATCCTGAGAGAAGAAGCACTTTTCAGTTCAAATACAAGAACGTGGACCTTGCCAGCCTGTAAAAGTTGAGTGCCAAAGTAACACCAATCAAACTCAACAACTTTGTGTAAAACTATGGAAGAATTATGGACATCTTAAATGAGAAGATGGACATGATGACCGCAGTGACTATTGCTCAATCCTATGATCCACCTCTACGTTGTTTCACGTTTTCTGACTTCCAACTGGCTCCTACCTTGGAGGAGTTTGAGAGGATCATAGGTCGGAATTTGAAGGATCATAATCCATTTCCTAAGTTCGATGAAGATTTTCCTCCCAAGAGGATAACTTTAGCTTTGGGTCTGAAAGTTTCTGAAGTCGTGGACAATTGGGATGTGAAGGGAGCTTTCAATGGTTTTTCTAGGAAGTTCTTGGAAGATCAAGCTAAGAAGATGGAAAAAGAAGGGAATTGGGAAGCCTTCTATGCTGTGTTAGCCGTGTTGGTATATGGGATAGTTCTCTTCCCAAATATTGGCCATTTTGTGGACCACCTGGCGGTGAGAATTTTCCTCTCTGGTAACCCTGTACCGTTCCTCTTGGTAGACCTCCACTACGCTCTCCACGATCGTCATGAGAAGAAGGGAGGAACCATCTTATGTTGTGCGCAGTTGTTGCATGCCTGGTTTAGATCCCATATGCCCGAAGAAGGTCCTTTTGTCTCAAAGGAACTCAAGCCTTCCCAGAAGTTAGCTTCCCTCACCTCCAATCATGTTAAGTGGTATCCGGGTTGGTGATTTCTACCAAATTCAAAACTTCATACTTCGATAAATACAAGGGGCATAGTTGTCCAAAGAGCCATCTCATCACGTATTACTGAAAAATGGCTGCACACGTGGAAGACGACAAGGTGATGATCCACTTCTTTCAAGATAGCTTGAGTGGGGCTCCTTCCAAATGGTATCTAAGTCTGGATCAGAATAGGATCAGGTGTTTCCCAGACCTGTCAAATGCGTTCATAAAACATTACAAATACAATATGGACATGGCGCCTGAAAGAAGATAGTTGCAAAGCATGTTCCAGCATGACAAGGAGTCCTTCTAGGAATACGCTCAGAGATGGAGGGAGTTGGCTTCTCAAGTTGAACCACCTCTGGCTGAAAAGGAATTGGTTGAACTGTTTATCGACACTGTCCAACCCCAATTCTACGAGAAGATGGTTGGAAGTGCTTCCTTGGGATTCTCCGAGCTTGTTGAAATAGGAGCTCGCGTTGAATATGGCGTAAGAAATGGCAAACTGGCGGCTGTAGCTGGAACTTCAAATGTTAATCCAAAGAAGTTCTCTGGAGGGTTTCCCAGAAAGAAGGAAGGGGAAACAAATGTTGTGACCGTTGGCCAAGGAAGAGCTCCTCCAAGAAGGAGACCACAACAATATCCACCTCAGTAGTATGTTCAACAACAAATTCCCTATCAGTAGCCCATGTATCCCGTCCAGTATGCTCCGCAACCGTACGTGGCTACTGTGACGCCTGCATTCAATCAACAACCTGCTCAGGCTTATCAAGCGCCTCCAGCTTATCGACCAGCTCCAACTCAACAACATGTTGTGGCTCCTCCAACTTACCAACAAGCACCAGCAGCTCCTGTTTATCAACATCCGAGAGCTCAAGCGCCAAGGAAAAATGCTCAAAACCAGAATAAGAGGCAAGGGGATAGGGCGACCTACAACCCAATCCCAATGTCGTACACTGAGCTTTATCCCTCCTTATTGCAAAAGGGTTTGGTGGTTCCCAGACCTATGGGACCTCCACCTGATCGTCTTCCTACATGGTACAACCCTAATGCACACTGTCCTTTTCATGAAGGTGCCCCCGGGCATGACATAGAGGGTTGTTACGCTCTGAAGCATAGGGTTCGTGAACTGATTGAAAGCAAGATCCTGTCCTTTAAAAATATGGGACCAAATGTGAAGAACAATCCTCTGCCTCCCCATGGAGATCCTGCAGTAAACGCCATTGAAGATGCCTCTATTGGTGTTACGGTTGATAATGTGGATGATGTTAAGACTCCTTTGGCAGCATTCCATGCCCGATTGGTGGAAGCTAGCCTGATCAATGTTAATCATGACAACTGCGAAGAGTGTGCCACACACCCAAGAGGGTGTCAGATGGTACGAGATAATATCCAAAACTTGATGGATAAAGGAGTGCTTCAAGTCTCGAGTGTTGCAAAGGACTAAGATGTGTTGGTAATTGAACCTTGCTTCAATTTACCCGAACCGGTTGAGATCCCTTATTATAGTGGTGGAGTGGTCCCGGTGAACACTAAGCCGTCGCCTGTCGAGATATGTATGCCCACGCCTTTTCCGTATGAGAGCACCAAGGCTGTGCCCTGGAAATATGAGATTACCACTATGAACAAGGTAGTTGAAGGAAGTTCAAACGCTGAATTGACAGAAGTTGTAAGTGAAGACGTCACCAATATTGCAGGAATGAGCAGAATGACCCGTAGTGGTCGAATCTATACGCCTGAATTCAATGTGACTCCTCAAGGGCCAAACAAGGAATCAATGGTTGCAACTCCCACTAAAGAACTCGAAATGGTCCAATCCGAAGATGCTGTTGAATTCTTGAATTTAATCAAGAGAATTGACTACCAGGTTGTGGACCAGTTGCATCAAACACCATCTAAGATCTCTATTTTGTCCATGCTATTGAAATCCCAAGCCCATAGGGAGGCTTTGTTGAAGGTGCTTGCTCAAGCTCATGTAACACAAAGCATAACAGTTGACCAATTTGATGGAGCAGTTGCAAATATTACAACTTAGAGTACTTTAAGCTTCAGTGGAGATGAATTACCTAAGGATGGACAAAATCACAATCGTGCTCTCCATATCTCGGTAAAATGCAAAGATGATGCTTTGGCAAGAGTTTTGGTTGATAATGGGTCCTCTCTGAATGTGATGCCAAAAAGAACACTCGCCAAGTTATCTTATCAAGGATCAGCTATGAAACCCAGTGCCTTGATAGTGAAAGCTTTTGATGGTTCCAGGAGAATCGTGATTGGAGAGGTTGAATTGCCCATATTGATTGGCCCTCACGTATTCCTGATTAATTTCCAAGTCATGAATATTAATCCAGCATATAGCTGCTTGCTGGGACGTCCTTGGATTCATGCTGCAGGGGCAAGTACCTCCACTTTACACCAAAAAATGAAGTTTGTGGTGGACAATCAACTGATTATAATTTCTGGGGAGGAGGACTTTGTGGTCAGTCACCTTTCATCCTTCAGGTATATTGAGGCTGATGAGGACGCTTTGGAAACTTCTTTCCAAGCTCTTGAAATATCCAACGCCACTTTCGTGGAGATGAAGGACCCGATTGGGAAAGCTTGTTCGTCTTTCGCTTCTTTGAAAAGCGCAAAGTCTAGCATTGAAGGAGGAAACCCTGAAGGTTGGGGTCAACTTATTGATATTCGCGAGAAGCATGATCGCTTTGGTCTGGGATATGTGCCTTCCGCTGCGAAAGGAGCCCGAGTCCCTGCAAAGGATAACACCCGAAGCATCCAGGAAGTATTCCTTAGCACAGGATTCATCCATGGAGATCAGGTCAATGCAATTGAAGATAGCACCGAAAATGAAGATCAGCGATGTTTGGTTCACCGGTGTGAGACAGCTTTGAACAACTGGAAGGCGGTTGAGATCCCCGAAATTTTTCCTTTGTCAAAGTAATAACTGGTGTATTTTTCCTTTCAAATCTTTAGCTCTACCCAAGGCTAATGGATCATGTTGTAGGGCCCCTTTTCATTTTCAAATAATCATTATCAATGAATGAAAGGCCTTTTGTTAAATTCTTAATATTCATTTATTTTGCTTTCTCTTAAGAAAATGACAATCTTTTAAAAAAAACAAAAAAAAAAATCATTTATGCATCTTTTAATTTTATTTTTCTAAAAGAAATCAATCATTCAAACATGTAGAATAAATGATAACCCCGTTGAATCCAATGACTTTACTCCCCCTCATAACTTTGACTCCCCTATCTACCAAGCGGAAGAAGAGGGTGAGGAAGATTGTTACATCCTCGACGAATTGGCAAGGTTGCTCGAGCACCAGTCCAAAGCCCTTCAGCCACATAAAGAGCCGATGGAAACAATCAACCTTGGCACAGAGGAAGAAAAGAAAGGAGTCAAAATCGGCACCACGTTTGAAGCAAGTATCAAAGAGAGATTGGTTAAGCTGCTACAATAATATGTGAAGTGCGGACAGATGTATGATATCCATGCAAAGCAAATGGCAACATCTCATGCCAATCTCGGTACGTAACAACCATCTTCTAGATAATCTTCTTGATGTTCTTGTTAGCAGCTTCAACAGCCCCATTCATCTTGAACTCTCTACACAATTATTTCATCATTTTGTTGTTTAAGTTAGATCCATTATCAATAATGATCTTGTCTGGCACACCATAACGGCATATGATTTGATTCTTGATAAACTTCACGACCATCTGCCTGGTCATGTTGCATATGACGCCGCTTCGACCCACTTGGCGAAGTAATCAATTGCTATGAGAATAAATTTGTGACCGTTCGACGCCTTTGGCTCTATCATGCCAATCATGTCAATTCCCCACATAGAGAAAGGCCATGGTGACGAAATCACATTCAGAAGTGTCGGGGGAATATGAATCTTATCCGCATAAATTTGACACTTATGACATTTCTTCACATATTTGCAGCAGTCAGACTCCATTGTCAGCCAATAGTAGCCTGCTCTCAACATCTTCTTGCCATGGCATGTCCATTGGAATGAGTACCAAATGAACCCTCATTCACTTCAGTCATTAACAGGTCTACTTCGTGTCTATCCACGCATCTGAGCAGAACCATGTCAAAGTTCCTCTTGTAAAGCACATCGACATTGAGGTAGAAACTGCCAGATAATCTCCTCAAAGTCTTCTTGTCTTTAACAGATGCCCAAGGTGGGTAAATCTGACTTTGGAGAAAGCACTTGATATCATAATACCATGGCTTATCATCTTTCACTTCTTCAACTACAAATACATGAGTTGGTCTATCTAAGCGCATCACAGTAATATTGGGAACTTCATTCCAGAATTTCACCACAATAATAGAAGCAAGCGTAGCAAGAGCATCTGCCATCTGATTCTCATCTCGAGGAATATGATGGAAGTCAACCTCAGTAAAGAACGTTGAAATCCTCCTCGCATAATCTATGTATGGGATGAGGCCAGGTTGATTCGTCTCCTATTCACCCTTAATCTGATTAACAACAAGGTCTGAATTACCATAAACATCAAGATGCTTGATCCTAAGATCAATACACTCTTCCAAACCCATAATACAGGCCTCATATTCCGCCACATTATTCGTGCATTTGAAAGTTAGCCTTGCTGTAAAAGGAAAATGTGTGCCCTGAAGAGTAATAATCACTGCCCCAATACCATTTCCATACTGATTAACAGCGCCATCGAACACCATACCCCATCGGGAACCCGGCTCTGGTCCCTCATCGAGCGTAGGCTCATCGCAATCTTTCATTTTTAAATACAAAATCTCCTCATCAGGGAAGTCGTACTTAAGAGACTGATAATCCTCAATTGGTTGATGTGCCAAGTGGTCAGCCAAGATATTACCTTTAATAACTTTCTAAGCTCGATACTCAATATCATACTCAAACAACAGCATCTGCCAACGGGTAATCCTCCTAGTTAAAGCAGGCTTTTCAAAGATATACTTGATTGGATCCATTTTGGATATCAACCAAGTCGTATGATTCAACATATAGTGGCGTAAGCGCCTAGCAGCCCAAGCCAAAGCACAACATGTCTTCTCAAGCATTGAGTATCGAGACTCACAATTAGTGAACTTCTTACTCAGATAGTATATAACATACTCTTTCTTCCCTGATTCATCTTGCTGACCCAATACGCAACCCATAGAGTCTTCAAGAACGGTCAAGTACATAATCAAGGGTCTCCCTTCCACATGCGGAGACATAATCGGAGGCTTGGACAGATACTCTTTGATATTGTCAAAGGCCTTTTGGCAATCCTCGGTCCAATCATGACGCTGATCTTTCCGGAGGAGCTTGAATATTGGCGCACATGTGGCAGTCATGTGGGATATGAATCTGGAAATATAATTCAAGCGGCCAAGAAAACCTCAGACTTACTTCTCAATTTTTGGTGCAGGCATCTCTTGTATTGCTTTGACCTTGGCAGGGTCAACTTCAATACCTCTTTCACTGACAATAAAGCCCAATAACTTGCTGGAACGGACTCCAAATGTACACTTGTTAGGATTCAGACGGAGTTTGTACTTCCTCAAACGCTGAAAAAGCTTCAACAAGTGCTCTACATGTTCAACTTCCGTTCTCGACTTCGCAATCATATCATCAACATATACCTCGATCTCCTTGTGCATCATATCACGAAACAAGGTAGTCATAACGCTTTGATACATGGCTCCGGCGTTCTTCAAACCGAAGGGCATCACTCGATAACAGAATGTTCCCCAAGGTGTGATGAATGTTGTCTTCTTCATATCCTTGGGTGCCATTTTAATCTGGTTATAACCGGAAAATCCATCCATGAATGAGAAGACATTGAACTTAGCTGTATTATCTACCAACATATCAATATGTGGTAGAGGAAAATCATCTTTCGGACTAGCTTTATTCAAGTCTCTATAGTCCACACACATTCATACTTTTCCATCTTTCTTAGGCACGGGAACAATATTGGCCACCCATTGAGGATATGTAGAAGTCACCAGAAACCTCCCATCAATTTGCTTCTGAACTTCTTCTTTCATCTTTACTGCCATATCAGGATGAGTTCTTCTGAGCTTTTGCTTCACAGGTACACCCAGGCTTTAAAGGCAGGAAATGTTGCACGATATCAGTATCTAGACCAGGCATGTCTTCATATGACCAGGCAAAGACGTCGACATATTCTCGTAGCAACTCAATTAACCCCTTCTTAACAAATTCTTCCAGGAGTGCCCCAATCTTCACCTCAAGAACACAATCTTCAGACCCCAAGTTGACTGTTTCCAAATTCTCAAGATGCGGCTGAATGATCTTCTCTTCGTGCTCAATTAGACGAGTAATCTCATCAGGAATCTCTTCAACATCATCTTCTTCGGCCTCAAATACAGGGAACTCAAAGTTGGAAGATGGTGTTGGATCATTATGTTCAATGGGTTTGATCAACCTGCATAATGATTTTGGATATAAAATTGATTTCAGAATTCAAACAAGGCAAATTATTATGCAGATGAAAAGATTGATTTTATTCTCTTTTTAGGGTTTTTTAGTGATCACCAATTTCATGCAAAAAAGCAAAAAGGAAAAATAGTTTGGAAAAACAAACATTTAACATGTAATTATTGAATGAATATCATTGTATTAATGTGCCAACAGTGTCATCACTTCTCCTTTTGGCATGAGAGAAGGGTTTTCAAACAAAATTGAACACATTACGTGGACTTATGGACAACTGTTAGAACATCAACAACGACCCAATTATTGCAGACTCCTCCTGGGATGACAAAGTTGCCAGAATCTTTCTCTGCCTCATCTTCCACTATAGCAGCAGCCTCTTGGTCTTTGACCGTGTGGATGAAACCTCCACTCTGAAACAAGCCACGCTCATTGAAAGTGCCTGAAGAGTACCCTATGCCAGCCCGGGATTTATTGTCTTCCAGCTTAATCATTTGTCCTAAACCAGTAGTTGCGCCATGCTCAATGGCCAACTTCGCATCATTGTAGGACGCAAATGAAGAAGTTCCTTTCTTTAAAGGTTCAGCAATAGATAAGTCTTGGAACGGCGCCCCAACCTCATCCTCAGCATCTATATAAGAAAAAGGAGAAAAATGGCTTACCAAGAGAGCCTTCTCTCCCCCTACTACCACCAACTTCTTGTTCTTGACGAATTTTAACTTTTGGTGTAGGGTGAATGTCACGGCGCCTGCCTCGTGAATCCATGGTCTACCAAGCAAGCAACTATATGATGGGTGGATATCCATGACCTGGAAAGTGATGTGGAAATCACTAGGTCCAATCTTGATTGGGAGCTCAACCTCGCCAATCATAGTTTTTCTGAGTCCATCAAAAGCCTTGACTACCACTCCACTCTGCCTCATGGGAGGCCCCTGGTAAGAAAGTTTAGCCAGAGTGGATTTTGGCAACACATTTAGCGATGATCCTGTGTCTACCAGCACATTAGACAAGGCATCATCCTTGCAATTCATGGAAATGTATAGAGCCAAATTATGGTCTTTTCCCTCCTCGGGAAGATCAGCATCGCAAAAGCTCAAGTTGTTACAAGCAGTTATGTTTGCAACAATGCTATCAAACTATTCTATTGTGACATCGTGATCCACGTATGCCACGTCCAACACCCTCTGCAAAGCTTCACGGTGTGGCTCAGAGTTCATCAGCAAAGATAGGACAGATAACTTTGATGGATTTTGAAGCAGCTGATCTATAACATTATAATCGCTCCTCTTGATGAGCCTCAGCATCTCATCACAGTCCTCTTTCAATATGCCATTCTGGCCAACAGGGACAGGAGCTTTAGCAACAACGGCAGGTCTATCAGTAACAAGTGCCGGATTTGGAGAAGAAGAAGAAGTCCTAGCAGAATTATCAACATCATTAGTTCTTCTCATGTCAACCCGAGGTTTTGGCGGCGCCGAGAAAACACGACCACTGCGGGTCACACCGCTGACATCAGATATGCTTGTAACAGAAGTGGAGGGCAACGACACCTCCCTTCCATCATCCAACGCAACTTTGTTATATCTGTAGGGAATGAATCTATCTGAAGAATACGGAACCGGGCCCGCTGGCTCGATTACGAGAGTAGGGGAAACCTTCTTCTTGTTGCCATCATATCTGACAACAACAGGCTCGGGTATTCTGAATATAGGTGATATAACATTAACTTCGTCCTCATCACGATTCTGAAGTATCTCGATCACACCCTGATCCAGCATCTCTTGGATATCTTTCCTGACTTGGTGATATCCCCTCTCGTTGATAGTGCATATACGGCAGTTGTCATGGTCATGCTCATAATGATTGTATCCACATAACAGTTTGTGTATATCGGACCTTGTACTTGCCAGGGCAACCCTGAACCATGTTAACTGCAGCCTTCCCATGCTCGGGCAATGGGTTCTTCTTAACATTTGGACCTACATCCTCGAAAAACAAGATACCGCTTCTCACAAGGTCTTGAACCTTGGTCTTCAGAGGATAATAGTTCTCCATATCATGTCCGGGAGCACCGGAATGATAAACACAATGAAGCTCGGGCTTGTACCACCACTGAGGGTTGGTCGGTATAGCAGGTGGGTCACGTGGAGTGATCAGCTTCCTTTCAATTATTGAAGGATATAGCTCAGCATAGGTCATTGGAATTGGATCAAAAGTGACCCTCTTCCTATCATAGTTAGTGCTGGTATTGTTATTGTTTCGAGGCTGGTAGGCCTGCTATTGCGGACGATGTTGTTGTTGTTGATATTGTTGATGTTGTTGTTGTTGGTGTTGATAATGTTGATTTTCCCTAAAGGCAGGTACAATATGAGCCACCTGGTGCTGGTTACTTGCTGGGCGCACAGTCTTCCTCTTCATAGAGGGTCTTCTTTATTTAATATGGGAAGACACGACATGTGTCTCTCCCTCTTTCTTCTTTGCAAACGCCCCATAACGTTTGGTAGAAGAGCCTTCATCTCTGGTCAGGCGTCCTTCCCTGACTCCTTCCTCTAGTCGCATCCCCATGTTCACCATTTCGGTGAAGTTTGAGGGAGCGCTAGCAATCATCCTCTCGTTGTAAAATGAACTCAAGGTCTTCAGAAAGATCTTGGTCATTTCCTTCTCTTCGAGCGGGGACACAATCTGTGCAGCCAATTCACGCCACCTCTGGGCGTACCCCTTGAACGTTTCCTTCTCCTTATGGGACATAGCCCTCAGTTAGTCCCTATCGGGAGCCATATCAATGTTTTACTTGTACTGCTTGACGAAAGCTTTACCAAGGTCGTTGAAGGAGCGGATGTTCGCACTATCCAGACCCATATACCATCTGAGTGCGGCACCAGACAGGCTGTCCTGGAAATAGTGGATGAGGAGTTGATCATTGTCTGCCTGAGTTGATATCTTGCGTGCATACATCACAAGATGGCTGAGGGGGCAAGTGTTTCCCTTGTACTTTTCAAAGTCAGGCACTTTGAACTTGATGGGAATCTTGACATTTGGCACGAGGCACAACTCAGTAGCAGATTTACCGAAGAGGTCTTTCCCTCTTAGAGTCTTTAGTTCCTTGCGCAGCTCGAGGAATTGGTCATTCATAGCATCCATTTTTTCATAGACATCTGGACCCTCAGACGGCTCAGAGTGATAAATGGTGTCGTCGACTCTCGGCAATGTGTGCACAACTGGAGGTGGCACAGCAAGGACCAGGCTAGATGCCGGTAGAGAGGCAAAGGTAGGGGTGAGACCATCTGGCACAAAATTCGCGGGCATCCCCCAGGGAAACCCGGATGGCATAGCAGACGGAGCGAAATGAGCACTGGCAGCAGGCACGGTAGAGGAAGCTACCTCTGAGATGACCGTCCTTTGGGGAGAAGTTGAAGGCGTTAGAGAAGACTGGCTTTGGGCGGCCAAGAATGACTCCATCAGGGAAGTCAACCTAGCCACTTCCTCCTTAAGTTCCCTGTTTTCTTGCTCAAGGTGATCCATTAGCTTTGAAGAATTGGCTCTGGTGTTGTATCGGTGGGTCAGCTTGTCTTCAAAATGAATGAAGAACACAGAGTTAGACCACTGATCAAGAAGTCCTTAACAAAACCTTCTTATGCATATGATGCATGCAATGCTTGTGCATATGACTTATTTTTATCAGAGGAGCTTTTAGAGATCTATTTGTAAATATTTGGAAATGTTAATCATTTAGACATATAATGGAATATTCATATCAATAATATTTGGAAAATTTTACACCAAAGAAGTACAATCTTGGCAACCAAATACAAAACAAAAGAGAAGGAAAATGAACATCCTATGGAACCCTAGAAACAATCGTCCAGAGCTCTCGAGACCGGAAGGTAAGCTGCACAAAGCCTCTTCACCTCTCTCTCATGCCTCCATACCCGCCTTCTCCTTGGCGAGTCGATCATACTTCCTCTTCCAAAACCTGGATGACTGAGGAAGAAGAAAAGTAACCACATCATCAGGCTCATCGATAACCTGATTCCCCATAAATTATATCAAAGCATCCTTATCTCTGAGTTGCTGAAGTAGCTCCTCTCGCTCACAGACCCAAGCACGTGAATGATCTGCATCTCTCAACTCCTCTACTCCTTGGTTAGGGAGGGTTGAAGGCCCAACCATAAACATAGGTGTAGGTCTCGGGTATTCATAGGGCATGCGGTACTCATAAGCTCTCTTCCTCACCCACGAGGTGTAGGGTTCTAAAGCAATACAATTCTTCGGACCAACCTCTTTCCTTCCCTTCCTATGAATCTTGCGCCAAGCACGGACCATCCTGCCCGTCAAGTTTTGGGGATCTTTACCCTCTTGAAAGAACACACCTTCTAACAAAATGTTATTAGGTTTATCCTTTAAGGGGAACCCAAGATGACGGCGAGCCAAAATAGGGTTGTAGTTAATTCCACCACATGTACCAAGAAGAGGCACATTGGAGAATTCACCACAAAAGTCAATAATTTGGACACCATCACAAGCGCGGTTATACCAAAAGATATCATCATTAGTGAGAGACATAAGTATCGTGGACCATCGTAGACATCCCTTGTTCTCCTTGAAGGCGAGCGTCTGAGGCAAGTGTGAAATAAACCACTTGTACAACAGAGGCAAACAACACACAATGGTACCGCCACCCTTTGCATTCCTCATGTGCAAAGAGAAATAAGTGTCACCCAACGGAGTAGGAACGGGATTAAGAGTAGAGAAAATCCTAATAGTGTTCACATCCACAAAATTGTCGATGTTGGGGAATAACACTAGCCTATAGATGAGAAGTACAAATATGGCCTCAAAGGTGTCCTCACTCATGACCTTCCCAAACAAAGTAGCTTGAGTGATGAGGAAATCAGATAGGAGACCTTGAACTCCACCTTTGGTGGTCATTTGTGCACCAATATCAGATTCATCTATATGCAACAGATCATCAATCTCTTGGGAAGAAGGGATTCTCTCCAAGCCACTGAACGACAACTGATTTAGGATAGGTATACCCACAAGATATGCATACTCCTCAAGCGTAGGAAAAAGCTGGAAATCCGGAAAAGTGAAGCACCGGTACAAGGGATCATAGAACTGCACCAACACACTCATCAGACCTTCTTCCACCTGAGTAGCAAGAATAAACAGAAGTTTCCCATGGCGAGCCTTGAACTCCAAGTGATCCAATACATAGGATGTCAAACTCCTTAACTCTTTCAAGTCGGGTTGTCTGAAACTGTACTTCTTCGCATTCCTTCTTTGCTTATCAATGTCTGAAAATTTGCAAATAGACCTCTTAAGTTCCTTGAAAATTTTCTCATTGTCGATGATATGAATGCAAATGGATGCATGAATGCATGGATGCAACAATCACACTCAAGGATCAAGCAAGTCACACCATACAAAGGTCACGGGATGGATCAAGTCATCCTTAATATCAATCATCCATTTTGGTGGATTATGGTTTATACCTTATCAACACCCAAGTTCCATTGATATTAAGGATATGCGAGAACGGATCAACCACGAATCAAGGGTTTGTTACAAGTCACGAGCATGGAGTCTCGGTTAAGAACCACCCAAAGGGAGTGTACTATGGTTAAACCTGACAATCATGTTCTAAAAGAGGTTCCCATAGTCATCATCTCATCTTTCGGATATTATCGGATAAACGACTACTCGTATTCCAAAAATATTCTCAAGAGAGACTCTCATGAGTGTAGTATCGCGTAACAATCGTATCAAATCTTACACTTGAACGACCTTCGCACTACGTCCTAAAATAGGCCAAGATGGGCTAGGTAATCTTAAGTCCTTGGCTTCTAAGGTCTATATTGGAAAGAGTAATGCCTAACCACGACTACTCGTTTAACATTATTGATCCCAACATAACCTCCACCAAGTGAATGGGCTTGCAACTCAACTTGCTAAGGAATAACTCCACACAAGTCAACAAGACTATGCCATTCTCCTATCATAAATGCACTCGAGTTCGGGTATAGAACTCATCTTACAAGAGACCACCAAGCAAACAAGCAATTGATATATGTCAAGCAATTCATACATTACAAACAATACAGTCATCCCAAATTTGCACAAAAAATATGTCACAAATAACTTAAACATACAATACAACAAAGACAAAAAGTAGGCTAAACCCACTAGGAAGAATGTTTCTCCCCAGCAGAGTCGCCACTTTTCTGTAGCGGGGTATTCGTTACCTTTAGATTTATTGACTAAATCAAAAGTAAATCATACAATTCGAGTTGCCACCGCACTTTTATTTGTCCAAAGGAAAGGCTAAAAAGCGAACAAAAGCCAAGTAAGAAGTTTTATCAAATCAAAAACTAATAAAAATATCATAGATCTGGGTAAGGGGTTGGTTATGCAATGGGAAGGTTTTAAGCACCCAAAACATCCTTAGTACTCTAAGGGAGCCATTTTTGCAAAGTTGTATGGTAGGTTGGTATTTGTGAAAATGTTTGTGCAAACATGATTGGGGAGATGAGAAAAGAATATACATTATTTACAATTTTGTTGTTTGAATGGATAAACCCATTGCATACATACCATCACAAAGGTAGGATCAAAACCTCGTAGTTCGGGGTAAAAATCTCAAAAGAAGTTGGTGAATTGGTTTGTCAAAAGCCTTAAGGTTTTTTGTTATCAAAAGGATAAAACTCAACCTAAACCAATAATCCACCATGTGAGGAGAGCTTCAACATACTAGTGAGGGATCCACCCTATAATAAGTATGGAAGACTTATAGTCCAATCACTAAGGATGATGTGAGGTTTACATCAACCACTATGATAACTCAAACCTAATAGCTAATGTTCATGAAAAGCTTTGGCAAAGGTGGCCATTAGAACCACAAAAGAATTTGAAGTGAGTTGGGATTTACCAATTAGAAGTATTCACAAAAATAAGTTAAAGCTGACTTAAGGTTCAATTCAAAATAAGTATTATGAAAAGAGTTTGAAAAGATCAAAGGCGTAGTGCCTAGGTTTCTAATTTTGAAGACAATGTCAATGTTTTCACAAAATAAGTTTGGCTTGGGTTAGAGTGGAGAGAAGAAGAGAAGGGCTAGGTCTTAAACATGCAAAGATGAGGGAAGAGAAATAAAACCCTTGGAGTTCATTTCTTGAGATCATAAAGATGATCCAAGTTTCTCCTTTCCTTTGGACTTAGCAAGCAATAAGCAGTTAACTCAAGCAATCAAGCAAATATTCAATCAAGCTCCTAGGATCTTCCAATTGGACTTGTCTCTCCTATCTTGGATGCTCATGACAATGGTCCTTCTAAATAGCTCAAGTTTGGGATCCCTAGCACACAAGAACAAAAAAAATCAAAAAGTTCCACAATGCAATAAAAAGAATGGACAAGAGTGAGTTTAGAATAGGGGTCCTTTCAATTTAACTTTCAAGATTAAGCATTCTAAAGGCATGAGGCCTAGTTGCTCTTCAACCATTTTAGCATTCTAAAGGCATGAGGCTTAGTTGCTCTTGAAACTTCATTAAGCATAGGTAAGGTCCTAATTCTAAGTCCTTTCTCCTTTTTGCATTGGTTCACACAAACAAAACAAAACAAACACAGGGCAATAGTTTATTCACATTAATGTGCTCAAGTGAGCAAAAGGAAAATGGCATAAACATAAACATGAGCTCAAGTGAGCAAAATAAAAAGGCAATATAAATAGATGAGCAAGAAATTAAATTGCATTAAAGTAAATTGCAAGAATTAAATGCTTGAATTAAAAGTTAGCAATTAGTAGTTAGTGTTAGTGTGCCATAAGGCAATTTAGCGTTATGTTAAGCAATCGTAAATGGACTAATGTAGTTGTCACACTTATTTAAGGCCGGTCAATAAAACTATAGGCAAATAAACACAAGTTAGAGATCATGACTAGTAAGCCAAGCTCCTACAACTTGCCATGCCAAAAGAAAAGAAGAATGACCTTGTATGGATTTTAGGTTTTTTACTTGACCAAGAAGCAACCTATCTTGGACACAAAGCAATTCACTTGATCTTTGATCAAGATCAATTTGATTTGGATTAAAGAAGGTTAAGCCTCTCATATGTCAAGGCTAACCTCAAATCATTAACGCACTGGTCAAAAGAAAAAGAAGAAGATGAAGATGGAAATGGAATGTACAAAATGGAAATTTTAATGACATAAGCAAAACACATTGATCAAACATGAATAGAACCAACATCAATCAATGGTAAACAGAAGTGAAATGAAGATTAGAAGTCAAGAAAGGTCAAACATATTTTTGGTATTTTTTGGAATTAAAATAATGCATAAAATAAAATGAACAAATAAAGGTCAAACTTCAAATCCAATTCAAATCAACTTGGATAAGTCCAATTGGATCATCATGAGTCTAACATGGTCAAACAAGGTTTGACAAATTTTCTCAACATTTTTTGAAAACAGAAACTATTTTTAAATAATTAAAAATGGATAAAAATAACATCATTGGACTAAATTCTCAAATAAATCTCAAATCAATTAAGAAATTGTTGAGAATATTTTTCATAGACTTATCATCATCCAAAGATGTTAAGAAAATATTTTTTGGAATTTTTGAATATCAAAAAGTATTTTAAATGAATTAAAAACAATCAGAAATGAAATAATTCACAAAAAATATTAAATGGAATCACAAAAATAATTAAAAATCATTTTATGAAACTAGAATTTAAGAGAAAAGTTTTGCAATTGGTCCCATATTTTTGTGATTCCAAATAAAGAAGTTATGAATTTTTTAAAATAAATGGATTAAAAGAAAATAAAACAGAAATGAATAAAACAGAAAAAACCATAGGTGTCTGATCAGAGCTCATTAATTGACGTGGCTGATCAGAAGGCTCTCAAGCGCGCGCTTACCATGTAAATGAGTCAAGCGCGTGGTACCAGGCATTAAATGGAGTCAAACATAACAAGGGCCAGGATTAGATCGTGACCAATGGATCCAAGGGCTATGAGATTAGCCACGTGTGGACGGTGGTGGAAACCACCGTCTTCTCCGGTGAGAAGCCAAAATTCGGCCACCAGTTGCAGGTTTTGCAACTTTAACCACTCCACACGATCTATATACCAAATGAAAGCTGGGGTGATGTACATCACCCCTGTAACCTTAGTTTTTGCTCAAAATCCTTATGGAAGATGAAATCTGAGGTTGAAAAACTAGGTGTTCAATCTGAAGTTCACCAATTCACAAAATTAAAGCCACCATTGGCTTGCCTCTCACATGAGGACTTCAGAAATGCAAACCAACACAAGCAATACACAATAATCAGTGAGATTCGAAGCAAAACAGTTAGGGTGTAAACCTTTGTAGAGCAGCTTTTATGAGCACAATTCAACCAATCCTTTGCTTGCAGCTTAATCTTGATGCTTGATATGAGAGCTAGGCTTAGGAATTAGTGATGATAATCAATTGATGTTGTTGAAAATCACACTTATAAATGAAAAGTGAAAATGCAAATTCCTTTGGTGAGAGGTTGGGGAATCAATTCAGTAGGGGTTCAGGTGCCTTCAGGTTACCATTTATGTGAAGAGAGCATTTTATTTATAGATGACAGTGCAAGGCAAGGGTGAGCAAACTCGTGTGCATGAACTTGGGTCCTCCATGCATGGGCCTGAACAGGCGCATGTGAGGCCCAAAACCACTTGCAAATGAATGTTGAGCATCAACCAAGTTGAATTGGACGTGCAGATTGCAAGGCATTAGCTTGTGTATGAAGATTTCACTTGGTTTCCATAAATGACCATAAATATTCATCTCTTCGAAAATCACATTTGGAAAATCCAAACATAGGCATGTGAGTAATGGTTGGAAAGGTCTTGACATAAGGAACAAATGCTATGTTGAACAAATATCCATTTGGAGTTTGGAAAATTGTGAAAACTAGCCATGAAGTTCAAGGTACAAAACATGTATTTGAAAAATTTGCCAAAAATTACCAACTTCAAGCCCTTCTGATGCAATGCTTCAAGCCTCAAATGACAAAACCTTCAACATAAAAGTTTTATATATTTTCAAGACAATAAATTTGGACTTAAATATTGAATCATTTGAAATTTTTATGAGAAAGTTATGGGCACTTGAAGTTGGACTTTTTCACATTTCAATGGATTTGGTCCAAAGTGACCTATAATGTTTTGTATTATCACATGTGTTTATTTTAGGATTATGAAATTTTGTCCAACATAACATTTGAATTAGGCATATTAAAATTTCTAATGCATCTTGGTCTCACCTCAAAATCATAAAAAATGAAGGAGTTCGGTCCTTGGGAAGTTGACCCAAAATTAGGGTTTCAGTCAAAATGACCTATAATGTTTTGAAATGAATGATGACCTTACAAGTTTCAAATGGATTTTTGATGAACATGAAAGTTGATCATATGGCTCTTAAGAATATTTTTTATCTTGGGGTCATCATAATTTGACAAACACATCAAAAGTTAGGTCTCAGTGGATTTCAAAATAGTCAAATGAATTGACTGTTCAACTTCTCAAAGCCAAACTTCAAAACTTGATGAATGAATGATTGAGCATACTCATATAGGCTCATATATGCATAAAATGATGAATTAAATAACTTCCCTTGATTATATTTGATCATAGGTTGAGGTTGCTTCATGAGCAAGGCACAGTTAATGCACAGTTGAATTAGGGTTTCCTTGGGAAACAATCCTCAAGCCCTTTGGTTTATCTTAATCAAATTGAAAAATTGAGATGCGGGGGAGACATATATGATGATTGAGAGATTTGGGAAACATTGTTATGCTTGCTTTCATCTTCATCTAGCCACTTCAATGGGCATATGGGCCTCCTAGGAGCCTTGGATCACATGACTGCTTGAACTTTAAAACAAAACAAGTTAGTGACATATTTTTGTGCTTTTGGTTAGTAAACAAAATAAGAAAAGAAATAATATACAATTCAAGCATTCTTGGTGGTCTTAAACCAACTCACACAAGTCCCAACCCAAGGGTAAAGGAGCCAAGATGCTATGATCCTTGAGGCAAAAATGCAAAGAGCAATGATATGATGCCATGAGGGATCTTAGGGTCAAAATTAGGGTCTTACACAATGCAATGGCTAGATGAAGATGAGAAAAAGCATGACAATGGTCCACAAAGTTCCTAACCATCATATATGTCTCCCAAGTATCTCAATTTGCCAATTTGATCAAGATAACCCAAAGGGCTTGAAGATTGTTTCCCAAGGAAACCCTAATTTCACTGTGCTTTGACTGTGCCTTGCCCATGAAGCAATCTCAACCTCTGATCAAATATAATAAAGGGAAGTTCTTTCATTTATCATTTTATGCATATATGAGCCTATTTGAGGCCCCTCAATCATTTATTCATCAAGATTGGAAGTTTGACCTTGAAAAGTTGACCATTTAAGTCATCTGACTAAGCTGAGGTCCACTGAGCTATAACGTTTGATGTGTTTGTCAAATGAAGATGACTCCAAAATAAAAACCGTTCCTAAGAACCATATGAACAATGTTTATCTTCATAAAAAATCCATTTGAAGCATTTAAGTTCATCATTCATTTCCAAACATTATAGGTCATTTTGGCTGAAACCCTAATTTTGGGTCAACATGCTAAGGGCATAACTTTCTCAATGTTTATGATTTTAAGGTGGGACCAAATACATTGGAAATATTTAGATGTATAATTAAAATTTTATGTTGGACAAAATTTTATAATCCTAAACGAAATACATGTGCCATTGCAAAATATTATAGGTCATCTTTGACCTAATTCATTGAATTTGAAAAAGTACCCAACTTCAAATACCCATAACTTTGTCATAGAAACTCCATATGTTGAAGAATTTGAGTCTAAATTGATTTTATTGAAAAGATCTACAACTTTTATGTTGGAGATTTTTTCATTTGAAGCTTGTATGATGAGGACAGAGGGGTTTAACCAAGCTTACTTTTGGTTGATTTTTTCAAAGTGATTTGAACATGTTTTACACTTGAACTTTCCATGCCAGTTTTGATCAATTTTCACATGTCAAATGGTTTTTATCCCAACATGACTTTTATTCCTTATTTCAAGAACTTTTCAACCATTACTCACAATAGTCATTTGGATCTACCATTTGGGAGATTCAAATTTTTCTTCATTTATGTGCATTTTTGATATTTTATGTTAAAACTTGAGATGCAAGCTTTTTCCATTCCATGTGCATGAACACATGCTTTCCATATGAGCTCAGCAAATCCCTTCAGCCATTCATGGGCCTTTTACATGTCCACAAAGGTGCATGCATTCAAAATTGCAATTCCCATGCACATGAGCAAAGTGTGATGATCAGATGCATTCACCTATAAATAGAGGCCTCCTCTCCTTCATTTCAGAACCCTATGGAGATCCCACATGCTACTGAACTGAAACCACAACCCTCACCAAAGGAATCACTCACCATTTTCAATATTTTTGAGCTTGAAATTCAGCAACATTAGTTGGATTTCAATGCTAGATTCCTTAGACTATCATCTTCCCTATATTCAGAGATCAAAAAGAAGAAAAAAGCTTGAAGGATTCGTGGACAGAACTCACCATTTTTGAAGTATAAGCTCAAACTGTTTGGATCTGAAACTCATAATTCAATGTAGTATTCTTATGTTTTTGTGGTTCTCTGAAGTCCTCATACTTGAGGCAAGCTTTTGGTGCATTTAATTTTCCATTTCAAGATCAATCCGTGTCGACACCATGATTTTCTCCTTCATCTTTCTCTAAATATAGGAAGAATGAGAGGAATCTAATGGTACAATGATGATCTACATCACATAAGCTTCATTTCCATGCCCTTGTTTTTCATTTTTGATGAGAATCATTTTCCTGCAATTCTGGTCGGATTCTGTTTGGTTCATCTTATGATTTTTAATTATTTTTGTGACCTCATTTGATATTTTTCATGAATTATTTGGTTTTTAATAATTTTAATTCATTTTAAAATACTTTATGACTTTAGAAAAATACAAAAATATTTCCATAGCATCTATGGATCATGATAAGTCAATGAAAAATAGTCTCAATAATTTCTTGTTTATTTTGAGATTATTTGAGATTTTAATTCATATTATGCTATTTTGGTTGTTTTTAATTGATTTTAATTGCTTTTTGGCTTTAAAAATTTGTGAGAAAATTAGTCAAAGTTTGTTTGACTATGTTGAACCTATGAAAATTTAATTGGACTTATTGAAGTTGTTTTGAATTAAATTTGAGGTTCAACTTGGTTTGTTTATTTTTTATTTGTATTTTCTTTTAATTCAAAAATTACCAAAAAAAATATTATTGACTTCTTGACTTGTTATATTCATTCCTCTTCTGTTTGGTGTTGATCAAGGTTGAATTGATTCAACTTTGATCAAATTCATTGGATCTTGTGGTTTGAGAATCCTTAAGGATCATCACCTAGAGAGATGAATGAATTTGATTAAGGATGAGTTATCCCTTGATCAATTGTGATTGGTTGCTGTCTTCTTACCCTCTCCCTTTCATCTTCATCCCCTTCTTTCCCTCAATGGCCAATGAGTTAAAGTCTTGAGGTTGGTCTTGACAAATAGAAGTTTAATCTTCTTTGATCCAAACCAAACTCAACTTGATCCATGATCAAGTGAGTTATTTTATGTCAAAGTTAGGTTACTTCTTGGTCAATCAAATAACCAAAAGTCAATACAAGGCCCTTCCCCTCTTGTTTGGCATGGCAAGTTGATGGAGGTTGGCTTACTAGTCATGATCTCTAACTTGTGTTATTTGCCTATATTCTTATTGATCGGCCTCATTGAGGTGTGGCTACTATATTAGTCCACTTACGATTTCTTAACATAGCACTACATTGTCTTATGACAAGCTAACATAACTCTACTAACTACTAAGTTTAATTTGAGATTTAAAATTCTTGTCATTTACTTTTAATGTCATTTTTTCTTGCTCATTATTCATCTTGATTTTCATTTTGCTCACTTGAGCACATATTTTATGTTTAAGTCATTTTTCATTTGCTTATTTGAGCCCATTATTGTATATAAATATATTGCTATTTTGTGTTGTTTTGTGTTTGTTTTGATGTGAACCAAAATATAAAAGGAGAAAGGACTTAGAATTAGGATTCACCCATGCTTAAAGGAGTTCAAGAGAAACTAGGCCTCATGCCTTTAGAATGCAAAATGTGTTGAAGAGCAACTAGGCCTCATGTCTTTAGAATGCTAATATTTAAAGTTGAACTCAAAGGATTTCTCCTCAGGCTTATTCTTTGTCCATTCCCTTTATTATGTTGTGAGCTTTTAATGTGTGCTTTTGTGTGATAGGAATCTCATCTTAAGATTGGGAAAATAGAACCATTGCCATGAGTAGCCAAGTTAAGAGCCAAGCCAAATGGAGATTCTATGAGCTTGAATTCAAATTATTGATTGCTTACTTTGTTTGCTAAATCCAAAGGAAATGAGGATCTTGAGTCATCTCTACGACTCCAAGAAAAGGAACTCCAAGGGTTATCTCTCCCCTATTATCTTTGTTTGCTTTAGGAATAGCCCTTCTCTCCTCTCTCCCCTCTAACCAAGCCAAAAATAATTTTCAAACTTTGACTTTATTTCAAATTAGAAACCTAGGCCTTAGGCCTTTGACTTTTCAAAAACCATTTTTATAAATACTCATTGTAAATAAACTTTAATCCAACTTTGACCGCATTTTGTAAATAAATTCAATTTGTAAATATAACCCATTTCATGTTATTTTATGGTTCCAATGGCCATTTGTTAAACTCTTTTCAAAAACATTAGTCATAGGTTTGAGTTATCATAGTGGTTGATGTAAATCTCACCTCATCCTTAGTGTTGGATTATAAGCCTTTCATGCTTATTATAGGGTTAACCCCTCACTAGCATGTTGAAGTCTTTCTCTCATGGTGGATTGTTGGTTTAGGTTGAGTTTTCTCCCTTTGATAACAAAAGACCTTAAGGCTTTTGATTAAAATTAATTCACCAATCTTTGAAATTTTTACCACGAACTACGAGGTTTTGATCCTCCTTTGTGATGGTACGTAGGCAATGGGTTCATCCATTCAAACAATAAAATCTGTAACTATAATTTATTCTCTTCTCATCCCTCCAATATTTTGCACAAACTTTTTCACAAATACCAACCTACAACACATATTTGCAAAATGGGTTCCCTTAGAGTAATAAGGATGTTTTGGGTGCGTAAAACCTTCCCATTTCATAACGTACCCCTTTACCTAGATCTCTGGCATTTTTATTAGCTTTTTATTTGAAAAACTTCTTACTTGGCTTTTGTATGCTTTTAGCCTTTCCTTTGGATAAATAAACGTGTGGTGGCGACTCGAATAGTATGTTGACTTTTGGTTTAGTCAATAAACCTAAAGGTAACGAAAACCCCGCTACATTAAGTCCAAAAGTTAAAATCAAACCCAACAGTCCACACAATTTTTTTTTGGATTTTTGTAGTTTATTATGTATTTTAAGGTCCTAAGATCATAAACACAAGCAAAATACACAAAAAAATATATACAATCACAATATATGGCTCAAATGAGCAAAGTGAAAATGACATAAACATAAATAAGTTAAATGATATGTAAATGACAAATGAATGGTAAATGACTTGAAATTAAATTGCATAAAGTAAATACTTTAAAGTAAAGCAAAGTTAATAGTAGTTAGTGTTAGTCAAAGTTAATTAGATGTTAGTGGAGTTTTGTTTTTCAATTGATTAAGTTATTCTTTGGAGAACACTCAACCATCTATTCACAAGCATGGATCCTTGAACCAAGACATCTTCCAAAGGAAGAAAAAAAGGCCAAGTTTCCAAACAATACCATGAAAGATGGGAGACTTACAATCTCACTTACTAGAATGCTATGCTTTTAGAGTCAAATTTAGCTCTATGTTAAGCAATTGTAATTGGACTTATGTAGAAGTCACAACTATCTGAGGCCGGGCAATAAAAATTTAGGTGCTAATGCATGTTAGCGATTCGGTAAGATGAACCAAACTCCTAAAACATACCACACACTAAAAGAAAAAGATCAAAGGGATGAACCTATCTCATCCATACTTGTATTGGTTCATCTAACACAAGGTTATTGATGAACCAATTAGCCTAAGGATTTTTAGATTTCATTGGTCAACTAAAGGGATGGGATAGAATGGGATTGAAGATGAAGAGAGATGGGAGATGAGAGAAACACAAATTGGTCATGGGAGGAATTTTATCAAATTAAAATCATTCATTCATTTTGGGAGATGAAAGGTACATTTTATCAATCCCCTAAATCCAATGATTTTAACTTCACAAAAGTAAAATCAACCTTGACCAAGGCCCAAACACATATTCAAACATCACAAGTCAATAAAAATGGCTCAACATAATTTCTATATAATTAATCAATTAAAAAATGCATTTAAATTAAATTTAGTTTGGTCAAAACCTAAAACAACTTCAAAACACCAAATAAATGGCCAAGAGATTTATCCTAGGTCAGACAAGGTCAAAGTACCTTAGACAAAAATTTTGATAATTTTTGAAAAGTCAGAAGTATTTTTAAACAATTTAAAATATGCACAAAAACAATTTATTCATGAAAAATATCAAAATTAATCTAAAAAATAATTTTAATTCAAAAAATGAAAGAGGAAAATATTTAAAGATTTTTTATGAAAGTCTGATATCTTTTAGATTAATAATGAAATTAATATGAATTAATCAAAATAACACAATTAAATGAAAAATCAGAAAATATGGAAAATTAGGGGCCATCAGATCTCCCTCATTAATTGAGGTGGCATATCTGATGGCGACACGCGCGTGTTCCACCATGCATTAAGACAAATGCGTTGTACGCGTGCTAATCAGAACCAAGCGCTAAGATTAAAACATTTTGAATGAATCTTGTGGTTGAGAGGTGTGACAACACATCACCGGATTCAGGGATTTGGATTTTGAAGATCATGAGCTGAGTGGCTTAAGCAAGTCAATCTTGTTGCCTACATTGGTAGGACTTCTGCCAACCAAAAATCACAAAGAATGGTTAAGAATTGAGAGAGAATCGAAGAGATGAAGTTTCTGAAAAATCACCTTCCACTTGATCCAATTTCACTTGATCTTGATCTGGATTTGCTTGCTCTCTCTTCCTTTTGCTTGCAGAAGCCAATTGAGATGAAAGGGGAAGTGAATTTATGGAGTTTGAACTTCCAAACAGAAGATTAAGGTCAAGCTCTATTTCAAGAGAAATCTTCAGAAATTCTATGGAAATGAGGGTTTGGATCAGTCTAGCAAAGCTTGGGCAGGGTGTTCATGAAGTTCTGATCTCATTGCTCTTGTATTTATAGCCAATGCAATTGATTTCTACACACATCAATTTCAATGCTCAAAAATAGCAACCTTCATCATGAGTTGGCATTGGCATGTACAAATCCTAAAGAATGATTGGAAAAGGTCCAAAAGTCTGCACATGTCATGCTGAAGGTGTTGCATTAAGCCATGCATTGTTGAATTGAATTGGATCATAAAATTCTTCCAAATGGTACTTCATATTGCACCCATGCTCAAGTCCTTCAATCTTTGGCCAAATGATATGATCTTGGACTTGTTGGAAATGTAATATCAAGGGGAACAATTTTCATGTTGAACACTTTTTCATTTGAAGCTTGGACCATGGTGAATTTTGAGGTGGAAGTGTGGGAAATCAAACATATTTGAAAGTCCCAAATCAAATGTTCACTTCTTCCACCTTGAATAACTTTTTCTATGGACTTCAAATGAAAAAAGTTCCTTAATAAAAGTTGTATCTCTTTTAAACCTCTTCAATTTGGTCACAAATATGACCTCATTTATATTTGGCATGAAGGAGTTATTCATTTTAGAAGTTGAGGAAAATCACGTGTTCAATGGTAATGGTCCAGAGTGACCTATAATGTTTCCTCTTGGCACATGCATTTTCAAGTTGAATTTGAACTTACTACAAACATAAGATTTGAATTAGACATCTTGAATTTGATTATGGAATTTAAATGGATTTCATATCATAAGAATTTAGCAAGTTATGGTCCTGGGAAGTTGACCTTCAAACTAGGGTTCAGACAAAATGACCTATAATCTTTCACCATAAAAAATGACTTTCCAAGAAAACATAGGTCTAGACTTAAACATGAAAGTTGTTTGGAATGTAACTTTGAGTAACTGTACTCTTGGAATCATTTTCATATGACAAAAATTGTAGGAGGTAGGGTCTAGGGAACCCCAGTTTTGACAAGTTGACTTTCTCTTGTCAACCACCATGAACCATCTTGCTAGCTTGACATTCTCTTGACTTTTGGGACTCATGGAGGATAATATAGGCATAAGATGATGTAATATGAAGTATCCCTTTAAATATTTTATCAAATGTTGAAGAAACTTGTTGAGGAAGTCACACAAGATACCTAGATGAATTAGGGCTTCCAAGGCAAACAAGCTTCAAACTCTTGGTGATTTCTTGATAGAAATGACATTTAAAGATCATGGGGATCCATATATGATACTTAAAGCAAAATTGAACCATTTCTTGATTGAACTCCTTGCGTTGAGGGTCTCAAACCCTATATATGAGCTTGATGGAGCATGGGTGAGCATACACACTACCTACAAAAGAGTTAAACTACATATTGACATATTTTTGGTATTATGGTATTTTGGTTAGTAAATAATGAAAAAAAAGTATGATACAATTAAAAGTGCTTGGTGATCTCTCCCAATGCAAACTCAATGAATGAGGGGTAAGGAGGCTACCAAGGTGTGATCCCAAAGCTAATGCATATAATGAGATAGCATGAAGGATCTTAGGGTCAAAATAGGGGTCTTACAGCTGCCCCTATTTAAGGACATTCTAACTAAGGAGATGACGTGTCGACTCAGTAGAATGGACTTAAATAACAAAATATAGAAACAAATTTTGGTCCCTAAGAGACCTCATGATGCATATGATATGAATGTTAAAAGGAATCTTTGTGGGGAAAATATTGCCACAAAGGAAAAGAATCCGGAGAGACTGAAAGTCCACAGGAGCATAATGCATTCCATAAGGAAAACTCACTGGGGAGACAGATTCTGGAGATAAGAAGTTTTGCGTAGGCTAGGCTACCAATTAAAAACTATTGGAGACACGAGGGGGATTTCCATGAAAATAAATCAATGGAAGAACTCAGTCGGGGGTAAAGTGAAAATATGCAGGGGAAACGGGTAAATCAGAACAAAACTGAAATACTCGAACCGAACAGGGGATTGGCGACTTCACTGAGGAAATGCGCACTCAAACTCAACTGGGGAAGCATGAACTTCAACACAGGAGTACCAAAAATATATTATCCACTACCGATTACTGGGTAGGGAGATAACATACCATGATAGAGAGGCATCAGTTACCGGTTAGGATAAACATATCAAGGATGACTTGCTGAGGAAAATGAGGTATGTTCGTTACCGGTTACTGAGTAAGAACAACCTGCTAGGGAAAATATCAAATAGGATTTACAACTACCGGTTATTGGGCAAAAGACCAAAGCAAGAGAATATTCATCACTGGTTAAAGTGAACATATCAAGGATAGACTCAAGGGGAAGAATATCCGTCATCGGCTAAGATGAACATATCAAGGATAGACTGGCGGAGAAAAGTAGGAATTATATCTTTCAGTTACTGGATAGAATACCAAAGAGAGAATATTCGTCACCGTTTAAGATTAACATATTAAGGATAAACTCAGTAAGGGAAAGCAGGATTTATAACTACCAATTACTAGGTAGAAGACCGCAAAGGGGAGAAAATCAGTCATCGGTCAAGATGAACATATCAAGCATTAACTCTCCGGGGGAATGAAAATAGGGATTACAACTACCTTTTCACTGGGTAGAAAACCAAAGGGGAGAATATCAGTTATCGGTTAAGATGAACATATCAAGGATATACTCAAAGGGAAGAATATCTGTCATCGGTTAGGATGAACATATCAAGGATTTACTACCTAAAACGAATCCATTGGGGAAAATTAAGAGGAAGTAGATTACTTTTATTGGGTATTGGGTAAGAGTAAGGTACTCGCAAATCGAAAAAAATATTACCAGTTATTGTGTAATAGAATTTTGGGGGACCAAAAGTATCCATCTAGGTAAGAGCTAGAAAGAAACGGTCAAAAAAAGACTCACCCCCATGAGGATATAACTCAAGGGGAATAGTTTCATCCAGACAATCAACTGGGGAGGAAGTTGAAATAATATTCATCCACGAGGAAATAAGTCGGTGGGGAATGAGAAAAGTTAAATTATTTCTGCTTAACGGGATGACACTCTACAATTGAGGGAGGACAGACGCACAAAGTCTACATGGAGAAACAAAGTCACCATAGTAGATGATCAGAAAATAAGGAATCAAATGCAATAACAATGCATAATGAACTATCTGATGTATGAATGTATATGTATGCATGACTGATGATTATGCTGACAAAACGATCACAAAGGATACAAATGTCATTGATCTGAATCATCGCTACAACACTCAGCTAATCTCCACTAGAGAAAAACGGGGGATGAATGTAAACCATCCATCTCTGAATATATCAAACACTGCTGAGGACCCGAATTATCAACTCTGTGGGGAATTTTAGGTCCATACCATACCAAATGTGAGACAACCTTACAGAGGACCAAAAATACTACTCAAGATTATGGGATGGCGGGGATCAAGAGTGAACTCCGTTGGGGACTTGCGGGAAATAAAACTCTGTGCTGGATTTATACAAACCGTTGAGAATGGGGGCCTCCAACTCAGATAGGGAGGAGATTAACCAGTTCAGCTGGGGAGACTGTTTTTCCTCTGAGGAGGAAAAAATGACCAAACCAACTGCTTGGAGAAAACTAACACTACTTCGCACTTTAGGACTCACCTGTTCTAAGGATGTTGTTGATATTCCTTACTAAAATTGATTTCTTTTAAAAGTAATTGACTTTTATTATTTTAACAAAAATGATTTTTATTATTTCAAAAATTTAAAATTATCATCATAAATATTCAATTCTATTTAGCTGAAAAATAAACAAGAGTAGAAATAATTCGATAAAAAACTCAACTTTATTTAATAGAATGGTAATCTATAAATGACAAGACTCCATAGATCTTTACAAAAGTTGAAAAATGGTATTTTATATGGAAAACGGCTACATTGAACACAATGATCACTAATCTGTCTACCAACTTCAGTATCCACTGGGCTCTTGGCTTCGGTTGAGGATGAATAAGAGTTGACTGACTTACTCAAAACTGTTCTCAAGATCGGAGACCAACCGAATGCAGTTACTTGCCGTAATCCATATTTTTTTTGCATAGATTTCCCCAAGTTGGGGTAATCAATCTTTCGGGATAGATTTTCTGTTTTATGTCTCTAATTTTTTCCTGGATTTCCCTTTTGGGTTTTCAATCCACCCTAACTCTCATTTTTGACTAAGCCTCCCTTTCGGGTTTTCAACTTAGCGAGCTGTTCTTTTATTTTTCTAGGCAAAGTATTTCTTGACTGCATTTACATTCACAGGACGTGTGAACTCTTTGAAGGAGAAGAGCGATCCAAAACGCAGCGGAATTTAAAAATTTCTCCTTTAGTGATCCTTACAAATGGGCATGATCAGTGATAGAATCACTACCTCTTGTGGCGATTGTAACATTTAATGCAGATCTACGGAGCAATCACGAACGTCAAACGATGACAACGACTCTACTCAATCTCAGTGCTAGCTGTTATGAATGAAGGCTTTGAGTGAGAGAGAGAGAGAGAGAGAGCGAAACGAAATTGCAACTGCACAAATGCTTCTGCACAAGGGTTCTATTTATAGAACCACTTGTGCGGGCTACAAGCTAAAAAGCCCACTTAAGTGTATGTGGCCCATATCTTATAATATGCCAAAATCACTTAAGCGCGTGGTACCTTACCATATTTCGTATTCTACTTAAGTACACCGTACCTTACAATGTTCTACAATTCACTTAAGTGCACCGTACCTTACGATGTTCCTTAGTTACCCTATCTCTCATTAATCCGTCCTTTTGTGTGTGACCCTGTAGGTTTTCGCGGCATTGGAAATTATATTAAATCACGTATTTTACATAATAAACATTGAGCGGTATCTAGAAACACATCACTGCTACCCAAGACACGAAAATGTCATGTGATCTGACAAATCCTTTTGTGATAATACTTGTGTATACAATTACCTTTTTGCCCTTATGTTTATATTGAACACAAGGCATAGACCGTGTCATCCTTGTCCAGTTCAATATTGGGCCCATAGACATTTATCTCGTTACACAGGATGGGCAAATTCCATCTAGGTCACTCATGTCCATTAGCATGCTTCATAGAGTACCCATCAATTGTCTTTATGGTCATCCAGTTATGAACAACGTTTGATCAACAATAAGGCACTCGACTCTACATCTAGGGTCCATAGTGGTTTCAGGTCGAAGGGTGGTATACACCATTATCACCATGAGAAGAACTTATGACACTTTGCATAACATTCTATATAGTATTCTCATAGTGGGTCAATCCAGTATAAATATTACTCTTAATATTCATACCTATGTTTAAGACTTGATAACTCCTTATCCATGATCCATGAGATGTGATCATCAGTCTTTATACATAATAGTCTTAATGCTTTAATATTGTCCCACTTCGCAATAAAGCTCGACTACGGATACTTTAAGAATAATGTCCTTATGTTTAATGTGATCTCATAATTAAGTCACACTTGATACATTAAATGGACTAGCTATTCTAGGGACTTTATTAAACAAACATAATAAAGAAAAAATCCTTTTATTATTAATAAATAATTCGATACAAGTACCAAAAGTATTGGCCTTTAGGGCTTACACCAACAATCTCCCACTAGCACTAGAGACAATCAGGCATACCCCTAATGCCTATAGATCTAGTATGGCCATCATGCTTCTGCTACGCAAGAGGCTTTGTCAGTGGGTCAGCAATATTGTCAAGTGTAGGTACTCTGCGTATTTTCACATCTCCTCTATCTATTATCTCTCGAATGAGGTGATAACGCCTAAGTATTTTTTTGGATCTTTGGTGAGATCTAGGCTCCTTAGCTTGTGCGATAGCACCATTGTTATCACAATAGAGACCAATGGGATCCACAATGCTAGGAACTATTCCAAGTTCACTAATGAACTTTTTGATCCAAACAACTTCCTTTGCTACACTTGAGGCAACAATATACTCAACCTCGGTTGTAGAATCAACAACTATATCTTGCTTTGAACTTTTCCAGCTCACAACACCACTGTTTAAGCAAAACACATAACCAGATTGCTATCTAAAGTCATCCTTATCTGTCTGGAAGCTAGCATCGGTGTATCCAATTACAGCAAGCTCTTCCTAACCTCCATATATCAAGAATGAGTTCTTATTCCTTCTCAAATACTTGAGGATATTCTTAACAGCTACCCAATGAGCATCACCGGGATCAGATTGGTACCTACTCGCTGCACTTAAAGCATACGAGACATTTGGTCGAGTATATAACATGGAATACAGGATAGATCCTATTGCAGATGCATATAGAATCTTATTCATGCGATCCCTTTCTTCCTTAGTTGAAGGGGATTGTGTTTTTGATAGACACAAGCCAGGTTGCCTAGGTATGAATCCTTTCTTCGAATCATGCATATTATAGCGTCTCAGCACTTTGTCTATGTATGTACTCTGACTTAGACCAAGCCGTTTTTGTGATCTATATCTATAGATTATGATTCCTAAAATAGAGGCTGCTTCACCTAGGTCCTTCATAGAAAAACATTTCCCCAACCAAGACTTTACTTGTTGTAGGGTAGGGACATCGTTTCCAATGAGTAATATGTCATCTACATATAATACCAGGAAAACGATCATGCTCCCACTAACCTTCTTGTAGACACAAAGCTCATCTTCATTCTTGATAAATCCATATTGTTTTACTATTTCATCAAAATGAAGATTCCAGCTTCTGGAAGCTTGCTTCAATCCATAGATTGATCTTTGTAACTTACATATCTTTTGAGGTTCTTCTGGTATGTCAAATCCTTCAGGATGTGTCATGTACACATCCTCAAGAAGATTCCCATTAAGGAAAGCAGTTTTGACATCCATCTGCCATATTTCATAATCAAGATATGCAGCGATAGCAAGTAAAATCCGAACAGATTTAAGCATTGCAACTGGAGAAAAGGTTTCATCATAGTCAACCCCATGAATTTGTTTATATCCTTTTGCAACCAGTCTTGCCTTATAGGTATGTACCTTACCATCCATGTCAGTCTTCTTTTTGAAGACCCACTTGCATCCTATATGGTTAACTTCTACAGGAGGCTCTACGAAGGTCCAAACTTTGTTTGTGTACATGGAATCCATTTCAGATTTCATGGCTTCTAGCCACTTCTCAGACTCGGGACCAGTTATGGCCTCTTAGTAGGTCACAGGCTCATCTCGATCCATGAGTAATACATCACCTTGATCAGTTATGAGATATCCATATCGCTCAGGTAGGTGACATATCCTGCTTGACCTACGTTGGTCTTGGTCTACTTGAGCAGGTTGCTCTTCCACAATTACTTGTGTTTCTTGCTCTAATTCCTCCATAGGTGTATCAATGCTTTGTGATTCTTGAATTTCTTCAAGCTCTACTTTCCTCCCACTAATTCCTTTGGAAATAAAATCCTTTTCTAGGATAACTCCAGTTCGAGCGACAAACATTTTTCCCTCAGGAGGATTGTAGAAGTAATACCCTCTTGTTTCTTTAGGATACCCCACAAATAAGCATTTGTCATTTTTGGGATCAAGCTTAGTTGAAATTTGTCGTTTCACGTAAACTTCGCAACCACAAATCTTCATGTAAGACATATGTGGCTTCTTACCACTCCATATCTCATATGGTGTCCTCTCAACCTTTTTGGATGGAACACGGTTAAGTGTGTGCCGTCAATAGTGCATGTCCCCAAAAGGAGTTTGGAAGATCGACGTGACTCATCATGGATCGGACCATGTCTAACAGGGTTCGATTTCTTCTCTCAGATGCACCATTCCATTGGGGTGTTCCAGGAGGAGTAAGTTGGGATAGGATCCCACACTCTTTCAGATGGTCATCAAACTCTAGGTTTAAATACTCACCACCTCAATCTGATCGAAGAGTTTTAATATTCTTACCTAGTTGGTTTTGTACTTCATTCTTGAATTCCATGAACTTTTCAAAGGAATTTGATTTGTGTTTCATTAAATACACATAACCATATCTATTGAAACCATCAGTAAATGTGATGAAGTACTGAAAACCTCCTCTGGCTGGTATGTTCAGTGGTCCACATACATCAATATGTATGAGGGCCAAAAGATCATTAGCTCTTTCACCTTTTCCTATGAATGGAGACTTTGCCATCTTTCCAATTAAACAAGATCTGCATGTCTCATATGATTCATAATCAAAAGATTCCAAGAGTCCATCTTTAGGGAGTTTGGAAATGCGTTTCTCATTTATGTGGCCTAATCGACAATGGCAAAGGTAAGTTGGATTTAACTTATTAGGTTTCATCCTTTTAGTATTAATGTTATAAATAGGCATTTCAAGATCAAGCCCATATAGTCAATTGTTCATTTGTGCAGTAGCATAGAATATATCATTCAAATAGATTGAGCAACAATTGTTCTTTATTATAAATGAAAAATGAAACTTCTCCAAACAAGAAATGGAAATGATATTCCTGCTAACTGCAGGTACATAATAACAGTTCTCTAACTGAATTATTAAACCACTAGGTAAAGTCAATACATAAGTTCCTACACCTAAAGCAGTAACCTTTGCTCCAATGCCAACTCGTAGGTCAACCTCACCTTTTGCCAAATCTCTACTCCTTTTTAGCCCTTGCACATTGGTACAAATGTGAGAACCACATCCAGTATCTAATACCCATAATGCAGAAGTAGATAAATTAATTTCAATAACAAAAATACCTGAAGTTGAAGTCTCTACTCCATTCTTCTTATCTTCCAGGTACTTTGGGCAGTTTCTCTTCCAATGTCCGGTCTTACCGCAATGGAAGCATGTGCCTTCCTTTGCTATGTCTCCACTAGGCTTCAAAGCCGCAACAATGGGTTTGGGTTTGGCAACTTCCTTGTCTTTCCCTTTATCACCCTGCTTGGTGGGTCTTTTGTTCTGTCTCTTTCCATTTTCGATCATCAGAATGGACTTTCCTTTTGACTTCAGATTCTGCTCAGCAGTTCTTAACATGGCTAGCAGTTCAGGAAGAGATTTGTCCATATCATTCATATTGAAATTTAGGATAAATTGACTGAATCTATCTGGCAACGATTGCAAGATCAAATCAGTCACAAGTTCCATTCCGAGGGGAAAACCCAACCTCTCAAGGTTTCCCACATACCAAATCATCTTGAGCACATGGGGACCTACAGGGGCTCCCTCAGCTAACTTGCCTTGAAAAAGGGCTTTTGAAACTTCAAACCTTTCATGCCTTGCTTTCTCTTGATAGAGCATCTTCAGGTGTTCGATCATATCGAACGCCACCATGTTCTCATGTTGCTTTTGGAACTCTGAGTTCATGGTAGCTAGCATGAGACAAGCAGTTTCATTGGCATCATCGACATGCTTCTTATAAGTATCTCTTTCTGCCTTAGGTGCAGAACTAGGAGGTTCCTCTTCAAGAACAGGTTTATCCAAGACATACAACTTTCTATCATGTTTGAGGACAATCCTCAGATTTCAGTGCCAATCCAGAAAATTTGTCCCAGACAATTTTTCCTTGTCAAGGATTGATCGCAAAATGTTGTTAGAGGTGTTTGTTATCATGGTAATCTACATGAAATTAATGAAAACATAAGTATTAATAACATATTTAATTAGGCCTTTAATTAAATATGCTCCCACTATTTTACTCAAAACAAATGACCCTCACCATTTGATTCGGAAAATCCCGTTGGAAGATTTTCTAGTGGGTCGAGATCCACATTTCACTTTGTTTTAAGTCCGCGTAGGCGGATTTGTAAGACCCCAATTTTGTCCCTAAGATCCCTCATGGCATCATAACATTGCATTGCATAGCCTCAACGATCATTGAGCATCTTGGCTCCCTTTCCCTTTAGGTAGGGATCTCTTGTGAGTGGTTTGAGATCACCAAGCATGCTTGAATTGTATATCATTGCTTTTCTTGTTTTATTTACTAACCAAAAGCACAAAAATATGTCACTAACATCTTTTGTTTGTAGCTTAAGCAATCACCAGGTCGAGAGCTTCAAGAAGATCCTTGGTGCAAGAGATGAGGTATTTTCTTGGGATGAGGATCACATGATTATTATAAGGAGCTTACATGAGCTAGGGTTTCATTTTGAAGCAATTTCACCAAGTGGTAGAGGCTCAAGTTAATCAAGACATTTCAAGGTCATCTAAGGACCAAAAGTCAACTGTGTAGTCAACTGAGGGCTATGAGGTGGGGGAATGAGTTGAGACACCTCAATCATGTTCAAATGGGGTCTATTCATCATTCTAAACATCCATCTTGAAGATTCAAAGGTCATGGCAAAATTTACTAAAAATGGAAAATGACTTATAATTCAAAGTTTCCAAATTTGGAAAGTTTTGGTCCACTTTCAACTTGAATTGTCAATGTCAAAGACGTTTCAAATGGATCTTTGGTGAACATGAAAGTTGTAGATTTTTGTCCCCCCTTTCCAAAAAGTCCTAATTCATGTCCATATGATGAATGGTTGAGAAGTTATGGTAATTTGATCACAAAGTGTGCATGGAAATTCAAAATGGCATAACTTTTGATGTAATGCTTCAAATTGGTTCATTCTTTTTGCAAAGTGCTTCTCATGTTCAACGCATCTCAAAATAACATCATTTGGCTCAATTGTGAAAAGGAATCATGGTCAAATGTTCATTATTTCACAAATGTTCATTTTGAAGTAAATCTTCACCATTCATTTTTGGCTTGAGATGTAAGCTAAATGATCTTCAAATCATGACCCTTGGATGTTCTTGAGTGGATTGAAATCATAACATGAAGCTGAACACGTGCATTATGGGCATGGGAGCTCATTTTGCTTTTTTGCAAATTGCTTCATATCTCACTAATCATGATTAGCAAATGGAAAAGATGATTAGCATTGTCATTAGCAAGGGATATAAATAGCCAAACCCTAATCATAACTGCAATAACAACCATTTCAGATCTAAAAATTTAAGAAACTCTCTCAAATTCTCTCTCTTCGATTTTTCATATTTTGCACACAAACCTCAAAGATTCTTACATATTCTTGATCCTCACGCTTCACTGATCAAGAATCATCCATCATTTGGTGTAATTCTTCAAGAATTCAAGCAGACCAAGAGCATTATCATGATGGATGGATTTGGAAATTTAAGCAGATTCAAGAGGTTTCAACCGTTTCTTTTTGCACAAAGCTTCAAAGGAAGTTCAAAGGCGTTGATCTGGAGTAGTAGAGCTTGAGAGGACGCGTGTACAGAGAGCTCCATTCCAAGGTGACTCAAATTTCATCCTCTCTTTTTGTTGTTTTAAGGTTATAGAACTGTAGAGATTGATGAGTAGATCACGGATATATGATTAGATTTGGAATTGAGTGAGAATTGAGGACGTGGTGTTGACTGAAAGTTTGGATCTAGAAAATGTTCCTCTTCGATTTGCAAAATCCAGGGAGAATTAAGAGAAATTGATGTGATATTTGGAACCTACGTTGGAAGACGAGTAGAATGGTATAGGTTTGAGGAATTTCTGGAAAAATTTATGGTGGCGCCGTCGTGGGAGCCACCGGAGTCTCATCGGGGAAGACGATCGGAGCTGTAGCTCCGACGTCTGCGTGTGTTAGGGTTTGGATGACTGGGTGCCATGTGGAGCCTTGCGTGGGAGTTTGATTGGATAGGATTCCTTTGACCATAGCCACGTGAGCGCTGACTGATGATTTGGGATGCTGAGTCAATTAGTGAAACGGTGCATTTCATTGTTTGAACCTGGACCGTGGATTGCAGATACGCACCATATCTGATGGTTGTGGTTTTTTCTGAGTTTATTCAAATAAATGCATATCCCTCCATTTTCTTGTTTTATTTCATTTGTTTAGCTCATTTTGTAAAATTCATAAAAAATGCAAAAATGATCCAAATGAGTCCCAATTTATTTTCATAGTTTTGTATTGGTGTCTACTTTTTTTATGATTCTAAATTCATGAATTGATGATGTCTGGATTTTTAGATGGGAATTTTTGAATTGATGTTGTGCCAAATTGACCTAGTGCATTCAATGTATTGTGAAATCCTCATTTTTGAGCCATTCGATCCACTATTTTGCATACATGACAATCATACATGACATGAATTATTGGTCACTGGTTTGGATTTTTTCTCACATATTATCATCATTTTTGACACATAGAGAAAAGTGTGACAATTTGTGTCACATTTTTGACATTGAATTGGTGCATTTTTGTTCACATAGCATTTGCATCATTCTGGACTTGATTTTTTGCATGTTGAACATTCATGGCATGAGAAACTTATACAAAAAATATCAAAGTCATTGCATGCATTTCTGATTTGGTATGAATTTTCTAAGTTGGAAGCTCATTTTGTGCATATTTTTGAGGCTTTTTGAAGCATTTGAACGATATTTGGAGTATGGTGGATCTTTGGCCATGGTGATTGGTGTTTGGGGGTTCATATGGTTCTATTTGGGGCTTGTGATTTGATTCATCTCATGCCATTGGTTGTTTATGCTTTGTTGTGTTGATTGGATGTACATAAGCTAACTTTGTTGTTTTGTTTCAGGATTGGATACTTAGCATTGGTAATTGGGTTTGTTCTCACTTTGTGAGATGCAAATACATTGAGTACTGACCTATTGTTGTTTTGTAGGGTTTTAATCAATGTGGTGAGCTCATGAGCTCATTTGAGTGCAAGGGCACTTATGCACTGAATTGTGTAACTGTTAGAGGGTTTCACTGCTTGTTTTCTGGTTTTATGACTAAAGTACTGACTGTTTAGTCTTTGTACAGGTACCTTAGTTGCTTGCTTGCTTTAGCTCTTGCTTAAGCTTTGGATTATGGTTGACACACCACTCAGGTAGTTGGCTTCTTACTTCATGTAGTCTGAAGTCCTGACACCTTTTTGGCAGGCATTTTGCTGGCAAGTCCTCCTTCAGAGGCTCTGTTTGTGTTTGTTTAAAATTGTGCTCAAAGACCTCCAAGAAGAGGCATGTGTTATATTTGATAAGACCTCCAAGAGAAGAGGCAATTGATGGATAAAAGGGATTAGTAGCCAATCCCCCTTTATTCAGTGTGTCGTTCTTTATGCTCGCACTATATGCTGATGCTTCTGAACATGTGCCCCAAATCTTTGTCCAGAGTCTGTCAAGTGGAAAAGGATCCCACTTTCTGGATCCCCACGCTTTCTTTGTCATGAGCTCACCCTTTCCAGGGTTAAGAGCATGAGGTCTCATCCTCATTACCGATTTGATCAACTTCACCCTAACGTTCAATGTTAGTGGTTAAGAGCTACAGATTACCCTTTACAGTTTGGCTTGTTTGTCGAGGTTGACATGACCCCTCTTGACTAAAGCCCACCCATTGTTTGAGCCTATTGTATGGATATAGTGTGTGATGTTTGTTTACTTGTGAGTTAAGTTCTTGTTAGAGACCTCAACTTAGGGATTTTGATTGCATGACAACTATTAGGCTCGAGTCTTAATCTCCCTATTAGTTCGTTGTTTCCCTGGTCTCTGGTTAGGAGAGTGTTTTACCCCATGGAACTTTTGATGTGTGTGCTCTTGAACTAGAAGTTTCCATTTGAGCTTAATTGGAGGATCATTACCATGTTCATCCAAGTGGAAGATACAAGATACATTGAGGATCTCTTATGAGACTTGTTTGATTACTTATACTTTGTGCTTGCTTATTCCAAAGGATGGGAGCTACTTGGATCATCAATATGGTCTTAAGAGAGGAACTCCTAGTGTGGTTTCATTTCTTATCCCTCATCTTTTTGCTTTCCTTAGGACTTAGCCCTTCTTCTTCATCTCTCCACTCTAACTCAAGCCAAAACCCTTTTTGTGCAAACATTTAACCTTTGTTTTCAACATTAGAAACCTAAGCCTTATGCTTTTGATTTTCAAACTTTCTTTTCATAACACTCATTTTGAATTGAATCTTTAAGTCAACTTTGAATACTTTTGTATATACTTCTAATTGGTAAATATAACCCATTCAAATTTCCCTTTTGTGGTTCCATTGGCCACTTTCTTAATCAAAATTTTCCATAACCTTTAGCTATTAGGTTTGAGTTATCCTTGTGGTAGATGTAATACTCACCTATATCCTTAGTGATGGACAATGAGTCTTCCATGCTTATTATAGGCTTAACCCCTCACTATCATGTTGAAGCTATCCTCACATGGTGGATTTGTGGTTTGGTTGAGTTTTCTCCCTTTGATAGCAAAAGACCTTAAGGCTTTTGGACCAATCAATTCACCAATTTGTTTTGAGATTTTTACCTCGAACTACGAGGTTTTGATCCTAATCTTTTTATAAGATGGTACGTAGGCAATGGGTTTATCCATCCAAACACAAAATGTAAATAACTTCTACATTCTCTTCTCATCTCTTCAATCATGTTTGCACAAATAAAATTTTCACAAGACAAACTACCTTACAACAAGTATGAAAAGGGCTCCCTAGGAGTACCTAGGATGTTTTGGGTACCTAACACCTTCCCATTGCATAACCAACCCCCTTACCCAGATCTCTGTTTCTTTTATTAGTTTTTGTTGAAACTATTAGGTTTTTGTTCGCTTTCTAACCATTCCTTTGGATAAATAGAAGTGCGGTGGTGACTCGACTTGTATGGTTTACCTTGGATTTAGTCAATATTTATAATGGTAACGAATACCCCGCTACAGAAAAGTGACGACTCTGCTGGTGGGTTTTGCCAACTTTTCATGATTGTTGTATTGTATTGTTTTGTGACATATTTTTGTGCAATTTGGGATTACTGTATTGTATGTAATGATTGATTTGCTTGATATTAATTCCTTGTATGCTTGGTGATCTTTGTGAGATGAGTTCTATACCCGGACTCGAGTGCACTTAGGATAGGAGAATGACGTAGTCTTGTTGACTTGTGTGGAGTTATTCCTTAGCAAGTTGACTTTCAAGTCCATTAACTTGGTGGAGGTCATGTTGGGATCAATAATGTCACACAAGTAAGTTGTGGTTAGACATTACTCTTTCCAATATAGACCTTAGAAGCCAAGGACCTTAGTTTACCAAGCCCATCTTGGCCTAATTTTAGGATGTAGTGCGAAAGTTGTTCAAGTGTAAGATTTGATACGATTGTTACGCGATACTACACTCATAAGAGTCTCTCTTGAGAATACTTTTGGAATACGAGTAGTCGTTTCTCCGATAATATCTGAAAGATGGGATGATGACTATGGGAACCCCTTGTAGAACATGTTTGGCAGGTTTAAACCCTAGTACATTCCCTTTGGGTGGTTCTTAACCGAGACTCCATGCTCGTCATTTGCAACAAACCCTTGATTCATGGTTGATTCGTTCATACATCCTTAATATTAATGGAACTTGGGTGTTGATAAGGTGTAAACCATAATCCACCAAAATGGATGGTTGCTATTAAGGATAATATGATCCATCCTATGACCTTTGTTTGGTGTGCTTTGCTTGATCCTTGAGTGTGATTGTTGCATTCATGCACTCATTTGCATCCATATCATCAATAATAAAAGAAATTTTCAAGGAACTTAAGGGGTTTATTTGCAAAATTTTCAGACATGGAAAGACAAAGAAGGAATACAAAGAAGTACAGCTTCAGACAGCCAGATTTGAAAGAGTTAAGGAATTTGACATCCTATGTATTAGATCCCTTGGGTTTCAAGGCTCGCTTTGGGAAGCTTCTTCCTCTTCTGACTACTCAGGTGGATGAAGGGTTGATGAGCGTATTGGTGCAGTTTTATGATCCCTTGTACCGTTGCTTCATGTTTCCAGACTTCCAGCTTTTGCCTACCCTTGAGGAGTATGCTTATCTCGTGGGTATACCTATTCTAGACCAGTTGTCGTTCAGTGGCTTGGAGAGTATTCCTACTTCTCAAGAGATAGCTGACATGTTGCACATAGATGAATCTCTGATTGGTGCTCATATGACTACCAAAGGTGGAATTCAAGGTCTCCCTTCTGAGTTCCTCATTGCTCAAGCTACTGTTTATGCGAAGGCCATGAGTGAGGATGCCTTTGAAGCCATATTTGTACTTCTCATCTATGGGTTGGTATTGTTCCCCAACATCGACAAGATTGTGGATGTGAACGCTGTTAGGATCTTCTCCGCTCTTAATCCCGTTCCGACTCTGTTGGGTGATACCTATTTCTCTTTGCATATGAGGAATGCAAAGGGTGGTGGTGCCATTGTGTGTTGTTTGCCTCTGTTGTATAAGTGGTTTATTTCTCACTTACCTCAGACGGTCGCCTTCAAGGAGAACAAGAGATGTCTACGGTGGTCCACGAGACTTATGTCTCTCACTAATGATGATATCTCTTGGTATAACTGTGTGTATGATGGTGTGCATATTATTGACTTTTGTGGTGAATTCTCCAATGTACCTCTTCTTGGTACATGTGGTGGGATTAACTACAACCCTGTTTTAGCACGTCGTCAGCTTCGGTTCCCCCTAAAGGATAAACCTAATAACATTCTGTTAGAGGGTGTGTTCTTTCAGGAGGGTAAAGATCCCCAAGGCTTGAAGGGCAGAATGGTTCGCGCTTGGCGCAAGGTTCATAAGAAAGGAAGGAAGGAGTTGGGTCCTAAGAGTTGTGTTGCTATGGAGCCTTACACTGCTTGGGTAAGGAAGAGAGCATCTGAGTATTTCATGCCTTACGAATATCCGAGACCTACACCTTTGGTTATGGCTGGACCTTCAACCCTCCCTAACCAAGGAGTAGAGGAGTTGAGAGACGAAGACCTATCACGTGCCTGGATCCGTGAAAGGGAAGAGTTGCTTCAGCAGATTAAGGAGAAAGATGCTTTGATAGAGTTCCTCGAGCATCAGGTTATTGATGATCCTAATGATGCATGAACTTCTCTACTTCCTCAGTCTTCCCGGTTTTGGAAGAGGAAGTACGATCGACTCGCCAAGGAAAAGGCAGATATGGAGGCAACTTACGAGAAGGAGGTGAAGAGACTTCACGCATCCTATCTTCCTGTGTCCCGAGCTTTAGATGATTGTTCCTAGGGATCCATAGGATGATTATTTTCCTTTTCTCTTGTATATTATTGACAAATGTTGTATTTCTTTTCCCTGATATTATTTGATGAGATATTTCCATATGTGATAACCAGTTAATATTTCCAAAATTTGCAATTAAAACCCTAGAGTTCCTTTGAAATAAAAACAAATCATATGCACAAGCATTGCATGCATCATATGTATAAGCAGGTTTTGTTCCTGGCTTCTGGTCTAGTGGTCTAACTCTGTGTTCTTCATTTATTTTGAAGACAAGCTGACTCACCGGTACTACACTAGAGCCAACTCTTCAAGACTGATGGATCATCTAGAGCAAGACAACCGTGAACTCAAAGAGGAAGAGACCACAACTTGGCTTTACACATATCCATGAATTATAGAGACGAAGCCATATCCAATGTGCTGGTGGACACTAGGTCATCCCTGAATGTATTGCCAAAAACCACTCTCTCAAAACTGTCTTATCAAGGGCCTCCCATGAGGCAGAGTGGGGTAGTTGTGAAAGCTTTCGATAGGTTTCGAAAGACTGTGATTGGGGAATTTGATCTCCCAATCAAGATTGGACCAAGTGATTTCAAAATTACCTTCCAGGTTATGGACATTCACCCATCGTACAGCTGTCTCCTAGGAAGACCATGGATTCACGAGGCGGACGCCGTGACATCCACCCTACACCAGAGGCTGAAATTTGTGAAGAATAAGAAACTGGTAGTGGTAGGGGGAGAAAAGGCTCTCCTGGTTAGCCACTTGTCTTCCTTCTCGTACATAGATGCTGAAGATGAAGTTGGAACTCCTTTCCAAGCTTTATCTATAGCGGAGTCTGTTGAGAAAAGAATTCCTTCATTTACTTCCTATAGAGATGCGAAATGGGCCATTGAGTGTGGTGCAATTGCTGGTCTAGGAAAAATGATTGAGATGGAAGACAATAAGTCTCGGGCTAGCATATGCTTTTCTTCTGGGGTTTTCAATGAGAAAGGGTTGTTCAAGAGTGGAGGTTTTATCCACACTGGTCAGGAGGAAGAAGCTGCTGCTGTTTTGGAAGAAGATACAGAGGATTCTGACAATTTCATCATCCCTGGAGGGATCTGCAACAATTGGGTCGCTGTGGATATTCCTACAGTCATCCATAAGTCAACGTAATGATCGCTTTGTTTAAAAACCCTTCTCCCATGCCAAAAGGAGGAGTGATGACATTGTTGGCAACATAAATACAATGATATTTTCATTCAATAAATTCATGTTAAATGTTTGTTTTTCCAATTATTTTCCCTTTTCGTTTTGCATGAAATTGGTGATCACATAAAACCCTAAAAATAGAATAAAATCAATCTTTTTATCTGCATAATGATTTGCCTTGTTTGATTTCTAAAAGCTTTTCATATCCAAAATCATTATGCAGGTTGATCAAACCCATTGAACATAATGATCCGACACCATCTCCCAATTTTGAGTTCCCTGTATTTGAGGTAGAGGAAGATGATGCTGAAGAGATTCTTGACGAGATTACCCGTCTACTTGAGCATGAAGAGAAGATCATTCAGCCGCATCTTGAGAATCTGGAAACAGTCAACTTGGGGTCTGAGGATTGTGTGCGAGAAGTGAAGATTGGGGCACTCCTGGAAGAATCTGTTAAGAAGGGGTTGATTGAATTTCTACGAGAATATGTCGATGCCTTTGCTTGGTCGTATGAAGACATGCCGGGTCTAGATACAAATATTGTGCAACATTTCCTACCCTTGAAGCCTGAGTGCGTGCCTGTGAAGCAGAAGCTCAGAAGAACTCATCCTGATATGGCAGTGAAGATCAAAGAGGAAGTTCAGAAGCAAATTGATGCGGGGTTTCTGGTGACTTCTACATATCCTCAATGGGTGGCCAATATTGTGCTCGTGCCTAAGAAAGATGATTTCCCTCTACCACATATTGATATGTTGGTAGACAATACAGCTAAATTCAAAGTCTTCTCATTTATGGACGGATTTTCCGGATATAATCAGATTAAGATGGCACCCGAGGATATGGAGAAGACAACATTCATCACATCTTGGGGAACATTCTGTTATCGAGTGATGCCCTTCGGTTTGAAGAACGCCGGAGCCACGTATCAACGAGCTATGACCACCTTGTTCCATGATATGATGCACAAGGAGATTGAGGTATATGTTGATGATATGATTGCTAAGTCAAGAACGGAAGTTGAACATGTAGAGCACTTGTTGAAGCTTTTTCAGCGTTTGAGGAAGTACAAGCTTCGTCTGAATCCCAACAAGTGTACATTTGGAGTCCGTTCTGGCAAGTTATTGGGCTTTATTGTCAGCGAAAGAGGTATTGAGGTTGATCCTGCAAAGGTCAAAGCAATACAAGAGATGCCTGCGCCCAAAATTGAGAAGCAAGTCCGAGGTTTTCTTGGTCGCTTGAATTATATTTCCAGATTCATATCCCACATGACTGCCACATGTGCGTCGAGATTCAAGCTCCTCCGGAAAGATCAGTCCCATGATTGGACCGAGGATTGCCAGAAAGCTTTCAACAGTATTAAAGAGTACCTATCTGAGCCTCCAATTTTGTCCCCGCCTGTGGAAGGGAGACCCTTGATTATGTATCTGACAGTTCTTGAAGACTCGATGGTTTGTGTCCTTGGTCAGCAAGATGAATCAGGAAAGAAAGAGTATGCTATTTACTACCTGAGTAAGAAGTTCACTGATTGTGAGTCTCGATACTCAATGCTTGAGAAGACATGATGTGCTTTGGCTTGGGCCGCTAAGCGTTTACGCCAGTATATGATAAATCATACAACTTGGTTAATATCCATAATGGATCCAATCAAGTATATATTTGAGAAGCCTGCTTTAACCAGGAGGATTGCCCGTTGGCAGATGTTGTTATCTGAGTATCATATTGAGTATCGAGCTCAGAAGGCTATTAAAGGTAGTATCTTGGCAGACCACTTGGCACATCATCCTATTGAGGATTATCAGTCAATTCAGTATGACTTCCCAGATGAGGAGATTCTGTATTTGAAGATGAAAGATTGTGATGAGCCTACACTCGACGAAGGGCCAGAGCCTGGTTCCAGATGGAGTATGGTATTTGATGGCGTTGTAAATCAGTATGGAAATGGTATTGGGGCAGTAATTATTACTCCTCAGGGCACACATATTCCTTTTACAGCAAGGCTAACTTTCAAATGCACGAATAATATGGCTGAGTATGAGGCCTGTATTATGGGATTAGAAGAATGCATTGATCTAAGGGTCAAGCATCTTGATGTTTATGGTGATTCGGCCCTCGTTGTCAATCAGATCAAGGGTGAATGGGAGACGAATCAGCGTGGTCTTATTCCATATAGGGATTATGTGAGGAGGATTTCAACGTTCTTTACTGAGGTTGACTTTCACCATATTCCTCGAGATGAGAATCGGATGGGAGACGCTCTTGCTACGCTTGCTTCGATGATTGTGGTTAAATTGTGGAATGAAGTTCCCAATATCATCGTGATGCGCTTGGAAAGAACAGCTCATGTATTTGCAGTTTAAGAAGTGAAGGATGATAAACCATGGTATTATGACATCAAGTGCTTCCTCCAGAACCAGGTTTATCCGCCTGGGGCATCTGTGAAAGATAGGAAGACTTTGAGAAGATTGTCAGGCAGTTTCTACCTCAATGGCGAAGTGCTTTATAAGAGAAATTTTGACATGGTTTTGCTCAGATGCGTGGATAGACACGAAGCAGACCTGTTGATGACTGAGGTCCATGAAGGTTCATTTGGTACCCATTCCAATGGACATGCCATGGCTAGAAATATGTTGAGAACAGGCTACTATTGGCTGACAATGGAGTCTGACTGCTGCAAATATGTAAAGAAATGCCATAAGTGTCAGATTTATGCGGATAAGATTCATATTCCCCCGACACTTCTGAATGTAATTTCATCACCATGGCCTTTCTCTATGTGGGGAATTGACATGATTGGCATGATTGAGCCGAAAGCGTTCACTGGACACAGGTTTATTCTCGTAGCAATTGATTACTTCACTAAGTGGGTTGAAGCGGCATCATATGCAAATGTGACCAGGCAGGTGGTCGTGAAGTTTATCAAGAATCAACTCATATACCGTTATGGTGTGCCAGATAAGATCATTACTGATAATGGATCTAACTTGAATAACAAGATGATGAAAGAGTTGTGTAGTGAGTTCAAGATTGCACACCATAATTCTTCTCCTTATAGATCCAAGATGAATGGGGCTGTTGAAGCTGCTAATAAGAATATCAAGAAGATTATCCAGAAGATGGTTTTTACATACAAAGATTGGCATGAGATGCTACCATTTGCTTTGCATGGATATCGTACATTTGTCCGCACTTCAACAGGGGCAACCCCTTTCTCTCTTGTTTAGGGCATGGAGGCCGTACTCCCGGTAGAGGTGGAGATCCCATCAATGAGAGTCTTGATGGAGGCCAAGTTGACTGATGCTGAATGGGTTTAGAGTCGCTATGACCAGCTGAATTTGATTGAAGAGAAGAGATTGACTGCCATGTGTCATGGTCAGTTGTATCAGCAGAGAATGAAGAAAGCTTTTGATAAGAAGGTCAAGCCTTGCGTGTTCCGAGAGGGTGACCTCGTGCTCAAGAAGGTCTTGTCTTTCGCGCCCGATTCCAGGGGCAAGTGGACTCCAAACTATGAAGGTCCATATGTTGTTAAGAGAGCCTTTTCAGACGGTGCTTTGATACTTACAACTATGGAAGGGTAGGATTTCACTCGTCCTATGAATTCAGATGCAGTCAAGAAATACTTCGCCTAAAAATAAAAACAGAATAGCTCGCTAAGTTGAAAACGCGAAAGGGCGGCTTAGGCAAAAATGAGCGTCTCGGTGGATTGAAAACGCGAAAGGGCATTCCAGGCAAAAGTTAGAGACATAAAAAATGAATATATGCATCCCGCTAGATTGAGTACCTCATCATGGGGCAATCTAGGCAAAAATTAGGGATTTGGCAAGTAACTGCATCCTGACAAGACTGTGTTCTACAACTGTCATCCATCAGAGATTCTTGTTCATTCGTCGTCAACCAAAGCTTCGAATACATCGAATTCAGAATTGGTGGAGAAATGGTCATTATGTTCAATGTAGCCCTTTTCCAATATATATCACCAATTTCAAATTTGTAAAGATCTATGGAGTCTTGCCATTTGCAGGCTACCATTCCATCAAACGAATTTGAGCCTTTTATCCAATTATTTGCACTCTTATTTGCTTCTATTTCAACAAATGTTTTTGCATTTTTTAATTGAGAAAATATCATTGTTTTAAATAAATGAATTTTTCATAACTTGTTTTTTAAACAAAGTGAACATTCACAATGACAAAAGGATACTTAGGAGATCCTCAGTGCTCTCCCAAGGGTGGTATGATCCTCAACAGGGTAAGACATTTGTTCATATCCCTGGCATGACTGTATCTTCTTCCTCCGGAGCCCCTTTTATGGTTCATCCCCGAGTGGTATGCTTGTTGAGATGTTCACCACTCTCCCCTTCAGCGGAAGAGCGATCTTTTCTCCTCAGCAGGTGTGATCTCCTTGGTGAGTTTGGTACTTGGTGTCGGATCACCAGATTCCTCTTATATCCCTCAGATGGATTCCCCAGTAGAGTTGCTTTTGTGGCAGTTTCTGCCTGTGCAATGAACTTTTTTCCCTAGCCGGATTGACTGATGATTCATCCCCCAGAGATTTTGTGATTTCCTGGTATCTCTGATTCCCCGGCAGATTGGATACTCTCCATTGGAATTTTGGGCTTCCTCCTTTGATATGTAGTACCGGACGGCTATGTGCCTTTTCCTTTGGAGCTGTTTGTGTTAGAATGTCTGTTTGTCAGCATTCATCATACATAAATCACGCATATGTGCATATAACCTTCAAACATTTTGATATTCATATTGCATTTTTTGCCATATATCTATTGTTTGTTATCCTCTGCTAGTTAGTAATACATTTCCCAAGCAGATGTCGGTGTCTGATCCCTCAATATAGAGTCAGCCCCTTTAAGCAGAAAGTGTTTATCTTTCCTACCATATTCCCCACTGAGTTATATCCTCGTGGACGACGGTTGTTTCTGCTTCCTCCCAACACATATATTGGGATGGGTTCCCCTATTGAGTTATATCCTCATTAGGATGAGTCTCAATTCAGTTTGCCTTTTTGGTTTGATCCTAAATTGGCCTCTTGTGACTGTCTCTGGTGTTTCCTTGTGGTAAATGAATAATTGCTCAGTAATCAATAATTATTCACCTTATCCTCAACGGAGTTTGTGGTTTTCTACCCTTATACCGATAGTTGTAAACCCTATTTTCCCCCCTTTTGCAGAGTTAACCATTGTTGTTCATCCTAGTTGATGACGGTTACTCTTCCGTCGTTTTCTACCCAGTATCCTGTAGATGTAATCCCCTCTTTGACGGTTATCATTATCCAATATTCGGTATTGATATTTCCTCCTTCTTTTGGATAATTACTCTGATTAAGCAATTTTATCCCCAGCGGGTCCTCTTTCATTTACCGTTTGCCAGTGATGTTTGTTGCTGCCCTTGTTTGGTCATCATTATATACCTAGTTTTGGTATCCCGATGCCTTTCTCTGTCGGTCAATTTATCCTTTATTAACCCAGTAACCGGTTGTGGATAATCTTCCATGCGAGTATATTATCTACGTTCCGAAGGTAATAGATAATATATCTCATGCACTCTTTAGTCGAAGCCTTTTGTTCTTCCCCAGTCGAGTAAGATTCGTATCCCTGTTTTGGAATCGAATGTCCATCCCAAAATCGAGTTTGCGTTCTGCCCTCTTTTTGGATGATGAGTGTTTTGGGAATATTCCCCAATTCATGCTTTGGTTGGTCACCTATTATATGCCCAGTAACCGGTATCCCCGATGTTCCTTCCTTCTGCTCCCTATTATGACTTTGGTCCCCTGTGGAGTCAGATTTTCCTGAGTTGAGATATACCTTTTAGGTCTTCCTCAGATGATTTGGTTGATTGATATCTCTCACCCTTATACCGGTCTTAGATATTCATTCTTCCTGAGCTTGTTGTTCTCTCACCCTTATACCGGTGATCAGATCACATGTCTCATTGAGTTTGTTACCCAGTAACCGGTAACACCTCATCCCGCTGCTTCCCCAGGATAGTCTTTTTAGACATCCCCAGCGAGGTATCTGTTGTGGATCGCCTTTTGCTGTGTTGGCATATTCCCCAACACATGCACCTTCGAGTCAGCTCGATGTCCTTCCATTGGGTTTACTCCCTTTGGGATTCTGTTCCCCAAGTTTCAAGTCGTGACCTGCTCACGAATTTTTTTTATTCTTCTTCTTATCCCTATGAGAGTCCCTAGAGTCTCTATCCCTAGTGAGTGTATTACTCCTATGGATTGTCAATTTCTCCGGATGTCTTTTTTTCTTTGTGGACACATATCCCCACAGAGTTTGTTTGTTTTGCATACATACATTTGCATTATGAGGTCTCTTAGGGACCAAAATTTGTCTCTTTGTTATTATTTAAGCCCATTCTACCTCGTCGAGACGAAGATTTTAACCTTCACTTCTCCGGCTAGAATGACCTTAAATAGGGGCATTTGTAAGACCCTAATTTTGTCCCTAAGATCCGTCATGGCATCATAACATTGCATTGCATAGCCTCAACGATCATTGAGCATCTTGGCTCCCTTTCCCTTTAGGTAGGGATCTCTTGTGAGTGGTTTGAGATCACCAAGCATGCTTGAATTGTATATCATTGCTTTTCTTGTTTTATTTACTAACCAAAAGCACAAAAATATGTCACTAACATCTTTTGTTTGTAGCTTAAGCAATCACCAGGTCGAGAGCTTCAAGAAGATCCTTGGTGCAAGAGATGAGGTATTTTTTTGGGATGAGGATCACATGATTATTATAAGGAGCTTACATGAGCTAGGGTTTCATTTTGAAGCAATTTCACCAAGTGGTAGAGGCTCAAGTTAATCAAGACATTTCAAGGTCATCTAAGGACCAAAAGTCAACTGTGCAGTCAACTGAGGGCTATGAGGTGGGGGAATGAGTTGAGACACCTCAATCATGTTCAAATGGGGTCTATTCATCATTCTAAACATCCATCTTGAAGATTCAAAGGTCATGGAAAAATTTACTAAAAATGGAAAATGACCTATAATTCAAAGTTTCCAAATTTGGAAAGTTTTAGTCCACTTTCAACTTGACTTGTCAATGTCAAAGACGTTTCAAATGGATCTTTGGTGAACATGGAAGTTGTAGATTTTTGTCTCCCCTTTCCAAAAAGTCCTAATTCATGTCCATATGATGAATGGTTGAGAAGTTATGGTCATTTTATCACAAAGTGTGCATGGAAATTCAAAATGGCATAACTTTTGATGTAATGCTTCAAATTGGTTCATTCTTTTTGCAAAGTGCTTCTCATGTTCAAGGCATCTCAAAGTAACATCATTTGGCTTAATTGTGCAAAGGAATCATGGTCAAATGTTCATTATTTCACACATGTTCATTTTGAAGTAAATCTTCACCATTCATTTTTGGCTTGAGATGTAAGCTAAATGATCTTCAAATCATGACCCTTGGATGTTCTTGAGTGGATTGAAATTATAACATGGAGCTGAACACGTGCATTATGGGCATGGGAGCTCATTTTGCATTTTTGCAAATTGCTTCATATCTCACTAATCATGATTAGCAAATGGAAAAGATGATTAGCATTGTCATTAGCAAGGGATATAAATAGCCAAACCCTAATCATAACTGCAATAACAACCATTTCAGATCTGAAAATTGAAGAAACTCTCTCAAATTCTCTCTCTTTGATTTTGCATTTTTTGCACACAAACCTCAAAGGTTCTTACATATTCTTGATCCTCATGCTTCACTGATCAAGAATCATCCATCATTTGGTGTAATTCTTCAAGAATTAAAGCAGACCAAGAGCATTATCATGATGGACGGATTTGGAAATTGAAGCAGATTCAAGAGGTTTCAACCATTTCTTTTTGCACAAAGCTTCAAAGGAAGTTCAAAGGCATTGATCTGGAGTAGTAGAGCTTGAGAGGACGCGTGTACAGAGAGCTCCATTCCAAGGTGACTCAAATTTCATCCTCTCCTTTTGTTGTTTTAAGGTTATAGAACTGTAGAGATTGATGAGTAGATCACGGATATATAATTAGATTTGGAATTGGGTGAGAATTGAGGACGTGGTGTTGACTGAAAGTTTGGATCTAGAAAATGTTCCTCTTCGATTTGCAAAATCCAGGGAGAATTAGGAGAAATTGATGTGATATTTGGAACCTATGTTGGAAGATGAGTAGAATGGTATAGGTTTGAGGAATTTCTGGAAAAACTTGTGGTGGCGCCGCCGTGGGAGCCACCGGAGTCTCATCGGGGAAGACGACCGGAGTTGTAGCTCCGGCGTCTGCGTGTGTTAGGGTTTGGATGGCTGGGTGCCATGTGGAGCCTTGTGTGGGAGTGTGATTGGATAGGATTCCATTGACCATAGCCACGTGAGCGCTGACTGATGATTTGGGATGCTGAGTCAATTAGTGAAACGGTGCGTTTCACTATTTGAACCTGGACCGTGGATTCCAGATACGTGCCAGATCTAATGGTTGTGGTTTTTTCTGAGTTTATTCAAATAAATGCATTTCCCTCCATTTTCTTGTTTTATTTCATTTGTTTAGCTCATTTTGTAAAATTCATAAAAAATGCAAAAATGATCCAAATGAGTCCCAATTTTTTTTCGTAGTTTTGTATTGGTGTCTACTTATTTTATGGCTCTAAATTCATGAATTGTTGATGTCTGGATTTTTAGATGGGAAATTTTGAATTGATGTTGTGCCAAATTGACCTAGTGCATTCAATGTATTGTGAAATCCTCATTTTTGAGCCATTCGATCCACTCTTTTACATACATGACATTCATACATGACATTCATACATGACATGAATTATTGGTCACTGGTTTGGATTTTTTCTCACATGTTATCATCATCTTTGACACATAGAGAAAAGTGTGACAATTTGTGTCACATTTTTGACATTGGATTGGTGCATTTTTGTTCACATAGCATTTGCATCATTCTGAACTTGATTTTTTGCATGTTGAACATTCATGGCATGAGTACAAAAAATCTCAAAGTCATTGCATGCGATTCTGATTTGGTATGAATTTTCTAAGTTGGAAGCTCATTTTGTGCATATTTTTTAGGCTTTTTGAAGCATTTGAACGATATTTGGAGTATGGTGGATCTTTGGCCATGGTGATTGGTGTTTAGGGGTTCATATGGTTCTGTTTGGGGCTTGTGATTTGATTCATCTCATGTCATTGGTTGTTTATACTTTGTTGTGTTGATTGGATGTACATAAGCTAACTTTGTTGTTTTGTTTCAGGATTGGTTGCTTAGCATTGGTAATTGGGTTTGTTCTCACTTTGTGAGATGCAAATACATTGAGTACTGACCTATTGTTGTTTTGTAGGGTTTTAATCGATGTGGTGAGCTCATGAGCTCATTTGAGTGCAAGGGCACTTATGCACTGAATTGTGTAACTGTTAGAGGGTTTCACTGCTTGTTTTCTGGTTTTATGACTGAAGTACTGACTGTTTAGTCTTTGTACAGGTACCTTAGTTGCTTGCTTGCTTTAGCTCTTGCTTAAGCTTTGGATTGTGGTTGACACACCACTCAAGTAGTTAGCTTCTTACTTCATGTAGTCTGAAGTCTTGTCACCTTTTTGGTAGGCATTTTGCTGGCAAGTCCTCCTTCAGAGGCTTTGTTTGTGTTTGTTTAAAATTATGCTCAAAGACCTCCAAGAAGAGGCATGTGTTATATTTGATAAGACCTCCAAGAGAAGAGGCAATTGACGGATAAAAGGGATTAGTAGCCAATCCCCCGTTATTCAGTGTGTCGTTCTTTATGCTCGCACTACGTGCTGATGCTTCTGAACATGTGCCCCGGATCTTTGTCCAGAGTTTGTCATGTGGAAAAGGATCCCACTTTCTGGATCCCCACACTTTCTTTGTCATGAGCTCACCCTGGCCAGGGTTAAGAGCATGAGGTCTCATCCTCATTACCGATTTGATCAGTTTCACCCTAACGTTCAATGTTAGTGGTTAAGAGCTACAGATTACCCTTTACAGTTTGGCTTGTTTGTCGAGGTTGACATGACCCCTCTTGACTAAAGCCCACCCATTGTTTGAGCCTCTTGTATGGATATAGTGTGTGATGTTTGTTTACTTTTGAGTTAAGTTCTTGTTAAAGACCTCCACTTAGGGATGTTGATTGTATGACAACTATTAGGCTCGAGTCTTAATCTCCCTATTAGTTCGTTGTTTCCTTGGTCTATGGTTAGGAGAGTGTTTTACCCCATGGAACTTTTGATGTGTGTGCTCTTGAACTAGGAGTTTCCATTTGAGCTTAATTGGAGGATCATTACCATGTTTATCCAAGTGGAAGATACAAGATACATTGAGGATCTCTTATGAGACTTGTTTGATTGCTTATACTTTGTGCTTGCTTATTCCAAAGGATGGGAGCTACTTGGATCATCAATATGATCTCAAGAGAGGAACTCCTAGTGTGGTTTCATTTCTTATCCCTCATATTTTTGTTTTCCTTAGGACTTAGCCCTTCTTCTTCATCTCTCCACTCTAACCCAAGCCAAAACCCTTTTTGTGCAAAAATTTAACCTTTGTTTTCAACATTAGAAACCTAAGCCTTATGCTTTTGATTTTCAAACTTTCTTTTCATAACACTCATTTTGAGTTGAATCTTTAAGTCAACTTTGACTACTTTTGTATATACTTCTAATTGGTAAATATAACCCATTCAAATTTCCCTTTTATGGTTCCAATGGCCACTTTCTTAATCAAAATTTTCCATAACCTTTAGCTATTAGGTTTGAGTTATCCTTGTGGTAGATGTAATACTCACCTATATCCTTAGTGATGGACAATGAGTCTTCCATGCTTATTATAGAGTTAACCCCTCACTAGCATGTTGAAGTTATCCTCACATGGTGGATTTGTGGTTTGGTTGAGTTTTCTCCCTTTGATAACAAAAGACCTTAAGGCTTTTGGACCAATCAATTCACCAATTTGTTTTGAGATTTTTACCCCGAACTACGAGGTTTTGATCCTAATCTTTTTATAAGATGGTACGTAGGCAATGGGTTTATCCATCCAAACACAAAATGTAAATAACTTGTACATTCTCTTCTCATCTCTTCAATCATGTTTGCACAAATAAAATTTTTACAAGACAAACTACCTTACAACAAGTATGAAAAGGGCTCCCTAGGAGTACCTAGGATGTTTTGGGTGTCTAACACTTTCCCATTGCATAACCAACCCCCTTACCCAGATCTCTGTTTCTTTTATTAGTTTTTGTTGAAACTATTAGGTTTTTGTTCGCTTTCTAACCATTCCTTTGGATAAATAGAAGTGTGGTGGCGACTCGACTTGTATGGTTTACCTTGGATTTAGTCAATATTTCTAATGGTAACGAATACCCCGCTACAGGATTACACAAAACTAGGTTATTTAGGTAGGAATTCCTTCCAATTGTATCTAATACAACTCTCGAATATTTTAGTTGGGTTATAACTCCTTATTCCAATCCATCACATGGATCATTTCCAACTCTTGCTTCTAAACATATATAATCTTATTATAATTTGTTTAGTTAAGTTTGACCCATTGTTTTATCAATTGGATGTTACAATTATCCCATCGCACCTTATTAATTTACGCGTAGGCGAAACCTACATTATCCGATACTAGTCTTGATGAGTGCTAAAACTTGGAAAGTATAAAGTTAATATTTAATTTGAGGGAATTTGTAATTATTCTAATCTCACCGGATTATTTATCATATAAATCGTCTCTCACATGCATCAACATACATTCACATGCATCAACATACATAATGAAACAGTTATGGCCCCTAGCGCAATTGTTCTCCCAAGCCATTGAGAGAACCTAAGCTAACCTAATAACGATCTAAGCTTCTCCAAGCAAGATCCTCAAGATTGTCCTCCTTTGATATTGAATTCTTCTCTTTCTTCATCACATTACATTACATAAAAGAAAATCGTCTTACATACGAGGGAGTGAGTTAAGAAAAGAAGTTACATTAAGAGATTAAAAGAGAGGCACGACATGCATGTCGTATTTTAAAAACCCAAAACAAAATAAACGAAAACTAAGGCCATAACCGATCACCACAAGACAATAATAATAAACACATTATTATTATTAATTTTAATTCTTTTAATTAATTAAAACCAAATTAAATTTCGGCGACCAATCACACTACGCAGAGTTAGTCGGGGGTCCGCTGCCCGGTCAGCCGCCGGGGGTTCCGCTTCCCGGTCAGCGGACGGTGGTTCCGCTGACCAGTCAGCGGACGGTGGTCAAGGGGGCAGCGCCCCCTTGTGGGGTTGCATGGGCAGCGCCCCGACTGAAATTTTAATGAACAATTCATTTGAAATCGACGTCGTTTTTTGCATCAACACTTGATAATTTAAAGCACAACTCTTGTGTAGTCACAACCCTAATCCCATAACTCTTTGACAACACAACCCCTGTGCCGCCATTAACCCTAATGCACCAATTTTAGACCGTCAAACACACCTCGATTGTTGATTCAGTATGATTGACCAACAGGTCATTGCTTCACCATACTAATATCAGATCAAGAAGCAAACGACCATTGATCGCTCAAAGGAAAACAACCATTAAGTGTTTGAATGAACGAAACAGAAATAGCATATCATATATACCATATTTTTCATTAGGATTACTTATATCATATATATAACTTGATCGATCTCAATTGCGTAACCTATAGACGATCGATGTATCGCTGCTTCACCATACTAATGTCGGATTCCGAAGCATAGTCAACATCAATCATCCAAATCGTACACACATCATGCCAAATTTAATTACTCGTTTATTCGTTGATTCATTCTATCTTTTAATCATATTAATACAGAAAATACAGAAAATAAACAGCTATCAGATGCATGGTTTCGTAAGTGGCTCTGATATCACTGAAGGAGAAGAGCGATCCAAAACACAACGGAATTTAAAAATTTCTCCTTTAGTGATCCTTAGGAATGGGCATGATCAGTGATAGAATCGTTACCTCTTGTGGCGATTGTAACCTTTGATGCAGATCTATGGAGCGATCACGAACGTTGAACGATGAAAACGCCTCTACTCAGTCCACACGAATGGATTCCTTCAATCTCAGTGGTAGCTGTTACAAATGAAGGCTTTGAGTGAGAGAGAGAGAGAGAAACGAATTTGCAATTGCACAAATGCTTCTACACAAGGGTTCTATTTATAGAACCACTTGTGTGGGCTACAAGCTAAAAAGCCCACTTAAGTGTATGTGGCCCATATCTTATAATATGCCAAAATCACTTAAGCGCGTGGTACCTTACCATATTTCGTATTCTACTTAAGTAGACCGTACCATACAATGTTCTACAATTCACTTAAGTTCACCGTACCTTACGGTGTTCCTTAGTTACTATATCTCTCATCAATCCATCCTTTTATGTGTGACCCTGTGGGAGTTCAGGGCATTGGAAATTATATTAAATCACGTATTTAACATAATAAACAGTGAGCGGTATCTAGCAACACATCACTGCTACCCAGGACATGAAAAATGTCACGTGATCTGACAAATCCTTTTGTGATAATACTTGTGTATACAATTACCCTTTTGCCCTTATGTCTATATTGAACACAAGGCATAGACCGTGTCATCCTTGTCCAGTTCAATATTGGTCCCATAGATATTTATCCTGTTATGCAGGATGGGCAAATTCCATCTAGGTCACTCATGTCCCTTAGCATGCTTCATGGAGTACCCATCAATTGTCTTTATGGTCATCTAGTTACAGACAATGTTTGATCAGCAATATGGCACTCGACTATACATCTAGGGTCCATAGTGGTTTCAGGTTGAAGGGTGGTATACACCATTATCACCATGAGAATAACTTATGACATTTTGCTTAACGTTCTATATAGTATTCTCATAGTGGGTCAATCCAGTATAAATATTACTCTTAATATTCATACCTATGTTTAAGACTTGATAACTCCTTATCCATGATCCATGAGATGTGATCATCAGTCTATATACATAATAGTCTTAATGCTTTAATGTTATCCCACTTCACAATAAAGCTCGACTATGGATACTTTAAGAATAGTGTCCTTATGTTTAATGTGATCTCATGATTAAGTCACACTTGATACATTAAATGGACTTGCTATTCTAGGGACTTTATTAAACAATCTTTGTATGTCACAACCATCTTCTGAATGATCTTCTTAATGTTCTTATTCGCAGCTTCAACAACCCCATTCATCTTAGGTCTGTAGGGAGAAGAAATATGATGTGAAATTTTGAAGGCTTTGCAAAGAGCTTCCACCATATTATCATTCAAGTTTGATCCATTATCAGTAATGATTTTGCTTGGCACACCAAACTGGAATATAATCTGATTCTTGATAAACTTCACACCAACTTTCTTAGTCACATTCCCATACGATGCCACTTCAACCCACTTTGTGAAGTAGTCAATAGCCACCAAAATGAAATCATGTCCGTTATAAGCTTTAGGCTCAATCATACCAACCATATCAATCCCCCACATGGAGAAGGGCCATGGGGAGGAAAGGACATTCAACAGCGTCTGAGGAACATAAATCTTATCTGCATATATTTGACACTTATGGCATTTCTTCACAAACTTGCAACAGTCAGATTCCATTGTCAGCTAATAGTAACCTGCTCTCAACATCTTCTTAGCCATAGCATGTCCATTGGAATTAGTACCAAAATAACCTTCATGGACCTCAGTCATCAATATGTCTGCTTCATGTCTATCCACGCATCTGAGCAAAACCATATCAAAGTTTCTCTTAAAAAGCACGTTACCATTCAGTTAGAAGTTGGCAGCTAATCTTCTCAAAGTCTTCTTATCTTTCAAAGATGCCCCGGACGGGTAAATATGACTTTGGAGGAAACCTTTGATATCATGATACCATGGCTTCTTATCTTTGATTTCTTCAACAACAAACACATGGGCTGGCCTATCAAGACACATCACAGTTATATTAGGAACTTTGTAAGAATAATATTCCGTGTCTACAATTCATTTCTAAGATTTTGATGATACTAAAGGATGAAACAAATTGGTACCCTAACAAATTTATCTAAGTGTACAAGGCTCTAATCAAAAGAGGTCAAATAGACATATATCAGATACACACGCAAGTCCAGAATGACCACTTATAAGGTATTCAAGGAGAAGCTCTGACTCTGAACAAAGGAAGCATACTAAGCTCAACGGAGAAAGAGATATCAGACGCTCTGATATGGAATGGCGCACTCTAGGGTCTGAAGCTTTTACACTCTGATGTAATCACGATAAAGAAGACACCAAGAAACTCTGAAGTCAATCAGTTCTCAGCATTATCTGAAGATGCACACGCTGAACAGAGACTCTGATCTTTGTACTCTCTGAATCAGTAACGATCAAGATAACTTAGCTATGAAGTCTTCCACTTATGGCAAGAATCTAATTTTGGAATAAAGTTAAAGCGCCCCAAACTGCTTTGGAAAGAACAAAGAGATTAATTACATTAAACATCCATCATTGCCAAGATCCCTTCATCCAACAGTGTCTTCATCAAACTCCTATATACAGGATGGATCATTGACATCAAAGGACACACACGAGAATACTGAAACCAAACTCAAATCTCTTATTCATTCTTTGTTCACACGAGTTATTGCTCTAAAGTGTGAACCATCTTTTTGTTCTTATATTGTGTAACTTCTGCTTACCTAGAAGCACTAAGCACATAACTGTAATTTCTCTTAACTACTGAATTTTCCTTAAGTTACTTGTGAAGTCAGTAAACTTGAGAGGGATAAGAGATCTTTATCCTCTTATACGATCATATTGTAATCCTTCAAGATTAGTGGATTAAGTCCTTGTTGAAGGAGAAATCACCTTGGCCGTGTGGACTGGAGTAACTTTGAATTTCAAGCGAACCAGGATAAAAAAATTGTGTTGACAACTTTTATTTTTGCGTGTGTTTTATTTTGAAAATTTTTTATTGTCAGTTAAAACAATTCACCCCCCCCCCCCTTCTTGTTTTTCTCAACCTTCAATTGGTATCAGAGCTTCAGCTTTGTTATTAATTTTCTAATCAAACACTTAACAGTGTAGAGAGATCGAGCGTGAGAAAAACACCATGGCCAACACCAATGAAAGAGACATCTATAATGCCAAACCTCCAGTTTTTGATGGAGAAAAAATTGATTACTGGAAAGACAGAATTGAAAGTTTCTTTCTGGGTTATGACACTGATCTATGGGACATAGTTACTATTGGCTACGTTCCTCCTGTATCTGATGTTGGTATTGCTATTTCCAGAAACAAGATGACGGATGACCAGAAGCGTGACTTAAAAAATAATCACAAATCCAGAACAATATTGTTGAATGCCATATCCTACAATGAATATGAAAAGTACACCAATAGGGAAACTGCTAAAGAAATACTTAACCCCCTAAGGATGACTCACGAAGGCAACTCACAAGTGAAAGAGACAAATGCTCTGGCTCTAATTCAAAAGTATGGAGCCTTCAAGATGGAGGACAACGAAGCTATAGAGGTAATGTTTTCTAGATTTCAAACTTTAATTGTAGGACTCAAGGTTCTGGACAAAGGCTACACAAGTTCAGGTCATGTCAAAAAGATCGTCAGAAGCCTGCCAAAGAAATGGAGACCTATGGTCACTACATTAAAATTATCAAAGGATCTGAACAACATAAGCTTGGAAGAACTCATCAGCTCCCTCAAAAGTCACGATATAGAACTTGAGGAATATGAGCCCCAAAAGAAGAACAAATATGTGGCTCTGAAATCCAGATCTGAGAGATGTAAACTAGAAACGAACAAAGCCCTCCAAGCTGAAGAAGACAATGACGAATCTGAAAAGGAAGATTCTGACAATGAGGAAAAATTATCCCTTCTGACCAGAAGAGTGAAACAACTCTGGAGAAAAAGGAATAACAACTTCAGAAGACCAAGACCCAAGGGAGATCGCTCAGAATCAACCTCGAGAAGCAAATCAAACAAAGAGGTAACATGCTATGAATGTAAAGAAAGAGGTCATTACAGGGACGAATGTCCAAAGCTCAAGAAAGAAAGCTCCAGGAGAGAAGGATTCAAGAAAAATTCCTTCAAAACTAATAAGGGACTCATGGCCACCTGGGACGACTCTAATTCTGATGCCTTAGAATCAGACTCTAAAGAAGAATAGGCAAATGTGGCACTCATGGCTACCACATCTAGAAACTCATCAGAAAGTGAATCTGATCCTGAAGATGTAGTTTCTGAACTTTCTTGCTCTGACCTTGAATCTTGTCTTTCTGAATCTCTAAACTCAAATCATAAACTTAAACAAAAATTTAAAGCATTAAAAAGGATCCTTGAGGGAACCATTGAAGAATTTGATAAGCATGGGATAACAATTTCTAAATTAAAGAATGATATTTTGATTTTGACAAAATAAAAGAATCTACAAATAAACAATGTTTAAAACATGAGGAAGCTTTATCTCAAGTCCGACAAACTTCTAGCAAAATTATATATAAATATGAAAAAGCTTTTCAAAAGTTTATGAACAAAGGGATAGAAAGAAACAGAATGGCCTCTATGTCTTATCGAGTCAATCAGAATAAGAAATGAGGAATAGGATATGATTCTAACAAAGACAAACACCTAAATCCCCATTTTCTTATGATAACATACCCTAATAGAGAGGCATCCGTTACCGGTTAGGGTAAACATATCAAGGATGACTTGCTGAGGAAAATGAGGTATGTTCGTTACCGGTTACTGGGTAAGAACAACCTGTCGGGGAAAATATCAAATAGGATTTACAACTACCGGTTATTGGGCAAAAGACCAAAGCAAGAGAATATATGTCACTAGTTAAATTGAACATATCAAGGATAGACTCAAAGGGAAGAATATCCGTCATTGGCTAAGATGAACATATCAAGGATAGACTGGCGGAGAAAACTAGGAATTATATCTATAAGTTATTGGATAGAATATCAAAGAGAGAATATCCGTCACAGGTTAAGATGGACATATTAAGGATAGACTCAGCAGGGAAAACAGGATTTACAACTACCGATTAATAGGTAGAATACCGTAAAGGGGAGAAAATCAGTCATCGGTCAAGATGAACATATCAAGGATTTACCCTCTGAGGAATGAAAATAGGGATTACATCTACCTTTTTACTAGGTAGAAAACCAAAGGGGAGAATATCCGTTATCAGTTAAGATGAACATATCAAGGATATACTCAAAGGGAAGAATATTCGTCATCGGTTAGGATGAACATATCAAGGATATACTACCTAAAATGGGTCCATTGGGGAAAATTAAGAGGAACTAGATTACTTTTACAGGTTATTGGGTAAGAGTAAGGTACTCGCAAATCAAAAAAGAATATTACCAGTTACTAGGTAATAGACTTTCGCGGGACCAAAAGTATCCATCTAGGTAAGAGCTAGAAAGAAACGGTCAAACAAAGACTCGCGCCGATGAGGATATAACTCAATGGGAATAGTTCCATTCAAACAATCAACTGGGGAGGAAGCTGAAATACTATTCATCCACGAGGAAATAAATAGGTGGGGAATGAAAAAAGTTAAATTCTCTCTGCTTAAGGGGCTGACACTCTACAATTGAGGGAGGACATACACACCAAATCTGCGTGGAGAAACAAAGTCACCATACCAGAGGATAAGAAAATAACGAATCAAATGCAATAACAATGCATAATGAACTATCTGATGTATGAATGTATATGTATGCATGATTTATGATTATGCTGACAAAACGATCACAAAGGATACAAATGTCACTGATCTGAATCATCACTACAACACTCGGCTAATCTCCACTAGAGAAAAATGGGGGATGAATGTAAACCATCCATCTTTGAATATCTCAAACACTGCTGAGGAAGGATAAAATATCTGCTGAGGATCTGAATTATCAACTCTGTGGGGAATTTTAGGTCCACACTATACCAAATGGGAGACAACCTTGCAGAGAACAAAAAATACTACTCAAGAATTAGTGATGGTGGGTATCAAGAGTGAACTCCACTGGGGACTTGCGGGAAATAAAACTATGTGTTGGATTTATATAAATCGTTGAGAATGGGCGCCTCCAACACAGATAGGGAGGCGATTAACCAGCTCAGTTGGGGAGACTGATTTGCTTCTGGGGAGGAAAAATGACCAAACTAACTGCTTGGAGAAAACTAATAATGCTCTGCACTTTAGGAATCACCTGTTCTCAGGATGCTGTTGATATACCTTACTGAAATCGATTGCTTTTAAAAGTAGTTGCTTTTTATTATTTTAAGAAAAATGTTTTTTATTATTTAAAAGTTTTAAAATTATCATCATAAAAATTCAATTCTACTTAGGTTAAAAATAAACAAGAGTAGAACACAATTGGATAAAAAGCTCAACTTTATTTAATAGAATGGTAGTCTATAAATGACAAGACTCCATACATCTTTACAAAAGTTGAAAAGTGGTAATTTACATGGAAAAGGGCTACATTGAACACAATGATCACTAATCCCTCTACCAACTTCACTATCCACTTTGCTCTTGGCTTCGGTTAAGGATGAATCAGAGTTGACTGACTTGCTCAAAACTATTCTCAAGATCGGAAACCAACTGAATGCAGTTACTTGCCATAATCCATATTTTTTTGCATAGATTTCCCCAAGGTGGGGTACTCAATCTTTCAGGATAATTTTTTTTTGTTTTATGTCTCTAATTTTTTCCTGGATTGCCCTTTTGGGTTTTCAAATCACCGAGACTCTCATTTTTGCCTAAGCCTCCCTTTCGAGTTTTCAACTTAGCGAGTTGTTCTTTTATTTTTCTAGGAAAAGTATTTCTTGACTGGATCGACATTCACAGGATGTGTGAACTCTTCACCATCCATAGCTATAGGAATCAAAGCACCGCCTGAAAAGGCTCTCTTAACAACATATGGGCCTTCGTTATTAGGAGTCCATTTTCCCCTAGCATCTGGTTTGAAAGATAAAATCATCTTGAGCACAAGTTCACCTTCTCTGAATACACGAGGCCCGACCTTCTTATCAAATGCCTTCTTCATTTTCTTCTGGTACAACTGACCATGACACATGGCAGTCAATCTCATCTCCTCAATCAAGTTCAGTTGATCATACCTGGTCTGACATCATTCAGCTTCTGTCAACTTGGCTTCCATCAAGACATACAGTGATGGGATTTCAACCTCCACGGGGAGCACAACTTCCATACCATAAACAAGCGAGAAAAGGGTTACCCCTGTTGAAGTGCGAACGGATGTACGGTACCCATGTAAAGCAAATGGGAGCATTTCATGCCAATCTTTGTATGTCACTGCCATCTTCTGAATGATCTTCTTAATGTTCTTATTCGCATCTTCAACAACCCCATTCATCTTTGGTCTGTAGCGAGAAGAAATATGATGGGCAATTTTGAAGTCTTTGCAAAGAGCTTCCACCATATTATTATTCAAGTTTGATTCATTATCAGTAATGATCTTACTTGGCACACCATAACGGCATATAATTTAAAACTTGATAAACCTCACAACAACTTGCTTGTTCACATTTCCATACGATGCCGCTTCAACCCACTTTGTGAAGTAGTCAATAGCCACCAAAATGAAACTATGTCCGTTAGAAGCTTTAGGCTCAATCATACCAATTATATCAATCCCCCACGGGGAAAAGGGCCATGGGGAGGAAAGGACATTCAATAGCGTCGGAGGAACATGAATCTTATCTGCATATATTTGACACTTGTGGTATTGATTCACAAAGTTGCAACAGTTAGATTCCATTATCAGCCAATAGTAACCTGCTATCAACATCTTCTTAGCCATAACATGTCCATTGGAATGAGTTCCAAAAGAACCTTGATGTACCTCAATCATCAATATGTCTTCTTCATGTCTATCCACGCATCTGAGCAAAACCATATCGAAGTTTCTCTTGTAAATCATATCACCATTCAGGTAGGAGTTGCCAGCTAATCTTCTCAAAGTCTTATTATCTTTCAAAGATGCCCCAAATGGGTAAATCTGACTTTGGATGAAATCTTTGATATCATGATACCATGGCTTCTCATCTTTGACTTCTTCAACAACAAACACATGGGTTGGCCTATCAAGACACATCACAGTTAGATTAGGAACTTTGTAAGAACAATATTTTGTGTCTACAATTCATCTATAATATTTTTATGATAACAAAGGATGAAAAAAATTGGTACCCTAACAAATTTATCTAAGTGTACAGGACTCTAATCAAAAGAGGTCAGATAGACATATATCAGATAGATACACACGCAACTCCTGAATGACCACTTAGAAGGTATTCCAGCAGGAGCTCTGGCTCTGAACAAAGGAGGCATACTAAGCTCAACGAAGAAAGAGATATCAGACGCTCTAAAGTGGCAAAGCACACTCTAGGGTCTGAAGCTTTTACACTCTGATGTAATCATGATAAAGAAGACACCAAAAAACTATGTGTAACACCCCAAAATTTGCCCTCCTCATTCATGCATTCATTTTTAGGTCATTTAACATTTCATATTGCATTTCATCATGTCAATCAGAATCAGATCCAAGAAACTTTATTTAAAAAAAAAACGAAAAAAAAAACGAAAAATAAAAACGAAAGAAAAATAAAAACGAAAACGAAAAAAAAAAATAATAATAAAAAAATAATAATAATAATTAAAAAAAAACAAATTAAATAAATAAATAAATAAAATATATATAACAGAAATTTTTTTGGACTTGGGTCTCTCTCATTTGAGCCCACAAAGCCATGAAATTCAGTCTATAAATACCAAGGCTTCACTTGAGAAGAAGGAAGAGAAGCAAAAAACACTCTGAGGTTTCCTTGGAACAAAATCCTGGACAAAACCTGGAGAGAAACCTGACAGAGAACTCAGAGCAGCCTCCAAACCCTGAAGGGAACTCAACTGCACAGAATCACCTCTGCCTCACATAAACCCTAAAGATTGTTTTGTAAACCTCACGGGTGCAACTCAATTTCAATCAAGCTCTCCAATCAGGTTTGCCCTTATTCCCATTACCTTTATGCTCTTAATTTGGATCATCTGAATATATGAGGTATGATGGATGAATTTCATTAGGTTTTTGCCCACGGGTTTTAAATGTATATGAATGTATAAATAATGCCTTGAATGCTTAATCCTTATCGTGTTTCACTAACCCTTTTGTTGATTTTTTGTGAAGGCTCACATGACTTTTGCAGGGATAGCTCGCTGGATATTCCACTTTGCTCGTGGGATACCATTTGGGAGATTTATTCTGATTGCCTTGTTGGCTCATTTACTTTATGCATGTTTGTTTTGTATGTGTTCGTATCCCCAAAGGTAGCGCGGTTCCTTCGTCGAGGACTGCCCTTTTGCCCTTGAGCATCCCCCAAACCTTAAAACCCAAAGCAACACGTTAACTCCTTCTACTACAGACGAGTAAGTCTCCAAAGGTCGAGCATCCGATAGATTGCGTAGTGACGTCGTTCGTCGAAAACCCAATCCATAACCCCGTAGTTAGCCGAACTATGGCTTGCTCTGATTCTCATTCCAGATGAGATACGTAGGCATAAGACGCGATGTCTTAGCGAGCACAATTACCCTTAACCCCTAGGTAGCCGAGCTACGAAGACTCTGATTCTCATATTCAGATGAGATACGTATGCAGTGGATGCGACATCCGTGCGAGTCATTTTCTTTTGACCCCTTTTTTTTATAGTAAATAACACATTAGATAAACCCACACCCTTTAGACAAGAACTACAAAAGTGGATCCCGTAGAGTACTACGGATGCGTAGGGGTGCTAATATCTTCCCTTCGCATAATCGACTCCCGAACCCAAGATTTGGTTGCGAGACCCTGTCTTGTCCTTTCCTTTTTCCAGGTTTACTTCGAGCGTTTCCTTTCCCTCCTTTGGGATAAATAACGCACGGTGGCGACTCTCCTGTCTTTCTTCGCCGGTTGTTTTTTTTCGCATTCCATTTTTCAGGTTGCGACAGCTGGCGACTCTGCTGGGGACCCGGTTTCCCTAAGCGAGTCCCTCCTAGCTTTTGTAGGTTGTTTGTTTATTGGATGTTTATTCTTTTATACAGTTATTTATCTTTTAGCATTTACCTGCTTTATTGCATTGTGTACATATGACTGTCGTATCTGCTGGTTTTATTTGTGAGATGAGTTCTATACCCGAACTCGAGTGCACTTAGGATAGGAGAATGGCATAGTCTTGTTGACTTGTGTGGAGTTATTCCTTAGCAAGTTGACTTGCAAGCCCATTCACTTGGTGGAGGTCATGTTGGGATCAATAATGTCACACAAGTAAGTTGTGGTTAGACATTACTTTTTCCAATATAGACCTTAGAAGCCAAGGACCTTAGTTTACCAAACCCATCTTGGCCTATTCGTAGGACGTAGTGCGAAAGTCATTCAAGTGTAAGATTTGATACGATTGTTACGCGATACTACACTCATAAGAGTCTCTCTTGAGAATATTTTTGGAATACGAGTAGTCGTTCCTCCGATAATATCCGAAAGATGGGATTATGACTATGGGAACCTTTTGTAGAACATGTTTGGCAGGTTTAAACCTTAGTACACTCCCTTTGGGTGGTTCTTAACCTAAACTCCATGCTCGTGACTTGCAACAAACCCTTGATTCATGGTTGATCCGTTCAGGTATCCTTAATATTAATGAAACTTGGGTGTTGATAAGGTGTAAACCATAATCCACCAAAAATGGATGGTTGATATTAAGGATAACATGATCCATCCCATGACCTTTGTTTGGTGTGCTTTGCTTGATTCTCTTAATTTCTCTCCAGGCAGTGTAACCTGATAGATGTTCAAGCGGATCCAGCAATTCTGATTGACATGCCATTGCATTGCATAACATCATCTGCATATTTGCATCCAACATCTCATGCTTATTCATTTACAGGGTATTCCCTTTTTAAGGGGGGGCCTTAAAATCGAATAAGCAATGCATCGCATACCATACATACTAACCCTTGTTTGTTTTGCAGGTGTCACCGCAGTGTCTAATGTTTGTTCCTTGTTGCAGGCAGTTATTGGTCCCAAGCGAGTTCATAGGTACCTGACAAAGGAAAACCGTCCGCGACTAGCAATGGACCAGATACAGAAAGAACTGACTGATATGCGTGAAAGGATGGATCAGTTCATGACATTGATGACTGGTATGGCAGAAGGCCAGGCGAAGCTGAAGGAATTGGTTGAGCAACTGAGGCCCGATCCAGAGGTGGAAATACCAAGTGCTGAGGGGAACCCTGGTAACCCTGGGAACCCTGGTAACCCTAGGAACGCTGATAACCCTGTGAACACTGGAAACGCAGGTAACGCAAATGTTGATGGAAACCCGGGTAATGTTGGCAACACGGGAAATGTAGGGAATGGTATTGGCGGAAGGTACAATGTGAATCAAGGGATTCAGATTAACGGGCGCCCCGTTACTGAAGATTGTCAGTATGATCAATTTTCTTTGCACGACGAGGCCCTCGAGACCACTCGCCGTATGGATGAGCTTGCTGAGAAGCTCAAATCTTTGGAGTCTCAAAATTCCTTAGGTTTTGATGTCACCAATCTTGGTCTGGTTAAGGGAGTAAGGATCCCTCACAAGTTCAAACCCCCTACTTTTGAGAAATACAACGGGGCTTCTTGCCCACACACTCATCTCCAATCTTATCTGGGAAGGTTGGGAGCTCACACTGAAGATGAAAAGCTGTGGATGTACTATTTTGAAGACAGTCTAACTGGAGCTTCTCGTGAATGGTATTCTCATTTGTCTCGTACTACCATCAAGAGCTGGAAAGACTTGGCAGAGGCTTTTGTCAAGCAATATCAATACAACTTGGACATGGCTCCAAATCGGACCTTGTTGCAAGGAATGTCTCAGACTGCCAAGGAAACCTTTAGAGAATATGCTCATCATTGGAGACAGATTGCTGCATCCGTCCAACCCCCTATGTCTGAAAGGGAGGTGGCAGACATGTTCATGAACACTCTTCAAGGCAATTATATCGAGAGATTGGTTGCTTGCCCATCAATCAACTTTGCAGAGATAGTGATTGCTGGAGAAAGGATCGAGAGTCTGTTGAAGATGGGCCGAATTCAAGACAACAGTGCTTCCAACTCATCAGTTCCCAAGAAACCGTTTGCTGGTAATGGTCAGCGAAGAAGAGAAGGTGAGACGAGCGTTGTATATGCCGGAAGAGGCAGGGGCAGAGGACGCCCTAATTATTATCAAGATCAAGTGGCCGCAGTCACTATTCCAACACCTGTTCCTCAACCGCAGTATCATCCGCAACAGCAACCCAGGTACAACAATCAACAACAAGGAGGTAATCCGGGTCAGCAGAGACCCTATCAACAACGTCCAAGGCAGGCGGACCCGGTCATTGAGCCAATCCCAATGCCTTATTCTGTATTACTTCCCAAGCTGATTGACATGAATTTGGTTACGTTGAGAACTCTGGCCCCACCGGTCGATCCCAACTATCTGCCTAGAGATTATGATGTCAACGCCAGATGTGCTTTTCACTCCAACGCACCTGGCCATACTACAGATAATTATAAGGCTCTTCAGCTAAAGGTACAAGATTTGAGAGATACCCAGGCCATCAATTTTTCTCCGGTGCCTAATGTTATCCAAAACCCGATGCCAGCTCACGGTGGGCAGAGGATTAATGCTGTTGATAGTGGGGAAACTTTGAATTTGGTTTCTGATGTGACTAAAGTGAAGACTTCGCTATCGGTGGTCAAAGACCGACTCTTGAAAGGACGGATTTTCCCGGGATGTGGGGAAGAGTGCAGAAATTGTCAAGACGCCGAGAACGGATGTGATAGTTTGAGAAGGGGTATTCAGCAACTGATAGATGAAGGTTGTCTTCAGTTCGATCAGACTCGTCAATGAAGAATTATGTGTCGACAGGAACGTTTTATTTCACTCCTGAAGAAATATATGTTCCCGAGAGACCCGCTCCGACAACAATATATTTCCCAGAAAGTCCAGCACCAATTTACTCTGACAATCCTCAACCGACTTTGATTGGTCCGGTCACCATCACGGTACCAGGACCTGTTCCATATGAGAAAGACAGTGCTATCCCGTGGCACTATGGGGCTGATATCTACTTCCAGGGGCAAAAAGTTAACGAAGAAGACATTGACATTGGTAGCTCCGCTGTAGACAATGTTGGAGGAATTGGTGGCTTCACTCGCAGTGGACGCCTATTTGCACCATCAACATTGCGCACGAATGCTGAAGCTGTGGCATCTGCCAAGGCTAAAGGAAAACAGGTATCCATCGAAGAGGTTACTACCGAGGAAGCTCCTCCTAAGACTGCATTCGAGAAGGAAATGGATGAGTTTATGAGGATTATCAAGAATAGTGACTACAAGGTAGTGGACCAGCTAAATCAGACACCCTCAAAGATCTCCATTCTCTCACTATTGATGTGCTCTAAGGCACACAGAGCAGCCTTGTTGAAAGTACTGAATATGGCTTATGTTCCCCCAGAGATAACTGATGACCAGCTGGAGTCGGTAGTTTCGAATGTACACACTAGCCATGCGCTAGGTTTCACCGATTATGACCTAACATCTGAGGGCAGGAATCACAACAAAGCCTTGCATATCACAATGGAATGCAAAGGGACGGTGCTTTCCCATGTTTTGGTTGATACAGGTTCTTCTCTGAATGTTCTCCCAAAGAAAGCCTTAACGAAGTTGGATTGCGATGACGCCACCCTGAGGCCGAGTAATTTAGTTGTAAGGGCTTTTGATGGCTCTAAGCGAGCTGTTTGTGGCGAAGTTGAGTTGCCAGTTAAGATTGGACCACAGGTATTCAAGAGTACGTTTTATGTGATGGATATCCAGTCTGCCTATAGCTGTCTGCTAGGTCGACTCTGGATTCATGTTGCCGGTGCTGTTACTTCTACTCTCCACCAGAAGCTCAAATATGGACTAGAAGGTCAGATCGTCACCGTCTGTGGTGAAGAGGATATTTTTGTTAGCCACCTGTCTACATTTAAGTATGTGGAGATGGATGGCAAGATGCATGAGATGCTATGTCAGGGCTTCGAAGCCATAAACATCAGTGAGGTCGCGCCCGAAACTGTCTTTTCACCTGAGTCTGAGAAGGTCGGGACTTCTATCTCTTCATACAAGCAAGTTGTTGAAGTGGTTAAGGCTGGTAATGCCCAAGGCTGGGGAAAATTTGTGGAGCCAATCATAAAAGAAGACAAGTTTGGATTGGGGTATACTCCGGGGTCTCAGAAGAATGAAGCCGGTACTTTCTCCAGCGGGGGTTTGGTTTCTCCCCACACCGTCAATGCTGCAGATGAAGACAAGGCTGACAGCGACTGTGACTTAGATAGCTGGATTCACCCGTGTGTCCCAGGAGAAAAGCTCGACAATTGGTCGTCTGAAAAAGTCGTCCGATTTACTCTACTGAAGGAGTAATTTTTATTGTTTTCCTTTTATCACATGCATAACAAAGTCTTACACTTTGACCAAGGTGTAATGACTCATCTGTAGGGCCATCCATTTAGTTACATTTCGCAATTATTTTCATCATCGATAAAGGACAGCTTTTGCAAACAATTTTGTGTTCTCTTTCTTTCAATTATTTTTACTTTTACAAAAACGGAAATGTTTCTTTTTCATGTTTCTTTTTCGTTTTTCTTTCCAAAAAACACCTCGTAAAACTGATCACCCGGATCTCACTGCTAACGACACTGCTATGGCCAAGTATGACTTCGACAATCCTATCTATCAAGCCGAAGAAGGGGTTGAGGAAGATTGTGAATTTCCTGAGGAGTTAGCCAGGTTGTTGAAACAGGAGGACCGAGCTATCACACCTTATCAGGAGGTGGTTGAGACCATCAACATTGGTACCGAATACGACAAGAAAGAGATCAAGATCGGGGCCAGTCTACAGGCCGAGAGGAAAAGACCATTGATCATGTACTTGACTGTGTTAGAAAGGTCAATGGGTTGTGTGCTCGGTCAGCATGACGAGTCAGGTCGAAAAGAGCATGCAATATACTACCTTAGCAAAAAGTTTACCGACTGTGAACAAAGATACTCACTGCTCGAGAAAATTTGCCGCGCTTTGGCATGGGCTGCTCGCCGACTAAGACAGTATATGTTGACTCACACGACTCTATTGATATCAAAGATGGATCAAGTCAAGTATATTTTTGAAAAGCCAACAGGGTTGCTAGGTGGCGAATGATGCTGACAGAGTATGACATCCAATACACTTCACAAAAAGCCATCAAAGGAAGTGTCTTGTCAGACTATCTTGTCGCGCAACCGACTGATGATTACCAACCTATGAGGTTCGACTTTCCTGATGAGGACATCATGTTTCTCAAATCGAAAGATTGCGAGGAACCACTCCCGGAGGAGGGGCCTAACCCTGAATCCAAATGGATTATGATGTTTGATGGGGCGGTCAACGTCAATGGTCACGGAGTTGGTGCAGTGTTGATCACACCGGAGGGGGTTCATATGCCATTTTGTGCCATAATAACTTTTCCCTACACCAACAATGAAGCCGGACGAAGCAGAATGGGTCCGTTCTCGATACATTCAGCTAAGCCTAGTTGAGGAAAAGAGACTAGCAGCTATATGCCATGGCCAGCTATATCAGAGACGGACGAAGAGAGCGTTTGATCAGAAAGTGCGCCCTCGGGAGTATCGAATCGGTGAATTGGTACTCAAAAGAATTCTTCCTCCCAACATATATCACAGGGGCAAATGGACACCGAACAACAAGGGTCCATACGTGGTTAAAAGAGTTTTCTCTGGCGGAGCTCTGATGCTAACAACCATGGATGGCGAAGTCTTCCCGTCCCCTGTCAACTCAGACGCAGTTAAAAAATACTTCGCATAAAATAGACCCGCTGGACAGTAAAAAGAATAGTCCAGGCAAAAAAGGGGCATCCCGACGAACCAAAAAAAAGAATGAAGAGGTTCAGGCAAAAATTAGGGATATAAAAATCAAAAAAAATGTACACTCGGTGAGTCGAAAACCCGAAAGGGCGGCTCAAGCAAAAAAGGGTATCCCGGTGGATTGAAAACCCAAAAGGGCGGTCCACGCAAAAGTTAGGGAATAAGCGAATAACTGCGATCTGAGTTCATCCGTGTTATATCACCGTTTCATTCAATCCGGCAATCTTCGAAGGTAAAAGATCGACTAATCATCCACTTCATAAAGCAAGATGAGCAGAGCGTCCTGAGGACATACGAGCCATAGTAGAGTCAAAACTCGGTGGGACCCCGTTTCCACATTACCATTAGGATAGTTTCTCTTGTTCAATTTATAGAGATCGCCTCTTTCCAGGGATCAGCTTCCTGATGTACTCGCCTATTCCTGGCACAAATTTTTCAACCAACAAAAGTCGAATAATTCAGTTAAAAAGCCTCTTTACTTTTCATTTATCAGTTTGTTTGCAAAAGATGTCTGAATTCTTGAGGAAACATATTGCATCTGAATGTAATGGTGGCTTTTGCAGATGACTTGCGCAGGAAAATAGTCAAAATTACTTTGAATGTGCTTAATCCCGGACGGTGAATTCAAACCGAGTAATTCCCCGGGGCATACGGGTATTTTTTGGTTACAGGTCATAGGAACCGGATGCCAAGTCATGAATCCTCACCCCCAAGCAGTTGACAAAGCCTCTCCTCTGCAGAGCAGGTTCCCCAGTAGAGTTGACAGTATCCAGACTGTATAACCCCAGTAGAGTTGACAGTATCCAGACTGTATATCCCCAGCGGAGTCGACAGTGCCAGACTATATCTTCCCAACAACAGCGGAGTAGTCGCATACCCAAAAGGCAAGAGGGTGGTGTTCCCAGTGTTCATCTCGTCCCCAGCAGATTATTTTTTTTAACAAATTTGTTTTAATCCCCAGCCTGAGGACGATTAGCAAGTTCATATCCCCGGCAAAGGTCGATTCCTACGACATTTCCCCAGGCAGTGCTTTCCTCACAGACTCTCCTCGCAGAGCCTCGCCAAGCAAAGTTTCCATAGTTGATACTTCCCTAGCAAGGTCAACTTTTCAAAAAAGGCCGATTTATTTTCGATGGATCCCCGGTCCCGGCAGACGGATCGTTCCCCACAGAGCATTCAAGGATTGATACAGCGATCCGCTCCCTGCCAGAGTTGCTTCCCCAAGCAGCTTTCTTTTCTTTTGCACCATGCATAACATTTGCATTTGCATTTGCATGCATATCAAACATACACATAAGCTGATAAACAGGTTCTTCAAAGCATATTGAAAAACTACTTTACAACCAAAGTCATGAGATTCGGCCAGAGGATCAAGTGTGTGTGTGACCCAGCATGAGGGTCATTTCAAAGATTCAGCCTGAGAATCAGTTTCCAAAGATCTAGCCTGAGGGTCATTTCGAAGATTCAGCCAGAGAGTCGACCACGAGCGTTATTTCCCCAGCAAGCCAGCTGGAGGAATAGATTGACAGCTCAACAGAAAATCAACCTCAAGAAGATCCAGCCCACGGGTCGCATTTAAAAAACAAAGTCTAATCGAAGAGTCGTTATAACATGTTCTAGCCTGAAGAATATGTACGAAGCCCAAAAGTGGGATATTCTCGAAGCTGCATATCTAACATGAAGACTGTAGATTTCGAAAGAGGGTCAACCAGCGCATGCCCCAGATGCGAGATCCTGATGATGGGAATTTATCATCAAAACAATCCAGATCTAGCCAGAAGATCAAAGTCAGGTCTAGCCCGAAGACCGAAAAATAGATAAATTCAGCCAGAGAATTAAAGAAAAATAGATTCAGCCAGAGAATCGAAATAATTCAGATCTAGCCAGAAGATCGAAATAGATTCAGCCAGAGAATCGAAACAAAGGAGATCTAGCCAGAAGATCGAAGAAGATCTAGCCAGAAGATCGAAGTCAGGTCTAGGCCGAAGACCGGAAATAGATTCCGCCAGAGAATCGAAACAATTCAGATCTAGCCAAAAGATCGAAGTAGATTCAGCCAGAGAATCGAAATAAAGGAGATCTATCCAGAAGATTGAAGAAGATCTAGCCAGAAGATCGAAGAAGATCCAGCCACAAGATCGAAGAAGATCTAGCCAGAAGATTGAAATCGTATCCAGCCCGAGGATCAAAATTAACATCCAACCAGAGGACTAAATTGAGTATAGATTCAGCCAGAGGATCGAAACTCCAAATTAAGTCAGAAGACTGATTCAGATTCAGCCAGAGGATCGGAAGAGAAATAAATAGCGCGGTGTATTTCAGCATTTTTGTGGTGTTCTCGGAGCGCAAATTTTCGGTCTGTCTTTGGTATTCAATCACAGCTCACCCTGTTTGCCTGATAAGCTGTTCGCTTTCATCCTGCTCGGGTTAGCTGATGATCGAATAGGGGCAACTGTAACACCCCAAAATTTGCCCTCCTCATTCATGCATTCATTTTTAGGTCATTTAACATTTCATATTGCATTTCATCATGTCAATCAGAATCAGATCCAAGAAACTTTATTTTAAAAAAAAAACAAAAAAAACGAAAACGAAAATAATAATAATAATAATAAAAAATTTAATTAATTAATTAAATAAATATATAAATAAAATAAAATATAACAGAAAAAAATTTGGACTTGGGTCTCTCTCATTTGAGCCCACAAAGCCATGAAATTCAGTCTATAAATACCAAGGCTTCACTTGAGAAGAAGGAAGAGAAGCAAAAAACACTCTGAGGTTTCCTTGGAACAAAACCCTGGACAAAACCTGGAGAGAAACCTGACAGAGAACTCAGAGCAGCCTCCAAACCCTGAGGGGAAGTCAACTGCACAGAATCACCTCTGCCTCACATAAACCCTAAAGATTATTTTGTAAACCTCACGGGTGCAACTCAATTTCAATCAAGCTCTCCAATTAGGTTTGCCCTTATTCCCATTACCTTTATGCTCTTAATTTGGATCATCTGAATGTATGAGGTATGACGGATGAATTTCATTAGGTTTTTGCCCACGGGTTTTAAATGTATATGAATGTATAAATAATGCCTTGAATGCTTAATCCTTATCGTGTTTCACTAACCCTTTTGTTGAGTTTTTGTGAAGGCTCACATGACTTTTGCAGGGATAGCTCGCTGGATATTCCACTTTGCTCGTGGGATACCATTTGGGAGATTTATTTTGATTGCCTTGTTGGCTCATTTACTTTATGCATGTTTGTTTTGTATGTGTTTGTATCCCCACAGGTAGCGCGGTTCCTTCGTCGAGGACTGCCCTTTTGCCCTTGAGCATCCCCCAAACCTTAAAACCCAAAGCAACACGTTAACTCCTTCTACTACAGGCGAGTAAGTCTCCAAAGGTCGAGCATCCGGTAGATTGCGTAGTTACATCGTTCGTCCAAAACCCAATCCATAACCCCGTAGTTAGCCGAACTACGGATTGCTCTGATTCTCATTCCAGATGAGATACGTAGGCATAAGACGCGATGTCTTAGCGAGCACAATTACCCTTAACCCCTAGGTAGCCGAGCTACGAAGACTCTGATTCTCATATTCAGATGAGATACGTATGCAGTGGATGCGACATCCGTGCGAGTCATTTTCTTTTGACCCATTTTTTTTTAGTAAATAACACATTAGATAAACCCACACCCTTTAGACAAGAACTACAAAAGTGGATCCCGTAGAGTACTATGGATGCGTAGGGGTGTTAATACCTTCCCTTCGCATAATCGAATCCCGAACCCAAGATTTGGTTGCGAGACCCTGTCTTGTCCTTTCCTTTTTCCAAGTTTACTTCGAGCGTTTCCTTTCCCTCCTTTGGGATAAATAACGCACGGTGGCGACTCTCCTTTCTTTCTTCGCCGGTTGTTTTTTTTCGCATTGCATTTTTCAGGTTGCAACACTATGGAGTCAATCCGCTCGCAGCATTATCTGCAGATACACACGCTGAACAGTGACTCGTATCTCCATACTCTTTGAATTAGAAACAATCAACATAACTTAGTTATGAAGTCTTCCACTTATGGCAAGAACCTAATTTGGGAAGAAAGTTAAAGCGCCCCATACTGCTTTGGAAAGAACAAAGAGATTAATTACATTAAACGTCCATCATTGCCAAGATCCCTTCATCCAACGATCACTTCATTAAACTCCTATATATAGGATGGATCATTGACATCAAAGGACACACACGAGAATACTAAAACCAATCTCAAATCTCTTATTCATTCTCTGTTCACACGAGTTGTTTCTCTAAAGTGTGAACCATGTTTCCGTTCCTATATTGTGTAACTTTTGCTTACCTAGAAGCACTAAGCACATAACTGTAATTTCTCTTAACTACTGAATTTTCCTACAGTTACTTGTGAAGTCTGTAAACTTCAGAGGGCTAAGAGATCTTTATCCTCTTATACGATCATATTGTAATCCTTCAAGAGAGGCATCAGTTACCGGTTAGGGTAAACATATCAAGGATGACTTGCTGAGGAAAATGAGGTATGTTCATTACCGGTTACTAGGTAAGACCAACCTACCGAGGAAAATATCAAATAGGATTTACAACTACCGGTTACTAGGTAAAAGACCAAAGCAAGAGAATACCTGTCACTGGTTAAAGTGAACATATCAAGGATAGACTTAAGGGGAAGAATATTCGTCATCGGCTAAAATGAACATATCAAGGATAGACTAGAGAAGAAAAGTAGGAATTATATCTATCAGTTACTGGATAGAATACCAAAGAGAGAATATCCGTCACCGGTTAAGATGAACATATTATGGACAGACTCAACAGGAGAAAGCAGGATTTACAACTACTGGTTACTGGGTAGAAGACTGCAAAGGGGAGAAAATAGTCATCGGTCAAGATGAACATATCAAGGATATACTCAAAGGGAAAGAAGACCGCAAAGCGGGATTTACAACTACCTTTTTACTGTGTAGAAAACCAAAGGGGAGAATAACCGTTATCGGTTAAGATGAACATATCAAGGATATACTCAAAGGGAAGAATATCTGTCATCGGTTAGGATGAACATATCAAGGATATACTACCTAAAACGAATCCACTTGGGAAATTGAAAAATAATATTACCAGTTACTGGGTAATAGACTTTCGGGGACCAAAAGTATTAGTCTAGGTAAGAGCTAGAAAGAATTGGTCAAACAAAGACTCGTCCAGATGAGGATATATTTCAAGGGGAATAGTTCTATCCAGAAAATCAACTGGGGAGGAAGCAGAAATAATATTCATCCACGAGGAAATAAATCGGTGGGGAATGAGAAAAGTTAAATTCTTTCTGCTTTTGGGGCTGACACTCTACAATTAAGGGAGGACAGACGCACCAAATCTGCATGGAGAAACAAAGTCACCATACTAGAGGATCAGAAAATAAGGAATCAAATGCAATAAAAATTCATAAAGAACTATCTGATGTTAAATGTATATGTATGTATGATTGATGATTATGCTGACAAAACGATCACAAAGGATACAAATGTCATTGATTTGAATCATCGCTACAACACTCGGCTAATCTCCACTAGAGAAAAATGGGGGATGAATGTAAACCATCCATCTCTGAATATCTTAAACACTGCTAAGGAAGGATAAATGATCTGCTGAGGACTAGAATTATCAACTCTGTGGGGAATTTTAGGTCCACACCATACCAAATGGGAGACAACCTTACAGAGGACCAAAAATACTACTCAAGAATCAGTGATGGCGGGGATCAAGAGTGAACTCCGCTGGGGACTTGCGGGAAATAAAACTTTGTGATGGATTTATACAAATTATTGAGAATGGGCGCCTACAACTCAGATAGGGAGGCGATTAACCAGCTCAGCTGGGGAGACTGTTTTTCCTCTAGGGAGGAAAAACAACATTTACAAAATAAATCTCTCATATCTAAAAGTTCAAAATGTAAAATGTTTAATGTCTGTAAACGAAGAACAATGGGTATGGCATAGACGCTTGGGCCACATTAGCATGAGAAGAATGTCTCATCTAAATAAACTCGAGTTAGTCAGAGGTCCACCTAAACTGAAGTTTTCTTCAGATTCTCCGTGTGAGGCATGTCAGAAAGGAAAATTTTCAAAAACATCTTTTAAAAAGAAAAATGTGGTGTCTACCTCTAAGCCTCTGGAACTTCTCCACATTGACTTGTTTGGACCTGTTAAGACAACCTCAATCAATGGAAAGAAGTATGGACTGGTAATTATTAATGATTTTAGTCGTTGAACATGGGTAAAATTCCTAAAGCACAAGAATGAGTCTCACTCTGTGTTCACTAGCTTATGTTCTAAAGTGCAAAACGAATTTGGCTCTAAAATCATCAGAGTCAGAAGTGATCATGGTGGCGAATTCAAAAATAAGTTCTTTGAAGAAATTTTTGATACTAATGGAATATCCCATGATTTCTCCTGCCTAGAACTCCAAATAAAATGGGTTGTAGAGAGGAAGAATAGGACACTCCAAGAAACGGCCAAAACTATGATCAATGAAACAAATGTGGCTAAGCACTTTTGGGCTAAAGCAGTAAATACATTGTGCTATATTCAGAATTGAATCTCTGTAAGACCTATTCTAGAGAAGACTCTTTATGAACTATGTAAAGGAATAAAACCCAACAATTCTTACTTCCATACTTTTGGATGCTCCTATTTTATTCTTAATACTAAGGAACATCTGAACAAGTTTGATTTAAAAGCACAAAAAGGTATTATGTTAGGATACTTATAACGCTCTAAGGGGTATAAAGTATACAACACAAAAACCAAAGTTATGGAAGAATCAATACATGTCAGATTTAATGATAAGCTTAACTATGAAAAGTTAAGGCAAGTTGAAAAACTTGTAGATTTGGAGATAACTCTTGGAGGTTCTGACAAAAAGACTAAAAAATATGAGGAA